>NC_060147.1:96207804-96821299 GCF_021461385.2 Schistocerca piceifrons | reverse complement strand
TCAGATAGATTATATAATGGTAAGACAGAGATTTAGGAACCAGGTTTTAAATTGTAAGACATTTCCTGGGGCAGATGTGGATTCTGACCACAATCTATTGGTTATGACCTGTAGATTAAAACTGAAGAAACTGCAAAAAGGTGGGAATTTAAGGAGATGGGACCTGGATAAACTGAAAGAACCAGAGGTTGTAGAGAGTTTCAGGGAGAGTATAAGGGAACAATTGACAGGAATGGGGGGAAAGAAATACAGTAGAAGAAGAATGGGTAACTCTGAGGGATGAAGTAGTGAAGGCAGCAGACGATCAAGTAGGTAAAAAGACGAGGGCTAATAGAAATCCTTGGGTAACAGAAGAAATATTGAATTTAATTGATGAAAGGAGAAAATATAAAAACACAGTAAATGAAGCAGGCAAAAGGGAATACAAACGTCTCAAAAATGAGATCGACAGGAAGTGCAAAATGGCTAAGCAGGGATGGCTAGAGGACAAATGTAAGGATTTAGAGGCTAGTCTCACTAGGGGTAAGATAGATACTGCCTACAGGAAAATTAAAGAGACCTTTGGAGAGAAGAGAACCACTTGTATGAATATCAAGACCTCAGATGGCAACCCAGTTCTAAGCAAAGAATGGAAGGCAGAAAGGTGGAAGGAATATATAGAGGGTTTATACAAGGGCGATGTACTTGAGGACAATATTATGGAAATGGAAGAGGATGTAGATGAAGACGAAATGGGAGATAAGATACTGCATGAAGAGTTTGACAGAGCACTGAAAGACCTGAGTCGAAACAAGGCCCCGGGAGTAGACAACATTCCATTAGAACTACTGATGGCCTTGGGAGAGCCAGTCATGACAAAACTCTACCATCTGGTGAGCACGATGTATGAGACAGGCGAAATTCCTTCAGACTTCAAGAAAAATATAATAATTTCAATCCCAAAGAAAACAGGTGTTGACAGATGTGAAAATTACAGAACTATCAGTTTAATAAGTAACAGCTGCAAAATACTAACGTGAATTCTTTACAGACGAATGGAAAAACTGGTAGAAGCCCACCTCGGGGAACATCAGTTTGGATTCCATAGAAATGTTGGAACACGTGAGGCAATACTGACCTTACGACTTATCTTAGAAGAAAGATTAAGAAAAGGCAAACCTACGTTTCTAGCTTTTGTAGACTTAGAGAAAGCTTTTGACAATGTTAACTGGACTACTCTCTTTCAAATTCTGAAGGTGGCAGGGGTAAAATACAGGGAGCGAAAGGCTATATACAATTTGTACAGAAACCAGATGGCAGTTATAAGAGTCGAGGGGCATGAAAGGGAAGGTGGTTGGGAAAGGAGTGAGACAGGGTTGTAGCCTCTCCCAGATGTTATTCAATCTGTATATTGAGCAAGCAGTAAAGGAAACAAAAGAAAAATTCGGAGTAGGTATTAAAATTCATGGAGAAGAAGTAAAAACTTTGACGTTCGCCGATGACATTGTAATTCTGTCAGAGACCGCAAAGGACTTGGAAGAGCAGTTGAACGGAATCGACAGTGTCTTGGAAGGAGGATACAAGATGAACATCAACAAAAGCAAAACGAGGATAATGGAATGTAGTCGAATTAAGTCGGGTGATGCTGAGGTAATTAGATTAGGAAATGAGACACTTAAAGTAGCAAAGGAGTTTTGCTATTTAGGGAGTAAAATAACTGATGATGGTCGAAGTAGAGAGGATATAAAATGTAGACTGGCAATGGCAAGGAAAGCGTTTCTGAAGAAGAGAAATTTGTTAACATTGAGTATAGATTTAAGGGTCAGGAAGTCGTTTCTGAAAGTGTTTGTATGGAGTGTAGCCATGTATGGAAGTGAAACATGGACGATAACTAGTTTGGACAAGAAGAGAATAGAAGCTTTCGAAATGTGGCGCTACAGAAGAATGCTGAAGATACGGTGGGTAGATCACGGAACTAATGAGGAGGTATTGAATAGGATTGGGGAGATGAGAAGTTTGTGGCACAACTTGACTAGAAGAAGGGATCGGTTGGTAGGACATGTTTTGAGGCATCAAGGGATCACAAATTTAGCATTGGAGGGCAGCGTGGAGGGTAAAAATCGTAGAGGGAGACCAAATGATGAATACACTAAGCAGATTCAGAAGAATGTAGGCTGCAATAGGTACTGGGAGATGGAGAAGCTTGCACAGGATAGAGTAGCATGGAGAGCTGCATCAAACCAGTCTCAGGACTGAAGACCACAACAACAACAATTAAGTTTGCTCTGAACCCTCAGTGCGCAAGTCCTTCTCGCACTCAGACAATTTTTGTTTCAAAATCTAATTACTTCCATGATTAGAAGCTACCAAATAACCTCCGTTACTCCAATACTAGCTTTATGCCACGAAACTGACACTACAAAACTCGCTGTCTGCAGCTAATTTTTGTAGGATGGTCAGTCTTTTGATTTTCATAATGCCAATTTCAATGATCGTGTTGGTAACATTTGCGAATGTAAAAATACGGTCTCGAGGTTTTTGTTTTCTATCCATCTGAATTATTGTCTGGTCGTTGTCAGTTGCAAAACTGCCTGTCTGAGACGACAATGGTATTGTTTGTATTCTTAGTCTGTTTAAAAGGTAATTTTAAATAAAATAGCGGAGTAATACTCTAACCTTCTAACAGAAGTTGAAAGGGGGAGAAAGAGAAGTGCCTTATAAAAGAGCCACTTTATCAAGATTGCATGAAAAGTGTAAGGTTTCACAAGTATTGACTGTTACTTTCCAATGGGGGGCGCAGTTATAATTCAATCTCCTTATCGGGTATTCGGTAACCTTGGAAAAATGTACAGAGAGAGAGAAGAAATTACGTAACCTAAGCAATATCATAAAACCCTGCGAAACGTGGTGGCGTGTAAGTTTTACAAGATGACTGGTATGCGTGTAATCTCAAACAGAAGTCTAGCAGTATTTAAAGTCCATATTTCCTCTCAGCATTGCCCAAAACCCCACGTTACTCACGAGAAAAAGCGTTCCAACTTACAGAGTCTCTGTTTCTTCTAGACAGTGTGGAGAATTAACTGTAATAGGCATCCTCAAGAAAGGACAGAAATCCTTCAGCGCCATGGATGGAGTTCCAAAAATGAAAACGGTTTATCGTGTCAGTAAAAAAAAAAAAAGAGTCGAGATATGGTAAAGCTGGTGAAATTCATGAAAACACCCAGTGAGACCAGGGAATTCCATGAAAATATACGGAAGGGGTCCCGGGTTCGATTCCCGGCGGGGTCAGGGATTTTCTCTGCCTCGTGATGACTGGGTGTTGTGTGATGTGCCTAGGTTAGTTGGGTTTAAGTAGTTCTAAGTTCTAGGGGACTGATGACCATAGATGTTAAGTCCCATAGTGCTCAGAGCCATTTGAACCATACGGAAGGGGAATAGCGCTGCCGATAGTGCAAATATAAGCGAAGCGATGGAAAATGTAGATATTGGGGAAACAGATTAAGACACTGTACTATAAAACATTTTGATTGAATTGACGTCAAATATTTAAGTGTTTGTCGTAACGTAATTACTGCATCCTACATCAGCAATACCTAAAAAATCGTATGTAATATACTTTTTTTGTGTTTGCTTGGAAATTGGGTGATAAGAAAGAAAGATTTACATCAATAAATTATGCCGAAAGCAAGTTTTGAAACAATTTCATATTTTCATAGTTTTTTAAACATATGTTTGCATATTGTTTGTTCGATTTATGGATGCATTAACTGCTGCTTAGAAATTAATACACTACATGTGAAGTTCGCAACATTTTCATCCATACACAAATCCCTAAACAGTCTTTCGCATTTCCTGAAAAATTACAATTTTGCAGAAAGCAAATTTTGAAAAAAAAAAAAAAAAACTGCGCTCAGTTCTGAATAGCTCGAGAAAGCCTCTATCAACGAACACTTTAAATTCTTCTAAGCCGAAAAGACGTTTCATTTCTTGTAGATTGGACGTTTTTATGGTCGTTATACCAGAATGACGACTGCACAAGGCCACCGACTGAACATGCGTAACCGTACTGTTCAAACGGCAGTGTGTGGTATTGTTGTGTATACTCGTCACACCGTTCTTATCTAACGTACTCTTTGTTGTCTGATTGTTACCTACTTATTTACCAGTAAGGTCTAAAGACAAACCATCCAAACATTCGCCTTTTCTTTTAACAGAATTTCATGATGTTCTTCTGGTTAATAAATATTCTGATGTTGGTGTATGCTCATGATCTTCTTCAAAACGTAAACGCAAGTTTTCGCTGTCTGCCACCAGTAAATAAATTCAAATTCTCTTTAATTATTTGCAGTCAGCTTAAGATAGAGAAACCAATAGAAACTGAAATAAAAGAGCACAGTGGTTCCTACCACAGCATCTCCATATTACATCAGATTCTGCAACGTTTCGCAATGCAAATAAATGTACGTTAAGGCTACCATTAAAAAGCAACAAAAAATTGTTTTTTGAACGTAAGATCCGAATGAAGCTAGATTTTTGAAAGCGAGATTTCAATTTTGTCGTTAGAATGCTTTTTTTATTATTTGGTTCTCTTTAAACCATTTCCGCGCATTGAATTCACCTAAGAACGAATTTTACTTGCTACATTTAGTTCGATTTTAAACCATCGTATCTCGACAACAGACAAAGAATTCGTTTTGACTTCATCCATATACCTACCTTTGTGCAAATTTTGAAACGATGCGTACAAGTTCAAAGCATAGAAGTGGCATGTATTTGTAAGTAAAATCCGAACGCTGCACATACAAATGGTGGCATTAGCTGAGCATTAATTTCAGCCCTTCTAAAATCATTGGCAAAAATAATTAACCGATTCGTACAATCTGCCTGAGTGTCAGCACCGGTTCGTCCTTCAAAGCCTACAGAGAATGTGAAATTTTCAGAGTTCAGAATTTCGATCGTTGCGCAAGTGCAGTGAATCGGGACTCGCCACAAGCGCGGTGATGCACAAGTGCAAAGTTCCGTTTCGTAGGTGAAAATGGTAGATCCCGTCCAGGAAGCTACTGTGTGTATCGGAAACTAACAACTGGGGTTCTGTCATCACAATACAAAGAAGACTCCATCAGCAATACAATGAAGCATCTCCAAATGCCAATAACATACGTAGATAGTATCGGTAGTTTGACCAAATACGACATTTGTGCAAAATAAAAAATACTAGCCGACTACGTGAACCCGCCCAAAACGGTCGAAGAATTGGCCTTTCGTGTAAAGATAGTCCACAGAAATATATGTACGAAGCCTGTAGGCAGCTACAAATGCTACAAATCAAGGGTTAGCGAGCTGTGCAGAAACGAAACAGAAAATGAAACTGCACGTCATTTATATTTTACGGGAACTGAAGCAGGAAGACTACGTCAAACGTAGTACAAAAATGAATGAAGCCACAGAGGAATAAACATCTCCTGTATGCCTCACTTTTAGCGACGACGTAACTTTCCACGTAAGCGGCAGGTTGAACTGACCATAACATTTGAACATAGGGTGCCAAAAAGCATTTGTGTGCATCTGCATGTCAGCTTGACTCACTGGAAGTCAATGTGTTCTGTTCGATGTCGTTACAAAAACTGTATGGTCCTTTTTTCTTCACTGAGAGAAATTTTCCAACAGATATTTACCTGGTCATGTCTCCGCAATGATTGACGCCACAGCTTGATATGGATTACATCGTTCAGCATGATGGAGCACCACACTGAAGCCCGCTAGAGTGACCGAGCGGTTCTAGGCGCTTCAGTCTCGTAACGCGCGACCGCTACAGTCGCAGATTCGAATCCTGCTTCGGGCATAGGTGTGTGTGTTTGTGTGATGTCCTTAGGTTAGTTAGGTTTAAGTAGTTCTAAGTTCTAGGGGACTGATGACCTCAGATGTGAAGTCCCATAGTGCTCAGAGCCATTTGAACCATTTTTTGAACCACACTGAAGTACAGAGTTCCGCATTGTCTTGCTGAAATGTAAGCTCAGGATGGGTCGCCATGAAGGGACAACAAAATGGAGCATATAATATAGCTGACGAACCACTGTGTTGTAACGGTGCCACGGATGACAACCAAACACATCCTGCAATGAAAAGAATGGCACCCCCAGACCATCACTCCTAGTTTCGGGCCATATGGCGGACCAGTCAAGTTGGTACCCTACCACTGGGTGGACGTCTCCAGACACGTCATCGCAGGTAATTGGGGCTCAGTTCGAAGCGGGACTCATCACTAAAGACAATTCCGCTCCAGTCAATGAGATTCCCTGCCGAAGCCGTGTCTGCTGACACCCCAGACGGCGGTGAGATATCAACCTAAGTGCTGCCCATCATATGGCCTGACAACCAGAAGTGATGGTGTAGGTTCCCAGGACCCAAATCTACATCCACATCTACATCCATACTCCGCAAGCACCCCACGGTGTGTGGCGGAGGGTACCTTGAGTACCTCTATCGTTTCTCCCTTTTATTCCAGTCTCCTATTGTTCGTGGAAAGAAAGATTGCGGTACGCCTGTGTGTGGGCTCTAATCTCTCTGATTTTATCCTCATGGTCTCTTCTCGAGATATACGTAGGAGGGAGCAATATACTGCTTGACTCCTCGGTGAAGGTATGTTCTCGAAACTTCAACAAAAGCCCGTACCGAGCTACTGAGCGTCTCTCCTGCAGAGTCTTCCACTGGAGTTTATCTGTCATCTCCGTAACGCTTTCGCGATTACTAAATGATACTGTAACAAAGCGCGCTGCTCTCCGTTGGATCTTCTCTATCTCTTCTATCAACCCTGTCTGGTACGGATCCCACACTACTGAGCAGTATTCAAGCAGTGGGCGAACAAGCTTACTGTAACCTACTTCCCTTGTTTTCGGATTGCATTTCCTTAGGATTCTTCCAATGAATCTCAGTCTGGCATCTGCTTTACCGACGATCAACTTTATATGATCATTCCATTTTAAATCACTCCTAATGCGTACTCCCAGATAATTTATGGAATTAACTGCTTCCAGTTGCTGACCTGCTATTTTTTAGCTAAATGATAAGGGATCTACCTTTCTATGTATTCGCAGCACATTACACTTGTCTACATTGAGATTCAATTGCCATTCACTGCACCATGCGTCAATTCGCTGCAGATCCTCCTGCATTTCAGTACAATTTTCCATTGTTACAACCTCTCGATATAATACAGCATCATCTGCTAAAAGCCTCAGTGAACTTCCGATGTCATCCACCAGGTCATTTACGTGCATTGTGAATAGCAACGGTCCTACGACACTCCCCTCCGACACACCTGAAATCACTCTTACTTCGGAAGACTTCTCTCCATTGAGAATGACATGCTGCGTTCTGTTATCTAGGAACTCTTCAATCCATATGGTTTATCATCTCCGGCACACAGCGATATGTCGACAATACCCTGTACCCCATTATGTTGCCCATCACGGCAAGCCATCATGTACTTACATTTCAGCAAGATAAAGCCCGTCCGCACAACGCGAGAGTTTGTACTGCTCGTCTTCGTGGTTGCCAAACCCTGTAAGATCGTCAGTTGTCTCCCCAACTGAGAACGTTTGGAGAATGATGGGGAGGGCCCTCCAACCAGCTTGGGATTTTAACGATCTAACGCGCCAGTTGGATAAAATTTGGCACGAGATCTCTCAGGACGACTTCCAATAACTCTTTGGATCAGTGTCAACTCGAATAAGTGCTTGCTTAAGGACCAGAGGTGAACCAACGCGCCGGCCGCTGTGGCCGAGCGGTTCTAGGCGCTTAAGTCCGGAGCCGCGCTGCTGCTACAATTGCAGGTTCGAATCCTGCCTCGGACATAGATGTGTGTGATTTCCTAAGGTCAGTTAGGTTTAAGTAGTTCTAAGTCTAAGGGACTGATGACCTCAGATGTTAAGTCCCATAGTGCATAGAGCCATTTGAACTATTTTGAACCGACGTGTTGTTGACACTCAATTTGTGAAGCTCTTTCTCATGAATATATCATTCAATTTTTCTGAAATTGTAATCATTTCAAATCAAATGTCTCTAAGCACTATGGGACTTAACATCTGTAGTCATCATTCCCCTAGAACTTAGAGCTACTTAAACCTAACTAACCTAAGGACATCACACACATCCATGCCCAAAGCAAGATTTGAACCTGCGACCGTAGCAGCAGCGCGGTTCTGGACTGAAGCGCCTAGAACCACTCGGCCACAACAGCCGGCTGTAATCATATGTTTGTCTGTACATGTACATTATATCTAGCGATTTCCGTCCCATTGGGAGGTGCATCGTTTCTTTTTGTCTTATGTATTATAATGTATTCAATAAATAACTGAGGAAGTGGGGCTAAGCGTTACAGTGAGATGCAGAGGTTGGTCCAGGCACCTCAAACCAGTCAGAGAGCTGATGATCCTAAAAACAGCTGAAGCGGCGTCCACTGACCTCAGGCAGGCGGAGGATGACGTGCTCGGAGAGCGTGGTGGGCGGCAGCGTGGTGGGCGGCGCGGGCGACGCGGGGGCGGCGCCCGGCGGCTGCTTGGAGCCGGCCACGATGACCTCGACGCCGTTGCTCATGACGCGCGTCGCCACGTTGATGCGCCGGCCCTCGTCCACGGCCACGGCAGCCACCATGGCACGTCCCTCCTCGCCGGGGGCGGCGGGGGCGGCGGTGGGCGGCGGCAGCGGCGGCGTCGGCGTTGGGGCCAGCTCTGCACGGGGCGGCGAGCAGAGCGCAAACAAGGGTCCCGTTAGCCGTGTACACGCAGTAACTCGAAAACACATGTATCGTCATGTCCCAAGGAAGTGAGATGGGCCACTCTCGTTCTCCGACAAAACAAACATAGAGAAGCACCCAAAAGACATAGTTGGATGTCAACGTAACTGTGTACATCTACACACCATCGGCGGGTATATAAATGGTAAGAGTAAAAATTCTCTCTGGCAGATAGAACGGCCATCAGAACGCATTATTTTTGTTTGTGTTTAGTGTTGTTACCACGTCTGCTACAATATACTCGTACAATGAGGTGACAAAACTCTTGGAATAGCGATATGCACATCGACAGATGGCGGTAATATCTCGTGCACAAGCGAACTGGCGGATCTGTCATTTGTACTCAGATGTTTCATGAGGAAAGGTTTCCGATACAATAGCGGCCGTACGTCAGAGATTAAGACTTTGAACACGAAATGGCAATTGAGTTAGACACATGGGACAGTCCATTTCGGAAATGTTCAGAGAATTCAGCATTACGAGATCCACAGTTCTAAGAATACCAAATTTCAGGGATTACCTCTCACCACGGACACCATAGTTGCCGATGGCCTTCACTTAACGACCGAGAGCAGCGGCGTTTGCGCAGAGGTGTAAGTAGGCTGTTTAGGTTTGTATGTTGGTAACGCCACGCTGTGCTCTGTATGAAAATCACTGACTGCGCTGTGTGCAGTCTATGGCTGGTTGGACTCATTGTTGGATTATTCGCTTGTGTAGTGTTGGGCAGTTGGGTGTGAACAGCGCGTAGCGTTGGGCAATTGGAGGATGTCTGGAGAAGACGATCTGGACGTGTGTCCGTCAGAAAAAGGAAATTTGTTTAATTGGATGTAAAATAATTATATATATATATATATATATATATATATATATATATATATATATATATATATATGATGACTTTTGAACACTATTAAGGTAAATACATTGTTTGTTCTCTATCAAAATCTTTGATTTGCTAACTATGCCTATCAGTAGTTAGTGCCTTTAGTAGGATTGGATTGGATTGGATTGTTTGGGGGAGGAGACCAGACAGCGAGGTCATCGGTCTCATCGTATTAGGGAAGGACGGGAAAGGAAGCCGGCCGTGTCCTTTCAAAGTAACCATCCCGGCATTTGCCTGGAGCGATTTAGGGAAATCACGGAAAACCTAAATCAGGATGGCCGGACGCGAGATTGAACCGTCGTCCTCCCGAATGCGAGTCCAGTGTGCTAGCCACTGCGCCACCTCGCTCGGTTGCCTTCAGTAGTTAGAATCTTTTATTTCTATGGCAGTATTGGCGCTCGCTGTATTGCAGTAGTTCGAGTAACGAAGATTTTTGTGAGGTAAGTGATTCGTGAAAGGTATAGGTTCTTGTTAGTCAGGGCCATTCTTTTGTAGGGATTATTGAAAGTCAGATTGCGTTGCGCTAAAAATATTGTGTCAGTTTAGTGATGATCAGAATAAGTAAAGAGAAAACTGTTTGACTACATTGAGTTTTACTCAGCTGTTTGAAAACCAAATAACGTAGAAGTTTACCAGCACAGTCATTTATAATTTTTCAAAGGGAACGTTTCAGTGTCAGTGCTAACAGACAAGCAACAATGCGTGCAATAACTGCAGAAATAAATGTGGGAAGTAAGACGAAAGTATCCGTTAAGGCAGTTAAAGGGCTGGCAACAGACGATGACAGGAGTACATTTGCTAACAGTACGATATCGTCTGCAATGCCTCTCCTTGGGTCGTGACGATATTGGTTGAACTCTAGACGACTGGAAAATCGTGCCCTGGTCAGGTGAGACCCGATTTCAGTTGGTAAGGGCTGATGGCAAGGTTCGAGTGTGGCGCATACCCTACAAAACCATGGACCTTAGCTGTCAGCAAGACACTGTACAATCTGGTGGTGGCTCCATAAGGGTGTGGGCTGTGTTTATAGGGAATGGACTGGATCTTCTGGTCGAAAAGAACCGATCATTGACTGGAAATGGTTATGTTCGGCTTCTTGGATATTATTTTCAGCCATTCATGAACTTAATGTTCGCCGGCCGGTGTGGCCGTGCGGTTAAAGGCGCTTCAGTCTGGAACCGCGTGGCCCGCTACGGTCGCAGGTTCGAATCCTGCCTCGGGCATGGATGTGTGTGATGTCCTTAGGTTAGTTAGGTTTAATTAGTTCTAAGTTCTAGGCGACTGATGACCTCAGAAGTTGAGTCGCATAGTGCTCAGAGCCATTTTTGAACTTAATGTTCGCAAAGAACGATGTGATGTGTGACATTACAGCCTTTATCACTGCGATTTTTAACATGTAAAAGTTTTTTTCTGTATTTGCGTCAGTATGTGCGAACTTCTAACATATACCAATGAATGTTGTAACCAGATATCTTTGCCGCGCTCCTGAAAAGCGCAGAATATCACGATAGCTATAAACTGTTATACGCTGCTATCGATCAGTAAAAAGAAAAAAAACGATGCCCTTATGTTTCAAAATAACAGTTGCCAGTTTTTACTTCTGCAGGGAGCCGCGCCGCTGTCTAGCTCTTCTGTGAATGTGTTGCGAGTCGGATGCAAAAGTATTGTGCTCCATACTGATATAATCATTTTATTGTAAATTTAAGAGTTTAAGTGATTGAAAAATATATGTAGCCACAAACAAGCGAGAATGTGTATCATGAAAATTCGCTCCACCGCCATAATGGGTGGCCATGTTAATGTAAGTTTCGGTTTCATAATATAATACTTGAAGCCTTGAAGTTTATTTAATTTCAAAGAAAATCTCTCAACCTTATTTTCATTAATTATACTTGTGATAATCTTTTCTGTTTAAAAGATTTATGCAGCTTACGATCCAGCGTGTGTTCTGTCGGAACAGGAGGCTGTCGTGACGACATCGCTATAGTATTTATTCCAAGTTCTTTCAGTTCCGTTTATATGTTCGTACAAATCCAATTAGTTGGTCCCTTAGGTTTCTTTCATGTAACTTCTGTCTGTTTTCTCGGCGCGATCTTCCTCCGAAAAAAAAAATTCTGTTCATTTTTTAGTAATTTTCGATATCGTGAATGAGAAAAGACAGCCGCCTCCTGCTCCGAACGGAACACCACGACTTTTCTAACGTCGGAGAGTACCGCACGAATTTTCCGCTAAAAGGTAATAGAATTTCTTAAAGCTGGATCAATTACACATGTTGCTGCTGTTCTCCGACAAATCTGGTGTGATTAATAGCAATTTATTCTGTCACGACAAAAAGAACCAATTTTATTTTTACCAAAGCAACAAAGCTTTCAATTAAATTACTAAAAAATCATACCAGAGATGCCACTGGGCCACAACTGTGCACCATGGGTTTGAAAAACATTCTGGACAAATGGTTTGGCCAGATCGCCCCACGTGAATTCTATCAAACATTTATGGCACATAATCAAGAGGTGAGTTCGTGCACAAAATCCTGAACCGGCAGCACTTTCGCAATTATGGACAGCTGTAGAGGCAACATGGCTCAGTATTTCTGAAGGGGACTTCCAAAGACTTGTTGAGTCCATGCCATGTTGAGTTGCTGCACAATTCTGGGCAAAAATAGCCCCAACCCTTTATTAGGAGCTGTCCAAGGACTTGTGTCATCTCAGTGCATAAGAAGCATAAGCGGCATCAGGTGTTGAGAGACCACTGTGAAGGACACGGAGATGTCACGTACTCGTTTGAGACAGCATTATCAGCAACTGGCAGAGTTTGAAACTGGCCTCATTTGCGTTTCTCCATTTGGCCACCTGGCTGAATATCCAGATTTGTGGGGGATTCAGATGTGACAGTGACACGATGTTTGCCTCCATGCGAACGTGAGAGCCAACATACTAGTCGTCAAGGTTCTGGCTGACCACATCTGACCATCGAAAGAGAGGATTGTTGTACTGTGCACCAGGCACATTGTATCCCCTTCACACCTGTGTCTGTGGTCCGAGGACAAGTAATGGAGCTTTTGCAATATAGTGTGTCATCCCGAATCATTGGTCAGAGTCTAGCAGGAGCCGGACTCGGCGATTACCGTCCCATTCATAGGCTATTGTTGAACTACAACACACGAACACCGTGGCTGAGAAGCATAGACTGCTGATTAATGGCGTTGCATTGTGTCCAGTGACGAACTGCCATTCTGCTCGACTCCAGATGACCACCGTCATCGATTGTGGTGGAGGGGGACAGGTCTCGTTGTTCCAATATTTAGGGGAGGCTGAGCAGTGTTACTCCTGTCATCACAGTGTGGGTATTTGTCGGGTATGACATTGACTGAGGGAGCTCTGACAGCACAACAACAAGTTACAGATACCCTGTGTCCTCAGATGTTACTTCTCATGCCATGGTATAGTGGAGACAGTCTTCAACAGCACAGTGCTCTTCCAGTCATAACACTTGTCTCTGTGATGGTCAGATACTCATGTAGCCACCAAACGCCCCGGATCTGTCACTGATGAAACATGTGTGGGACCAGACCGGACGTCAACTCCATCCCACTGGCAGTATTCAGGACATCAAGGATCAGTTACAACAGTTGTGGGCCAGCTCGCTCAGAAGAGGATACTATGGCTTTATGATACCCGACCTTCCCCAGCTACAGAGGATTGGCTTAGACATGGCATGGTTTTTTTTTTCACAATGAATTTGTGAAGTTTAGGGTATTGGAAATAGCTGTTGTGAGAAAGGACACCTACTGAGTCAAGTAACTGGCTGTAATTGAAGTGTGGAGGTAGCTGAGGAAGAACTGGTGTGGCAAGCTTGAGTCAGAGAACATGCCAGCGAGAGAGATGTATTTGGCGGTCTATAGACCCCTGGTGTCAGCAATACCAGGGAAAATTTTTTGGAAACTAATTGGCAGATAATAAAATTTTAGAGCAGTTTTGGAATTAAAAGTCTATAAAGTATGAGTCAAAGTAGTTCCCATCCGCACGTACACACAGGTCCCAGCGCTTCTACCACTGGTCAAACGTTTTCTGGGTGTCCTGTTCTTTGAGGGTGTTTATCACCGCCAGCGATGCTTCTCGAATCCTCTCTAGAGTGTCGAACCGACGGCCTTTCAACTTGAGTTTCAGTTTTGGGAATAGCACGAAGTCGCAAGATGCCAAATCTGGCAAGTACGGTGGGCGGGGTACAACCGCCATGTTGTTTTTTGCCAAAAAGGTCCTGGAGAGCAAGGATGTGTGGCAGGGAGCATTGTCGTGATGCAGCAACCAGTTCCCTTGACGCCAAAGTTTGGGCTGTCGTCGTCTCATGTTTCCACGGAGCTGTCGCAAAGCATCACAGTAGTACGTGTAATTTGCTATTTGGTTGGGTACACAATTCCCTTGGTATCAAAGAAAACGATGTTCATGCTCTTCACTTTGCTCTTCACCCGTCTCGCTTTTTTGGGTATTGGACAGCCTGGGTTCTTCCACTGGGACGACTGTTGCTTTGTCTCTGGGTCCCCCCAAACACTTGTTCAATCATTGCAAGGGTCTCTGTAGCACTTTTTGCAGAGAATTTGATACACACGCGCCTTTCTGTTCGCGGATCTATCGTAAAATGGCCACACACCAAACACAGAGTATTGTGAAAATCACTGTGGATACGCAACACGTCCTACCAGCTGAATGCCACTCCGCACACTGACTCATCAGATATGCAGCTCTCGCCACCTAGCGGTGCAAAGATATACTACTACTACTTTCCAGATGGCAGCACCAGTTGTCCGGAAAATGTTTGATTACACCTCGTAGCATTTAAGGTTTACTGCTAAACTGTGCAGTACTGCTTAACTGTATAATATTTTATTTTTTTGTACAGTTGGATGACTCAAGGAATCTATGAAATTAAAAAAAAGAATCGGAATCATTAAAGTACTCGATTTATTAACATCGCTATGACACAACTATTCACTATCTGATCATAAGGATCCGAACTCCTGTTAGCGGACATTGTATGGGCGGCGTCCACCTTTCGCCTTTATTAGCGCTTGAACTCTGCTGGTGACTGTTTCAGTGGGCTGTAGTTGTGGAGGAAAGGCAGCGAACCAGAGGAGGTAGCGACGTCAGTCTCAAAGGTAAGCAAACCTGTTTTGCATCCTCATAGAGGCGCTGCTAATGTCACTCTTTTACGGCTGGCGCGAAATTAGAATAGACATCATGTTTCAGATGTAGAAACACGTCAAACAACTTTCATTTACGTTGCACAATTCCTTCCTTGTGTTGCATTTTTTCCCTATCAGTGTATATGCTTTAAAATCAAAATGGATTAACTTAGGGAACTTACGAATTATTATGAACTGAAGTTGAAGATTTTACAATTTAATCATGCCAGTCCCGTTGTAGGACAGTGCATCTGCTGCAAATATACTTTACTGTAACAGTGCCAGCTTTGAAATATGAGGCATGTTTCTTAAGTAAGGTCCATTTGAACATAAGTACACAACAAAAGGTTATTTCAAAAAAGTGAATTTATTTTCAGAAAGTACATACTTCACTCTATTTTCCGACATCGTTGCCAAGTTTGTTGAAACATGTATCATACCTCTCAACCAATTTTAAAATATCCTCTTCATAAAAACTTGTCACCTGCTCCAATAAGCAAGAGTTCACTGTCATTTTCACGTCGTTGTCTTCATTGTAACGGTTGCCACTGAAGTGTTGTTTGAGATGGAGGAATGGATGGTAATCGCTCGGCGCAAGATCAGGACTGTAGGGTGGGTGGTCTAAAACTTCCTAGACAAAACTGTCCAATGAATCGTGAGTCTGACCTGCAGTGCGAGGTCTTGCATTGTCATGGAGAAGGACAATTCCCTTTGTCAGCATGCCGTGTCTTTTGTTTAGAATCGCTCTGCATAGCTTTCTCAGGGTTTGGCAGTACGCTTCTGCATTGATGATATTGGTTCCTCATTGCATGAAGTCGAGAAACAAAATACCATGCCTATCCCAAAACACTGAAGCCATGATTTTGGGCCGGGACAGAGTCTGTTCAGCCTTCTTCTTTACAGGCGAGTGTGTGTGTCTCCATTCCATGCTCTGTTGCTTCGATTCCGGCGTGATATGCGAAACCCATGTTTCGTCTCCAGTTACGATCTGACTCAAGAAGCCATCACCATCTTCGTGATAACGAGTCAAGAACATCATCGCACACTCAAATCTTTGGTTTTTGTGGTCCTCTGTTAGGAGTTTCGGGACCCAACGGGAGCACAGTTTCCTAAACTTTAGGTGTTGAGAAACAGTGTTGTAAAGCACTGATCTCGACACGTCGGGAAATTCGTTTGAGAGACCTGTTATTGTGAAGCCCCTGTTCTCACGAATCCTCGCTTCAACTGAAGCCACCAAATCGTGTGTAATCAAAGATGGACGACCGGAGCGGTCCTCATCATGGACGTTGTCACAGCCATCTTTGAATTCTCGCACCCACTTACGCACTTTACTTTCACTCATAACAGTATCACCGTACACTTCGCAAATCTGTCTATGAATTTCTGCAGTAGACAGGTTCCTTGCTGAGAAATACCGTATCACTGAGCGAATCTCACTCGCGGCGGGCGAGTTGATAGCCTTAAACATTTTGAAAGCACAGAACAGAACCGTACAGGTTAGCTACAGAGTTGAAACTGAGCACAGTTGTTCCCGAGGCATGCTGGTACACGACACCTGCGCTCGTTGCGGTATGCGCGCGAACTACTAGTGTCTACAACGAAACGGACCTTAATTAAAAAACACGCCCCCTATAAAGAAAATAACGCGCAACAGCGATGTTAATAACTGAATAGAGCACACTGTTTTTTTTATTGATATAGTCATTTGTTTCATTCATTTACCCGGAATTTGGGGACTGCAACATGAAAATGTTCAAAGGAGAGCAACCTCTGGTACTGGCTACAGGTTATAAACCGCACACTTTGGCGTAACGAACAAAGCATGTTACCAATGTCAAAAAAAAAAAGGTTCAAATGGGTCTGAGCACTATGGGACTTAACTTCTGTGGTCATCAGTCCCCTAGAACTTAGAACTACTTAAACCTAACTAACCTAAGGACATCACACACACACCCATGCCCGAGGCAGGATTCGAACCTGCGACCGTAGCGGTAGCGTGGTTCCAGACTGTAGCGCCTAGAACCGCTCGGCCACTCCGGCCGGCTACCAACGTCAAAATAGCATTTCATAAACCTCTCACTTCTTTCACTGCAGAGCATTTCCCGCTCGGGCATTAGGCGGCAACAGCGGGGTGGAGCGACTGGCTACAGTCGGTGCGTGCGAAAGTTTAAAAGGCTGTACTTCCAGGGGTCATAATTGCGTACTGACAGAGTTATGGCCTAAATTTTCGCGAGGGATCGACTTCTGATATCTCGTAAATGGGCTTTTCTTCCTTAAAATATGAGGTCAAGATGGCGGTGTTGCCTTATCAGGCCAATTAAACTGGATTTATACACCAGATCCACGTTCGGGAGGACGCCGGCTCAAACCCGCGTCCGGCCATGCAGATTTTTCCGTAATTTCCCTAAATGGCTCCAGGAGAATGCCGGGATGGTTCCTTTGAAAGGTCATGGGCGATTTCCTTCCCTATCCTTGACACAATCCGAGCTTGTGCTCCGTCTCTAATGACCTCGATGTCGGCGGGATGTTAAACCTTGTCTTTCTCCCTTCTGGATTTATACAGCGGCTGACAAACAGATGAAGTACCTAGAAGACATGGACGAACGTCAATGTATTTTCGTTTACGTTTATTCCATTGGCGGGTATGTAAATGAACATATCTGCAGTTCTCTTGGCGTACACAACAGCCAATGCAGTGCGTTAGTGTTGTTCGTGTTTAGTATTGTTACCAAGTTCCTTCCACAGGGACAATTTTACATCCAAAAAAGCTATGTCTTTTAGGTGGTTGTGACAAATAACATTCATTTTTTCTTTAAAAATCAAAGGAAATTTTCTCTCTGTAAGAGCTCTGAAGTGAACATACAATTATTCCAAATTTATACATTATATTTCTTAACTTACCGTTGGCAAAGAGTTACCTATTAAGTGCTACACAAATCACATCTCTCCTTCCATTGCCAGTGCTCTGAAAAAATTGTAAATAAAATTGAGATTGCGCGCGAAGAATTTAGACTCCTCTAATAGACACCGCACCAGTTGCAGAGAGTAAATTCTGTAGTGAAATATGTACAAAAGATGACAGAGGAGGCGTCGTGCCCATTCGCACGCCTGGAAGTCAAGTTTTGGGGAGGTCAGAAACAGTCTCTAAGAAGACGCACCGCTTCTCTGTTTCGGGAGCAGGTGCTTTCGCTTACTAAGTGCAGAAAACAGACAAGGAAGGCGAGAAAAACTGTACCGTATATACACAGAGACACTGTAATGGTAAAGAGAAGTGTTAAGAGAAAGAGGGGAAACCGTGAAACTGAAACAGGGGCAAATAAACACAAAAAAGATAAATAAAGTGAATCGTACCTCTGCTGCTGCTGCTGAAACAGATGTCAAAAATAATTAGTGACTTCTACTAAAATTAATAAAGTCATAAGTATCTTGATAATTTTTAAGAAACCTAACACTATCTCGAGATATTCAAAATAAAGCCCATAGAAAATTCCACAATTAGATACGAGTATGAAATTTTTAAGAGACATCATCATCCTCTTTAGCTCTGAAAATTGTATTTTTTTTAAAAGTTCCACCATTGTGTTGACTGGGAGCCGGCGATTTTACTAAACTTCTTAAAGTGCTTAATAACGACTCTGTCAACAGTTGCAGTATTTATATTAGGTGATTAGTTTCGAGCCTCACAGTTCATTTTCTTGCTTGGCCTACCGAGGCTGCACTGAAAACGCCTGAACTTAATAATAAACATCAAATTGGTAACACATGCTTTATAAATGTCTGCAGAGTGAATGCCATAGTCCATACGTGCCTTTTGCTAAGACTGTGGCATAGTAAGATCATGCGCTTTCAGTGCAGCCTCAGCAGACCAAGCTCGAAAATGAGGTTTGAAACTAATCGCCTAATATAAATACTGCAACTGTTGACAGAATCGTTAATAAACGTTTTAAAAAAATTACTAACTGATAAAAGTCCGCCGTTGCAACTTCGGCCTTAAGCCATTTTCAAATCGAACACAGCGAAAATTTGGTGCCTCAGTACAGGTCAGAATTTACGAAGTATTGAACACGTTTCGAGTTTTGGGGTATTGTTTTAATCCGAGACCTGTGTGACTAGGGGAAAAGGGAATGACAAGCTTGTAGTTCAGTCCCTTTAATCTCCAAACCAGTCAACCAACCACATTCCGAAGACCGAATGTTTTGCTGTGTTCCATTTCAAAATGGCTACAGGCTGAAACTGCAGTCATCAATTTTATAACAAACAATTTTAACAGTCAAAGGAGACGATGCGGCTATTTAGGACCAGAACGTAGGAAAATTTACAGATAAATTTGAGTCCTCATCAGTGGTGCAAAATCAGTGAACCAAACATTCTTTGTTACATGACTGGGTATACTATAGGTGATACCCACGCTTAAAATGTTCTCAGTGGTCAAGTCACAACACGTCTTGCGTTCAAACCCGAGCTTTCGAAGATTTTCGTCATCTTCATCGTCAGAAGCTGCCGAAGGAGATGGTGAATGAGGTCAAAAGCTCAAGTGTTGAGTTTGCAAGATGTTTACTTGGCTCGTAGACGGGCAGCATTGTATACATTCGATATTAAAGTTTTCGGCATTACTGGATTAATATTACACTAACCAAACGGCGAAATATTTGCCCCTTTGAAGTAAAAGAATTTCTCGAAAACCGCATTTCAATGCTAATTTTGTTAATCAACAGCTTCATTTGCACCGCTTACCTAGAATTTACCTAGGTTTCAGTACCGTTTGTCCATGGTGGACATCGTCAAGCTAATACTACAAATGCATCAATTATCGTCAGACTGTAAAACTTATCTGGAACTGGAGTTCCAGTACAGCACTCGTGGCTGCCGCATCGCGGTCGCGAAGTGGGGACGAGGAAGTTCCAGGTAAGTTTTATAGTCTGACGATAATTAATGGAGTTGTAGTTTTAGCTTGGCGCTGTCCACTATGGACAAACGATAGTTACTGTTATTCTGAAGAAGGTTGGGTTATCCCAACTGAAACCTAGGTAAATTCTAGGTAAACGGTGCAACGGTGGCTGTTGATTATTAAAATTAATATTTATACAGTTGCTGACAGGGCCGCGAAATGTCGAAGATATTATTTCAATGCATTCTTGGTGACGTATGAATTCTGGGTTTTAATCAATGATTTTAGGCCCAATTTTCTATCTAATATCTTAAATACTACTGAAGGAAATTATCGTCAGCAGCCATAATAATAGTTTTTTCTTAAACTTCCTATATTAATTTAAACATATATTGTTGCTGATGATATCACTCCCAGCAGAAGACGAAACGGTTAGCATAAAATTGCCTAAACCGTAAAAATATTCGTCACCAAAGAAGTGGATGACAGCATTATATGATAAACTGAACAGTTCCAGACATATTTAAGGTTAACAGCTATCGTGATACACTCTGTAGACAAAATATTATTATCTCATCTTACACTGGATGTAGCAGGTACTCACCAGTTGCAGCAGCAGGAGGCAGTGTAATGGTGACGGTGGTGACGTGAGGCTTTACCTCAGTGGTCGAGGTGACCACCTGCTCCGTACCGGCGACCCGCGTCACGATGAATGTGTACGTGCGGAGCCGCGTGCTAGTCACCACGGTGGTGATGGGCTGGACCGGCAGTAGCGGCGTAGCGGTCACCACGTGGGCATCACCGTGGTCCACTGTAGCAGAGGCTTCGACACCCAGCTTCGTCAAGATCTCCGCCCCTCCGTCATAGGTCACCAGCACAGCACTGTTCAACTGGTCAGCCCCAGTAGCGCTGACTGTTGCCGGTGTTTCTTTCGCAATCTCCTCTCCTGGCAGCAGCACCTCGGTAGGTGCGATCACCCCGTCCAACTGGGACGAAATCTCCGGTCGCACATCTGCCGTGGTCTCTCGTACCAGGTCTCCGCTGACAACTGTCGGACCCACTTCGGTCACTGCAGTCGGAACCACAGCTCGGTCTCCATCCGACACTTCGCTCGAGCCCTGCAGTACTTCCGCCAGGATAGTAGGTTCCAATTCCAGATCGGCAGTGCTAGTTGGGACAACAGAAGTGATGCCAAACCTTGGTCTAGCTCTAGTAGTTGCAGCTCGGCCGAAAGAACTCTTGGTGGGTGATGTCTTTCTGTAACGGTACCCTGTGGAAGGTGGTCTGGTCGTTCGTGCAGTGGCTCCCTCCTGGGACCTGCTCTTGGTGGCGGTCGGCGCCACACCTTTAGCAGCGGTCGAAGTCCGGCGACGTTGACCAGGAAAGCCGAGACGTGTCTTAGTTGGGCGCCGCGTGATGCTGAAACGTGTCGGACGTATGAAGCGCGGTCCGTCAAAAGTACTGCTCTCCGTGGTGGTTGGCGTCTCTATTGTTGTGATGGTACCGTTACCATCACTTTCACCTTCAGGACTGACCAGGACGTCGTCAGGCAGCGGCGTTGTGGTTGTCGTCGTCGTCGTCGTCGTTGTTGCAGCTGTATCTTCCTCTGACGATATGTTCTGACTGCCTTCGGCAGGACGTAGACTCGAAGTTTCTGTGCTAGCCTCTACAAGATCTGGAGGTTTCTCAGACGAGGCCTCTGCTGTGGAGCTGGTCTGGGGAGCAGTTGATGTAACTCCTAAAATTTCCTCCCTAACATCAGAGGGAGTCAACCCGTTAGACTCGACTTGATGGGCACGGACATCTGGATCCTTGACGGGTGAACCTGTATCGATCTCATTATCCTGTGTGGTGAGACCTAACTCGTCGATTGGAGATGAGAGTGGAGATGTCGCCACGAAACTGATGGTGTGGACTGACTCTTCAGTGGTGAGGAGGGAGTCACGACTCTGAGCTGTCGTCCTTTCCTCGACAGTCGATCCTCTGGCTGATGGCTTGGTCACAATCTCCTCTGAGCTCGATGGTGCTTTCACTTCTTCCACACTCTCTAGGCTGGGTGGTGCTTCAGAACTGGCTTCCTCTTGACTGACTGGTACACTTTCTCCCTCTCTTTCACCTTCATTTTCTTTCGATACATCTTCTTGTTCCTCCTCATCATACTCTTCTGATTTATTTTGACCAGACTCTTGATCTTCTGCCTCATCCTCCTCAAGAGACTCCTCTGACAAGGTTTCTGGTGTCGAATACCTCTCCGTGGAAAGCCTGTCACTGGAGCCGAACAATTCCTTCAAGCTGTCCCCTGTACTGCTCTTTGTACTCTGCGTTGGTAAGAAACGTCCGTTGAAATTCAAAGTCGTCTTCACGTGAGGTTTCTCTTCACCTTCTGTTGACGTGATGCTGTTAATATTCGTTGTAAACTCACTTACCCTGTTAATGAGGTTTTCAGTAGTGGTCCTACCATACTGGCTGAACTTGAAAATATCTCGTATATGCGACACTGCCTGCGGTTTTGCAGAGATTATGCCCGTTGGTCTGTCGGTTGGCTCACCAAACGTGCTGATTGCACCAGTAGTGGTAGTTCTGCCATACTGATATGGTTTCAAAGAATCTCTCGGTAACTGTGCAGTCTGTGGTTTCAGTGAAGGTACACTCTTTGGCGTCGTAGATGCGTCTCTTCCATTGCCTCCTTTGGGTGGTTGCCTCTCCTTGGATGACCGAATCACTTCGTCGTAGTCCTCCTCCTCTTCTTCATCCTGGCCGTCCTCCTCCTCCTCGTCATCTCTCTCTTCTTCTGAATCGTCATCTTCTTCAATGTCTGATGATGGGTAACTGCTCGTAGAAACGCCGTTTTCGCTAGACGTTACTTTATTCTCCCTTGCTAGCGTCGAATACGTGACAGCTTTGGTGCCCTGAGTCGAAATCACAATACTAGTCGGCCTGACTGGGATCTCAGTGTCCTTGTGAAGCACTGGTCTCCTCCGAGTGACAACTATCCTCCTCCTCTTGCTTGACATCAGTGTCGGTGCTGCCGCTGCAGTGACTGCAGATTTTGGGCGTTCGAACTCAGCTGCAGTGGTGCTAACTGGAGAGTCTGTCTTCTGGCGTGTGGACACTGGACGCTTTTTCGTCACTATGATCCTCCGTCTGGCTGACGATTTAGTCGGCTTTATGTCACGGCTGGTGGTCGCTTCCAGGACTGGAGCTACTGGTGTAGAGACCTCCTCCTCCTCCTCATCATCATCATCTTCAGACAGATGTCTCAGTGCTTCCACATAACGAGCTTTTACTACGGCTGGTCTCCCCTGCACTGGAGGATCGTCGTCGTCTTCAAATGAGCGTCCAGGTTTCTTTCTCCTCGCTACAATAACTCGCTTCCTCTGCGGTTCCGTGCCACTGTCATTCGAAGGTTTCCGTATTATCTTAATTGTCCGCAAGCCGTAATCACCTAGGTTTATGTACTTGTGCTTGTGCTTGACGGCTGGTGTCGCGAGGTTCATCTCAGTCACGTGGTCAGTCTGCTGTGCCTCCGACAGGTGTAGGACCTCTCCTCTCTTACGAGTGACGTTCTGGAGATCGTCGTTAGCTGACGGTCTGTTAAGAGGCCGGCGCAGACGCACTACTCTGGTCCTACTTCGGTGGCCCGGCCTTCTCGTCGTCGGCTCGTCCTGTGCATCGTCAAACACATCCGGACTCCTCTTGTGCCGTGAGAGAATTTGGCCAGACTGAGATGCTGATGGTAGAAACGTTACTGCAGTGTCATCTGCGGCAGTTTCAGTTTCTGAAATGATTTCGCTTTCGTCGTCACCATTGTTGTCTTTGCCCCTGATGTAATCACCTACGACCTTCCGCTTGAGTGGGGCAGACTCAGCGGGGCCTTCGGATAAAAAATGACCGGTAGCGTTGTTGTTGTTCACAGAGGAAGACGACTCCTCAACTGCTGCTTTTCTAGTATTCATTAGAGGTCTCGTAGTGTGTCCAGATCTCCTCGATATCGTTGTGGTAAGCCCACTAGAAACGTATTTGCTAACGTCACCTACTATGCTCTCTAAGCTCTGAGTCTCCACCTCGCTGCTTTCCAGTACACCAACATCTCCCATCGCCGACATGACATAGTTGTCCAAATAGTTTAGCTTGTGTGTTGGGACATCTTGCTCTTCGTCGTCATTACCAAAAGAGCTGCCAATCTGTGGCAGCCTCGATGGCTCCAACTTTGGTAGAAAGCGGATCTCACGCTTCCTGATGCTGCTGTCTCCAGTTACCGTAGATACCACTGTGCTAAACTCGCCTGGTCTTCGTCCAGAGACGTATAGTGTTACAACGCTCGTCTCCACTGGAGGTGCTGGGTCTGGAGGTCTGTTATTGTTTCCGTTCCGCGTTTTCTTCCTTGGAGGTTTCCACGTGCGGACTACCTCGTCGTCGCGGCCCTGGGACCCCTGCTGTTGGACATCATCATCATCTGGTACTGTCTCGTCTGCCTCTGATTCTCGCGCTAGACGATCAGCGTCGTCAGTTCGCTGCTGCTGTTGCTGTCGGCGCCTCGAATTCCTACCTCGTTGCTCGGAAGGCTGCACCTGCTCGAGTGGCACTTCAGCATTGTCTGGCTCTTGGAAGAGGAGTCCTTTTCCAGTGGGCAAGAAGTCTGGTTGTCCCAGAGACGCCAGTATGTTTGGCTGAGGAGGACTCTGCATGGGTCCTGTGGGCCCTAAAAGTTGAGCCTGCAGCAATGCTGGGAGGAGGAGTGAGTTCAGTTGGTTGTTGACAGCAGTGGGCGTCGGTGTCACCACCACTGTGTCAGTAAAGA
Organism: Schistocerca piceifrons; assembly: GCF_021461385.2. Classification (NCBI taxonomy): domain Eukaryota; kingdom Metazoa; phylum Arthropoda; class Insecta; order Orthoptera; family Acrididae; genus Schistocerca; species Schistocerca piceifrons. The sequence goes on along the minus strand of NC_060147.1, from coordinate 96,796,772 downwards.
ATTCAGTGGCCGTGATGACTTCTTCTGACTGATCCACAATAGTCGTGTAAATTTTCTTGCCTCGCAGAGTTATTGGCAGGACTGTCGATTTTCCAGTGGTGAGAGTGGTGACATACGTGCTCGTGCGCGTCTTAAATTCTGTTGTAGGAGTCGGTGGTGGTGCAGGTGGTTGGTTCTGCAGGGCCAGAAGAGGGTTGAGGCCTCCCGGAAGACCACCTCCGAGATTACCGAGCAGAAGTTGTGAGAGTAACAAGTTGGCCAACGGTGCATTGGCGGCTATGGCTGGCTGTATGGTGCTTACAGTCGACTCGACGTCGTACACTGTGCTCGGAATGATGTGCGAGTAAGATGTGAGGCGGCCACGGATTGTGGTGGGCGTAAATATCACGCTCGTCGTTGGCGTCTCGCGCAAGTAGAACTGTGTTATCTCTGTAGCTCCTCCGGCCACTGCTGCCGTTACTTCACTCGTCAAGAACAAGATTGTGCCACCGTCTTTGACTGTGGACGTGACATACTGGTTCGGCGATAGCACCTCAGTGCTGTGTCGTGCTGTCAGCACATTTCGGTATTCAGTATTCTTACCGTTAATCACAGGTATGGTGGCTTCCTCTGGTATGTGATGAGTGACTGTGATGGTGCCATCGAAGGTCGGCAGTGAGAATGTGAACTTGTCCAGCTCGGGCTCCTTGCTGAATCGCGTCCTACTGCTGCCACTGTTGCGCCTCGGGCTCGTGTTCGTGTTGCCGTTGTTCCGGCGGGTGGCACGTTGAGACGAGAAGCTAGTGTCTGTCTGTTTGCTGTTGGAGTTGCTGGTGGTGCGCAACCTCGGCGGTTTCGGCCTCGAAGGGACGGACGAAGTCGTCTCGTCACTCCTGCTGTTGCCTCCTCTCCTCCTGCCACTCTTGTTGGTCCGTCTGTCACTTGTCGCGGTGGCTGTCTCTGTACTCTGTGGCCGCCGATAGCGAGAGGTACCACTACTTGTGTCCTTCTCCCTCAAGGTAAATTGCGCTCTACCCGAGGTGGCAGATGACGGCGAAGGCTTGATCCGCCCCTGTGGTGTCGGTTGCTGTTGCTGCTGGTTCTGTGTCCGTCCTCGGCCCGAGTACCGGCCGCTCGATTTGCTCTTTTGCTGTGGTGGAGGTGGTGGTGGAGGTGGCTCCGGAGTTGCCGGTTCTTCGGGTGGTGCTTGTGGCTGTGCCACCCTGGCACCAGGTCTTCTGAACCTCGACGAATACGTGCGTGTGGCTCCACTCGGCTTGTCCACCTGGCGCTTCGTACGTCTCCTGAAGCTGAACGGTCTGATCTGTACTGGTTTGTATGGGACTCCTTTGCTGCGTGGTGGTGCTGCCTTTTTTGACTCCTTATGCTCGCTTCCTTCATAATCATTGTCTCTCAGCTCGTCTTCATCCTCTACATCCTCCTCTTGGATGTCTTCTTCATCCTGTGGCTCGTCTTGCGCCTCATCCTCATTGTTCTGCTCTTCTTGCTGCTGGGGCTCCTCTTCCTGACCTGGACGCTTGAACAGGCTGCGTGGAGGGAACAAACTGTTTCCTGGGCGTGGTCTGTTGACAGCTGGCTGGTATCTCAGAGGTAACCGTGCCCTCGGCCTACTGGTGGTAGTGGATGCTGCGGAGCCTACCGGTCTATTTGACGTCCTACGTGTAGTCGAACTTCCTCTGGAAGGAGTTGTCAGCGATGTCTGCGATCTGGGTGTTGTGGTGGTGCTCGCCCTCACCAGTGGAGGGCGCCTCAGGCGATTCAGTAGCGGGTTCCTGCGAGCAGACTCTGTCGTTGAAGGAAGTGGTTGTGTCTCGTACTGGCCATCGTTGTCTGTAAACTGTGGTGTCTCCTCAGTGACGAGTGTGGTGATAAAGTCGTCAGTCTCTAGAGTCTCGTCGGTAGGTGTCGTCGCTGGGAAATAGTTGGCAGTCGCACCACTGCGAGAGATTGTCGAGGTCGGATTGACGCGGCCCCTGTACCTCGAGGAGCTTCCGAAGTATCCAGCTGAAGATGAGCGTCCAGGTGCAGCACTTGAGCCTCTGAAGTACAATCCTCTGCGACTGGATCCTTGAGGGCCTCCAACTGCTGTTGGGCTAATGGCCCCAGCTCGTGTAGAGCTCCGTCCTCTGCCTCCAGTGGGGAACGCAGAAGATTGCCCTCCAGGCACAGGAGATGAGCCTCTTGGTCTAGAGAAACGGCGTCCACTGCTGGCAGATGGGCGAATCTCATTAGCGGTTGACGAGGATGCTAAGCCTCCTCTTCGGCTTCCAGAGAACCTTCCAGTGGCGGCAGCCTTACCCACGGCTGCAGGCGTTGCTGTGATGGTTGGAGTTACAACAGTCCGTGTCACTGTGGCTGGTCGCTTGTTCTGAGGCCTATATGGTGGTCGCGTAGCCCCTTGCGTGCCAAAAGGGCGAATTGATGGTGTGAAAGTATTCTTCTTAGACTGGTATGTTAGGCGTGTCCTGTTGCGGCCTGAACCTGACCCTTTACCAAGCAAGAACTTGGCGCCATCGTTGTCTGACTCATTCTCACTGCTATCGTCATCCTGCTGCTCTGAAGACGTCTGTGATGTCGTCGACGTTGACGTTTCATCACTGCCCAGAGAGCTCTCGACCACAGCTGGTGTTGGCGCTGTAGTTGTAACAACTGCTGCGGTTGGAGCCACCACAGGGACGCCGCTCACTGCTGTCGGAGCAACTACAGCTACAGGTGGTGCTGTTGTGCTTGGAACATCCACTTTGAAAGACGATGTGCTTTCAATTACTTGTGCATACCTTCCACCCACCAATGTACCTGAGACTTTGGACTCATAGAATGTTGTCGTACCATCTTTGGCCATTGTGCCATCAATCAGTCGCACCAGCCCTGTCCTGTATGTCTTGCCAGCAATCTCCACTGTTGGAGAAGGTGCTAGAGCCAGATGTAGAGCACTTTGGCGTTCTTCATTCACCTTTATGGAGGATGTGCTCTCCACTATCTGTGAGTACTGCCCATTGATGTACGTTCCAATGGCTTCTGTGGTGAAGAACGTAGTGCTGACGCCATCAGCATCGACAATTCGGCCCTTGTTTAGGGAAACCACCCCCACTGGCAGTTTTGGTGTCGGAGTAGGCTCCACTGGTACTGAAACTGGAGCAGGGGGTATGATACGGGTTTTCCTCTCTAGTATCTGGGCATACAGGCCATCAATGTAGGTTCCGGAGACATCAGTCGAGAAGAGTGTGGTGGTTCCGGCCTCATCAACTATGCTACTGACAACAGTGGAAAGGAATCCCGTTGGCAGCTCCACTTTTGTTGGGGCTGATGTAGCTTCCTTTGCTGCTGGTGTCGGAGTAGTGTCCACAACTGATGCAGATGCCACTGGTTTGACTGTCGGCACACCTTCCCCCAGTTCTTGTACTTTGGCCGACGTCGCCACAGCCCTTCCCGCCAATACAGCTGCTGCTTCATCTGCAGCTACCGTACCGTTCACAACCTCTGTTACAGTCTGCAGCCTGCTGTTGACAATAGTGCTGTTGCCAATATACGATGTCGTCAGGAACGTGAAAGTGGTGAAGTAGGTAGTAGGCTCATAGATGACCTCACTAGGATTAATGACGGCGACAACTGGTGTAGCTAAAGGATCGATGTCCTTTGGTGTAGTAGTGGGGACGATCTCAGCTTTGGTCTCTGTAGAGGACGACACTGTTGGCGTTACCACCTCAGATACAGTCTCCTCGCGACTGGTCACCGTGGATGTGCCATCTTTGAAAAGCGTCGTCCAATAGGTGAATGTGGTGAAGTAGGTCGTAGGCAAGGAAGGATCATCCTCAGTGGGGACAAGGTCGTCAGTGAGCAGAGCAGTCCTTTGCGGTGTCAGAGTCTCAGTGACGACATTTGTGACCGTCTCCAAACGGCTCTTCACATCCGTGGAAGTTCCCTTGTATATGGTTGTGAAGTAGGTATATGTTGTATAGCTAGTCTGGAGGAGCAGCGTTGGAGATGGCTCTAAAGATTCGGTATTGCTCTCTGAACTGACCTGGTCGTCAAGTGCTGGCAGGAAAGGCAAAGCATTGTGGCGTTCTGGAGGAGCAATGATTGTGCGCTCTCCACTGGAGCTGCTGATCATTGTCTCCACCACGGATGATGTGAGCTCCGGCTCTGAGGTGGCCAGTATTGCAGGTGGTCTTGTGATGGTGGCATACACGTTCTTAGTTCCAACAGCAACTCCCAGCTTGCTCTTGGCAGGCACTATAATGCTGTTCTCAATGTCATCGAAGAAGTCATTTGCCGGTGTAGTCGTGGTGCCCTCACTGTCAACTTCATTCAGCGACGACCGCGGCTGGCTGTGCTCACGCGTTATGGTGCTGCTGTAGAGGTACTGACGACGGGGAGCGTTCTTTAGAAGTGGCTGGTTCTTCAGAGGATTATCCAAGTCGTCTTCCTCCACCTGCGACAACTGACTGGTCGGGTGAATGTCTTGGGCAGCGCTTAGAGTCGGTGTTGCTTCCAACAGTGCTGTCGGTGTTACGATGTTGGTGTAGACCTCTGTGCGGCTGCTCACTGTCGTTTCACCATCTACGAAGATGGTGGTGAAGTATGTGTACGTCGTGTAGAAGGTCTTAATGACATCCTGGTCCAGGGCAGGCGTCGCTTCCGTGGCCATCTCGCGCTCGATGTCTACCGAGTCCACAACAGCTGAGAAGAGTTCCTCATCTGGGAAGAACTTGGTGGTCGGACGTCCGATGCCGACGCTGGTGGGTGCCACCTCTGGCGTCGGCTCTACAATGTTATCGGTACGTGCTAAAAGCCCAGCAACAGCAGGATCTGTCACACGGCGGAAGTAGTCCTTGTCCACCGTTTCCGTGACGACATTAGTCACCACTTCAATGTTGCTCGCAACGGTGGTCGTGCTATCCTGGAAATAGGTCGTTAGGTATGTGTAGGTAGTAAACACAGACTTGACAAGCAGCTCCAATTCACCCTCCTCCTCTCCTTCGTCTTCGCCTGCCGGCGGCGAGGCAACTGTGGTCGGTTGTAGGACGACGGCTGGAGGATTTTCTGGCGTTGCAGCAGTTGACGGTTCAGTCGCAGCATGGGTTTCCTGCTCTTTGTCGCTTCCATCTGTGATTTCGGGTGTTACCGAGACCTGAGGTGGTGGTGGAGTCGGTTGCTGGTGTACTGTCTCTGGTGGAGTGGTGACGGCAGCAGGAGCTTCTGGAAGGGCAGTGGATTGAATATTTGCTACAGCGACGGGCACCACTTGCGTGGCTAGTATGACCTGTGATGTCACCACTTCTCTTGTTTTGATCGATGTCGAAGTGCCACCGTCGACAGGAATGAAGAAGGCAGTCAGATGCGTGAATGTCTCATAGATTGTACTAGCAACAATCTGTGTAATCAGTGTAGGTGTCACTCCATCCTGCAGCTGACTGGCAGGTGTTCCTTCCTCTTGTCCGACACCGGCATCCGTAGCGTGACTGGGTTCTGTCGGTGATGGTTCGACGTCTGTTTTCGGTGTGGTCACTTGTGCGACAGTAGTTCCAGGAGTTTCCTTTGCAGCACTGCCTTCAACAATATTTTGGTCCTCAACACTGCCACTTGTCTTACGACCAGTCTCGACCTCATTCGACAAGTCTCCCTCTGGCAAAGTGGTGGATTCTTGCGGTAGGGTACTGAGCGTGCCGTCGCCATCTTCGACAGTTGTCACACCGTCTGTGTCAGTAGTGAGGCCTGGCTGCTCTGCAGGGATTGTCGCAGGCGATGTAGTGACCTCTTCCTCACCCTCCTGTTCCTGAGATCCTTCCGAAGATGGCGGCTGGGAGGCTGCTGTGTGAGTAGTCTCCAGGTCAACTGTGGACGTCGGCGCTATTGCACTCTCTGTTGGCACGATTACTTTTGTGTCTCCTTCATAATAAAATATACTCGAGGCCGAATAGATAATTTGTGCATAGTGACCGTCGACGGAGCTACCGTGAATGAGAGAGGTGAAGAGAGTAGTTGTGTCATTGATGACCTCAGTGCCTGCAATAGCTTTTATTAGACCAAGTGGGTATTCCTCATCACCGTGATCAAATAACTGTGTCATCGCCGTGCGATAAGATGTTAGTGGTGCTGTAGAAGTCACCTCTAATTCTACTGTAGAGTGCACTTCTTGTTCTCCTTCCTGTTCCTCCTCGTTGCTTTCTGGTATTGGTGCTTCTGTGATTACTTCAGTTGCATGCAGCTGCAGTTCTGGTGTTTCGACGACGACAGGTGACGGTTCTATCAAGTCGTCAGTTCCATCATCCAGCACAGATGACGGTTCGATGGCCCCATCAACAACTGACGTTACTGTCGCTACCTGGACTTCTGTCAAAGATGGTTGTATCACTTCTGGTGCAGCAGAAGACGACTGGTCATAGTCTTCATAGTCGATCACGACACTCGTTACGGGCACCTGCACGCCTACATCATCATCCAGGTATGTGGAGGTCGGTGGAGAGTCAAATATGTCCTGTTCACGGGAAAGCACCTCCAATTTGGCACCCTCATCCGGTGTCGTTTCCTGAGTTGGCGGTGGGGGTGTCGTTTCCCTCGGTGGCGGGTCAGTTTCCTTCGGTACTGTAGGTGGAGGGTTTGTGGTCGGAGGTGGCGGTGGTGTGGTTGGCGGTTCTGGTGGGGCAGCTTCGACTACATACACTGACGATGCGACGTCTTGATGCTGCGCTTTCTGACGCCTGCTGGCAAACGTCTCCGGTAGCACCACCATAGTGGGCAGTGTCGTGTGTGTCGTGATGGAGTGGCCAGTAACAGTGCGAGTCACCATTCCAGGCGTATGTGACAAGAACGTTTTTACTTTCGTGACGACGCCCGGTTGGAAAACTGTAGCGTCGCCTGCAGCACTGGTCACTGCCCGTGTCGGCTGTGCTGGTGGCTGCTTCTTGGCAGTGCTGGGCGTGAAGACAACAACAGTGTCACCAATGGTGGTGGTGAAGTCAGCGAATCCAGTGTAGGTAACCGTCTCGCGCAGCTTGCTGAGGCGCGGCGGGTCGGGTCTGCCGCCCCTGAAGATGGCTTTCCCGGATCTGAAGCTGGAGAGGTAGTCCTTCTTGGGCTGCTGGGGAGGAGGAGCATCACCGTAATCTGGACTGCCTAGGTCGTCGCCCTCGTCACCCGACTGGGAAAAGCCACTGGGGGAGAAGTCGTGCCGTACGGTGAAGGTCGGCAGGTCGTTGATGGGCCGGACGGTGACGACCTTGTCGGGACGGATTGTCGTGGTGGTCTCGTCCCTCTGCTGGCCCTCCAGCTGATGACCCTCCAGCTGCTGACCGTCAGGCTGGTGCCGGTCGGTGTCCCTCTTGCGGAACGGGTCACCAGCATCTATGTCCTTCACCCGCAGGCGCTCCGTCGACCTGTTGATGAGATTCTCCGACAGCTGGGCCCCGCCAAAGTCGGCCGCTGGGCGGTCGTCGTCGCTGTCTAGAAGCAAGAAGTCCGCACCGCCACGGTCTTTGACGGCCTCACTGGAGAGGCGGTACCTGTCCAGGACGCCGACAGTGGAGACCCGGCGAGGGTCTGGAGGTGGCTCGTAGGGCCCCAGGATGGGTGTGGCTGCCACCACCGAAGGCGGCGCCTTGGAGGCCAGCTGCAGTTGCGGGGGCGGGGGCAGCACCGTCGTGGGGAAGACGAGCATCAGTGGCTTGGTGGGCCGGTCGAAGGACACCCGCGAGCTGGTCGTGGCCACGACCTGCGCCCTGCCGCGGCCCACGCGGCCCGTTGCGAACTCCGTGGTGGTGCCCTCGCGGACGAACGTCGCCGCGGCCAGCACCACGTCGGCCGCTGCGGCGCGACCAGCAGGCCCAGGGGTTAGATGGGCAGGCGTGGCCGAGGAGTAGGAGAGACAGAGTGCCAAGAGCGGGAACCAGGGAACAGTGAGTGCAAGGGTACGTCTGGCAGTGACTGCCGTGGCCACAGGGGGGCTGCTTCCCTGGTGTTACACTATATACAGACCTGATACTGCCCAGACCGGGACGAACCTTTTGCGGGCAATGCTTTTTTGTCTAAGGTCTCCAGACAGAACTAACGACGCGCCCTCACTACCTGATTTCAGCCAGTACCTCTCCTATCCTCCAAACTTTACAAAAGCTCTTGGTAATTACTACACTATCTGCCATTGAAATTGCTACACCACGAAGATGACGTGCTACAGACGCGAAATGTAACCGACAGGAAGAAGATGCTGTGATATGCAAATGATTAGCTTTTCAGAGCATTCACACAAGGCGCCGGTGGCGAAACCTACAACGTGCTGACATGAGGTAAGTTTCCAACCGATTTCTCATACACAAACAGCAGTTGCCTGGTGAAACGTTGTTGTGATGCCTCCTGTAAGCAGGAGAAACGCGTACCATCACGTTTCCGACTTTGATAAAGGTCGGATTGTAGCCTGTCGCGATTGCGGTTTATCGTATCGCGACATTGCTGCTCGCGTTGGTCGAGATCCGATGTCTGTTAGCAGAATATGGAATTGGTGGGTTCAGGAGGGTAATACGGAACGCCGTGCTGGATCCCAACGGCCTCTTATCACTAGCAATCGAGATGACAGGCATCTTATCCGCATGGCTGTAACGGATCGTGCAGCCACGTCTCGATCCCTGAGTCAACAGATGGGGACGTTTGCAAGACAACAACCATCTGCACGAACAGTTCGACGACGTTCGCAGCAGCATGGACTGTCAGCTCGGAGACCATAGCTGCGGTTACCCTTGACGCTGCATCACAGACAGGAGCGCCTGCAATGGTGTACTCGATGACGAACCTAGGTGCACGAATGGCAAAACGTCATTTTTTCGGATGAATCCAAGTTGTGTTTATAGCATCACAATGGCCGCATTCGTGTTTGGCGATATCGCGGTGAACGCACATTGGAAGCGTGTATTCGTCATCGCCATACTGACATATCATCCAGCGTGATGGTATGGGGTGCCATTGGTTACACGTCTCGGTCACCTCTTATTCACACTGACGGCACTTTGAACAGTGGACGTTACATTTCAGATGTGTTACGACCCGTGGCTCTACCCTTCATTCAAGCCCTGCAAAAACCTACATTTCAGCAGGATAATGCACGATCGCATGTTGGATGTCCTGTACGTGCCTTTCTGGATACAGAAAATGTTCGACTGCTGCCCTGGCCAGTACATTCTCCAGATCTCTCACGAATTGAAAAGGTGGCCGAGCAACTGGCTCCTCACATTACGCCAATCACTACTCTTGATGAACTGTGGTATCGTGTTGAAGCTGCATGGCCAGCTGTACCTGTACACGCCATCCAAGCTCTGTTTGACTCAATGCCCAGGCGTATCAAGGCCGTTATTACGGCCAGAGCTGTTGTTCTGGTTACTGATCTCAGGATCTATGCACCCAAATTGCGTGAAAATGTGATCACATGTCAGTTCTAGTATAATATATTTGTCCAATGAATACCTGTTTATCATCTGCATTTGTTCTTGGTGTAGCAATTTTAATGGTCAGTAGTGTATTTATTTCTCGCCTTCTGGTTGCATTGGCTATTATAAGTTTTATAGCGATTGGCTGTAACCACCGATCTAGCCTGCTATATATTGAGGGTAATCTGAACAGCCACCTCTTCAACAGGGGGGCAGAGCGAGGGGACTTGGAGCTGAATGTATTGCCCCTTCTGCAGGCAGCTCCACATGCCATATTTCAGCAGTATAATGCCTGGTCATATGCGACAATGTTTTTTGAAGAATTACTGGTACAACTGCTTCCCTATCTTGCACGTGGACTTGTTCATTATGATTGTTTTGCAATCACTGTGGCTGCTTTGTGGAGGTACCTATAAACTGCATGTCATTTTCCTGAACACCATACGCGGGCACTCTTTGATTCCATTCTGCGAAGTCTAGAGGCTCTGACTGCAGCACGTGGCAGCCTCATTAGTTGTGTAATCCTAATCATTTGTTTGCTCAAAAAATGTGTGTGAAATCTTATGGGACTTAACTGCAAATGTCATCAGCCCCTAAGCTTACACACTACTTAACCTAAATTATCCTAAGGACAAACACACACACCCATGGCCGCGGGAGGACTCTAACCTCCACCGGGACCAGCCGCACAGTCCATGACTGCAGCGCCTGAGACCGCTCGGCTAATCCCGCGCGGCATTTGTTTGCTGTCATGTCCCTAATCCGTGTACTGAATTTTCCTGAAATTACATGTCTCCTGCACATGTGTGACAGTTTTCACAAATAGTAGTGTCGGGTGTGGTTCGGTAGCTAAGTGGGTAAGTCTCAGAGTGACAATTTGTACGATGTTGTGGAGTAGACTTTGAACTGCACATTCCTCTACAACTACCTGAGTTACGTCGGTTCAGAAGTCGGAAGATGGGAAACATATACCACCTTGTAAACTCACAATGGCTAGAGAAGCACTGCGGTATTCACACCAACACTCGGCTCGAGGATAGCTTCACCTTATGCTGACAAACCATCAGTACATCTACATATTCGGCAAGCCACCATGCACTGTGTGGCGGACTGTGCTTTGTGTCCATCTGTCCCTTTCCCTCCTTCCTGTTCCAGTCGCAAATTATTCTTGATAAGAACGATTGCTGGTAAGCCTCTGTGTGGGCTCGAATCTCACTGGTTTTATCTTAATGGCCTTTTCTCGAGATATACGTAGCAGAAAGCGATATATTTGTTAAGTCACCTGGGAACGTATTCTTTCGGGACTTTTACCAGTAGACCACGCCAGGATACAGAACGCCTCTCTTGCAACATCTGCCAATGGACTTGGTTGAGCATATATATGTGACGCTTTCGTGTCTACTAAATGATCCTGTAACGAAACGCACAGCTCTTCTTTGGGTGTCGTCTATTTCCTGCATCAGTCCAACCTGGGACGGTTCCCAGACTGACGATCAATACTCAAGTATTGGTCGAACCAGGGTTTTGTTTCCGGATTACATTTCCCGACGATTTTTCCGATGAATGTCAATCTGCCATCTGCCCTTCGTACCATAATTTTTATGAGATCACCCCACTTTAATAGTCACTTACAGCGAAATTTCAGTTAACACTCGCGAGGAAACTAAGTACAGTGGCCGTTTCGACACTTACACCTTGTACAGGCCGGAAAAAAATCATAACTGCAGCAACATACAAAATTTACATAGTAAACAGTGTATGTCCCAAACGAATTCGAAATAACTATTCATTTCACATATTCATATTTGTTTGACAGTCGTTACGTCTAGCGCACGCGTACATTTGCAGCCAATCCGTGATCTCCTCATCCCCCTACCTCCCCCGGTGTGCCACCCGCAAACATGCCGCATGTTATTGTGTGCAGTTCAATCACTGGAAGTAGTCATATTCATAGAACAACATATTAAAACTAATCGTAGCTAGGGTAGACCTCAGACTGAGATTCACTGGAAAAATACTCACGAGATGTAGTCCAGATCCGTACCAGACAGAACTGATGGAGGAAACAGAGAAGGTACAAAAAGAGCAACGCATTTCGTTACAAGTTCCTTTACTAAGCGCGAACGCGTCACGGAGATGCTCGGCCAGTTTCACTGGCAGACGTTGCAAGAGAGCCGTTCTGAAACACGTGTTTTACTATCAAAATCACGAGGGTGTACGTCCCTGAAAGTGTCAACCAATATATTGCTTCCTCGTATGTATATCACGTGAAAAGACCATGATGATAAGATTAGAGATTCCAGCTCAGAAGGTCGCTCGCCAGTAATCGTTCTTCCCGCGAACCATTCGCAATGGGAACAGGAGAAGGAGTGAGTGACAGTGGCCGACAAACTACTCTCCACCACACTCCATAAGGTCGCTTACGCAAATGTAGATGTAGTGTGCGACGAAGGGCAAGCCTTCCCTTTGCCCCTACCGCCATATCAAACGCTACCAGAAGCACGGCGCTGTAGAGTAAGTTGCCTGCATGGCAGGGGCACCCAGATGTTGCCGTTTGTCTATTTCACTCGGACAAAGCGGGGCAATAGTAAAAAATATAATGCGAGAAGCATCCTCAGCCATGTACATGGTAGTGAGTATTGGCTTGAAGAATACTGGTATAGATTTATATGATTTACGATCAAACGTTCTCTTCCGATACAAACTTTTCGATCGTGGAGTAGGATTGTCACATATTAAAGCTGTTGTCAGGTCTTGTACTTTTACGCTTAGCGAAGTGCTTATCCTTACATATATTCTACATTGACAGCTTGCAGAATCTCGTTATGTTGGGCTCAATCTTCTCAACATATGAACGGATCTTTCCACAGTTTTCATCAGATGGCGCTGTTATACGATGGTGCTCTTATAGTCGAAGGAAACCACGCTTTCACCTTTTGTGCAGTGCACAAGCTTACAGTTCTCTACCTTAAGAACCAGGTGTTTACATTAAACTGATATTTAAACGAGTTAAAACGGGATTTATTGAAATATGAACCGGATATAAGTTAATATCATAGTCCATCAACAAAGGAGGTGGCTTACAAAACACTCGTTCGACCTATACTTGAGTATTGCTCATCAGTGTGGGATCCGTACCAGATCGGTCTGACGGAGGAGATAGAGAAGATCCAAAGAAGAGCGGCGCGTTTCGTCACATGGTTATTTGGTAAGCGTGATAGCGTTACGGAAATGTTTAGCAAACTCAAGTGGCAGACTCTGCAAGAGAGGCGCTCTGCATCGCGGTGTAGCTTGCTCGCCAGGTTTCGAGAGGGTGCGTTTCTGGATGAGGTATCGAATATATTGCTTCCCCCTACTTATACCTCCCGAGGAGATCACGAATGTAAAATTAGAGAGATTAGAGCGCGCACGGAGGCTTTCAGACAGTCGTTCTTCCCGCGAACCATACGCGACTGGAACAGGAAAGGGAGGTAATGACAATGGCACGTAAAGTGCCCTCCGCCACACACCGTTGGGTGGCTTGCGGAGTATAAATGTAGATGTAGATGTAGATGTAAGTGTAAGATTAGGGCACAATCTAAGGTTGTATCTAATACTACCCTCCCCACCCCCTTAGTCATAAGGACAATGCGATCTGAATCTGACACAAACGTCGTTGCCTGATGCCTCGGTGATCACTGTAGATGAAACAGTTTTATTCTGATTTGAGATTAAAATAAATTGTTGTGTTTGCGGGATGTTTGGCCAATTCCGCTGTGCTGCCTGTAGGTGGGTGGCGGCTTAGCGCTCTTTTGCAAGAGCCAACCTTCTCACTGTGATTTCTATGGTAAATCTTTCTTAAACGCAGACCTAATTCAAACCTTACTGTATCAGAGAGGGCTTGAACTCCTGAGCCACTGTTCACTGAAATCACCTCGTAACCACAACAGCCACTTTCCAAACGTAACAGAGAAGTAGGATTTGTATAGGAACATAAAAACACACAAGTCATATAGAATACATAAATTTTCCAACCACCACCGTAAAGTAAGGATAGTGTTATAAAAGATGTATAATTACCCTTTTTTGCACGAAGAAAAATACACTGCCACACATTTCCACGCAATACCTAAGAATACTCGTAGGGAATATTCGCTAGATGTCTTTGTCTAGTAAGAGCAGACCTGACTGTATTGGTGTTAACGGTACCTCTAAGTGTAAGCGATGCACAAATGAAATTATAAAAATTACAACTAAGTTTTTTATCCTGTAAAATGTTAGCTTTAATGGTGTGCACAGTTACATGCCTACTACTTATTCTCTCGAGCAACAGACTACATTAATGAATATGACTTTCTGATCACTCACTGTAAACTTTTGTAATGAGTCGTCGTTTGGACGACTAAGTGAGGCATGTTTTCTCACTGAGCCTTCCGGGAATAACAAAATAAGTACTTGCGTCCTAGAGCACCTCGGTAACTTTGTATTCCTACACAATAACGGCTGACCCTTCACAGCTGGCATCTTTAGTAACAGACGTCCTGCCCTCAGCGCTACAGGGACACCGCTGCGGTACGATGACGTCACTACGGCTGGCGGTCTCTACTGGTGTGGTCCCGTTCGATGCTGTCTAAGGTGGCTGCACGTATTACTGCATGCTTGGCAAACACACATGATTAAGCTTTTTGCACCAGGACGTGCAAATCCCTCATGCCTCTATAAGGCTCAAGTATGTTTGTACAAGCATCAGTTCGTACCTGAAAGATGCCGAGCTCAGATGAAGATGCTCTCACATGGCTGGTCCAGAATAACTACTGATTTTGTAAAGGTATGGAATTTTCCGCAGGTAAAGGCAAATGTCTAACAGCGCTAATTTAACTAACTACCAGTCTACCCTTACCCATTACGAATGTTTAAGAACCCGTGACTGTTTATTCAATGCAGATTTCAGAAAGCGGCAAGCAGTCACTTTTTTGAAATAGTTATCTATTCCACGAACCGGTTTTCGAACCTTTTCAGGCTCATCTTTAGATGATGTACAGCTGTGTAACATACCGTACACCATCTGAAGATGAGCCTGAAAAGGTTCGAAAACCAGTTCATGGAATAGATAACTATTTCAAAAAAGTCACTGGTTACAGTTTTCTGTACCTGTATTGAAATACCAGTTTTCTTGAAAACCTATGTCACTTCTCTTCCTTCGAAATTAGATGCTAAATTAATGAAAATATCACACCACCAGCTTGCATACTTCATATACAGCAGTCCCTAATTTATTACTAATTTCACTTTTTTCTTTTCCCTATACAATTTGATCTCAGTAAATTTATGTTTTTTGTTACGACGTCTTTCTCTGCTACAGAATAAACTACTTTATATTTAGCAAGATGAAGATCATACGCAGCATCCATGTTTGCTTTATCATGATACCCGTTTGATCTGATATTCCACAGGAAAATCTGACTTTTCTAAGAGCATATAAAAGCTTCCAGCAATTCTCAGTTCTTATGTTTCAGATAGTTCGACGTGACTCGCAAACATGTATAACTGAAATCCGATCAAGCATCAAGCAGCTTCTACAGTCCTGACATTTGCGCGAATTTATCCTACCAAAGCTGAAGTACGATTGCGCAACATGCTCGATCACCAGTTCTTGTCAAGCATGCAGTTACGAGTGTACATCCAGTTGCCCATGGCTACTCCATCTAGTTATTTATAAATCTAGTTCTCAAATTCGAAACAGTTTCCAGTAATTCTATTATTCCATATGCTTCGATAGCAGACACTTTCCCTTGGCTTTATTTTCTTTGTTATAATGACTGTTTCTGTCGCTGGTACATTTGTGTAGAAGAACATAAACTTTCCTCCTTGTGAGATCTGTATGTCTTTTATAGTGTGATATACACTCCTGGAAATTGAAATAAGAACACCGTGAATTCATTGTCCCAGGTAGGGGAAACTTTATTGACACATTCCTGGGGTCAGATACATCACATGATCACACTGACAGAACCACAGGCACATAGACACAGGCAACAGAGCATGCACAATGTCGGCACTAGTACAGTGTATATCCACCTTTCGCAGCAATGCAGGCTGCTATTCTCCCATGGAGACGATCGTAGAGATGCTGGATGTAGTCCTGTGGAACGGCTTGCCATGCCATTTCCACCCGGCGCCTCAGTTGGACCAGCGTTCGTCCTGGACGTGCAGACCGCGTGAGACGACGCTTCATCCAGTCCCAAACATGCTCAATGGGGGACAGATCCGGAGATCTTGCTGGCCAGGGTAGTTGACTTACACCTTCTAGAGCACGTTGGGTGGCACGGGATACATGCGGACGTGCATTGTCCTGTTGGAACAGCAAGTTCTCTTGCCGGTCTAGGAATGGTAGATCGATGGGTTCGATGACGGTTTGGATGTACAGTGCACTATTCAGTGTCCCCTCGACGATCACCAGTGGTGTACGGCCAGTGTAGGAGATCGCTCCCCACACCATGATGCCGGGTGTTGGCCCTGTGTGCCTCGGTCGTACGCAGTCCTGATTGTGGCGCTCACCTGCACGGCGCCAAACACGCATACGACCATCATTGGCACCAAGGCAGAAGCGACTCTCATCGCTGAAGACGACACGTCTCCATTCGTCCCTCCATTCACGCCTGTCGCGACACCACTGGAGGCGGGCTGCACGATGTTGGGGCGTGAGCGGAAGACGGCCTAACGGTGTGCGGGACCGTAGCCCAGCTTCATGGAGACGGTTGCGAATGGTCCTCGCCGATACCCCAGGAGCAACAGTGTCCCTAATTTGCTGGGAAGTGGCGGTGCGGTCCCCTACGGCACTGCGTAGGATCCTACGGTCTTGGCGTGCATCCGTGCGTCGCTGCGGTCCGGTCCCAGGTCGACGGGCACGTGCACCTTCCGCCGACCACTGGCGACAACATCGATGTACTGTGGAGACCTCACGCCCCACGTGTTGAGCAATTCGGCGGTACGTCCACCCGGCCTCCCGCATGCCCACTATACGCCCTCGCTCAAAGTCCGTCAACTGCACATACGGTTCACGTCCACGCTGTCGCGGCGTGCTACCAGTGTTAAAGACTGCGATGGAGCTCCCTATGCTATGACAAACTGGCTGACACTGACGGCGGCGGTGCACAAATGCTGCGCAGCTAGCGCCATTCGACGGCCAACACCGCGGTTCCTGGTGTGTCCGCTGTGCCGTGCGTGTGATCATTGCTTGTACAGCCCTCTCGCAGTGTCCGGAGCAAGTATGGTGGGTCTGACACACCGGTGTCAATGTGTTCTTTTTTCCATTTCCAGGAGTGTATCACAGGTATACAGCACAACCCTACTAACAGATTAACTGCAAAGTTCGAACAAAAGTTCAAAACAAGTAAAGAAATCTTCCCAGGTGTAGGTAAGAAATTATGAATTGTTGTGAACCTCCGAATCCCATCCTTACGACCACAGCCAAAAATTCATAAAGAATTGACCCCAGAACGACCTATAAGTAACTGCACTGATGGTCCAACCTAAATCTTAAGAATGAGTCTAAATACATTAAAGATTTAGTTATATTATTACAAAAATAGACAATAAAAATTCTAGTGTACTAGCTCACAATATAAAAGACATACAGATCCGACAAGGAGGAATATAGATCGTCGGACGTAAACAACCTCCACACATATTTACCAGTGACAGGAACAATCGAGATAATAAGGAAAAACCTTAGAAGTCACGAAAAAGTATTTACTATTGAAGCATATAAAAATAATAGAATTACTAGAACTCACCATACCCCAAAAATTTTTCGAATTGAGAACACAATTTACAAACAATTTGATGGCGTAGCAATTGGCAGTTGCATTGCAGGCACAGTTGCTGATATATTTAATAAATATGTAGATCACTTAACATTCCAAGTGATATCAGGCGCATTGCGACAAGTTCCACTAGCAGTTTGTCAAAATACATACACAACTTCGCAAAAAATAGAGCATTGAGACTAGTGTTTTCAAATGTTGCGTCGCTGAATGGCGTTACCAGACATGCGCTGTTTGTTCCTCAAGAGAGCCTCTATAACTCCTCGACGATGCTCGGTGTCGTCTCGTTTCATCTTTTGTATACATGATGAAGCCGTACTAAACATATACACTCCTGGAAATGGAAAGAACACATTGACACCGGTGTGTCAGACCCACCATACTTGCTCCGGACACTGCGAGAGGGCTGTACTAGCAATGATCACACGCACGGCACAGCGGACACACCAGGAACCGCGGTGTTGGCCGTCGAATGGCGCTAGCTGCGCAGCATTTGTGCACCGCCGCCGTCAGTGTCAGCCAGTTTGCCGTGGCATACGGAGCTCCATCGCAGTCTTTAACACTGGTAGCATGCCGCGACAGCGTGGACGTGAACCGTATGTGCAGCTGACGGACTTTGAGCGAGGGTGTATAGTGGGCATGCGGGAGGCCGGGTCGACGTACCGCCGAATTGCTCAACACGTGGGGCGTGAGGTCTCCACAGTACATCGATGTTGTCGCCAGTGGTCGGCGGAAGGTGCACGTGCCCGTCGACCTGGGACCGGACCGCAGCGACGCACGGATGCACGCCAAGACCGTAGGATCCTACGCAGTGCCGTAGGGGACCGCACCGCCACTTCCCAGCAAATTAGGGACACTGTTGCTTCTGGAGTATCGGCGAGGACCATTCGCAACCGTCTCCATGAAGCTGTGCTACGGTCCCGCACACCGTTAGGCCGTCTTCCGCTCACGCCCCAACATCGTGCAGCCCGCCTCCAGTGGTGTCGCGACAGGCGTGAATGGAGGGACGAATGGAGACGTGTCGTCTTCAGCGATGAGAGTCGCTTCTGCCTTGGTGCCAATGATGGTCGTATGCGTGTTTGGCGCCGTGCAGGTGAGCGCCACAATCAGGACTGCATACGACCGAGGCACACAGGGCCAACACCCGGCATCATGGTGTGGGGAGCGATCTCCTACACTGGCCGTACACCACTGGTGATCGTCGAGGGGACACCGAATAGTGCACGGTACATCCAAACCGTCATCGAACCCATCGTTCTACCATTCCTAGACCGGCAAGGGAACTTGCTGTTCCAACAGGACAATGCACGTCCGCATGTTTCCGTGCCACCCAACGTGCTCTAGAAGGTGTAAGTCAAGTACCCTGGCCAGCAAGATCTCCGGATCTGTCCCCCATTGAGCATGTTTGGGACTGGATGTAGCGTCGTCTCACGCGGTCTGCACGTCCAGCACGAACGCTGGTCCAGCTGAGGCGCCAGGTGGAAATGGCATGGCAAGCCGTTCCACAGGATTACATCCAGCATCTCTACGATCGTCTCCATGGGAGAAAAGCAGCCCGCATTGCTGCGAAAGGTGGATATACACTGTACTAGTGCCGACATTGTGCATGCTCTGTTGCCTGTGTTTATGTGCCTGTGGTTCTGTCAGTATGATCATGTGATGTATCTGACCCCAGGAATGTGTCAATAAAGTTTCCCCTTCCTGGGACAATGAATTCACGGTGTTCTTATTTCAATTTCCAGGAGTGTATTTTCCGAGTGCTTTGGTACAAGGGCCCCGTGGTCTTCAGCAGCTCTCTGTTACGTTTTTATCCTTCATTCCGTTTGTTAGCCCTCTCTGTTAGAATACCTTCACAACGATGAATATGCAGTCACCAAACGAGCAACACAAAACACAGAGTAATGCGACAACAGTGAGACGCAGAAGTACTGTGATGTGATTGCTGCCGTGGCCGCGGGGTCACCTCATTCTGAAGCTCTTCCATTGCATTCTGTGAAACCATCCGCCAAGTGCATTCTGATAAACCTACCCATGCCACTGTATATCAGTGTTAATGTAGTACTAACACTACCGGAGCCTGCCGCGGTGGTCTCGCGGTTCTAGGCGCGCAGTCCGGAACCGTGCGACTGCTACGGTCGCAGGTTCGAATCCTGCCTCGGGCATGGATGTGTGTGATGTCCTTAGGTTAGTTAGGTTTAAGTAGTTCTAAGTTCTAGGGGACTGATGACCACAGCTGTTAAGTCCCATAGTGCTCAGAGCCAACACTACCGGAGAAAATAAGTCTGAGACAGAACCGGGCAGTGATGAATGCAAGTCTGAGGGCCGAAACTAAAGCTGGTTTTCTTGCTGTCAGCAGCAAATACCGTCGGTGAATGGAACAAGTCTCTTTCCAGACAAGAAACACAATGTATACCGTCGAAATTTTCACTGTTGTACAGATATTTTCAGTGTAATAAAAAAATGGTTCAAATGGCTCTGAGCACTATGTGACTTAACATCTATGGTCATCAGTCCCCTAGAACTTAGAACTACTTAAACCTAACTAACCTAAAGGCGGCACACAACACCCAGTCATCACGAGGCAGAGGAAATCCCTGACCCCGCCGGGAATCGAACCCTGGATCAGCGTAATAAAGATGGAGTAGTACATGCGGATGCGAAATCAAATGAAATTACTATATAACGTGCCACCATAGACCATAGGTCATTTATACCAAAATACTCGGAAAAAGTCCCAGAACAACTTCCGAAATTTTGTCGCTGGAGTTCGGGTGTACCCCGTTGACAGGACATTCGACTAATATACAAAGTGCGTCTGAAAAGTCCAGTGAATGGTCTCAGAAAACAAAGGAAATGGGAGTTGCAAACAAAAATAGCTTTACTGGCCTCCAAATTAATCACCATTAGATAAAGTACACTTCTGAAATAGGTTATAAACTTGTTGGAAGTTATCAGCAAACGCTTGTTGTGGAATCGCTCGAAGTACGGTGGTCACGCTCTGTTGTACATCCGCAACGTCTGCGTGCCCAGCTACATTGCTCAACGCAAGGCAATGCAAGATTTGGCGCCTGTGGATATTTTTGTTTCCCCGCCTTAAATCAGCCCTGAAAAGGCTTAACGCTGCGCAGGCGTTGCGCGTGACCACGGGGCTTCGAATTCCGCAACAACCGATACGAAATAGCACTGCCTGTGTTACTAACAAGGGAACCTCCCCATCGCACCCCCCTCAGATTTAGTTAGAAGTTGGCACAGTGGATAGGCCTTGAAAAACTGAACATAGATCAATCGAGAAAACAGGAAGAAGTTGTGTGGAACTATGAAAAAAATAAGCAAAATATACAAACTGAGTAGTCCATGGGCAAGATATGCAACATCAAGGACCGTGTAAGGTCAGGAGTGCCGTGGTTAGCGTGAGTAGCTGCGGAACTAGAGGTCGTTGGGTCAAGTACTCCCTCGAGTGAAAAATTTAATTTTTTATTTTCAGACAATTATTATCTCCTTGACAGCTATACAAGACAGAAGGATCAGACATTGTACAATTTAAGTGTGGGAGAAGACGTGATTACCATTCCTCCAGGGTGTACACCTCTTGTGCAACCGTTAGATGTGTTTCGTTTTCGGCAAGTGAAATACTTTATAAAAGATTCTATGATTTTGCGAAGCTGCACAGGTACACAGAGCAGTATTGTTTACGTGGTCGTTTGTTAATTATCAAAGTTCGGGCACTCACACATAATCAACTTCGCTCTCCAAAATTCCAGGACATGTTCAGATTTCCTTGGACATATGCAGGATTTGACGGTCTACACACGGAAAAATTTGAAAACGTTAAAAACATATGTTTTGACAGAGCACAGGGAAAACTGTGCGACTGTGAACTGTTGCAATCATTTGTTGCAGTTTATGTGACAAACTCTTACGTTTATGAGGGGGTTGCGATGGGGAGGTTCCCTTGTAAGAAGTACGACGCAGTGCTCTTTCGGATATTGCATGGCAGTTCTTAATAACACAGGCTCTGCTATTTCTTATTTATTTGCCAATGTGACGTCCTCGACTCCCAATAAATATGTCCTTCCTGGACGGGAATATACGTAACCTACTAGTACAGTTTGCGATACAAGGATGACAGCATATGCAAGGTTTGAGTCTGGCCGTGATTCGTGCTCGGATGGCCGACGCGGCTAAGGCGACCGTTCGCATAAAGCGGAAAATTGGATTTAGAGTCCCGATCCGACACACATTTTCACTGTCGTCGTTCCAGTATACAGCCGAAGATGGTTCACATTCGCAACTACGAATATATTTCCTGTGCATCTACAAGAAACGTTTGCTGACAATTTCCAACTACAACCAAAGTCTGAAGTGTGTTGCAGCTAATGGTGACTGCTTTGAAGGCCAGAAAAATTACATTGTCTGTAACTCTTGTTTATTTTATTTAATGAGACCATTCGCCGAATTTTTTAGACGTATCTTGTATGTAGGAACGAAAAGACAATGAAACATGCGAATATCCTAATAAACATAGATCCGCAAGCCAATGCTTTCCCCAGTACGACATGTACGAGGAAGTACGTTGACGCCTCATAACAGAGTACCCGAGGTTCTAGGCTGCAGACATGCACTTGGGGACAAACACATTACAAACAGTATTCCAAATAGTCATCGTTTATGGAAGGCTGGCTTCGATACGTCCCCTCATCGATGCCCGTACACGTTCAGAACTCTCAGGCGAGTGCCGAATGCACTGACAACCACCCAAAATGTGTTCCCGGAGTTCACCGACAGAGTTGGAATGCATCAAAGCTTTAAAATATCCCCTCACAAAAAATGACCAGCAGCATCAAATAGGGCCACCTGGAAGGCCACGGTGTAGCCGAGCCAAGAGCAATACACTAGTTGTCGACGATTCGTTCTAAGTATTCCTGAGCAGTCACGTAGAACTGTGCCGGTGCACCATCATGCATGTAGCACAAGGAACATCATCCAAACACACATTAACAATTCTTTAAAAAACAAAAACGACATTTCTTCCGTTAAGTTTTGTTTATTTCTTGACACAACCATTTTTTACGACACAATCACAACCGGTTTCGGCCACAATGCGGCCACCTTCAGAAGCTACAAATCTTCAAGCAAGTATCAACATTTTTACTAGATTTGCTTGCAAGCTAAGTAAAATGCTATCGAAAAATATGTAGAGCATACCTAAAAGAGGCATTTCGTGCACACGTGGTCATACGTTATCGTACTGAACGCAAAAGCAAAAATCAGCGAAGTATACACGGTGATCCAAAAATAGACGGCAAAACTTCAGAAATGGATTCCTCATATAACAAGAAGAAAAAGTAGAATAAACACGGCGTCTAAAATGCGTACCCTAAGAGATCTTTACAACTGCAAGTTCCTAGCTTACCGTATTTCGGGAGGTGTTAGTATGGACCAAAACAAAAAAAAAAAAGTCCAGTAAACATAGGTTGTGAAACGCATACCTTAAGAGCTATGAGAACTTGTTGATCTTTGCTGCTGCCACACATGTCTCTTCTTGAACACGTGCTGTAGCTCCTAAGGTGTACATTCTAGAGTCTGTGGGTAATGGACACTTTTTCTTGTTTTGGTCCATACCAACTCCTCCCAAAATACGGGAAGCTAGGAACTTGCAGTTGTAGAGATGTGTTTGACGGTAAATAAGATGAACAAGTACTCAAAGCTCTTGAGGTACGTATTTTGGAGTCCATGTTTACTAGACTATTTTTCTTCTTATCATAAGTGGAATCCGTTCCTGAAATTCTGCCGTAGACTTTTGGAACACACTGTGTCGGTACAGCTAAGAATATTCTTAGTTGTACCTATATAATCCCCGCCTTTTTTTACTTTTATGTACAGTTTGACAAAGCACGAACATGTGTTCACCAAATGCCTTTCTTTTTATGTATGATCCACATGTACTTCAACAGCACTTTACTTAGCTCACAAGCATATGCTGTTATCTTCTTTGACGTTTGAAAATAACCTTTTTTATCTTTATCCACTGCAGCTGAAACCGGTGATGATTATGTCATAAGTATAAACAAAACTTTATGAGACATTACCAGTGTTGTGACATTGGCACGACTCCAGTAGCGCATATGTCGTATGGGGGAAAGGGTTGGTTTCTAGACCGATGTTTATTTGGATTATTTGCTTGTTTTATTGTCTTCTGCTCGTCCCTTTCGCTTGTACTTATAACAGACACCTATATACAGGAAGAGGCGCTAACTTTTCCCCTGTTACTTTTGACCTGTTAAAGGTATTTGTAATCTTTCTTCACCCAGACGAACAGTGACTGGGGGCTCGTGAAACAAAAAGGAGTGCGTTCTTGCAACTTCCTTTCCTGTGTGTGTGTGTGTGTGTGTGTGTGTGTGTGTGTGTGTGTGTGTGTGTGTGTGTGTGTGTGTGTGTGTGTGTGTGAAAGAGAGAGAGAGAGAGAGAGAGAGAGAGAGAGAGAGCTCATCACAATCATACAGGGAGTACACTGAGTATTTTGAGATGAAAATAGTCGGAACTGAATAATTTAGAAGCCCTGAACGAAAGTGCATTAGGGAACATGTTTTAAAAATGCGTAGGACTTTGGGGATGTAATTTTAAAAAACGACACATTATCATCTGTGGCATATCCTTTGTGTTTTACGTGAAGTGGTTGGTACGGTCCCACCTGCCTGCCAAGCTGTAGAGGGAGTTGTTATCTGAATTAAAAAAAAACTGCAATTCATTTCCGACCTTAGTTCTTTATCTCAAAGTAATCACTTCAGGTTCCTCTGCTATCTTCATCGAGATTTGCGACCGTCAGTTCTGTTGGAGAAAAATCCACAAAATCGTTAACTATAATTATTCAGCAGGAATGACAAAAGACTTTTCGCAGCCGCTTACATTAGAGTTGGTTCAATAGTTTCCAGGATGACTCTCTGGAAGAATGCAATTGTCCTTGAAATTGACACACGGGAATCTTTCAGAAATTTGTGTGCCCAGCGTGGAAATAGTGTGGCTTAATTATTTGTATAACATGCCTGAGAGAAAGAGCATGTCAATTGACATACAACAACTAAAAGACAGCGACAAAAGAGAAGTTGACACAGAATCCTTAAACTGCATGCTGGAGTATAAATAGAACGAACTCAAGTAACGTTCCGTCGTTTCCTTTATGTACAGCAAGCATTCCAGTGCGACATTTCTCGTCAGTTGCAACATCAGCGTGCACTCCAAACGTAAGCCGGAGAAACTGGTTTAAGAATAGGCGCGTAGTTCAAGAACGACACTTTCCTGAAGACGAAAGTTGGAGGCGTGGTGCAGAAAGACCTACCGATCACAGCTTGCTGGCGAATTGTGGAACAACGGGTTTTTATCAGGCAGTCCAAGATCCAAATATTTTCCATTGGGACTCTCTCTATCCCAATACCACATCTCCTGGTAATTTTTACCGCATTTGTCCATTTCCAGCTCTTAGTTTGACTATGAAATTTCGGACAAAAATCCAGTGCGTAAATTGTAGGTCGAACTGTGACTCGCTGTTCTCAGCCGTATTTTGTAATAACATGCACCTAACACCAAACAACCGAATCCAAAAATGTCAATAAATGCTACGAGCTTTTAGTTTTCCTGCTCAGTAATAAACGAAAATATTTACAGAGACAGTAATATTTTAAGATGTTAACTGACTTTTCCGTCGGTGGTTGGCAGAACATAATAATAATAATATTAGAAAGGAGAACACTTCCTAATATTCTGCACGAACAGGCTTTCGGCTTCTCAGACCATCTTCAGGTGACACTGAATGTCGCAAGCACAGATAAACATAATGTGCAACATACACGGATGTTATTTGTACAGAAGATGACAGAGTGTTTACGTAGATGAACATTACATTTTTTGTCACATTGAAATAACTACACTAATTAAAAAGGAGTTAAACAAAGCTTTTATGTGGAGATATATTTAACGTCTCATGAGCGATAAGATTCATTTACATTCTGAGTCTAGTTTTTGTAAGGGAAATGTAATTTAACAAAGGGAAAAACGGAAAATGAGTCTGATCATTTAATTCTAGGTTGGCATTCTGTGTTGATATCCAGTAGCGTCATCTTTCTGCTTTTCTTGACACAATGTAAAACTTTACATTCTACATCATATGAATGATTTTCTGCTAAAAGATGATCAGCAAAGATTGAACCTTTCTTCCTTCATCTCCAGCTTCTTTCATGTTCACGTAGCCTAATTACCACAGCTCTCTCTGTCTGACTGACCAATATACACTTCTTCACACTTCTTGCAAATGATTTGGTATACACTATTCCATGCCAAGGTTTGCAATTTGTCTTTACTATTGAATAATATTTTTATATGCTATTGTTATTACAAACTGCAGGTCTGTATTTGCGAGACTAACTTTTTTACAACGCTGCCTGAAATGTTGCCAGTATATGGAATTTTGCACCAAGCTTTGTCACTACTGAGTGACTGTTGTTGACCAGCGTAGACAAATGATGTAATTTTCTGCATTTTCTTTTTTCGTCGTGTGTTATAAATCAGAGCAGAGCTATGTCATTGCTGGGAGCAAAGGCAATTTCCGTTTCAATGTCTGCTTCAGATAATGGATCTGATATGAGGCCATGCACCACTGAATGAAAAACTGCGTGTTTGTGGTTGTATGGATGCCGGGAGATTGCAGGGATCACCGTATCAGTAGCTTTTACTAATATCTATATTAAGGACGAAGATATTTATAGAAGGGGCTCCCAACTCAATTGTTAACTTAATTTCCTTATGTCATGAGTTCGAATGCCGCAGTAACGTATCTAATTGTCTAGTGGTAATGGTCCACAAATACAGCACATCAAATATATACGTGAACCAGCACTTAATTTTACATATTTGCTCGAAATTGTCCATGAATCTTTCAGATAGCGTAGGACTAAGAGGTGAACCCGTAGCTAGGCCATCAGACTGACTATAATACTTGTTTTGAAACTCGAAGTAATTCTGTTTTACACACATTAGAATAGCATCGATTATGTAATGAAATTCTACTGGATTTACTTTGGATTTGTGCAAAAGATCAGTTAATATATTTACAGATACATCAGTAGGAAAATTTGTAAATAAGCGAGCGACATCGAACGATACTAGTTTACAAATGGGTGGGATTTCAACGAGCTGATGAAAACCATCATCAGGTCAGGTAAAACTATTATGTCTGAAACCAATCATTTGTGTATCTCCACACAAAACCTTAGTGTACCCCCCCCCCCCCCCACCACCACCTTTTTTAGTTAATGTGATTATTTATACGTGACAAAAGTTTAATATTTATTTACGTGAACACCGTCATTCTTGTATTTTATATAAAGGTTGTATCTGTGTAAGTTGCATATCATGTTTATCTGTATTTCCGCCATTGTCACCTCAATATGGCCTACGGAGCTGAAAGCTGATTAGTTAGCGAACAAACATAATCATGCAGAAGATTATGAAGGGTTTTACTTTTTAATATCTTAACATGTGCGTACTATTAATTGAAATTGGTATCTCCGTCACTGCAGGGTTGGCGGATGTAAGAGGGGGAATGTTTTGTTGTTTGTCGTCCAATACTGACAACTAACGGGTGTGCGCGATTCGTACCGATCAGCTGCTATGGTATAAATTTTGACACAAAAGTTACATGGATTTGTGAATGCGCGCTATCGAGACGGACATTTTCATACGTGGTATTTGTAACGAACAATATGAAGTTAAACTGAGTCTACTGTAATGCAGTGCAATGAGTAGAAGAAGCAATCAGTAAACATTCGTGATCGTGCTTCGTAATGCATACTGCTTATCTGTAAGTAAAATTATTGTTAATAATCAATTACTCATCCGCTCACGTGATCAACACAACAGTTGGTCAGACAATTATGGTATCACAACTTTGGGGTCACAGAGGGTCTGAAACACAGAACACTCCACGCGAAGTGATCCGAACTTTTATTGACTAGTACTTTGGGGCCAGCACCCAAGATTTAGCGCCCTTTCTATAGCTGCTCGGGGGGGGGGGAGGGCTCATTACATACTAATTTTTGTACGTTGCCAATTAATAATACATAAGATCGGTACATATGCGGTCCGAGGTCCCAGTCCACACTACTGGTCCCTGAGAGAAAACGT
Source organism: Schistocerca piceifrons (assembly GCF_021461385.2). Classification (NCBI taxonomy): domain Eukaryota; kingdom Metazoa; phylum Arthropoda; class Insecta; order Orthoptera; family Acrididae; genus Schistocerca; species Schistocerca piceifrons. Next base: position 96,769,378 of record NC_060147.1, on the reverse strand, counting down.
TTGACGTCTACTGTTCTAGGTACTCTTGTTTTCGTTCTGCTCAAACATTTTCTACCAAAAAGAAAGAAAAGAGGGAGAAAAAATGGGAAACTAAATTACAAATCACATTCACTTCTATACGCAACAAGTCTCGAGAACGTCTTACTTTGTTAGGCGTTCACGATGCTAACATTGTCTAAGTCGTAAGCAGCTCTCCGCGCCCATTCAGACGACGTGTTCTGTGCAACGCACTCAGATCGCCTGATGATGACTTGATAATATGTCGAAACTTGTGTCACCTCGGAATGAAATACGTTGCTGATACCCTACAGCAGTATCTGCAGCGAGCGGGGTACGTAACAGAGATACGTTATTTATACAGAAACCAGTTTCTCAGCTTGGTGAGTGCACACAGGTTGTAACGGGGCTCGGTAAGACACACACACACACACACACACACACACACACACACACACACATACGGCTGTCCTCGGTTAGCTCGGCTTTCTCCCTAAGCGCGCAGCAATTACGATCCTCCAGATGGACATTTCAGCAGCTTCGCATTTCTCTGTCACTTACCGGCGTCTCTCGTTTGCCGCACAGCGCCTACATCTGCAAAAGAAAGAGAAAAGCAAGATGTTAGAGATAGAGGTGAGCTAAGCTTCAAAAGTACATAAGTATTATTCACAAATACATCGTGTGGATATAAAGAAAACTGGGAATCTACAGGATGGCCGGAAAGTAACTCCCTATTTTCAATTTCTGTTGGTGTTATGTGTAGATAGCAATGGAAGTTATCCTGTTTTATAGATCAAAGTCTGCAATTTTTCATATTTTTCCAGATCCAGTGAAGTTTTTGATGCTCGTTTGAAGCGACAGATATGCCACGACGATTAAGCATTAGGGAGAGAGTAAAAATAACAGCAATATTTGAGGAGTGGCAGTTTGTAATTCACGTGCGGCGGAGACGGTGGAACCAAGATGGGAGAAAAGCTGTTCTGGGTGCGAAAACGGTCAAAAATTGCCAGAGAATACTAGACTATCGGAAGCGTCGTGGACATCAAGAGAACAGGGAGCCACTCGACTTCGGAATCAGAGGGAAAGGTGGCTACAGCGAAAGCGTAGGGAAACAACCGAAAAATTTGAAAGCAAGTAAGTAACCACGTCCGGATGAAATCCCGATTCTGTTTTACAAAGAGTACTCCACGGCATTGCCCCTTACCTAGCTTGCATTTATAGCAAATCTCTTGCCCAGCGCAAAGTCTCAAGCGATTGGAAAAAAGTGCAGGTGACTCTTACACATAAGAAGAGTGAAAATTACTGACCAGTATCCGCAAATTTGGTTTGCTGCACAATCCTTGAACATATTCTCAGTTGGAATATAATAAATTTTATTGAGAACGAGAAGCTTATGTCCACGAATCAGCACGGTTTTAGAAAGCATCGCTCGTGCGAAACTCAGCTTGCCCTTTTCTCACATGTTATACTACGAACTATGGATGAAGGACAGCCGACCGGTGTGGCCGTGCGGTTCTAGGCGCGTCAGTCTGGAACAACGTGACCGCTGCGGTCGCAGCTTCGAATCCTGCCTCGGGCATGGATGTGTGTGATACCCTTAGGTTAGTTAGGTTTAAGTAGTTCTAAGTTCTAGGGCACTGATGACCACAGACGTTAAGTCCCACAGTGCTCAGAGCCATTTGAACCATTTAACTTCAGTGATCTGACGGGAACCGATGTTATCAAAGTGGCAAGGCCGTTACGACAGATGATTAAAATCAACTGCAAAATAATTTTGACAAGATATATGTATGGTGCGAAAAGCAATGGACTGTAAATAATGAAAAGTGTGAATAATAAATGGAAAAGTGTAAGTATTAAATGGAACCCACTAAATGTCAGTTTCACGATAAATCACCTAAATCTGAAGACTGTGAATTCAACTAAAGACTTAGGGATTACAATAACGAATAACTTAAACTGTCACGACCTCACAGGTAATTATGTGGGAAAGCTAGCCAAAGAATGCGATTTATTGATTTAGAAGATGCAACACTGAGGTGAAAAAATCCATGAAATAGGGATATGCACATATCGTGTACAAAAGGTATAAAAGTGCAGTTACTCAGGTGACTCAAGTGAAAAAGTTCCGACGTGACTATACTCACACGATGGGAATTAATAGTCTCTGATCGCGGAATGGTAGCTGGAGCTCGACGCTTGGGGTATTCCATTTCAGAAATCGTTAGGGAATTCAATATTGTGCAGAGAATAAGAGATTTCTGGCTTTACCTCTCACCACTGACAACGCAGTGGCCGATGGTCGCCACTTAACGACCGAGAGCAGCGGCTTTTGCGTAGAGATGTAAGTGCTAACAGACAAGCAAAACTGTGTGAAATGACCGCAGAAATCAATGTGCGACGCACGAGGACCGTATCCTATAGGACTGTAAGGCGAAATCTGGCGTCAATGGGCTAAGCCAGCAGACGAACGACGCGAGTGCCTTTGCTAACAGCACGACATCGTTTGCGGCGCCTGTTCTGGGCTCGTGACCATATCAGTTGGACACTAGACGATAGGAAAACTGTAGTCTGGTCAGATGAGTCCTCACTTCATTTCCTAAGAGCTGATGACAGCGTTCGAGTGTAGCGCAGACCCCATGAAGCCATGGACTCAGGTTGTCAACAAGGCACTGTGCAAACTAGTGGTAGCTCCATAATGGAGTGGGCCCTGTTTACATGGAATGAACCGATCATTGAATTAAACGATTATGTTCGGCAATCGGGAGACTATCTGCAGCCATTCATGGACTTCATGTTCCCAAACAACGATGGAATTTTTACGGATGACAATGCGCAATGTCATCAAAAATGGCTCTGAGCACTATGGGACTTAACTTCTGAGGTCATCAGTCCCCTAGAACTTAGAACTACTTAAACCTAACTAACCTAAGGACATCACACACACATCCATGCCCGAGGCAGGATTCGAACCTGCGACCGTAGCAGTCGCGCGGCTCCGGACTGAGCGCCTAGAACCGCTAGACCAACGCGGCCGGCCATGTCATCAGGCCGCAATTGTTCTTGATCTGTATGAAGAACTTTGTGTACAATTCGAGCGAATGATCTGGCCAACCAAATCGCCTAACATGAATCCCATAGAATATTTATGGGACATTATCGAGGAGTCGGTTCGTGCCCGAAATACTGCACCGGCAACACTTCCAAAGTCTTGTTGACTCCATGCCATGTCAACTTGCTGCACTATATTGGGTAAAAGGAGTACGACACGATATTAGGAGGTACCCCATGACTTTTGTCAACTTAGTGTAAAAAGACTGCCCACACTACGCCTGTCCGTTCATTTTTGGAGTTTTGCTGCATGGTTTGGTGTCCAGATCAGGACATGGGAAAAGTTCAACGACGGGCAGGTGGTGGTGGGTCAGGGGGGGAGGGAGGGGAGAGAGAGAGAGAGAGAGAGAGAGAGAGAGAGAGAGAGAGAGAGAGAGAGAGAGAGATGAGAGATATGGGGGTCACTGATATAATACGAGAATTGGGGTGGCAGTCATTAGAACAAAGGCGTTTTTCGTTGCTGCGATATCTGTTCAAGAAGTTTCAATCATCAACTTTCTCCTCCGAATGCGAAAATATCTTACTGACGCCCACTTACAGCGGGTGAAATGATCATCGTAATAAAATAAGAGACACCAGAGCTCTCACGGAAAGATTTAAGTATTCGTTTTTCCCACTCTCTATTGAAGAGTGGATGATGATAATGATGAAGTCCCATACTCCTTGACAGATGGTAGAGGAATGATGTGGGAGACCCACACTGCCGTACTAGGTAAGGTCCTAGTGGATGTAGTTTGCCATTGCCTTCCTCCGACTGTAATGAGGATGAATGATGATGATGAAGACACCACAACAACACCCAGTCATCTCGAAGCAGGTAAAAATCCCTGACTCCTTGACAGAGCGTAGGGGAGATCCGCACCACCGTACGAGGAAAGGTCCTAGTGGAAGTGGTTTGCCATTGCCTTCCTCCGACTGTAATGAGGATGAATGATGATGATGAAGACGACAATAACAACACCTAGTGATCTCAAGGCAGGTGAAAATCCGCGACCCCTTGACAGAGCGTAGGGGAACAATGCGCGAGATCCGCACCGCTGTACTAGGCAAGGTCCTAGTGGAGGTGGTTTGCCATTGCCTTCCTCCGACTGTAATGAGGATGAATGATGATGATGAAGACGACAATAACAACACCTAGTGATCTCAAGGCAGGTGAAAATCCGCGACCCCTTGACAGAGAGTAGGGGAACGATGCGGGAGATCCGCACCTCCGTACTAGGCAAGGTCCTAGTGGAGGTGGTTTTCCATTGCCTTCCTCCGACCGTAATGAGGATGAATGATGACGATGAAGACACCACAACAACACCCAGTCATCTCGAAGCAGGTAAAAATCCCTGACCCCTTGACAGAGCGTGGGGCAGATATGCACCGCCGTACGAGGAAAGGTCATAGTGGAGGTGGTTTGCCATTGCCTTCCTCCGACTGTAATGAGGATGAATGATGATTAAAACGACACAACAACACGCAGTCATCTCGAGGCAGGTGAAAATACCTGACCCATTGACAGAGCGTAGGGGAACGATGCGCGAGATCCGCACCGCCGTAATACGCAAGGTCCTGGTGGAGGTGGTTTCCCATTGCCTTCCTCCGACCGTAATGAGGATGAATGATGATGATGATGATGCAACAACACCCAGTCATCTCGAGGCAGGTGAAAATCCTTGACCCCGCCGGGAATCGAACCCTGGACCCAGTGCTCGGGAAGCGAGCACGCTACCGCGAGACCACGACCTCCGGACAGAAGGTATTCTCACTGGGCAGAGCTTCGTAGCTCCCCGTCACATCCCGCTGTCGCTTCTCAGCAGCCTTTCAATGCGCGCCGCAACTGACCTTATCGGAGGATTTATAATGTCTGTATTTATTCTCTCGCTTGGACGAGCAACATGTGGTAGTTTTGTAGTCGGCCGAGCACTCGCGGTACTTCGGGCATAAATCACCACTGGCAGGCTTCATTACGGAGATACAGGATTTCCCGTTATATAAGTTAATTGATTCCCAATTCTGCACGACCCAGCGCGCGAACGGCGTAGTAACGTCGAGGTGACCTCCGTCTGTAAACGCTTTCAAGCTGAAAGGCGCTTGTCGAAGGAATCGGCTGTTGCCTGACGAATTCATTAAAACAGAGCCTGCAACGACAGGGACACATTTTCAAAATAATCATCGCAAAATTTACACATCAGGGTGTGAAAACGACATTTCTTTCGAATGTTGTATACTACTTATTCCGAACCGTACATTCACTTTTCTGTAAATATTTTGATCCTTGCAACACTACGTTTGTACGAGGGGCTTTCAGTAAGCAATGCAACACTTTTTTCTCTGCCAATTTCGGCTGAAAAAACGCGGAATTTGTTGCGGGTCATCTCGGGATATTCCCGCTTCAAAGCCTATAGTTTCATGAAGTTCCAACAGTTGGTGCCTGTAGATAGTTTCTTTTGACGGAAAACAGGAGCATCGCAGGTATCCATAGGCGCTCGGGGAATGCCTACGGATACCTGCCAGTGAAAAAAAGCAAACTGAGTCGTTGGGCGAGGCGTGTCGTCATCGCAACAACGTAGCGAAAACCTGTTCTATCTCCCGCGTGCCGGCCTGCAGCACACAGCTGTGACTCCTGCAGTGCTGGAACGTGCGGACACTCTCATTCGAGGTGATCGACTTGTCACAATCAAACCCTTCGTTGCAAAACTGGATGTCTCTGTTGCTACTACTGACGCACTCGTCCACCAGTTGGATTACTCAAAGCTGACCGAACGAAGTGGCGCAGTGGTTAGCACACTGGACTCGCATTCGGGAGGCGATGGTTCAATCCCGCGTCCGGCCATCCTCATTTAGGTTTTCCGTGATTTCCCTAAATCGCTCCAGGCAAATGCCGGGATGGTTCCTTTGAAAGGGCACGGTCGGCTTCTTTCCTCGTCCTTCCCTAACTCGATGATACCGATGACCTAGTTTGGTCTCTTCCCCCAAACAACCCAACCCCAACCCAACTCAACGCTGTGTGTTCGCTGGGTTCCTCGCAGCGCAATAGAAATCCATAAAGGACAACGAAGGACCATCTTTACTGAATTGCTTTCGTGTTACGACGCTGATCGTGACGTTTTTGATGAGCATCGGCACAGCCGATGAAACATGGGATCATCACTTTGATCGGAAACTAAACGGCAGTTGATAAAGAACGTCCGTCCTCAGAGACCAAAAACAGGAAAAGTCAACGTAATATTGGTAAACTGCAGGAGTATCCAGGGCAAGGTTCCTGAATTAGTATCTCTTATTGAAGGAAATAGTGCGCATATAGTATTAGGAACGGAAAGTTGGTTAAAACCGGAAGTGAACAGTAACGAAATCCTAGACACAGAATGGAATATATACCGCAAGGATAGGATAAACGCCAATGGTGGAGGAGTATTTATAGCAGTAAAGAATTCAATAATATCCAGTGAAGTTATTAGCGAATGCGAATGTGAAATAATCTGGGTTAAGTTAAGTATCAAAGGTGGGTCAGATATGATAGTCGGATGCTTCTATAGACCACCTGCATCAGCAACCGTAGTAGTTGAGCGCCTCAGAGAGAACCTGCAGAACGTCGTGAAGAAGTTTCGTGATCATACTATTGTAATAGGGGGAGACTTCAATCTACCAGGTATAGAATGGGATAGTCACACAATCAGAACTGGAGCCAGGGACAGAGACTCTTGTGACATTATCCTGACTGCCTTGTCCGAGAATTACTTCGAGCAGATAGTTAGAGAACCAACTCGTGAAGCTAACGTTTTAGACCTCATAGCAACAAATAGACCGGAACTTTTCGACTCCGTGAATGTAGAAGAGGGTATCAGTGATCATAAGTCAGTGGTTGCATCAATGACTACAAGTGTAATAAGAAATGCCAAGAAAGGAAGGAAAATATATTTGCTTAACAAGAGTGATAGGGCACAAATCGCAGAATATCTGAGTGACCACCATCAAACGTTCATTTCTGAGGAAGAGAATGTGGAACAAAAATGGAAAAAATTCAGAAACATCGTCCAGTACGCCTTAGATAAGTTCGTACCGACTAAGGTCCAAAGCGAGGGGAAAGATCCACCGTGGTATAACAATCATGTACGAAAGGTACTATGGAAACAAAGAAAGCTTCATCATAGGTTTAAGAGTAGTCGAATCATAGCTGATAAGGAAAAGCTGAACGAAGCGAAAAAGAGCGTAAAGAGAGCAATGAGAGAAGCATTCAACGAATTCGAACATAAAACATTGGCAAACAATCTAAACAAGAACCCTAAAAAGTTTTGGTCATATGTAAAATCGGTAAGCGGATCTAAATCCCCTATTCAGTCACTCGTTGACCACGATGGCACCGAAACAGAGGACGACCGAAGAAAGGCAGAAATACTGAATTCAGTGTTCTGAAACTGTTTCACTGCGGAAAATCGTAACACGGTCCCTGACTTCAGCCGTCGCACGGACGCCAAAATGGAAAATATTGAAATAAACGATATCGGAATTGAAAAACAACTGCTATCACTTAGTAGCGGAAAAGCATCCGGACCAGACGAGATACCCTTAAGATTCTACAGTGATTATGCTAAAGAACTTGCCCCCTTTCTATCAGCAATTTATCGTAGATCGCTGGAAGAACGTAAAGTACCTAGCGACTGGAAGAAAGCGCAGGTCGTTCCCATTTTCAAGAAGGGTCATAAATCAGATGCGAATAATTATAGGCCTATTTCGCTTACGTCAATCTGTTGTAGAATAATGGAACATGTTTTGTGTTCTCGTATTATGACGTTCTTAGATAATACAAATCTCCTTCATCATAACCAACATGGATTCCGCAAACAGAGATCATGTGAAACTCAGCTCGCCCTATTTTCCCAAGAAATTCACAGTGCCGTAGACACTGGCGAGCAGATTGATGCCGTATTCCTGGACTTCAGGAAGGCATTTGATACGGTTCCGCACTTACGTTTAGTGAAAAAAATACGAGCTTACGGAATATCGGACCAGGTTTGTGATTGGATTCAGGATTTCCTAGAAGAAAGAACACAACATGTCATTCTTAACGGTTCAAAATCTGCAGATGTAGAGGTAATTTCGGGAGTACCGCAGGGAAGCGTGATAGGACCTTTATTGTTTACAATATACATAAATGACTTAGTTGACAACATCGGTAGCTCCGTGAGGCTATTTGCAGATGACACGGTTGTCTACAAGAAAGTAGCAACATCAGAAGACTCGTACGTACTCCAGGAGGACCTGCAGAGGATTAATGCATGGTGCGACAGCTGGCAGCTTTCCCTAAACGTAGATAAAAGTAATATAATGCGCATACATAGGGGCAGAAATCCATTCCAGTACGATTATGCCATAGGTGGTAAATCATTGGAAGCGGTAACGACTGTAAAATACTTAGGAGTTACTATCCGGAGCGATCTGAAGTGGAATGATCACATAAAACAAATAGTGGGAAAAGCAGGCGCCAGGTTGAGATTCATAGGAAGAATTCTAAGAAAATGTGACTCATCGACGAAAGAAGTAGCTTACAAAACGCTTGTTCGTCCGATTCTTGAGTATTGCTCATCAGTATGGGACCCTTACCAGGTTGGATTAATAGAAGAGATAGACATGATCCAGCGAAAAGCAGCGCGATTCGTCATGGGGACATTTAGTCAGCGCGAGAGCGTTACGGAGATGCTGAACAAGCTCCAGTGGCGGACACTTCAAGAAAGGCGTTACGCAATACGGAGAGGTTTATTATCGAAATTACGAGAGAGCACATTCCGGGAAGAGATGGGCAACATATTACTACCGCCCACATATATCTCGCGTAATGATCACAACGAAAAGATCCGAGAAATTAGAGCAAATACGGAGACTTACAAGCAGTCGTTCTTCCCACGCACAATTCGTGAATGGAACAGGGAAGGGGGGATCAGATAGTGGTACAATAAGTACCCTCCGCCACACACCGTAAGGTGGCTCGCGGAGTATAGATGTAGACTGGTGCCACACCACCTATGCACCGAAGAAAAAAATTGAAAGCCGCAAAGTCAGGGCAAAGGGTCTTCTGGGACTCTGAAGGTGTTATTCTGCTGCATGTCTTCCCTCGCTATTTTCGGGAAGCAGTACTTGGATGATGGGGCGTTGCAGCAAGACAATGGCTCCGATGTCGGTCAATAGAGTGGTACCATGCGGGCGTACAGGCCCTCCCAGAAACGTATCGTAAGGCTGTCGCATTGAACGAAGATATTGTTGAAAAATAGGGTTTTGTAGCCAAAAGAGTTGAGAGTAATGCGGTGTAGTGGAATACTGAATAAACACAACATGCTTTAAAAAAATATGTGTTGGAATACTTAGTTAACCGTCCTCGTATCTTTCATTTCCAGTGCAGTACGTAAGATAGCTTAAACAAGAAATATTGGTAAAATACGTAGGTACATTCGCAAAGAGAGTTTCGCTAGAGCTTGTTGTTGTGGTGGTGGCCTTCAGTCCGAAGTTGTTTGATGCAGCTCTCCATGGATCTCAATTTTCTGCAAGCCTCCACCTACAAATAACTGTCGCAACCTACATCCATTTCACCATGCTTTCTGTATTCATCACGTGGTCTCCAAAAATGGTTCAAATGGCTCTGAGCACTATGCGACTTAACTTCTGAGGTCATCAGTCCCCTAGAACTTAGAACTACTTAAACCTAAGTAACCTAAGGACATCACACACACCCATTCCCGAGGCAGGATTCGAACCTGCGACCGTAGCAGTCGCGCGGCTCCAGGCTGTAGCGCCTAGAACCGCTCGGCCACCCTAGCCGGCACTTGGTCTCCCTCTACATCTCCTTTGAGTATGGGATCATCGAGATTGGACTGGACTGGATTCGTGGAAACGTGTAACGTAGCTGAATGAATCACGTTTCTTGTTACGCCAGTTCGACGGTCGCGTCTGAATATGATACCATCCAGCCCAACGGCTGCTGGAAACTTGCGCTGATCCACGAAAGCAGGCCGGTGGAGCTTGTACGATGTTATGGCGATCATTCACGTGGGCTCGCATGGGACAACTGTCGACTACTTTAACATTATTGGAGGCCAACAGTATACCTTCAAATGTAATGTCTTCCCCATTGGATATGGAATCTTCCAGCAGGATAACTTCCCGTGTCACAAGGCCAAAATCGTGCTACAGTAGCCTGAGCAGCTTGATAGCGAGCTCTCGTTGATGTCTTGAACACCAACTCCGCCCGATCTGAACCCAATAGGACACATTTGGGACTCTACCATCCCGTGATATACGGGAACTGCAAGACCTGTGTGTAGACATCTGGTGTAACATACCTTCGGAAACCTACCGTGGACTTCTCGAACGGCTGCTCTACTGCGTCCAAAACGTGCTCCAACACGGTATTAAGTAGGTGGCTGTAATGTTATATGAGCTTCACTGCCCTTTTTTTTTAACTAATTAGTGTCTGATTTTATTTTGAGAAGCTCAGTAATGTATGTAAATATTGTAAATGTAAATGTGATTCAAAAAGTACTTGAAGTGAAGTGTAGCTTGACAGTAAGAAACTCCTTAGCGCACAATCACCGCAACTATAGTAGTTGTGAATCTTTGAGTATGGACTCTTAAAAAAAATAGATGGATTAAAAGAAGAGAACTGTTAATCTGTATCTTGTGGAAATAGGACGTGTAGCTAGGCCGTCGCTCAGAACGTATTGTTACATTTAATGAAAATTAATATTTTAGTGATAAAACCGAGTAAAGTATGCGTAACAGTTACCAAACATTTACGTATACAAATTTTCTGGAAGTGAAGAATAGAAATATCTTGTTTTTGGAAAAGGAGGTGAACTTCATTGTCGTCACCGTCTATCAATCGAGAGAATTGTAAGTGCACAAAGTTCTCTAAAATACAGTAAAAGAAATGCATTCTCTATAGTTTTCATTCAATAAGTAACAACCTCACATAATTTCTTAATTACAGTAATTGGATTATGTTCTTGTACAATAGTATAGTGCTGAACTCCACTGACCAGTTTTGATGTAGCAGGACGTGTAGTTTGAAGGAAGTTTGTGTGCCAAGCAATCTCATTTCCTCACGAAAAGCAGACTGCTGTTTGGTCTTATTTACTTACAACAGTGGTGCCTTAGGTATGAAAAGCTACGAAAACTTGGGCTCAAAGCTATCCGCAATACGGCCAAGTAGCAAACAGAGTCGTATTTTAAACCTTAAAGAACAATAACTTCCCCCATATTGCAATACGTCAACAACTGGTGCAGAAGCTGATCATTCGAGGAGGCAGCAACCATGGAGGCAGTTGCGACTTAAAGTAAAAATCTCAATAAAAAATCAGTCTCTCTCTCTGACTCTCTCTCTCCAAACACATACATAAATATTCATATAAAAAAAGGACATTTTATTCGGTGATATTGCTTTAGTTCATTAGCGTAAATCATTCATGCAGCAAAAGTAAGTGTGCAGACAGCTGATCATCGGGAAACGTCATTTATGGAGCAGTGGATGACACACGGCTGATGGTGACAATGACGACTGAGTGGTCCTGAACTCCTGCGCCACACCACGGGACTTTCCCGGCCATGTGAGACTCGCCTTCCGTGGCCCGGGACGTGGGAACTACGGAGAACACCTAACTGATGGCTTCCACGTCTCCGGCTCTGCAGACAGCGGCCGCTGCTGGGAACCGGGAAGAGACGCAACGTGCCCCTCACAATGGGCCTAATTGTTTTCCGACTGCGGCTCCAGCGAGAGTCCTTTGTCTGCGTTAGTGCTACGCTGATGACACGGCGCATGGCCACAACGCCCAGACACTACTACCGCGTGGTCCCACAGCAACGGGTTTCACGTACAAGCTTCTGGTAATTTACAGACCAATATACACTGACGATAAAAATCCCAACACCAAGGATAATTAGTGTAACGACATTTCGAGAATACATTTCTACACTACTGGCCATTAAAATTGCAACACCAAGAAGAAATGCAGATGATAAACGGGTATTCAGTGGACAAATATATTATACTAAAACTGACATGTGATTACATTTTCACGCAATTTGGGTGCATAGATCCTGAGAAATCAGTACCCAGAACAACCACCTCTGGCCGTAATAACGGCCTTGATACGCCTGGGCATTGAGTCAAACAGAGCTCGGATGGCGTGTACAGGTACACCTGCCCATGCAGCTTCAACACGATAACACAGTTCATCAAGAGTAGTGACTGGCGTATTGTGACGAGCCAGTTGCTCGGCCACCATTGACCAGACGTTTTCAATTGGTGAGAGATCTGGAGAATGTGCTGGCCAGGACAGCAGTCGAACATTTTCTGTATCCAGAAAGACCCGTACAGGACCTGCAACATGCGGTCGTGCGTTGTCCTGCTGAAATGTAGGGTTTCGCAGGGATCGAATGAAGGGTAGAGCCACGGGTCGTAACACATCTGAAATGTAACGTCCGCTGTTCAAAGTGCCGTCAATGGGAACAAGAGGTGACCAAGACGTGTAACCAATGGCACCCCATAACATCACGCCGGGTGATACGCCGGTATGGCGATGACGAATACATGCTTCCAATGAGCGTTCACCGCGATGTCGCCAAACACGGATGCGAACATCATGATGCCATGGTCTCCGAGCTGATGGTCCATACTGCTGCAAACGCCATCGAGCTGTTCGTGCAGATGGTTGTTGTCTTGCAAACGTCCCCATTTGTTGACTCAGGGATCGAGACGTGGCTGCACGATCCGTTACAGCGATGCGGATAAGATGCCTGTCATCTCGACTGCTAGCGATACGAGGCCGTTCCGATCCAGTACGGCGTTCCCTATTACCCTCCTGAACCCACCGATTGCATATTCTGCTAACAGTCATTGGATCTCGACCAACGCGAGCGGCAGTGTCGCGATACGATAAATCGCAATCGCGATAGGCTACAATCCGACCTTTATCAAAGTCGGAAACGTGATGGTACGCATTTCTCCTCCTTACACGAGGCATCACAACAACGTTTCACCAGGCAACGCCAGTCAAGTGCTCTTTGTGTATGAGAAATCGGTTGGAAACTTGAAGATGTCAGCATGTTGTAGGTGTCACCACCGGCGCCACCCTTGTGTGAATGCTCTGTCGGTTAAATTTCACTTCTGTAGCACGTCATCTTCGTTGTGTAGCAATTCTAATGGCCAGTAGTGTATATGTAACATACACTCCTGGAAATGGAAAAAAGAACACATTGACACCGGTGTGTCAGAGCCACCATATTTGCTCCGGACACTGCGAGAGGGCTGTACAAGCAATGATCACACGCACGGCACAGCGGACACACCAGAAACCGCGGTGTTGGCCGTCGAATGGCGCTAGCTGCGCAGCATTTGTGCACCGCCGCCGTCAGTGTCAGCCAGTTTGCCGTGGCATACGGAGCTCCATCGCAGTCTTTAACACTGGTAGCATGCCTCGACAGCGTGGACGTGAACCGTATGTGCAGTTGACGGACTTTGAGCGAGGGCGTATAGTGGGCATGCGGGAGGCCGGGTGGACGTACCGCCGAATTGCTCAACACGTGGGGCGTGAGGTCTCCACAGTACATCGATGTTGTCGCCAGTGGTCGGCGGAAGGTGCACGTGCCCGTCGACCTGGAACCGGACCGCAGCGACGCACGGATGCACGCCAAGACCGTAGGATCCTACGCAGTGCCGTAGGGGACCGCACCGCCACTTCCCAGCAAATTAGGGACACTGTTGCTCCTGGGGTATCGGCGAGGACCATTCGCAACCGTCTCCATGAAGCTGGGCTACGGTCCCGCACACCGTTAGGCCGTCTTCCGCTCACGCCCCAACATCGTGCAGCCCGCCTCCAGTGGTGTCGCGACAGGCGTGAATGGAGGGACGAATGGAGACGTGTCGTCTTCAGCGATGAGAGTCGCTTCTGCCTTGGTGCCAATGATGGTCGTATGCGTGTTTGGCGCCGTGCAGGTGAGCGCCACAATCAGGACTGCATACGACCGAGGCACACAGGGCCAACACCCGGCATCATGGTGTGGGGAGCGATCTCCTACACTGGCCGTACACCACTGGTGATCGTCGAGGGGACACTGAATAGTGCACTGTACATCCAAACCGTCATCGAACCCATCGTTCTACCATTCCTAGACCGGCAAGGGAACTTGCTGTTCCAACAGGACAATGCACGTCCGCATGTATCCCGTGCCACTCAACGTGCTCTAGAAGGTGTAAGTCAACTACCCTGGCCAGCAAGATCTCCGGATCTGTCCCCCAATGAGCATGTTTCGGACTGGATGAAGCGTCGTCTCACGCGGTCTGCACGTCCAGCACGAACGCTGGTCCAACTGAGGCTCCATGGGAGAATAGCAGCCTGCATTGCTGCGAAAGGTGGATATACACTGTACTAGTGCCGACATTGTGCATGCTCTGTTGCCTGTGTCTATGTGCCTGTGGTTCTGTCAGTGTGATCATGTGATGTATCTGACCCCAGGAATGTGTCAATAAAGTTTCCCCTTCCTGGGACAATGAATTCACGGTGTTCTTATTTCAATTTCCAGGAGTGTATGTGAGGGTATTTTTCATCAAATGGAAAGAGAGAGCTCATTCAAAAACAGTTCAATAGTTAAGTTAAACTCATTATTTACATGGATTCATGAAGGTATGTTCCAACTTTGCATTTCACTCCTTTTATTTATGAAGCATCTACCGTACGATTTGCGATGTTGCTAGTTAGCGTGTGTCGTCTGGGAGAAGCTTTTACTCGGTCACAGTACTCCAGATGGTCGATTTTCTTTTTTGAAGCAACTGAGCAACGACAGAAAATGGGAAAAAAATGACTATCGTTATTTACAATTTACTCTGTTTCTTTATATGTGCCTATTTTAATTTCTCTTACATATACAAGAAACAACAGTAAACGATAATTAAATCAAGACCCTACGCCGTCGGCAGGCGTTGACATACATCAACGGAGACAATTGAAAATGTGTGCCCCGACCGGGACTCGAACCCGGGATCTCCTGCTCACATGGTAGACGCTCTATCCATCTGAGCCACCGAAGGCACAGAGGACAGTGCGACTGCAGGGATTTATCCCTTGCACGCTCCCCGTGAGACCACATTTTCAACTTAATGTCCACACACTACATTCGTAGTGCCCCTGCCCACTACACTCATTACTCGTGGCAGACAGTCTGACCGAGTCCCGTAAGAGTTCGGGCAATGCGTGCGCATCCGCACAGAAGAAGGAGGTCATGGCCGGTTAGTCTGAACTATATATGGTGATGGTATCTGTTCTTACGGACATGTCCGAAAGAACAGATACCATCGAGTTCTATTTTCATAGAGTACGTGAGGGTCGTATGGAGTGGGACCCCTACCACGCCCCGCTTCTCAGTGGGTACGCCCTTGCGTCGCACTATTAGACTCTTGTGACATTTACGAATGTTGGTTCGGGTGCTTTCGGGTTCGCGCCAGTTGGGCAGCGTGGGAACGGGACCCTTCTCCCAGACCGTTAGTTCATCGCATGGCGGCGGCTTTCCTCCTCGGCAGGGAGATTAATTTCTCGGTGGCGCCCCGCGAGGACGCAACTGCACTTTCGCCAGCGCGGCCTCTGCCTGCTAATTGACGAACTGTGCGAACACGCAACGGCTGGAGAGCAGACTGACGAGACGGCGGACGTGGGAGGTCGTTAGAGTCGCAGGCGAGTCCCGAGGGTGAAAAACTTCGTCTTTCTCACCGGAAACTGACGTACGAGGAGGGAGACAGAACTTTCATCATCATCTACACACGATGTTATAGGCAGAGCGCCTGCCACTGCGTCTCCCAAAGAGTTGACTCACTCTCTTCCAGAGTGTCGCAACGTTTCTCCCCCGTTTTGTACAGGACACAGAAAATAGCTACCACATGCAAGAACGCATTAGGATTTCTCCATGCGCTAAGGAAATTCGAGGGTCGTTTAATAAGCAACACATTTTTTTCTCGGCTAATTTAGGTTGAAAAATGCGAAATGTGTTGTGTGACATCGTGGAAAAGGGTTCACCCTGTTTGCCTGCCTCGTTCGGTGTACGTACTGGATCGACTGACGCCCCACTCTTGTCTGGTTCAAAAATGGTTCAAATGGCTCTGAGCACTATGGGACTTAACATCTGTGGTCATCAGTCGCCTAGAACTTAGAACTACTTAAACCTAACTAACCTAAGGACATCACACACATCCCTGCCCGAGGCAGGATTCGAACCTGCGACCGTAGCGGTCACGCGGTTCCAGACTGAAGCGCCTAGAACCGCACGGCCGCACCGGCCGGCCTCTTGTCTGGTCGTCCGGGCAGTTGCTTCGCTTGCGGTCGTCCGTGTTTACAAATTTTTGCCAGTCTTGTAGGGTCCGTTCATCTTTTCAGCATGGTTCTCCCAGTTTCTTTTCCTTTTCTTGATCCATACCATTATAATTTATATTCCACACTTTCTACCAGTCTATACATTTGCTCTCTTGTCCTACATGGCTACTTCTTGGATCTGTCTTTATACTTTCATCTCCACTGTCATTATCCTTCGTTTCATCTTTTTCGTTCCCGCACTAGTTTCTGCTCCATGTATTATACCGTGACGAACCATTGTTTTATGTATTTTTATTTTCCCATCAGTTCTCATAAATTTAATAATTTTTTCATAATGAGGGGCCACAGTCATAATATATTCCTTTAAAGTGAGTACCGCCATTAGATGGTTCAAATAGCTCTGAGCACAATGGGACTTAACTGCTGAGGTCATCAGTCCCCTAGAACTTAGAACTACTTAAACCTAACTAACCTAAGGCCATCACACACATCCATGCCCGAAGCAGGATTCCAACCTGCGACCGTAGCGGTCGCGCGGTTCCGGACTGTAGCGCCTAGAACCGCTCGGTCACACCAGCCGGCACCGCCATTAGACTGTTGTTTATTTTCAGTGTTACATTTACACTCACACGATCATGGTTTCGGCTTCAAAATGCCATTACCAAGTGTTTTAATGGTTATACAGTGCCTAAGATGTCATACTCTCGTATTTAAAATACACTATGTGTCTAATAGTGTATTTTAAATAAGAGAGTATGTCATCTTAAGCACTGCATAACACTTAAAACACTTAAACACTTGAGAATGGCACTTTGAAGCCGAAGTCATGATGGTGTAAGTGTAAATGTAACATTGCAAATAAACAACAGTCTAATGGCGGTACTGACTTTAAGGGTCTCATAAATTTGTTTCTCAGTACAGTGTTTTGCAGGAATCCGGTTACCCATATTGCCTTTTTCACTTTGTTTTCCATGGTTAAGTCTTGATAGCTGGTGATAACAGTCCATAGATAATTAAGGCTCATCACTTGTTCAGTCGACATACTGTCCACTTCTAATTTACATCTGACAGATATTTTTGTTATTACCATAACTGATTTTTTTGGACGAGATTTACATGTTGTATTGCTTAGTTGTTTTACTGAATTGGTGAAGTGACCTTTGTAAATTATCCTCATTGTTGCTATCAGTGCAGCCTCATCAGCATATTTACCACTGTATATCCCATTTTGAATCCTGGTTACTTTCTTGCGGCGTCAATGACGTGGCCCGTTATTGAACAGGAGTGTGCTTAATAAATCTCCTTGTCTAATTGCTTTATCTATTATAATGTCCGCCCACGATATCTGAGTGCTGCCGGCACGGTAGCTCAGCGTGTTCGGTCAGAGAGCTGGTTGGCCTCTGCAATAAGAAACTGAGTGAAAGAATCAACAACGAACTTGAACGGAAGTCATGTGACGTCCACAACGACCAAACACAATGATCAACAAAAAAAGTACCAGAATGAGATTTTCACTCTGCAGCGAAGTGTGCGCTGATATGAAACCTCCTGGCAGATTAAAACTGTGTGCCCGACCGAGACTCGAACTCGGGACCTTTGCCGTTCGCGGGCAAGTGCTCTACCATCTCAGCTACCGAAGCACGACTCACGCCCGGTCTCACAGCTTTACTTCTGCGAATATCTCGTTTCCTACCTTCCAAACTTTACAGAAGCTCTCCTGCGAGCTGGCAGAAGTAAAACTGTGAGTACCGGGCGTGAGTCGTGTTTCGGTGGCTCAGATGGTAGAGCACTTGCCCGCGAAAGGCAAAGGTCCCGATTTCGAGTCTCGATCGGGCACACAGTGTTAATCTGCCAGGAAGTTACAACAAAATAAGTGGTCAGCACGACAGAATGTCAATCCTAAAGGCCCGGGGTTCGATTCCCGGTTGGGTCGGAGATTTTCTCCGCTCAGGGACTGGGTGTTGTGTTGTCCCAATCGCCATTATTTCATCGCCATGGACGCACAAGTCGCCGAAGTGGCGTCAAATCGAAAGACTTGCACCCTGCGAACGGTCTACACGAGAGGCAGGATCTGTTATAATTTCATCTGTCAATCCTCGTTTGATATTGTTTAATTACATGTAAATATATCTTCTATTATTCTGAATAAACCCATTCGCACTCTTTGGTCGATTACGTTTTGAATTATATCCTTTTTTGTAATCGTGTCAAGGGCTTCGGAAGTCCTTAACAACAGTAAGGACACGACTCTTAAATGACCTCTCCTATTATATCAGAAAAATGATTAACATTTGATGCTTCGAGAGACAGGTACAGACTTGATCTATCGTGTGTGGGTTCAAAAAATTTCCCATTATTAGTCTCGTAGGTATTACTGATTCAAATTTGGCGGTATTTTGTCACGAAAGATTCAAATGGCTCTAACAAGGGAACCTCCCCATCGCACCCCAGTCAGATTTAGTTATAAGTTGGCACAGTGGATAAGCCTTGAAAAACTGAACACAGATCAATCGAGAAAACAGGAAGAAGTTGTGTGGAAGTATAAAAAAATAAGCAAAATATACAAACTGAGTAGTCCATGTGCAAGATATGCAACATCAAGGACAACATGAGCTCAGGAGCGCCGTGGTCCCGTGGTTAGCGTGAGCAGCTGCGGAACGAGAGGTTCTTGGTTCAAGTTTAATTTTTTATTTTCAGACAATTATCAAAGTTCAAGCACTCACACATAATCAACTTCGCTCTCTAAAATTCCAGGACATGTTCAAATTTGCTTGGACATATGCAGGATTTGACGGTCTACACAGGGAAAAATTTGAAAATGTTAAGAAATGTGTTTTGACAGAGCACAGGGAAACTGTGCGACTGTGAAACTGTTGCATTCATTTGTTGCAGTTTATGTGACAAACTCTTATGTTTTCATCACTTTTCTGAGAGTGATTATTACGTCCACAAGAAAACCTAAATCGGGCAAGGTAGAAAAATTTTACCCATTCGCCAAGCGTACAAGTTAGGTGGGTCGACAACATATTCCTGTCGTGTGACGCACATGCCGTCACCAGTGTCGTATAGAATATATCAGACGTGTTTTGCTGTGGAGGAATCGGTTGACCTATGACGTTGCAATCAAATGTTTTCGGTTCCCATTGGAGAGGCACGTCCTTTCGTCTACTAATCGCACGGTTTTGCGGTGCGGTCGCAAAACACAGGCACTAAACCTATTACAGTGAACAGAGACGTCAATGAACGAACGGACAGATCGTAACTTTGCGAAAATAAAGACAGTAAACTTTGCACTCGAGGGAATACTTGAACCAAGGACCTCTCGTTCCGCAGCTGCTCACGCTAACCACGGGACCACGGCGCTGCTGTGCTCACACTCTCCTTGATGTTGCATATCTTGCACACGGACTACTCAGCTTGTATATTTAGCTTATTTTTTTATACTTCCACATAACTTCTTCCTGCTTTCTCGATTGATCTGTGTTCAGTTTTTCAAGGCCTATCCACTGTGCCAACTTATACCTAAATCTGAGGGTGATGCGATGGGGAGGTTCCCTTGTACGCACTATGGGACTTAACATCTGAGGTCATCAGTCCCCTAGAACTTAGAACTACTTAAACCTGACTAACCTAATGACATCACACACATTCATGCCCGAGGCAGGATTCGAACCTACGAACGTACCAGCAGCGCGGGTCCGGACTCAAGTGCCTAGAACCGCTCGGCCAGTCACACAAGGAAGTTCGGCCGACCACCAGTGTATCGAGCGTATAGACGTTTTCAACTAAAAGTTGGGCAGTTTAGATAACCTTGGCAGAAGCGCCCACCTCCGAGTAGAGCAGGCTGAGCGGCGGCGGATGCACCCCGCCCAGCGGCCGTCGCCCGCGCAACAATCTGGAAGGACGCGCAGAACAATGCGGCGACCCACGCGACACGCCGACTCCCCATTGTCCGCCGCTGTCGCAAACGGCGCGTCCTGCTATTGCAGTAGGAGTGCCACAGGAACACGACAGCAAGTACGTCACCTCTGGCACACCGCGCTACAGGGAGCAACTAGCAGCAAGTGGGCACGAGGCAGCCGGGCGTCATTCAATACGCCAGCCGCCTGCGTGCCGTAATTGGAGATCGGAAACGAGCTCCGTATACACTTCGTAACGTCGCCTGCGGATCCTATGACGTCAGCTGCGAACTACACGTCTTTGTACGTTCAGAGACTCGATTCGCCAGTCTGTGCCGCTGCCCATTAAACGGCAAACTCGTCCCTTGAGTCTGTAGTCGTTCGATACACTTCCTCACAGTCGTTTAATGAACAAAGTAAGAGCATATGGACTATCAGACCAATTGCGTGATTGGATTAAAGAGTTTCTAGATAACAGAACGCAGCATGTCATTCTCAATGGAGAGAAATTTTCCGAAGTAAGAGTGATTTCAGGTGTGCCGCAGGGAAGTGTCGTAGGACCCTTGCTATTCACAATATACATAAATGACCTTGTGGATGACATCGGAAGTTCACTGAGGCTTTTTGCGGATGATGCTGTGGTATATCGAGAGGTTGTAACAATGGAAAATTGTACTGAAATGCAGGAGGATCTGCAGCGAATTGACGCATGGTGCAGGGAATGGCAATTGAATCTCAATGTAGACAAGTGTAATGTGCTGCGAATACATAGAAAGATAGATCCCTTATCATTTAGCTACAAAATAGCAGGTCAGGAACTGGAAGCAGTTAATTCCATAAATTATCTGGGAGTACGCGTTAGGAGTGATTTAAAATGGAATGATCATATAAAGTTGATCGTCGGTAAAGCAGATGCCAGACAGATTCATTGGAAGAATCCTAAGGAAGTGCAATCCGAAAACAAAGGAAGTAGGTTACAGTACACTTGTTCGCCCACTGCTTGAATACTGCTCAGCAGTGTGGGATTGGTACCAGATAGGGTTGATAGAAGAGATAGAGATGATCCAACGGAGAGCAGCGCGCTTCGTTAGAGGATCATCGCGAAAGCGTTACGGAGATGATAGATCAATTCCAGTGGAAGACTCTGCAATGGAGACGCTCGGTAGCTCGGTACGGGCTTTTGTTGAAGTGTCGAGAACATACCTTCACCGAAGACTCAAGCAGTATATTGCTCCCTCCTACGTATATCTGGCGAAGAGACCATGAGGATAAAATCAGAGAGATTAGAGCCCACACAGCAGCATACTGACAATCCTTCTTTCCACGAACAATACGAGACTGGAATGGAAGGGAGAACCGATAGAGGTACTCAAGGTGCCCTCCGCCACACACCGTCAGGTGGCTTGCGGAGTATGGATGTAGATGTAGTCAGGGACAAGATGACTATACCAGAGTAGAACTGGGAGCCAGTACACTAGTTCACAATTACACTCTAAGGCAAAAATAAAGTAATTAATTACTAAGCAAAAAAAAAAAAAAAAAAAAAAAAAAAAAAAAAAAAAAAAAAAAAAAAAAAAAAACGACGCACCACGATGGAATTATCCAAACGGGACGGAAATCGACAGATGTGATGAACATGTACAGACAAACAGAAAAAAATAAATGATTTATTGAAGAGAAAGAGCTTAAAAAATTGAGCACTTCAATAACGCGTTGTTCCACCTCTGGCCCACATTCGGCTAGGCACTGACTGTTATTTGTTGCATGTTCTCCAAAGGGATATCGTACCGAAGCGTGTCCAACACACCAAATGATGCAGGAAGCCAACGGTGATGAGGGCTTAAGTCGTACCCGATGTTACGAACGGTTCACACGGTTTAAAAGTGGCCGGACGGAAATTAAGGATGATCCTAGTTCAGGACTCCCTTCGATGTCAACCGACGACGCTCATGTCAACGAAATTGTGCGTGTCAATCGAAGACTGACTGTCCGAGAGATTTGTAACATTTCAGTTGGATCGTGTCATGAAATGCTGACACAGCATCGTGGAATGCATCGTTTGGTACCAAGTTCGTCCCACGGTTCATGAGTCAAGACCTCAAAGACCTTCGTCTCGAAACCTGTGAAGCGCTTCTGGATCGCCCAAATGAGAACGAGATGTCCCTTAAGAGAATCATAAATGGTGATGAGACATGGGTCTACGGTAATGATGTTGAGATCAAGGTTCAGTCTACAAAATGCGTCGGGAAAGGTTCTCCAACACCAAGCTAAGCTCGTCAGAAGAGGTCAAATTTCAAAGCCATGCTGATAGGTTTCTTTGACTTTGAAATGGTTCAAATGGCTCTAAGCACTGACACTTAACATCTGAGGTCATCAGTCCACTAGACTTAGAACTATTTAAACCTAAGTAATCTAAGGACATCACACACATCCATGCCCGAGACAGGATTCGAACCTGCGGCCGTAGCAGCAGCTCGGTTCCGGACTGAAGCGCCTAGAACCGCTCGGCCACAGCGGCCGGCTTTCTTTGACATTCAAGGATTAGCTCATCATGAATTCGTGCCACAGGGATAAACTGTTAATCGATAGTACTATCGGGACGTGTTGCGACGCCTGCGAGAAGATGTGAGAAGGGAACGGCCCTGTTCGTGCGTGACTATTGCACAAGAAACGAAATCACTGCGCTGTCTCATCCTTCTGGTCCCTGTGATTTTTTTTTTATTTTTTTTTATTTCCGAGTTGGAAAACCCCGTTGAATGGACGAAGATTTGCAACGACAGGCGAGTTGAAAGAAAATTCGCAGGCAGTGCTTCGCGCGATGCAGCTACAGGCGTACCAACACTGCTTCCGGAAGTGGAAACGGGTTGCGACCAGTGTATCAATAGTGGAGGAGAATATTTCGAAGAAGACCATGCACAACAAATAAAAGGTAAGTGTACAAAAAGTTTGTGGACAAAGTTCCGGAATTTTTTGAAAGGACTTCGTATGACAACTTTCTCTTAATGGAGAAAAGGATTTTTTTTTTTCCACTTCACGAAACATAAAACGTGGTACGCTTTGGCTGCGGAATTAATGAGTCAGTCACTTGCCGTCCCCAAGCGAAGTGTTACTTTTCGTCAAAGTGGCCACGAGTGTGTCCGCTACAGCGGCAGAGCCGTGTAGGCGGCGTCGCCTGGAGCCTGGAGGCTGGAATCCTCGTTGCCGGCCACGTGAGGCCGCGCCTGGACGCCGTTCCGCTTTGCCCAGTGGAGCTGGAAGCCCAAGGCCGCGCGTTCCTTTCCGCGGCTAATCTCGCTCTCACCGACTGCCTGCCAGCACAGAGATACAGTCACCACCCCAGAACAGTGCACGCTCTCACAGGTTTCCTCTGTACTTCTGACTGGAGCATCAAATCAAAGCGACCTTAATACCCACAACAAGGTGTGCACTAGATCGGACGCGAAAAGTCGAGTGTGGTTCGACGTTCCAAAAAGCGCACGTCAGTGCTAGAGATATTCCAATATCGTCAACGTATGGATACCTATTCAAATTACTAGTACTCAAATCGTTCTGCGGTATTACTCACATGACTCCTCCTAAAGTATCTATACTTAATCATGTCACAGAATTTTGGGACTATACTGTATTCGAACATTATGAATTACCTCGGAGAAAACGATTTATTCACAAACAGCCAGCAAGGGCTTAGAAAATATCGTCCGTGTGAAACTCAACTAGCTCTTTATTCGCACGAAGTAATGAGTGCTATCGACGGTGATCTGAAATTTATTCCATATTTCTAGATTGCCGGAAGACTTCTGACACCGTTCCTACCAAGCGACGTCTAATCAAATTGCATGCCTATGGAGTATCTTCTCATTCGTGAGTCTGAATTCGTGATATCCCATGGTAAAGGTCAGATTACGTAGTTATCGACGGAAAACCATCCAGTAAAACAAATGCGATATTTGGCGTTTCGCAAGGAAGTTTCATAGGCACTGTACTGTTCCTGATCTCTGTAAATGTCGCTGGTGTTTGCGGATGCTGTCATTTAAAGTGTTGTTCATCAGATGATTAAAACCAATTGCATAATGATTTGGACACGATATATCAATGTTGCAAAAAGTGGCAGTTGATTTCAAATAACGAAAAGTGTGAAGCCATCCACATGAGTAATAAAACGCTTCTGATAAATTTCGGTTACAAGGTAAATCACACAAATATAAATAATGTAGATTCAGTTAAATACTTAGGGATTACAATTACGAGCAGCTTAAATTGGAACGATCACATATGCCGGAGTGGCCGAGCGGTTCTAGGCGCTACAGTCTGGAACCGCGCGACCGCTACGGTCGCAGGTTCGAATCCTGCCTCGGGCATGGATGTGTGTGATGTCTTTAGGTTAGTTAGGTTTAAGTAGTTCTTAGTTCTAGGGGACTAATGACCTCAGATGTTAAGTCCCATAGTGCTCAGAGCCATTTGAATCATTTTTAATCTCCATTCTTTCGAAAAGCGCAAAACATCCCCACCGACACCTGAGGTTTTGTGGACCTCCTACCCCGCCGTACGTCAGCGCCGGCACGGAGACCTACCTCTGAACTAACAGAGCGCTCCATTGATTCGGGCTGAAACACGCCTCCTCTCTCTAGGACGGGTTCAGGACCCACCCGGGGCAGGCGATGAGTCGTACGGAGGTGAAGGTGTGGATGTTTTACCAAATAGGCGCGCCTCCACTGACGGAACAGTTTCTGTCAACCTGCAGACTATGGGGCCCCTCATCTTGCAAGATATTTCCAGTCAGCGTTTGGTGGGGGAAAACCTTCACCACCTAGTATATATGTTAACAGCTCGTGTCTAAAACTACATTCGAGAACATTTCTTATATCTATTTAATAAATTCTTGTAAGACGACGGAAATGTTAACATTATTTCAAGAACCAATTTTCGCACCAAACTGAAGAAAGATATTGATAGAAGAAAAGTGAGTTGGTTACAGGTCTAGCTAACCAGCGCTCCTTCCTAGCGCTCTGAGCGCCAAGCGAGGTTGCGGCAGGAGGCCGCTACAGGGAAGCAGGTGGCTTTGACAGTTGGCCGACATTGCTAAATTAGATTTACTTTCTGACTGCGTCTACACACCTTTAAAAAAAAAAAAAGACTTGGAGCAGTCCCATCATTCAATGCTGAATAGGAATTGCTTTTTGAACGCCATGCAAAGTGCTTAGTAATGAACTGGAAAAACATTCACTGGAAAATCGTTACAACAGCAGCCACAAAAACGATGTGAGTAGAGGGAAAAACTAAGTTAAGGAGAAATAGAGCAGTGACAAACCTTTTTACGGTCGACATCACCAATTATTTGATTTCATCTAGCCCTTTAATTCGAGGGCAGAATGATGTGGTAACACATATAGTGGACAAGATTGATGGTATAAAACAAAAATTAATCCTATGGAAAAGTCAGTTCATGACATGGAACATATCTCTAGCTCAAGGCAATCATTTCTCGACCAGACATGACTATCTTCGTTTCAGTAATTGGAAGATATCATCACGAGTTCTCGAAGACTTTGCACGTAGAAGGCTGACTTAGATTTATTTGCAGACCGTCCCCGCTTGTTGGTACCGAGCGAGGTGGCGCAGTGGTTAGACACTGGACTCGCATTCGGGAGGACGACGGTTCAATCCCGCGTCCGGCCATCCTGATTTAGGTTTTCCGTGATTTCCCTAAATCGCTTCAGGCAAATGCCGGGATGGTTCCTTTCAAAGGGCACGGCCGACTTCCTTCCCTGTCCTTCCCTAATCCGATGAGACCGATGACCTCGCTGTCTGGTCTCCTTCCCCAAACCAACCAACCACCCAACCTCGCTTGTTAGTGCCGACTCAGCTCCTCATTACCTCCGACTTGAGCTGACAGACTTGCAGTGTAGCGCCCAACTCGACGACCTGTTAGTCCAATCCAGGAATTCACAACAATCTTATACAATCTTAACCGAAGAGCCATATCCTCCGCTGCACGGACAATTCGGTAGAATTAGTTCAATGTTCGGTTCAACGTGTGTTTGCGAACGGTTTTTTCTCTTATGTAATTGTGAAAGTCCACCCTACCACTTCGGATTTAACAGATTTTAATCTGCCTAACACCATGTGTTCCTATCAGGTACCTGTTCCAGATATATTACGTATTAGCTTAGCGATCGCTGCTTCGCTCGCGGAGACTGTATGGTCATGCATGTTCATTTTTGGAGCACAACCTACGACCAGCTTACACACAGAAATGATGACACTTTCTGCAGTACCTGACCATCATTTTGCTGGACAATGTTCAAGCACGTACAGTACAAGGTGTTACTGATTTGTTTGACTGATGGGGCTGCTAAGTGCTATACCACCTACTGCACTCCCCTGACTTAAGGCCTCATGAGTTCAACTCATAAGCTGAAGGAAACGCTTCACGGCATTCGCTTCAGAACTGCTACAAATTCGTCGGGCAATAGACGACGCCGCTCGAACTGTCAACACAACTGGCACTGCTTAGAGTATCCTACGACTTCCACATCGCTGGCAATGTTGGTCACTACTCTGAAGGTCGGTAAAACTTTGAAACACGTATCAAAAATGGTTCAAATGGCTACACCAAGAAGAAATGCAGATGATAAACGGGTATTCATTGGACAAATATATTATACTAGAACTCACATGTTATTACATTTTCACGCAATTTGGGTGCATAGATCCTGAGAAATCAGTACCCAGAACAACCACCCCTGGCCGTAATAACGGCCTTGATACGCCCTGGGCATTGAGTCAAACAGAGCTTGGATGGCGTGTACAGGTACAGCTGCCCATGCAGCTTCAAGACGATACCACAGTTCATCAAGGGTGGCATATTGTGACGAGCCAGTTGCTCGGCCACCACTGACCAGACGTTTTCAATTGGTGAGAGATCTGGAGAATGTGCTGGCCAGGGCAGCAGTCGAACATTTTCTGTATCCAGAAAGGCCCGTACCCGCAGTGGTTAGACACTGGACTCGCATTCGGGAGGACGACGATTCAATCCCGCGTCCGGCCATCCTGATTTAGGTTTTCCGTGATTTCCCTAAATCACTGCAGACAAATGCCGGGATGGTTCCTCTGAATGGCCACGGCCGACTTCCTTCCCCATCCTTCCCTAATCCGATGACCACGCTGTCTGGTCTCCTTCCCCAAACCAACCAACCCGTACAGGACCTGCAACATGTGGTCGTGCATTATCCTGCTGAAATGTAGGGTCTCGCAGGGGTCGAATGAAGGGTAGAGCCACGGGTCGTAACACATCTGAAATGTAACGTCCACTGCTCAAAGTGCCGTCAGTGCGAACAAGAGGTGATCGAGACGTGCAACCAATGGCACCCCATACCATCGCGCCGGGTGATACACCAGTATGGCGATGACGAATACACGCTTCCAATGTGCGTTCACCGCGATGTCGCCAACCACGGATGCGACCATCATGATGCTGTAAAAAGAACCTGCATTCATCCGAACAAATGACGTTTTGCCATTCGTGCACCCAGGTTCGTCGTCGTGTACACCATTGCAGGCGCTCCTGTCTGTGATGCAGCATCAACAGTAACCGCAGCCATGGTCTCCGAGCTGATAGTCCCTGCTGCTGCAAACGTCGTCGAACTGTTCCTGCAGATGGTTGTTGTCTTGCAAACGTCCCCATCTGTTGACTCAGGGATCGAGACGTGGCTGCACGATCCATGAGGATAAGATGCCCGTCATCTCGACTGCTAGTAATACGAGGCCGTTGGGATCCAGCACGGCGTTCGGTAATACCCTCCTGAACCCACGAATTCCATATTCTGCTAACAGTCATTGGATCTCAACCAACGCGAGCAGCAATGCCGCGATACGATAAACCGCAATCGCGGTAGGCTACAATCCGACCTTCATCAAAGTCGGTAACGTGGTGGTACGCATTTCTCCTCCTTACACGAGGCATCACAACAATGTTTCACCAGGCAACGCCGGTCAACTTTTAAGTAGGCTGTTTAGGTTTTCTTATTGGTAACGCCACGTAGCGCTCTGTATGAAATTCACTGGCTGTGCTGTGTGCAGTCTGTGGCTAGTTTGCATTGTTGTCTGCTATTGTAGTGTTGGGCAGCTGGATGTTAACAGCGCGTAGCGTTGCGCAGTTGGAGGTGAGCCGCCAGCAGTGGTGGATGTGGGGAAGTGAGATGGCGGATTTTTGAGAATGGATAATCTAGAGGTGTGTCCATCAGAAACAGTAGATTTGTAAGAATGGATGTCATGAACTGCTATATATATTATGACTGTTAAGGTAAATACATTTTTTGTTCTCTATTAAAATCTTTCATTTGCTAACTATGCCTATCAGTAGTTAGTGCCTTCCGTAGTTTGAATCTTTTATTTAGCTGGCAGTAGTGGCGCTCGCTGTTTTGCATTAGTTCGAGTAACGAAGATTTTTGTGAAGTAAATGATTTGTGAAACGTATAGGTTAATGTTAGTCAGGGCCATTCTTTTGTAGGGATTACTGAAAGTCAGATTGCGTTGCGCCAAGAATATTGTGTGTCAGTTTAAGCACAGTCATCTATAATTTTTCTAAGGGGACATTTCAAACTGCTGTTTGTGTATGAGAAATTGGTTGGAAACTTCCCTGATGTCAGCACGTTGTAGGTGTCGCCACCGGCGCCAACCTCGTATGAATGCTCTGAAAGGCTAATCATTTGCATATCACAGCATCTTCTTCCTGTCGGTTAAATTTCGCGTCTGTAGCACCTCATCTTCGTGGTGTAGCAATTTTAATGGCTAGTAGTGTAGTAAAGAAATAAACAGAACGTGCTCACCAGCTGTAGACAAGTGCTCAATCAACTTGTTAAACTGGGAAAAGAGCACGATACATATCGAGAAGAAGCGGAATTCACAGGGCACAGCTTTGCTCGCCGCATTCAAAATGGATGTGAAACCTGGAGACGCACACTGTTGACGTGTGGTGCTGGCGACCTCTGGAGAGGCTTCGCTTCCCGTTGCTGGGACCGGACGGCTAACAGTACCGCGCGCTCCAGACTCCAGCCAGCCAGCAGCCACTTCCAGCCGCACGAAAAAGGACGCCGGTACCGGAGGCGGGGTAAAGCCGGTCGCCGCTGGAAAAACAGCGCCGATCGAGCGGAGAGTTGGATCTGTGGCGCCGGCACTCCGCAGATCTACCGGCTACGAGCGAGGACGCAGTTCGCTGAGATCCAGAAGGCGGGAGATACCCCCGTGTCCAGGCTGCCGCCGCGGTCCTTCACCTCCGGAACGTGTTCGATACAGTTCCGCACTGTTGCCCAATAAACAACAGCATTTCCACCTCCAGCGGGCCTTTTTAAACTGCGACAAGACACTTTGGACACAGTCATTACTGTGGCCGCGGTAGGGACGTTTTGGCCGGGTTCGAGCTCTGCAACTGCTCGCCCACGATCATAGGCACTCAAATGACGTCTTGGCAGACACGGCGCCTCACCACATGTAATGTCGCTCTAATCACTTCCACTTTCCAAAAACAGACACAATGTCTGCAGAGATACCGCAATCACCTTTTATACACTGTTACTTATAATACGCCTTGATTGCAAAAAAAAAAAAAAAAAAAAAGAAAAAAAAAAAGAAAAAAAAAAAATTCATATGACCGGTTTCGGTTCCTCTAGAACCATCTTCAGATCTGCATTTTCGGTTACAGGAGTAACCTGTCCACACACAGCAAACTTCACATGCTGCGAAACACTGACGGGTTATTCCTGTAACCGAAATTGTAGACCTGAAGATGGTTCTAGAGCAACCGAAACCGGTTAAAAAATGTTCAAATGTGTGTGAAATCTTATGGGACTTAACTGCTAAGGTCATCAGTCCCTAAGCTTACACACTACTTAACCTAAATTATCCGAAGGACAAACACACACACACACCCATGCCGGAGGGAGGACTCGAACCTCCGCTGGGACAAGCCGCACAGTCCATGACTGCAGCGCCTGACACCGCTCGGCTACCGAAACCGGTCATGTGAATAAAAAGTTTTTTGCAATCAAGGCGGATTATAAGTAACAGTGTAATCAGTTCCGCAACAACCTTCGCCAAACACCGCCCTACACAAACTGTCGAATGCATACAAAGGCGTTCGTGCACAGGCTTCAGTGCAGTTAACAAACCACACCCTCTACAATTCCTTGTGCTATCATTGGTCGGGTGTTTTGCAGCAATTGTCAGCTGCTCCATAGCAACTGGCAGCTGTTCCTTAGCAAGTGTCTGTTGTTCCGTAGCAAGCGTCAATTGTTCCTCGGCCAGTTCAGTTGTTTCTTAGCCAGTGTCAAGCAGTGTAGTTTGAAAGTGAGCTCATTGTAGGCCTGCGTCTGGTCTGTTGGTCGAACCGTGCAATATCCGTGGGGCACACAGATGTGGGCGTGGCCCGGTGCTGGGAAGCCTGGAAACGTTTGGGCAAGCATAGTCAGCAAGGCTCCAGTCGCCACTTCCGACCACCAAAAGGGACGGTGTCTGGATTGTGCAGCAAGGGCATCATAAACACCATCATATCTACTCCTACCATCCGAGAACAGCTGACAGACTTCATGGAACATTCTGTGTCATCCCGCACTAATGGTGATATCGAGAGTCATCAGGATACACTTGAACGAAGTGTGACCAATAAATATTAATACGATAATCAGTGCCTGTGTGACTGTGACTTACGATACAAAATTCCTTTGGACTACATCCGTTAAGAAATACATTAAATGTATTCGCAATTGCGAATATGAACAACCACCAGCTGTATAATGGAATGACGACAGAAAAAATTTGTGCCGGACCGGGATTCGAACCCGAATTTCCCGCAAATCACGCGCGGTCGCCTTATCATTCGGCTATCCGTGCACGACGTATGGCCAGACTTCCATATGTCGTCAACTATGCGTCTACAACCTCTACTCGTATGCCCATTATGTATATTCCCGTACATCAAAGTCGCCTGCTCGGTGTCGGCGGACAAATACGATATTGAAACTTCCTGGCAGATTAAAACTGTATGCCGGACCGAGACTCGAACTCGGGACCTTTCTCTTTCGTGGGCAAGTGCTCTACCATCTGAGCTACCCAAGCACGACTCACTCCCCGTCCTCACAGCTTCACTTCTGGCAGTACCTCGTCTCCTACCTTCCAAACTTTACAGAAGCTCTCCTGCGAACCATGCAGAACCAGCACTCCTGAAAGAAAGGATATTGTGGAGACATGGCTTAGCCACAACCCGGGGGGATGTTTCCAGAATGAGATTTTTACTCTGTAGCGGAGTGTGCGCTGATATGAAACTTCCTGGCAGATTAAAACTGTGTGCCGGACCGAGACTCGAACTCGGGACCTTTCCCTTTCGTGGGCAAGTGCTCTACCATCTGAGCTACCCAAGCACGACTCACACCCCGTCCTCACAGCTTTACTCTCATTCTGGAAACATCCCCCAGGCTGTGGCTAAGCCATGTCTCCGCAATATCCTTTCTTTGAGGAGTGCTAGTACTGCATGGTTCGCAGGAGAGCTTCTGTAAAGTTTGGAAGGTAGGAGACGAGGTACTGGCAGAAGTAAAGCTGTGAGGACGGGGAGTGAATCGTGCTTCGGTAGCTCAGATGGTAGAGCACTTGCCTGCGAAAGGCAAAGGTCCGGAATTCGAGTCTCGGTCCGGCACACAGTTTTAATCTGCCAGGAAGTTTTATATCAGCGCACACTCCGCTGAAGAGTGAAATTCTGATTCTGGTGGCGCAATCGCGATAAGCTGGAAAGCCGGGTTCGAGTCCCGCTAAGCACTGAAATTTGTATTGATTGCGGCAAAGCAATTTTTCGAAAAAACTGTAATAGTGGTTATTGAGGTTTTCCAGGTGATATCTCCGTGAAATTCGAAATGGGAATCCGTACCTAGCCGACTGAGTCCACATGGTCAGTTGTACGCACTAATGCTGCCACTAATTCAGGTCAAACATTCCGCATTTCCCGACGTAGACTTTATGAACAGTGAACTGTCTCTCATTTCGCGTAGGAAGGCGATTAATAACGGCGGGCTGGCTCTTGCGCCAAATAAATTTTCTCGAACGTCGGTCGGTCTGTAGTTATTATCGTCAATATCGAGACGACACGAGAACGGTGTTTATCGCGCGTGGTGAACGGCGGTCACAGAGCGAATGCTCGCCTTAAGCGACGGTCCAGTCCTTTCACTCCCCAAGAACAATGCCTTTCTTACCTCTCAATCGCAGTAGGAAAAAAGTAGGGCGTGCTTTGGCAACTTCCTACTGAGTTTTTGGTCTCCATTCCGAGCACTTCGTAATGAAACGTGCCCTGTCGGAAGTGTTACACCAGCCATTTCCTCGACGACCCGTTGGAAACGTGCGGCGCTCAGCGGAAGTGACTGTGATTTCCAAAACTTCGAGACCGAATCGGTTGAGCGATGTAACTGATCTATTAGGCAGGCAACGTAGCTTTCGTGTGTTAAACATTGAAAAATAACTGTTTTATTTGCCGGCATTTTCCTAACACAAACCGTACCAAAAAGGTCGCGTTTTTGAGAGATATTCAATAAGCCGTAATTCCGAAAAAGCGTTTTTTTTTTTTTCACAACACACACCGAACGAAGTGGCGCAGTGGCTAGCACACTGCACTCGCATTCGGGAGGACGACGGTTCAATCCCGCGTCCGGCCATCCTGATTTAGGTTTTCCGCGATTTCCCTAAATCGCTTCAGATAAATGACGGGATGGTTCCTTTCGAAGGGCACGGCCGACTTCCTTTCCCCTCCTTCCCTAATCCGATTGGACCGATGACCTCGCTATTTGGTCCTCTTCCCAAAATCAACCAAACAACCATAAAAACACGTTAAAACAATACGAAAACCATCAAATAACACACTTCAGTTTCATAACTGGGTAGTCCAGGATACAGATGTGGATTGGTTGGCTCCCGTCTGCCGACCAAAGCAAATGGCACGTTGTGTCATTCCAAACCATGTTTGTCTGTAAAACATAACTCTGTCCGTACTTATTTAAATTACTGTTACCCAGTAGTTTGGTGGTCGGTCGCCGTGGTCGAACGATTCTAGGCGCTTCATTCTGGAACCGCGCGAAAGCTACGGTCGCAGGTTCAAATCCTGCCTCGAGCATGGATGTGTGTGATGTCCTTAGGTTAGTTAGGTTTAAGTAGTTCTACGTTCTAGGGGACTGATGACCTCAGATGTTAAGACCCATAGTGCTCAGAGCCATTTGAACCAGTAGTCTGGCGACATGATAGAAGAACAAAATGGAGTCGATGTGAATGGTATAGAGGATGCAGTATTAGTCAAAATTTAGAGTTCTTGAAGACTTGAGATAAAATAAGGCAGCAGGGAAGGGTAAAATTCCATCGGCATTTCTAAAGTCACTGGGGGAGGTAGCAACCAAATGACTGCTCCAAGTTGGGGCATAGAATCTGCGGGACAGGCAACGTACCAACAGACTTTACGAAAAAGATATCATGGACATGATTCCACAGATAGCAGTACGAAAACTATCGCATAATCAGCTTTATAGCTCATGCATCGAATCTGCTGACAAGAATAGTATACAAAAGAATGGAAAAGAAAATCGAGAATCTATTAGTTGAAGAACAGTTTGGCTTTAGGAAAACATACCACAGAGGCAATTCTTAAGTTGAGCTTGACAATGGAGGCAATGCTGAAGAAAAATCAAGGCCCGTTAATAGCATTCGTCGACGCACAAAAAGCGTTCGACAATGTAAAATGCCGCAAGACGTTCGAAATTGTGAGAAAAATAGTAGGCTGTATGGAAATCGGGTAATATAAAATACGTACAAGAACTAGGAGGATGTAATAGGATTGGAAGTCCAAGAATGAAGCACTCAGATGGGAAAGGGGTAGGACAGAGACGTAGACTTTCGCCGCTACTGTTCGATATATACAACGAAGAAGCAATGAGAGAAACTAAAGAAAGGTTCAAGAGTAGAATTAAAATTCAAGGTGAAATGATATCAATGATAAGATCCTCTGACGAAATTGCTATCCTGAGTGAAAGTGAAGAAGAATTACAGGACCTGCTGAATGGAATGAACAATCTAATGACTACAGAATACGGACTGAGAGTAAATTGAGGAAAGACTAAAGTAATGAGAAGTATCAGAAATGAGAACAGCGAGAAAGTTAACATTAGGATTGATGGTCACGGAGTAGATGAAGTTAAAGAATTCTGCTACCTAATCAGCAAAATAATCCTTGTCGGATGGAGGAAAGAAGACACAAAAAGAAGATTAGCACATCTCTTATCCAAGAGAAGTCTACTAGCATCAATCATAGGCCTTAATTTGAGGAAGAAATTTCTGAGAACGTACGTTTGGAGCACAGCATTGTATGGTAGTGAAACATGGGCTGCGGGAAAATAGTAACAGAAGAGTATCGAAGCATTTGAGATGTGGTGCTACAGACGAATGGTGTACTGTCAAAACCGGGTTTCTGAAATAACCGATTTTCGATTTTTTTTCCTATTATTTCCTGTAATAGCGCAGAAATCGAACAAAGGCTGAGAAATTTTGACTTCCTCATTTTCAAGATTCATAGAATCTTAAATACCCAAATAAAAGAAAGTCCGTCCATCGTTTGGTGGTTTTCTTAAAAAGTGATAAGAAGTTGTGTGTGTGTGTGTGTGAAATCTTATGGGACTTAACTGCTAAGGTCTTCAGTCCTTAAGCTTACACACTACTTAACCTAAATTATCCTAAGGACAAACACACACCCATGCCCGAGGGAGGACTCGAACCTCCGCCGGGAGCAGCCGCACAGTCCATGACTGGAGCGCCTAGACCGCTCGGTTAATCCCGCGTGGTACAAACTTTTTAAAACTCTGCTCAAAAATCAGGTTGTAATTCGGGTTTATAGGACTATTTGGACAGTGCGAGTAATCAGTGCTAACTGCTGAAAATTGAGGTTGCAGAACTCTGTTTTTCGTGTTAATTTGTCCGTTTTCAAGGGCTACAAGCGGATAAAGGCATGTTATACAAACACAGATAGCAGACTAGGTGCTTTCTATTTTTATTGTAACTGTAGTTGGACTGCTTATTTCTATGTTTTCTACTTGTATTATATCACAAGTTTGTTGTAGGTTGTTCTGGTTCAAATGGAGCATTATACTTCGTACACTACTTCCAGACTAGTAATGGTGCCATTCTGTAATACAATTGATGTCCAATGTGGACAGTGAGAAACTACCATACAGACTACATGGGGAAAGTCTTGCACCATGTAACAGAGCATCACATATACTAACAGGAACACTACTCTCTCAGCAATGCTGTACCAATTCTTATGCCATGCGTTTGTTGCTCGTTTCTGCCTGCATTGTCATTAAAATAGCACTTACAGCTTTTCCCATTTTCTATAATGTGGCCGAGTGGTTCTAGAGGCTTCAGTCCAGAACCGCACTGCTGCTACGGACCGGCCGGTGTGGCCGTGTGGTACTAGGCGCTTCAGTCTGGAACCGCGTGACCGCTACCGTCGCAGGTTCGAATCCTGCCTCGGGCATGGATGTGTGTAATGTCCTTAGGTTTAAGTAGTTCTATGTCTACGGGACTGATGACCTCAAATGTTAAGTCCCATAGTGCTCAGAGCCATTTGAACCATTTTTTGCTGCTACGGTCGCAGGTTCGAATACCGTCTCGGGCTTGGATGTGTGTGATGTCCTTAGGTTAGTTAGGTTTAAGTAGTTCTAAGTTCTAGGGTCCTGATGACCACAGATGTTAAGTCCCTTAGTGCTTAGAGCCATTTGAACCATTTGAAATATTTTAGCACTGTAGTTGTGGGTAATTCATATTTCGGTTTTCTTACCCGGTTAATATTAAAAGATAAAACCACCTGCCATAACCGAGAGGAAACAAATACTGAAAAATATGGTTGGACTAAAATATCGCTATCGGTTTTAACCAGTAAATTTTTTCCTTTACCTACCGCACTTTTTCACTTTACCCCTCCGCGGTTGCGAACTGTCCCTAACTATGTACACGTGGACGACACGCACTCTGACCTTCCTTCCTCGATCACGCTGCAGCTCTCTTCGCGCCTGCGCAGTCGGCGGTTGGTCAATGAGACAGCACAACTGTGGTGACTCGCTTCTATGTCTGCAGCTTTCTCTTCTCTTCTCGTCGAGGCGTTTGCCTCCGGCACGGCGCGACCTCAGGGAGCCACAGCCTGCTACTTACTGTTTTCTCTCCTTCGAATAAAAGGCTTTGAATTAACAACACCGACTCCTTCCATTCTAATGTTTCCCGTGACGCAGAAAAATTCGTCTGGCGAGATTACACGGCCATGACAGGAGGAAATTGTGTAACATGCTGTCTGTGGAGTAGAGTTATTGGTGGCTCAAGATCCGCGGGCAAAAACCAAAGATCCGATGTTGTGGCAGAAGGCAGAGTCTAATAAGGTAGCAGAGTAAAAATGTAGGGGGATATATCTTGTCTTGACAAACTATGGTAAGTGCCAGACTGGACTCGAACCCGGATTTCCTGTTGCCCGCGAGCAGCTGCCTTGACCTTCTGGCTACCGAGCGTGCCTCGATGCCTGCCTCATACTTTCACTGTCGTTGATGTTTGCTCCTGTTACTTCCGAACGCTGCAGTAAGAGGATCTGCACGCGACATATGTGTGGGAAGCGCCACCAGTGGAACGGGCATGCTGAAGGACCGTGCCTTAACCCGCCACAAGCGACTGACTAAAGTGAAATAAAGTCAATGGGGATGCAATACAACAAACAATGACATAGGGTGGGACCAGAAATACTGAACATGCAAGGGAATGAATACGTTGTGAAAGTTTTATACACTACTCGCCATTAAAATTGCTACACCAAGGAGAAATGCAGATGATAAATGGGTATTCATTGGATAAATTTATTATACTAGAACTGACATGTGATTATATTTTCACGCAATATGGGGGCATAGATCCTGAGAAATCAGTACCCAGAACAACCACCTATGGCCGTAATAACAGTCTTGATACGCCTGGGCATTGAGCCAAACAGAGCTCGGATGACGTGTACAGGTACAGCTGCCCATCCAGCTTCACCATGATACCACAGTTCATCGACAGTAGTGACTGGCGTATCGTGACGAGCCAGTCGCTCGGCCACCGTTGACCAGACGTTTTCAATTGGTGAGAGATCTGGAGATTGTGCTGGCCAGGGCAGCAGTCGAACATTTTCTGTATCCAGAAAGGCCCGTACAGGATCTACAACATGCGGTCGTGCATTATCCTGCTGATATGTAGGGTTTCGCAGTAATCGAGTGAAGGGTAGAGCCACGGGTCGTAACACATCTGAAATGTAACGTCCACTGTTCAAAGTGCCGTCAATGCGAACAAGAGGTGACCGAGACGTGTAACCAATGGCACCCCATACCGTCACGCCGGGTGATACGCCAGTATGGCGATGACGAATACACGCTTCCAATGTGCGTTCACCGAGATGTCGCCAAACGCGGATGCGAACATCATGATGCCATGGTATCCGAGCTGATGCTCCATGCTGCTGCAAACGTCATCGATCTGTTCGTGCAGATGGTTGTTGTCTTGCAAACGTCCCCATATGTTGACTCAGGGGTCGAGACGTGGCTGCACGATCCGTTACAGCCATGCGGATGAGATGCCTGTCACCTCGACTGCTAGTGATACGAGGCCGTTTCGATCCAGCACGGCGTTCCCTATTACCCTCCTGAACCCACCGATTCCATATTCTGCTAACAGTCATTTGATCTTGACCAACGCGAGCAGCAATGTCGCGATACGATAAACCGCAATCGCGATAGGCTACAATCCGACCTTTATCAAAGTCGGAAGCGTGATGGTACGGCTCTGAGCACTATGGGACTTGACTTCTGAGGTCATCAGTCCCATAGAACTTAGAACTACTCAAACCTAACTAACATAAGGACATCACACACATCCATGCCCGAAGCAGGATTCGAACCTGCGACCGTAGCGCTTCGTTATTCATGATAGTCTTCTGTTAGCAGGCACGCGCCTTTGCGTACAACATTTTGTTTGACGAGTGTGTGAGCTCTACCAACAGACACGTACAGTTGAGAAGCGAAGTGTTTGTGATGTGTCGATCAGCTCGAAGGAGACTGTCCGCACGTTCCGACATTGCAGGATTGCGGCCGGCCGACACGCGGGTGATCGGACAAGTTTGCGCGACCTATTTGTGATCATGGCAGACGCCTCACCCAACGACTCTCCGTGCTTTTGTTCACTGCCGGGTTCCCGTAGACATCTTGCAAGCGCCTGGATATCTGTGATGCTTTGGTTTTCAGCCAAAACAAACGCAATGACAGGTCCCTGTTTGGAACGCACCTCCGTTACAGACGACATTTCGAAAGCTACGTTTAGCACCGTCAACGAAACATCATGAAACTAAACGGTCTGAAGCGGGAATTTTCCACGCTGTCCCACAACAAATTCCGCATTTTTTGATCCGAAACTGGCCGAGAAAAAATAAGTGTTACATTACTTATCGAACGCCCGCTCCCCTTCCCCTCCTCGTATACTCGGTGTCCGCTTGGTCTAGGGCGCCTTGTCATGGTCCGTGCGGCTTCCCCCGTCGGGGGTTCGAGTCCTCCCACAGGCATGGGCGTGTGTGTGTTGTCCATAGCGTAAGTTTAAGTTAGATTAAGTAGTGTGTAGGCTTAGGGATCGATGTTCTAAGCAGTTTGGTCCCATAAGACCTTACCACAAATTTCCAGATACATAGTGCGAGTTTCGTCCTTAAGTTTTGCACACCAGTGTAATTCGTTTTCTGACTATCTCAACAGTATAATTTTCCAGCTAGTAAGTCACATGTGGGCTGAATCTGTTAACTGCTCCACCAGATGCAGAGCTAATTGTGCTGTTTCGTGAAGTTTAGCAGCGCTAACAATCCGTCCTCGGGCACATTAGACGTTCTCCACTTCACCCTGAGATCAATAATTCTCGAATTTGTCTTGCGGGTCAGCGCATCACCAAGAGTGCACGATCTCTGCCCGGTGCCGCCTGTGGCACATGTCGCGACGAAACCGTGGGTCCGAGGACGGGGCGAGAGCAACGTTTCCACGCTTGCTGGCCTGTTAAAACCGAACACCTGAACGGGTACCGAGTATGGACTCGTCGTGTTTGTAGACGCCGCTCTTGATTCAAATGGTTCTGAGCACTATGGAACTTAACTTCTGAGGTCATCAGTCCCCTAGAACTTAGAACTACTTAAACCTAACTAACCTAAGGACATCACACACATCCATGCCCGTGGCAGGATTCGAACCTGCGACCGTAGCGGTCGCGCGGTTCCAGACTGTAGCGCCTAGAACCGCTCGGCCACCCCGGCCAGCCCCGCTCTTGGTAACTGGGCTGAGATACACAGAATCAAAATATCAAATAAAATAGGTAAATAAAACTTAGTGTGTCGATTTTTCGCTCCTTTTCTTGAAAAGTAATGAGGAGGTGATTAGTACAAAAAATTCTTCCGATTCTACTTTTTTAAATCTCCGCTCAAAAATCACTTGCTATCGAGGACGACACCACTATTTGTACATAACGAATAGTCATTGCTAAAGTGTGAAAACTAGGGTTGGAGGACTGTTTTTCGTGTGAAACTGTACATTTCCAAGGGCTGTAAGCAGATACAAGTATATTATGTACACACAGGCAGCAAATCAGGCACTTTCTATTTCCATTGTTATGTTTTCAATTTATTTCCTTACCGTTCCTTTCTCTTTTATTATTTCATACAAATAACATCCAAGTAATGAAATTTTATGTAAAATTTGTAGCGTTCTTTTTCTTTAGTTATTTCGAATGAACCTATCTTTAATTTCTGATGGGAATTTGAATACGACTGAATTTTATTGACAAAACCAAGAACGGTCTCTCAAAAAATTCATACGAATAATTTTGATAGTAGACAAAATATATCACTGACAATGACTGTCACATGACAATAATTACAGTTTTAATAATGAATTAATCCTTTGACCAATATTTAAAGGCCAATCCGCTCATAAATACACGGTCTATGATGTGATTTTCCATAAGGTGACACGTTATAGTAACATCTTTCAAAGATGATACGAATCCTTCAGAAGCCACAAAAAATCCTAATAAATTCATTTAAAAAAAGTTTGTTTTATAAATCAAAAATCTTAGCGCAACTGCTATGGGAAATTGATATATTTGTTTTGTAGATGGTTATCAATACGAAGTAAAATACTCGTATCAGTTTTTAGCTAGAGATGGAAAAAAACGACCCGTTAAAACTGATACCGGTATTTTATTTTGCGAATAAACTGTATGTTTTCGGGATATGTTTGCTCTTGGTTACAAAACGTATTATTTATTTTTTATTGATATCTGAGTAAAAAAACCGGTATTTCATTTTGCCATATCAACAGTCCTAAAATTTTTGGTTTCTAATTAAAACTTTTTAAAAATAAATAGTGTTTAATCCTACAATTTTTTTGGCTTAGAACGCTGGATCAGTATAAAAAAATTGAGAAACGCGATTCGGACTACGTTAATATCAACGCCTACGGTTAGAAACTAGCAACGAACACGACATAAGAATTGTACAGCATTGCAGATACGACAAAGTACCAATCGCCTCATAATATGGCCGATTACATGGTATACATGCACATGTAGTGTACAAGACTTGCCCCCACCTCGACAATAAGGTAGTTTCTTCTCACTGTCGTCTTCGGCCGTCTGTTGCATTGCAGAATGGTACCATCCCCAGTCTGGTCGGTGGCGGTGGCCGAGCGGTTCTAGGCGCTTCAGTGCGGAACCACGCGACTGCTACGATGGCAGGTTCGAATCCTGCCTCGGGCATGGATGTGTGTGATGTCCTTAGGTTGGTTAGGTTTAACTAGTTCTAAGTTCTAAGGGACTGATGACCTCCGATGTTAAGTCCCATAGTGCTCAGAGCCATTTGAACCATCCCCAGTTTGGAAATATTTCAAAAAGTGCTGCAGCAATGAAGTACAATGTAACACTTGCTTTAAAAGTTTAGAAATGTGAGGAGGCACAAAGAGGAAAAAAAACAACAGCCACGGTGTTCCTTGGAAGGGACAGTAAATTTGACTGATATGT
Organism: Schistocerca piceifrons; assembly: GCF_021461385.2. NCBI lineage: Eukaryota > Metazoa > Arthropoda > Insecta > Orthoptera > Acrididae > Schistocerca > Schistocerca piceifrons. Next base: position 96,727,902 of record NC_060147.1, on the reverse strand, counting down.
TGTTAACGTTTTATAAACAGAATTCTAAATGTCGTGGTTGCTTGAGGATGAAACACTGATACCATTCCAAAGTCCCGATGCAGGGAAGTCGTCAGCTTGTTTCGTTGTCGCTGTCGCCAGACCCGCCTCCTTCGACTACGCGCAATCCCTGTTGGAGATAGTGACACCGATTTCTGCCGCAACGTCGAATCTGTATCGATCGTGAGCTCCTACTCACTCACTTTCATTAAAAATTTTCAATCACTGTCCGATGTCTGCAATTTGTTGTTGGAAACAATAGCAACAAAAGACCGAAAATCGGTTTATTTCAGAAACCAGTTATTTTGAGCGGTTTTAAAAGCCAGGCTAACCTGGAGACGAAAAGAACCAGTCTAACCGAGAACCGGTTGTTTGAGTGATAACCGCCTCCCTATCCCTAGCCCGGGGTCCGCCATCGCGGCTGCGTTCCCACGGCCGCAGGGCAGGCGGGCAGTACAGCTTTCTCCAGCAGCAGATATGGGTCCAGCCCGCTGGCTGCTCAGCGCCCCGCGGCGACGCCTGGAGAACACCGGCTGCTTTCATAGCGGACAGCGCTGCCGGCGCTTGGATGCCACGCCAATTAATCACAACATCTGGCAGGGCGCGCAGTTCTCCAGCTCTCTCTCTCTCTCTCTCTCTCTCTCTCTCTCTCCCCTTGATGAGGAAGATGACGATTGATTGGTTTGGGTTGGACGCCCGACAGCTACTTCTTTAGCGTCTACACCATAATTTGCTATGAGACAAGTGCTGTTTGGTTATAATAAAAGTGCAACTGCTCACGGAGGTGCAGCGTGGGCGGTTATTTTCGTATGGCAGCGAAACTTGATACAGGTATCGATGTGGTGTTTTGCCCTTAAAGAGCGCAGTTGGACTAAACTACGGGGTGTTACAAAAAGGTACGGCCAAACTTTCAGGAAACATTCCTCACACACAAAGAAAGAAAATATGTTACGTGGACATGTGTCCCGAAACGCTTACTTTCCATGTTAGAGCTCATTTTAGTACTTCTCTTCAAATCACATTAATCATGGAATGGAAAGACACAGCAACAGAACGTACCAGCGTGACTTCAAACACTTTGTTACAGGAAATGTTCAAAATGTCCTCCGTTAGCGAGGATCCATGCATCCACCCTCCGTCGCATGGAATCCCTTATGCGCTGATGCAGCCATGGAGAATGTCGTATTGTATCACAGCCGTCCACAATACGAGCACGAAGAGTCTCTACATTTGGTACCGGGGTTGCGTAGACAAGAGCTTTCAAATGCCCCCATAAATGAAAGTCGAGAGGGTTGAGGTCAGGAGAGCGTGGAGGCCATGGAATTGGTCCGCCTCTATCAATCCATCGGTCACCGAATCTGTTGTTGAGAAGCGTACGAACACTTCGACTCAAATGTGCAGGAGCTCCATCGTGCATGAACCACATGTTGTGTCGTACTTGTAAAGGCACATGTTCTAGCAGCACAGGTAGAGTATCCCGTATGAAATCATGATAACGTGCTCCATTGAGCGTAGGTGGACGAAACTAAAATGAGCTCTAACATGGAAATTAAGCGTTTCCGGACTCATGTCCACATAACATCTTTTCTTTATTTATGTGTGAGGAATGTTTCCTGAAAGTTTGGCCGTACCTTTTTGTAACACCCTGTATATGGCCAATTCCTTTTGCTGCCTTCCTTGCTGCCCAAACTTCCCTCATTCGCTCGCTGTGTTTCTGTTTGCGGTCCTCTGTCCATGCTTCTTGTCGGCTTTGTGTCTTCGGCTTCATCTTGATTGCCTTTTTGGTTGCCCATATTTCTTTCATCTTCCGGCTGTGATCTTGCTTGCGTTCTTCGGTCCATTTTACGCCTGTTCGTTTGTTACATTGTATCTCATGTGGTTTACTTTTCTTAAGTACGTTTCTGAATTTTATTCGGTCGTTTATTGTGTCTGCTGTTATGTTGAGTATATATATATACATTATCAAGTCTGGTGCTGTGAATGCATGAAAGACGTATAGAAATTATATGAATGCAAGGTGTCTGTTTTTTCGAATATGTCCAAAGAACAGTCGCCATACTTTCTTATACTAATTCACCTTTACGGGCAATATATCCAGAACCTCCAGTGCGGATGCACATTTACGTTCGACTTGTAGCGGGAGTCTGAAATTAGCGAGCATGGGGGACACGAATGGGTACTGTAAGCAAGTAGCGCAGAGTTGGAGTGTGAGTAAGCCAGGGAGAGTGCGGAGATAGTCCGCGCATTTGCGATAAACACTCTGTCCGGATTGCGCAGTGGTTAACGCAATTCCCAAATGTTCAAATGTGTGTGAAATCTTATGGGACTTAACTGCTAAGGTCATCAGTCCCTAAGCTTACACACTACTTAACCTAAGGACAAAAACACACACACACACACTCATGCCCGAGGGAGGACTCGAACCTCCGCCGGGACCAGCCGCACAGTCCATGACCGCTCGGCTAATGCCGCGCTGCCGCAATTCCCAAGTAAGTAAGAGATCCTGGTTTCGAGTCCCGGTCCGGCGCTCATTTTCACTCTTAGCCGTTGATTCAGCATAACATCCCGAGGCAGCTGATATCATCAGTTCCCTCGCTTCCTTCCTTTCTCCCCCCTGCCCCCTCCCCCCTGCACCTTAAATATAGAAATGTTTCCATATGTAATGGATTACGAATGGGGAGTGGGCAGAAGAAGTTACTTAGCGTTCTGACTTACGGCAGGTCTTGTCATGGGGCAAGCCTCGACAGAGAGATCCACCGCATGAGCGTCTAGGGAAGTGAATCCAGTGGTGGTTTCCCGTTGCCTTCCACTGATGACGATGAAATTATAAGGAGGACAACACAACACCCAGTCACTGAGCGGACAAAATCTCCGACCCAGCCGGGAATCGAACCCGGGCCCCTTGGCGTGACAGACCGCCGCGATGACCAACTCAGCTGTCGGGGTGGACAAGAAGAAGTTAAACAAAGGCATAATGTTGAGTTTATTATTAACCGACGATTACACAATTTAAGCGCCGGCCGGGGTGGCCGAGCGGTTCTAGGCGCTACAGTCTGGAACCGCGCGACCGCTACGGTCGCGGGTTCGGATCCTGCCTCGGGCATGGATGTGTGTGATGCCCTTAGGTTAGTTAGGTTTAAGTAGTTCTAAGTTCTAGGGGACTGATGACCTCAGAAGTTAAGTCCCATAGTGCTCAGAGCCATTTTGAACCACAATTTAAGGTATAAGAGCACCGGAGGCGTTTACAAGATACTGTACAGCACTAGATTTGCAGCCGCTGGACAAAATTGGAACTAATTTTTTTCCCCAGTGTTTTGCGTTAACGCATTAGCATATCTAGCAAGTTTCGCTGCCATACAATAATTACAGGCCACAGTGAGCCTCCGTCGGTAGCTGCACTTTAATTACAAGCACCTGGTACGTTAAATGTAGTGGAACAGTAAAACTCCAAGAAGACGTAAATATAACGATACGCTAAAAAAACAAAGCGCGCGCGCGCACGCAAACACACACGTACACACGCATGGCAGTATTAAAATCAGCTTCTCAGTCAGTTCGAAAACATGATAAAAAAGAGAAATCCAGTAGAATTAAAAACCCAGATAACCCTGATGTCCTTCTGGAAGGACGACATCACTCACTGTTGAAATTATTTATTTTTTCGAACAACGCATTGTTGCAACGGACTGTGACGCATTGTTATATGAAGTAGGCAGAGTCAGTTGCGCGCTAAGACAATCAATTTGACGCTGTCATTCACAGTGAGTGAGAAATTGTGTCTTGAAAATAGGGCCGATTTTACCAAGGAAGAACTGACTGACCTCATCATCGATGGGTATGTATAATTTCTTTCATATTGTGTCAATAATTCTGAATCTTGCATATAATATCTTAAAGAATTAACCTATATTATTTATGGGTTCATATTACGATTGAAAGTTTTCGTCAGTTGTAATTCCTTCCAGAAGGACGTCAGGGTAATATGTTGTCATTTTGTATTCACAGAAAACGATGTACACTGATGGAACTTTTGGACATGTTAGAATCAAAAGATGAGGAAATACCTAATACTGGTGTGAATGTAACATTACACCCTCCTCTAAATTCAACTGATGATGTAACAGATGAAGATTCGGGTGCTGAAGAAAATCCAAGTGTAGATAAATTACCAGCAAGTCAGCTCAATGCTACTGCGCTTTGCGATTTGGCCATTTCTACCAATGGTAATGCTGTGAATGCAACAAGGAAACAATCCTTTACCTCTGATGTTATTCCAAGACCCTCCAGCAGTACAAAAACAGCAACAATAACAACAATAACCACAAACAAACCAGCAAGGCTATCGAAGAATAAAGTTCTAAACCTCAAGAAATATAACTGGAAAAGTGGTGAAATAGTTAATCCAACACCTGTATGGCCTCTAATGTTCACAGTTGCAATGAAGAAAGGGCGAACACCGCTTGAATATTTCCAACAGTTTTCTGATAATGAAGTGCTTCAGATGATGGTCACTTACACAAATCAGTACGCAGCCAAGAGAAATAGACTAGGTGATTGTTCAGAAGATGAGATGTTGGTGTTTATTGCAATACTTCTGCTAAGTGTATATGTAACAGTGCCACGCAGAAAGATGTACTGGCAATCAGATAAAGACAGTCACAACGACCTTGTAACAAATGCCGCCATGTCCAGAGATCAATTTGACTTCATCTTTTCCATTTTGCATGTATGCAACAATGACAATTTAGATAAATCAGACCGTTTTGGGAAAATCCACCCATTACTGTGTATGCTGACTGATAGATTCAAACAATTTGCGCCTCATGTGCGACATCATTCTGTCGATGAATCGATGGGCCCATACTTCGGAAGTCACGGGTGCAAACAATTCATAAAAGGGAAACCAATACGATGTGGATTCAAATTTTGGTGTGGAGGCACAAGTGGTGGATATATTATTTGGCTCGAACCCTACCAAGGAGCTGGCACGTGTAGTAAGGACTATGAAACGAAAGGTATGGGGTATGGTGTGGTAATGACTTATGTTGACCAGTTACTTCCACATGTTCCATATCGAATATACTTTGATCACCTCTTTAACAGCGTTTAACTACTACATGACCTAAAAGAGAGGGCCGTGGAAGAACAGGAACAATAAGAGGAAACAGAGTTAAGATTTGTACTCTATCATCTGTAGATAAAATGATAAAAGAAAATCGAGGATCATACGAAGTTTGTTCTGACTCAGCATCCAGGATTTCCATTGTACATGGGAATGACAACAATGTTGTTACTGTAGCCACCAACTTTGACAGAGTGCAACCACTACACTCTGTAGCAAGATTTTCCAGGGAACAAAAGAAAAGGATTAGTGTGCCTCAACCTAACTTATTACACTCCTACAATACTCATATGGGAGGCATAGATCGAGCTGACCAAAATGTATCCCTATATAGATGCTCTATAAGAGGAAAAAAGTGGTATTTCCCGATCATTGCACATTTTATAGACATTGCAGAGCAAAATGCCTGGGATCTTTACAAGCACAACGCAGAGCCCATAGATCACCTGACATTTCGTGGTCGAATTGTCACTGCAATTCTTGAAAGTAACAAAAAGAGTCACTACCAGCAGAGGACGCCCTAGTAAGAGGGCAAAACTAGATTCTAGATTTGATGGAAGAGAACATTATGTTGCTTAATTACCAACGGACGAGATAACAAAGAAGAAGAAGCAGCTGAAATGTCAAAGTTGCCACAGAAAAACTACTACTATGTGCATAAAATGTGACGAACCACTTCATGTTAGTTGCTTTTTGTCTTATCATACTAGTGCATAAAATATGTGTATAGTTTATTTTCTTTGTTTTTTGTATTTATTAGCTGTTTTAGCTCATAATTCAAATTTATTTATGTTTATTTGAAAGTATAAAAACCAAAACAAGTTAATTATGCAATGTCATACTTTAAAAACATGTTCCCTTATTGTCCTGACGTCCTTATGGAAGGACGCCCATTTTTGGAAATACTAAATAAAAATAAATACTGAAAATTGTTTTTACTTTCTTCCTTACAACCTTGTGAATGAATGTAGATAAGATATAAATCCATTTAGAAAAACAAATAATTCAGGACTATCTGTATATTGAGCAAGCAGCAAAGGAAACAAAAGAAAAATTCGGGGTAGGTATTAAAATTCATGGAGAAGAAATAAAAACTTTGAGGTTCGCCGATGACATTGTAATTCTGTCAGAGACAGCAAAGGACTTGGAAGAGCAGTTGAATGGAATGGACAGTGTCTTGAAAGGAGGATATAAGATGAACATCAACAAAAGCAAAACGAGGATAATGGAATGTAGTCTAATTAAGTCGGGTGATGCTGAGGGAATTAGATTAGGAAATGAGACACTTAAAGTAGCAAAGGAGTTTTGCTATTTGGGGAGCAAAATAACTGATGATGGTCGAAGTAGAGAGGATATAAAATGTAGGCTGGCAATGGCAAGGAAAGCGTTTCTGAAGAAGAGAAATTTGTTAACATCCAGTATTGATTTAAGTGTCAGGAAGTCATTTCTGAAAGTATTCGTATGGAGTGTAGCCATGTATGGAAGTGAAACATGGACGATAAATAGTTTGGACAAGAAGAGAATAGAAGCTTTCGAAATGTGGTGCTACAGAAGAATGCTGAAGATTAGATGGGTAGATCACATAACTAATGAGGAAGTATTGAATAGGATTGGGGAGAAGAGAAGTTTGTGGCACAACTTGACCAGAAGAAGGGATCGGTTGGTAGGACATGTTCTGAGGCATCAAGGGATCACTAATTTAGTATTGGAGGGCAGCGTGGAGGGTAAAAATCGTAGAGGGAGACCAAGAGATGAATACACTAAGCAGATTCAGAAGGATGTAGGTTGCAGTAGGTACTGGGAGATGAAAAAGCTTGCACAGGATAGAGTGGCATGGAGAGCTGCATCAAACCAGTCTCAGGACTGAAGACCACAACAACAACAACATCTGGGTTAAAATAGTGCGGCAGATAGCAGTAGTTGGACAAAAAAAAGAGCACCTCGAGAAATGTATGCTCGAACATATACGCAGTTGCTAGCTAAGCCTGCATGTTGCGCTGATGTATTTGACCGCGGGCGGCACCTGTGCAGTGCCTTCAATACATCACAAGTCACAGTCACGTTTAGAACAGCGTTCTGTCTAGTTCTGAGTGCATTACGTTGGAGCTAAGTGGGAAAACTGTTGATTCTCGTATGGCGACTGCTTCCGTAACAAAGGGAGCCGAAGTGTTTGATGTTTCAAGAGGCACCGTATCATAATGCATATAGGGAAAGTCGAGGAGGAGGAGATTAGTGTTTAACGTCCCATCGACAACGAAGTCATTAGACACGGAGCGCAAGCTCGGGTTAGGGAAGGATGGGGAAGGAAATCGGCCGTGCTCTTTCTAAGGAACCATCCCGGCGTTTGCCTGAAGTGATATAGGGAAATCACGGAAAACCTAAATCAGGATACCAGGACGCGGGATTGAACCGTCGTCCTTCCGAATGCGAGTCGCCGGCCAGAGTGGCCGAGCGGTTAAAGGCGCTACAGTCTGGAACCGCGTGACCGCTACGGTCGCAGGTTCGAATCCTGCCTCGGGCACGGCTGTGTGTGATGTCCTTAGGTTAGTTAGGTTTAAGTAGTTCTAAGTTCTAGGGGACTGATGGGCTCAGATGTTAAATCCCATAATGCTCAGAGCCATTTGAACCATTTTTTGTAAATTCAAAACAACTCATCAGTGATGCAAATGCCCTTAAGAGAAGAACGTGGCGCCGATGCGGGTAACCTCGAAATCCTACCTCTGTGCCACTATTTCATTCGCTTTAGATCGTACGGTGTAAGAGAGCAGTAAGGCAGTTGCTGCTACGGTTATAAGTTTCAAAAAGGGTTGATACGGCAATTGCCATAGACAAATCCCCGACTTTAGAAACAGATTAACGTACGCAGACAGCTAGATGACGATGTTTATTTACAAGCGGTATGCGAACCTACGTGCGTGTCCCATTTGTTCTATATGGGACACGTCCGCAGCGTAGCAGAGGCAATGATGGTCAGTGGATCCCGCAAGGTAACACCCGGCCCGAAAACGGACACCGCCGCCCCGGAATCCTCCAGCGTGACAGATCGGGTTTGCTGGACAACTCTCCGCTGCTGTGCTCACCACATGCACGCAGCCACAGGTGCCCAGTCTTGGTTCTTGCCACAGAAATAATACTGTACGCCTTGTAAATACGTCGTGAAACAGTAATGAATCACGTGATACTTTTCTCCCGATGTATGAAATGTTAGGACAAATGGAAAAGAGTGATTTAGAGCGATAAATCACGGTATACAGTGCAGCAATCCGATGGAAGGGTTTGGCTTCTGGGGAAGCCTGGAGAACATTACATGCCATTATGTAGTTGAACAGCCTGGTTTGGCAGTAGAAGAGCAAAAGGAAGGCCGCAGCTTTAAATTCCACGTTTAAGTAATCGTTCACGCAGGAGAATCGTACAAACGCACCGTCGTTTCGCCATCGCACAGAGTCCCGTATGGATAACGTTGTAATAAGCATCCCTGGCGTAGAAAAACAGCTCTAAGAGTTGAAAGCAATTAAGTCCTCTTTTCTGTACACTCTCTACTTGTGTTATCTTTCAATATTTTGCCACCAGTGGTGTCTGTCTGAGGATTTTGTGTGTATGTGTCGTGTTTTTGAATACGAGATTTGTAGTTCTGTTTTGCCTGAGATGTCATGAGCTTCCTTAGCTTCTTTGTTATTTGTTATGATGGCAACGACCAAACATATTACGATGACGTTTCTATCCTTGTGTCTGCCCATCTTTACCCCACTGACTCCTTTGTCCCATGTCCCGATTATTTTCTCGAAAACCGAATTAAATAGAAAAATATAATAGGTGACGGCCCATCCCCCTGCCTCATTCCTGTGTTGATTTCAAATGGTTCCGAGATCTCTCCCGTAAGCTTCCCTTCCGATGTTGTATTTGTTAATGTTTCCTAGATTAGCTTTCTGGTTTTGTTGTCCATCTTCCTTTCTTCCAGTGTCTTGAAGAGTGTTTACCTATAGAGGAGTCATACGCCTTCTTGAAGTGTATATATACACTGCCGCGCGGGGTAGCCACGCGGTCTGGGGCGCCTTGTCACGGTCCGCGCGGCCGCCCCCGTCGGAGGTTCGAGTCCTTCCACGGGCGTGTGTGTGTGTGTGTGTGTGTGTGTGTGTCTGTGTGTGTTGTCCGGAGCGTAAGTTAGATTAAATACTGTATAAGCTTAGGGACCGATGACCTTTGGTCCCATAAGATCTTACGACAAATTTACAAATTTTTATTTCATATAGACATATCAACACTTGATTTTAAATTAGCAAGTGACCTTACAAATAGAGAAGGAGATTACTGCTTAAATTCCGCGTTGAACCTTGCTCTCTCCCTGGTGAAACAGCAGAGGGATAGAGTTAATGCTGAAACTTCCTAGCAGATTTAAACTGTGTTCCGGACCGAGACTCGAACTCGGGACCATTGCCTTTCGCGGGCAAGTGCTCTACCATCTGAACTACCCAAACACGACTCATGCCCCTTCCTCACAGTTTTACTTCTGCCAGTACCTCGTGTCCTGCCTTCCAAACTTTAGCTGTGAGGAAGGGGCGTGAGTCGTGCTTGGGTAGCTCAGTTGGTAGAGCAGTTGCCCACGAAAGGCAAAGGTCGCGACTTCGAGTCTCGGTGCGGGACACAGTTTTAATCTGCCAGGAAGTATCATATCAGCGCACATTCCGCTGCAGAGTGATAACGTCATTCTAGAGTTAATGTTACTTGCCCATTTGTTGGTTATTGACATTCATTATCAGTAACTTCTGACGCTGTTACTGCTTCTCTAAGGACAACACAATACTTTCCGCCCAATTTTATACCACAGCGTCTGCCCCTCGTGACCTGTAGTGGTCAGCTCCGCATCAGACAGGAGTGTCTGTGTACTATTGATCACATAGCTGTGCATGATAAAGAACTGATGGCAGCAGTGATTTCAGAAATGGATACTGTGCTAGTTTCTTACGAAACAGTTCGATAAAAGAAAAAAAATTCTATTGATTTGTTTATCCACGATTACAGTTCTTTACACTGTAATCGGTCATCTGTACAGGTCAGGGCCACGTTTCGCTCTTTCTGTAAAGAAGGGGTGGGGAGGATGAAAAAGGGGTCACGGGAAATACGCCGATACCCTCACCTACCTTAGCCTCACCATTGACCGTCACCTCACCTGGATCCCTCATCTCCGCTCCATCCAATCCAAACCCCATAACTGCCTCCGACTCCTCAAACTCCTCTCTGGTCGAACATGGGGGCTGCACCCCTATACCATCCTCCACACCTACAAATCTTTAATCCGTCCCATCCCCTGGTTGCTCCTCTTTTCTCCAACACCCGCCCTCTGCCACGCCTTCACTGTTGCACTGTTGTGTCCCCACTGCCCTCCATCTCCACACCCTTCATCTCCTTTCCCAAAGTGGCTTCCGTCAACTCCCCCTCCTGGATGATGACCTCTCTCCCTCCATTTATGCTTCCTATCAACCCTGATTCTCACCCCGCCTCCTTTCCTGTCCTTTCCCCAGGCTCCCTCTTCCCCCACTTCCATCCCGTTTTCTCCCCACCTAACCTCTCCCTTTCTCCCCCCCCCCCCCCCCAGAGTCCTTTTGTATACCCCTCCTCTGCCTTTCCCCACTCCCTGTCACGTCTGCCCAGCACCGCCCCCCCCCCCCCGTCCTCCATCGGCTCCTTTCCCCCCTCCCCACCACTTCGTTTTTTCCTCTCCTCCCCCCCCCTTTCCTTTCCCGTCATCTGCCCAGGTTCCCCCCATCTGCCCTCGGCTGTGGTATATCATATTTGTGCCGATTTTTTTGTGCAGTGTTCAAGTGAATGTTCAGGGTTGGCCATCTTTCCAAAGTGTTGCGAACAGAAACCAGACTGTTGCCGTGTTCCTTTAGTTGTATGTCTATTCCTTTACCTGTCTGCTTCATATGTATTTTCTTAGCATCATCAACCCTTTGTTTTATGTTTTAAGTTTCACGATTTTCCACCATTTTACCATTTGAGTCACCGATTTTATCGCCTGCTTTTATTATTTATTATCTTCATCTATTTTAAACAAATTCTGGAGGCTGAAGAGCGTCATACTAAGCTGCTGCTAGCCCGCTCCCTTGGGGGGGGGGGGAATCGAAACTCAGTAAATAAAAAAAATTAAAAAAATACTCCGATATCGGCCAGGGGCGTTGACGTAGGTAAGAACTACGTCATCGGCAGCAACGGGTGGGAGGAGGACTCTGGTCGTAATGATGAACCCTGTCATCAGCGGCGATGGAAGACGCGGACCGCAATACTCGCCGCCACTTAATGCGCTGTATCCCCGGCGGATTATGCGCGCTCAGGCGCCGCCGGCTGCGACCGTGACCTCGCCCGGCTGCCCTTCCTGTTCTGTTCTGTTCCGTTCTGTTGCGCGCACCACCTGCTCCGCCCATCCCTCGCTACTCTCCGCTGTGGCACGCCGCAGTTTCCGCCTCTCCTCTGTGGCGGACGCGGCCCGCGGCGAATGCATTGTCTGTCGCCGAGAATAAGGACTCTTGTGACGCCGTCTACTAACGGGCGGCTCGTGCGCAGCCAGAATCACGCTCCGTGCACCGGCCGAGTTCCTCGTGTCTCACGTAACCACCAGGTGGTCTCGCGTTAAACTACAGTTACGACTACTCGGCCTAATGAAATACTGCGCCACTGCAGATGGGTACTCGAAATAACACGAATTTTGATTCCACAAAGCGTTAAAAGTAGCTGATTCGCCCTCGTTGTACCTGACCGCGTTGTTTTGTTTCTCTCTAGCGCAACAACGGGTGGGTTGACTCAGTAGAACAAGTGTAAAAGTGCGCTTGAAATCCATCAGCAATAAGGCTGAACGCAGGTATAAGCAGAAAGTTGTGGTAAATAAACATAAAGAAGCGGGTGTGCACTGCATTACATCCAGTGATTGTATATAGGGCAACCAGGTAGTCATTTCAAAAAATATTTCAAGACTATATTAACATGACAATGACATGCTTTTATTCACCTCGACACCAGGTCAGGTGTTGAAGTGTAGAAAAGTGGAACCAATACGGTTAGTCTATACTGATAGGCCTACGTCCACCTATCGGTGCAGTTACGACCATGCAGAAAACATTGGGTCAATTTGCGAGGTGTCCGTTCGATGCACAGAAAAAAAACAAGCAACGCACTGATATGTGTAAGTATTAAAGTTTTAAAGTTCCACATACACAAATATCTGCACTTATTCCCGTTATACACTGCAGAATAACTATTGAGAAGCCGGCCGCTGTGGCTGAGTGGTTCTAGGTCCTTCAGTCCGGAGCCGCGCTGCTGCTACGGTCGAAGGTTCGAATCCTCCCTCGGGCATGGATGTGTGTGATGTCCTTAGATTAGTTAGGTTTAAGTAGTTCTAAGTCGAGGGGACTGATAGCCTCAGATGTTAAGTCCCATAGTGCTCAGAGCCATTAGAACCATCATTTATGGCACAGCTTAGGTGAAAGAAGGGATCGGTTGATAACAAACACCCTGCGGCGTCAATGAATCGCCAGTTTTCAGGTTTATGGAAGGAAAAGAGGGATGGAAAAGTTTTATGGGGGGAACAAGGCTTGACTACAATACGCAGCTTAAATGGATGCAGGTCAAATGAGTTACACAGAGAAGAAGATGCTTGCGTTGAGAGTTGCCCGGAGTAGTAAATCAGTGTTCCGACTGAAGACCACAACAACAACAGTAACACCTTGAATCTGAAGTGGAATGCAGGTCTTACAGAATGCACGTGTAGCTGTGTTATTCCGCGCATGCAAGACGGCGGCGTCAGGCTGGGCTGTCACGAGCGCACCGGTCACCTCCAGCTCCAGCTCCAGCTGCCAATGCAGTGGCGCTGGTCGCGCATGCATTGTCCAGACGGGTCAAGGCCGGGCGGCAGCTGGACGGCACCGCCCAGTTCCCGTCTGTACCTTGTTGGCGCAGATCCTGCACCCTGTGTCTGCTACGTGCGCCCTAGCACACTTTCTTTATCAGCGCGCGTTAGCAGACAGCCGTGTCACGGTTTGTTTGGAATAAGCATGCCGAACACAGTGGCCAAACGAATGCACCAAAAAACAAAAGTACACTACTGGCCATTAAAATTGCTACACCAAGAAGAAATGCAGATGATAAACGGGTATTCATTGCTCAAATATATTATACTAGAACTGACATGTGATTACATTTTCACGCAATTTCTGTGCATAGATCCTGAGAAATCAGTACCCAGAACAACCACCTCTGGCCTAATAACGGCCTTGATACGCCTGGGCATTGAGTCAAACAGAGCTTGCATGGCGTGTACAGGTACAGCTACCCGTGCAGTTTCAACACGTTACCGCAGTTCATCAAGAGTAGTGACTGCCGTATTGTGACGAGCCAGGTGCTCGGCCACCATTGACCAGACGTTTTCAATTGGTGAGAGATCTGAAGAATGTGCTGGCCAGGGCAGCAGTCGAACATTTTCTGTATCCAGAAAGGCCCGTACAGGACCTGCAACATGCGGTCGTGCATTATCCTGCTGAAATGTAGGGTTTCGCAGGGATCGAATGAAGGGTAGAGCCCCGGGTCGTAACACATCTGAAATGTAACGTCCACTGTTCAGAGTGCCGTCAATGTGAACAAGAGGTGACCGAGACGTGCAACCAATGGCACCCCATACCATCACGCTTCCAATGTGCGTTCACCGCGATGTCGCCAAACACGGATGCGACCATCGTGATGCTGTAAACAGAACCTGGATTCATCCGAAAAAATGACGATTTGCCATTCGTGCACCCAGGTTCGTCGTTGAGTACACCATCGCAGGCGCTCCTGTCTGTGATGCAGCGTCAAGGGTAACCGCAGCCACGGTCTCCGAGATGATAGTCCGTGCTGCTGCAAACGTTGTGGAACTGTTCGTGCAGATGGTTGTTGTCTTCCAAACGTCCCCATCTATTGACTCAGGGATCGAGACGTGGTTGCACGATCCGTTACAGCCATGCGGATAAGACGCCTGTCATCTTAACTGCTAGTGATACGAGGCCGTTGGGATCCAGCACGGCGTTCCGTATTACCCTCCTGAACCCACCGATTCCATATTCTGCTAACAGTCACTGGATCTCGACCAACGCGAGCAGCAATGTCGCGATACGATAAACCGCAATCGCGATAGGCTACAACCCGACCTTTCTCAAAGTCGGAAACGTGATGGTACGCATTTCTCCACCTTACACGATGCATCCCAACAACGTTTCACCAGGCAACACCGGTCAACTGTTGTTTGTGTACGAGAAATCGGTTGGAAACTTCCCTGATGTCAGCACGTCGTAGGTGTCGCCACCGGCGCCAACCTTGTGTGAATGCTCTGAAAAGCTAATCATTTGCATATCACAGCATCTTCTTCCTGTCGGTTGAATTTCGCGTCTGTAGCACGTCATGTTCGTGGTCTAGCAATTTTAATGTCCAGTAGTGTAAATGTTTTCAGCGAGTGCTCCTGAAAGCACTACTTGGAAGCTTCAACGCATACACTGTGGGCTGTGTAAGACAACACCTTTTCATTTAACGTATTTGCAATTGCGGATATGGACAAGCATCAGGTGCAGAATAGAACCACGACAATGACAATTTGTGCATGACCGGGATTCGAACCTGGGTTTCTCGCTTACCGCGAGCGGTCGCCTTATCATACGGCTATCCGTGCACGACTCATGGCTGGACCCAAACATTCATGTGTTATCAACCATGCGTCTACAAACTCTACTCGTACATCGATTATGCATATTCCTGTACAGGTGAGGCAATTTCCCAGTGTCTGTGGATAAATATTTGCATGATAATTCAGCGTGGGGCAAATACTTTTGTTACTCATTTCATCTCCTCAACTTTTAAATCAAGTGAGAAATTGAAGCAAGTATGGTTTTTGCAATGGTTAACATCATTCGAAAGTTGTTGTGAAGAAGCGTACAGTACCATTAAACTTGTAGCTGAGGCGCTGCAAATTTTCGAAAAACATTCGAGAAACGTGCTAAAATAGAAAGACAAGGCACTCTGAATCGGCTTTTGCGTTGGAAACACCACAAAGTAGAGGCATTCATGTTTTGGCGATTCGTTCTCATCGCCCAGCTGCAAAAGCGATGCGTGTGTACACTATCCCCTCAAAACTATCTGGATATGTATTATTGGACATTAATATCGGGTGTGTTCACCTTTCGCCTTTGTGACGGCTTGCCGGCCGCTGTGGCCGAGCGGTTCTAGGCACTTCAGTCTGGAACCGCGCTGCTGCTACGGTCGCAGGTTCGAATCCTGCCTCGGGCATGTGTGTGTGTGATGTCCTTAGGTTAGTTAGGTTTAAGTAGTTCTATGTCTAGGGGAGTGATGACCTCAGATGTTAAGTCCCATAGTACTTAGAGCCATTTGAACCATTTTCTGACAGCTTGAACGCTGGGGAGACTTTCTATGAGGTGTCTGAATGTCTGTGGAGGATTGGCAACCTATCCTTTCTGAAGAGCTGAATGCAGGAAAAATTTTCATGTTAGACACAGAAGTCTAGAGCGAAGTCCACGCTGTAACTCATCCGATGTGTCTTCCATTGGGTGCTGGTCGGGATTCTGGGCAGGCCAGTCCAATTTAGGAATGTTATTGTCCACAAGCAACTGCCCTTCCCTCCCCCCCCCCCACCTCCCCTGATGCTGCTTTATGACACAGTGCATTGTCATGTTGAAACCATCACCTCTGAAGTTTTCCTCTACTGTACACGGTACACAGTGCTGTAACATGTGCTTTATCATTCAATATTTTTTTAAGCGCAATAAGGTGACGGCATTCTGATCATGAAAAACCCCCATACCTTGACTCCACCTCCTCTGTACTTTACTGATGGCACTACACGTGGTGGCAGCTAACGTTCTCCAGGTATTCACCAAACCCAAACCCTGCCATCGCATTCGTAGAGGGTTTAGCGTGATTCGTCAAGCCACTCGTTTCCAGTCATCCACTGTCCAGTGTCGCTGTTCTTCATATCACAACTGTCACTTAGCATTCAGTACAGAAGTGTGGGCTTATGAGGAGCTCCTTGACCACTCTACCCCATTCTTTTTATTCCCTTGCAACATCACTGTGCTAGATGGTCTTCGAGCAGCACTACGGAACTCACTTCTACTGATTTCGTGCAATTTTTTACAATCACCATCCGCACTTCTTAGTGCCCTGTCTGCCAGTTCATTATGTGTACAAATCAAATGACTCTAAGCACTATGGGACGTAATATCTGAGGTCATCAGTCCCCTAGAACTTAGAACTACTTAAACCTAACTAACCTAAGGACACCACACACATCCATGCCCGAGGCAGGATTCGAACCTGCGACCGTAGCGGTCGCGCAGTTCCGGACTGAAGCGCCTAGAACCGCTCGGCCACAACGGCCGGCTCATAATGTGATTCTGGTGTTGGTTTGCCTGCGATTGATTCTTCGCATTTCCACACCACCAACGGAGGACTTGGATAACTTTAATAGGGTAAAAATTTCAGTGATAGATTTGCTACTCGAGTGACATCCAATGAATAAGTCACTGAGCTCTCGTGACCAATGCATTGTATTGTTACTGCTTCTCTATTGATAACACAATACACCGTGCCGGCTCTTACATCGAAGTGACAAAAGTCATAACTCCTAATATTGTGTCGGATCTCCTTTTGCGTGGCGTAGTGCAACACTTCGACGTGGTAGGCACTCAACAAGTCGTTGGAAGTCCCCTGCAGAAATACTGAACCGTGCTGCCTCTATAGTACTAATTGCGAATGTGTTGCGCGTGCAAGATACTGTGCACAAACTAACATCTCGATTATGTCCCATAAATGTTCCATTTGGCCGGCATTTGTGGCCGAGCGGCTCTAGACGCTTTAGTCCGGGGCCTCGCTGCTGCTACGGTCGCAGGTTCGAATCCTGCCTCGGACATGCATGTGTGTGATGTCTTTAGGTTAGCTCGGTTTAAGTAGTTCTAAGTCTAGGGGACTGATGACCTCAGATGTTAAGTCCCATAGTGCTTAGAGCCCTTTGAACCATTCTGTTCGATTGGGTTCATGTCAGGCGATTGGGCGGCCAAATCATTCGGTCGAATCGTCCATAATATTCTTCAAAACTGAACAATTGTGGCCTGGTGACACGACATCGTTCTTTGGGAACATCAGGGCCACGAATGGTTGGAAATGATGACATGCAGCCGAACAGGGCTATTTCTAGTCAACGATCGCTTCAGTTGGATCTGAGAACCCAGTCCATTCCATGTAAGCACGGCTCACACCATTATGGAGCCATCACCAGCTTGCACAGTGCCTTGTTGACGGCTCCATGGCTTCGTGGGGTCAGCGCCACACTCGAACCCTACCATCAGCTCTTACCAACTGTAATCTGGACTCATCTGACCAGGCCACGGTTTTCCAGTCGTCTAGTGTTGAACCGATACGGTCAAGAGCCCAGGGGAGGCGCTGCAGGCGAAGTCGTCCTGTTAGCAGAGACACTCGCGTCGGTCGACTGCTGCCATAGCCCATTAACGCCAACTTTCGCCGCACTTTCCTAACAGGTAGCGTCGTCGTACGTCCCACATTGATTTCTACAATTATTACACGCAGTGTTGCTTGTCTGTTAGCACTGACAAGTATACGCAAATGCCGCTTCTCTCGGTCGTTAATTGCAGGCTGTCGGCCGTAGCTTTGGCCGTGGTGAGAGGTAATGACAGAATTCGGTATTCTAGTCACGCTCTTGACCTGTGGATCTCGGAATATTGAACTCAAATGGCTCTGAGCACTATGGGACTTAACAGCTGAGGTCATCAGCCCCCTAAGAACTACTTAAATCTAATTAACCTAAGGACATCACACACATCCATGCCCGAGGCAGGGTTCGAAACTGCGACCGTAGCGGTCGTGCGGTTCCAGACTGAAGCGCCTAGAGCTGCTCCGCCACTACGGCCGGCAATATTAAAGTCCCTGGCTATTTCCGAAATGGAACGTCCCATGTGCCTAGCTCCAAGTACCACTCCGCTTTCAAAGTCTGTTATTTCCCGTCCTGCGGCCGAAATCACGCCGGGAATCTTTTCACATGATCTACGTGAGTAGAAATGATAGCTCCGCCAGTGACTGGCCTTCTACAGTCTGCGAATGCGATACCACCGCCATATGTGCATACCGCTGTCGCATGACTTGTCACTTCAGTGTAGACTGGTGGGTCTGCTTCTAGTGTCATCTACACTCATGCTCATAAATTAAGGATAATGCTGATACATGGTGAAACAACGCTCTGGTGGGCGGTTTGCGGGTTTAAATCACCTCGGGGTATGACCATGTGGTGCACTTGACCTGCTGTCGTCGCACGGTGGCGCTGGCAGCAGTCCACATACGCAGAGGTGTGTTGGTGCATGTCAGAGTACGGTACAGCGAGTAAATGTGCAGACGTTTTCAGACGTGCTTATGGTGACTGTGCGTTGAAAATGGCTCAAAGAACACATACAGATGACGTTATGAGGGGTAGAATACTAGGGCGACTGGAGGCTGGCCAAACACAGCAGGTCGTAGCACGGGCCCTCCGTGTACCACAAAGTGTGATCTCAATATTCTGGTAACGTTTCCAGCAGACAGGAAACGTGTCCAGGCGCTACAGTGCGGGACGTCCACAGTTTGTACAGCACCACAAGAACACCGATATCTCACCATCAGTGCCCACAGACGGCCCCGGAGTACTGCAGGTAGCCTTGCTCGGGACCTTACCGCAGCCACTGGAACAGTTGTCTCCACACACACAGTCTACAGACGACTGAACAGACATGGTTTATTCACCCAGAGACCTGCAAGGTGCATTCCACTGACCCCTGATCACAGGAGAGTCCTTAAAGCCTGGTGCCAAGAACACAGTACATGGTCATCGGAACAGTGGTCCCAAATTATGTTCAAGGACGAGTCCGGGTATAGTGTGAACAGTGATTCTCGCCGGATTTTCATCTGTCGTGAACCAGGAACCAGATACCAACCCCTTAATGTCCTTGAAAGGCACCTGTATGGAGGTCGTGGTTTGATGGTGTGGGATTATGATTGGTGTACGTCTCTCTGTATCTGACAGAGGAACTGGACGTCATTTTGCACCAGTATGTCCGCCTTTTCAAGGGTGCAGTGGGTCCCACCTTCCTCCTGATGGATGATAACACACGGCCCCACCGAGTTGCCAACGTGGAGGAGTACCTTGAAACAGAAGATATCAGGTGAATGAAGTGACCTGCTTGTTCTCCAGACCTAAACTCCATCGAGCACGTCTGGGATGCTCTCGGTCGACGTATCGCTGCACATCTTCAAACCCCTAAACACTTCAGGAGCTCCGACATGCACTGGTGCAAGAATGGGAGGCTATACCCCAGCAGCTGCTCGACCACCTGATCCAGAGTATGCCAACCCATTGTGCGGCCTGTGTACGTGTGCGTGGTGATCATATCCCATACTGATGTCGGGGTACATGCGCAGGAAACAGTGGCGTTTTGTAGCACATGAGTTTCGGGACGGTTTTCTCAACTTATCACCAATACCGTGGACTTTCATATCTGTGTCGTGTGTGTTCCCTATGTGCCTATGCTATTAGCGCCAGTTTTGTGTAGTACCACGTTATGTGGCACCACATTCTGCAATTATTCTTAATTTATGGGCATGAGTGTAGTTACATATGGGTGTAACATGAATAGATGTAAACAATGTCGGCGCACCGTCGCAATTGCCACAGGCAAACACGGCACTTAAAGCCTGTCAATAGCGTAATTGTCTTAGTAACAGCTTTAGCAATTTGCATTGAAATTAGATTAGCATAGATCTTCTTAGTTAAAGGTAAGCAAAGGATTGGAGACTGAGGATCAATGGCTTGACGACTGATTCCAAGGCTTTCATCCTCAGTTCCCCAGGGTTGAGGGACTATAAACTTCTTCCTTTCCTATCTTCTTTCCTCTTCTTCATTCTAAAGTATACTTTTGTATTTCTTTTTAAAATTTAAACTTCATGTAAATGTTTGTCAAACGGTTTGGGAAAGCTGCCATAAAGAAAAGAAAAGAAAGATAAATAACAAACAAAGATAACCAAGTAAAAGAAAACAAAATAAAAGAGAAAAAAAACAAAAGATGGTCAACTATGACCCGCTTCCACGTGACGGGACAAGAACAACGGTGCGATCGGATGTGGGAACTGGTGTGGAGGTTCAGCCACATCAACACCCGTATACCGATCGCAGCTACTAAGCGGTCGCCGGCCGGAGTGGCCGTGCGGTTCTAGGCGCTACAGTCTGGAAGCGAGCGACCGCTACGGTCGCAGGTTCGAATCCTGCCTCGGGCATGGATGTCTGTGATGTCCTTAGGTTAGTTAGGTTTAATTCGTTTTAAGTTCTAGGCGACTGATGACCTCAGAAGTTTAGTCGCATAGTGCTCAGAGCCGTTTTTACTAAGCGGTCAATAAAGACCCACCTTAAGCAATTAGGTGGTGGGTCGTAAAATCAGGGCGGAAAGTGATAAAAAAAAGCGTCCGTAAGTGTTGAATTATTTCTCTCAAATAATATCGCCTATCATTTGACGATGTTTTCCGATGCTGTATCTAATAGAGATCCAAGCTCTCAGTTTCGCTGCAACTGTCTTTTATTAGCAACTGATTGTCATATTAAGCAGCTACAGGCCCAAAATTTCTTCAATCACTATTACAGAACAGCCAGTAATACAGAGTAACGATACAAGTTAGAAACTGACGGGAAAAAAAAGAGATCAGTAGTCGCTAGTAGCATCGTGTAGTGAACCAGGTGATTTTGCTGCCAGATACAGTAGGCGCCTGCAGCTGGGCTGTGTGTGGAGCAGGCCAGAGCCCACGTGTTTTTGTGAGCGGGGTGCGGCCGTCTGTGTTACGACCTTGCGGCTGGCCTCAATAACACGGCGCCTGATTTTCATGGCTACTGTGTGTCTGATCGACCGACAACGTGTGCCGTCTCATTTTTGCTAACAAAAGCAGAAAGGACGAGGGACCTCCATTCTGGGATGCCAAGCAAGCTATTTACGGATTACGTGCCGGCCGCGGTGGTCTCGCGGTTAAGGCGCTCAGTCCGGAACCGCGCGACTGCTACGGTCGCAGGTTCGAATCCTGCCTCGGGCATGGATGTCTGTGATGTCCTTAGGTTAGTTAGGTTTAAGTAGTTCTAAATTCTAGGGGACTGATGACCACAGATGTTAAGTCCCATAGTACTCAGAGCCATTTGAACCATTTTTTTGAACGGATTACGTAAAGATACGCTTGCACACCCTGCCCCGTACAGTAAGTCCTTTGCACTGCCAGCTACACCGAAAAGAGTAACTGCATCATGGAGATTGAATAGCAATACACTGCTCTGCAAAACTTAAGGATGAGACAGGTAAAGCAGCAAAACATTAACTACCCAATGCATGTGAGCAAAAGTTCAAACGGCTCTGAGCACTACGGGACTTAACTTCTGAGGTCATCAGTCACCTAGAACTTAGAACTACTTAACCTAAGGACATCACATACATCCGAGCCCGAGGCAGGATTCGAACCTGCGACCGTAGCAGTCGCGCGGTTCCAGACTATAGCGCCTATAACCGCTCGGCCACCCCGGCCGGCTGAGCAAAAGTGTCAGAGCATGTTGTCACAGACCTAATTGTGCACACAAAGTCAGACGTCACGTAGCGTGAAGTTAGCTTGACTACAGCGCCACATGGGGCTGGCAGTTGAAGGAATGGGAAAAGACAGTGCGTGTTAATCAGGGTGCAGTTACAATCCACTGTAGTAGTCACGTTATTCACTACTACAACATGGACCGGAGACAACATTTGGATGATTTAGCTTGGGGAAGAACCTTCGGGAAACTTGAAGAAGAACGAAGTGTGACGAGCGTAGCCGAGGAATTTCGTATTGCTCACAACATCGTTTCATGCGCATGACGTGATCTCTGAATCACAGACACTGCTGCCCGAAAACACGACGTGGTGCATGGGCATACTGACGTACAAATCTTTGAACGCGGTACACTCAGCGATCAACATCTCTGTCACACTGTAATCCTTCGCTGTGTGCGTCTTTTCAGGGGTACCTTCGCTCCCCACTTTATTTTAAGGGACGGCAGTGCGTGACAGTATCTAACAGTTTAGGTCGGGGAGCTCTTGCAACGAGAGGATGTTCGGCGAAAGGACTCCTGTAACCGAAATTGCAGATCTGATGGTGGTTCTAGAGGAACCGAAACCGGTCATGTGAATAAACATTTTTGCAATCAAGACGGATTGGCATGGGAGTCGGGACAGGTCCCATCAGACTGGACTAAAGCAGTAATCACACCAATCTTTAAACATGGAAACAGGAAAGATTGTAACAACTACAGAGGTATCTCTTTAGTCAGCGTTTTGGGTAAAATCTTCTCAGGTATTGTTGAAAGGAAAGTACAAGTATTAGTTGAGGACAAATTGGATGAAAATCAGTGTAGGTTTAGGCCTCTTAGAGGTTGTCAGGACCAGATCTTTAGCTTACGGCAAATAATGGAGAAGTGTTACGAGTGGAACAGGGAATTGTATCTATGCTTTACAGATCTAGAAAAGGCATATGACCGGGTTCCTAGGAGGAAGTTATTGTCTGTTCTACGAGATTATGGAATAGGGGGCAAACTTTTGCAAGCAATTAAAGGTCTTTACATGGATAGTCAGGCAGCAGTTAGAGTTGACGGTAAATTGAGTCCATGGTTCAGAGTAGTTTCAGGGGTAAGACAAGGCTGCAGTCTGTCTCCACTGTTGTTCATATTATTTATGGATCATATGTTGAAAACAATAGACTGGCTGGGTGAGATTAGGATATGTGAACACAAAATAAGCAGTCTCGCAGATGCCAATGACTTAGTTGTGATGGCAGATTCGATTGAAAGTTTGCAAAGTAATATTTCAGAGCTAGATCAGAAATGTAAGGACTATGGTATGAAGATTAGCATCTCCAAAACGAAAGTAATGTCAGTGGGAAAGAGATATAAACGGATTGAGTGCCAAATAGGGGGAACAAAGCTAGAACAGGTGGATGGTTTCAAGTACTTAGGATGCATATTCTCACAGGATGGCAACATAGTGAAAGAACTGGAAGCGAGCTGTAGCAAAGCTAATGCAGTGAGCGCTCAGCTACGATCTACTCTCTTCTGCAAGAAGGAAGTCAGTACCAAGACTTAGTTATCTGTGCACCGTTCAATCTTTCAACCAACTTTGTTGTATGGGAGCGAAAGCTGGGTGGATTCAGGTTACCTTATAAATAAGGTTGAGGTTACGGATATGAAAGTAGCTAGGATGATTGCAGATACTAGTAGATGGGAACAATGGCAGGAGGGTGTCCACAATGAGGAAATAAAAAAAAAACTGGCAATGAACTCTATAGATATAGCAGTCAGGGCGAACAGGCTTAGATGGCGAGGTCATGTTACACGCATGGGAGAAGCAAGGTTACCCAAGAGACTCATGGGTTCAGTAGCAGAGGGTAAGAGGAGTCGGGGCAGACCATGGAGTAGGTACCTGGATTCGGTTAAGAATGATTTTGAAGTAATAGGCTTAACATCAGAAGAGGCACCAATGTTAGCACTGAATAGGGGATCATGGAGGAATTTTATAAAGGGGACTATGCTCCAGACTGATCGCTGAAAGGCATAATCCGTGTTAAATGATGATGATGATGTCGGATTATAAGTAACATCTTTGGGATGAGTTCGAATGTCACCTTCACCCCAGTCCCCAGCGTCCATCACCATCTTCTCTTTATCTGGCCGTTGAGGAAGAGTTGCTGCCATTCCTAAACAGGCATTCAGACACCTCACGGAAAATTTCCCCAGCAGAGTTCATGCTGTCAAAAATGCAAAGGATGGACACACCCATATCAATGTCGACTGATATATGTCTAGATACTGTTGATCAGATGGTAGATGCCTTCGAAATAATCAGGACGAGGAAATCAGAGCTAATACAAATGTTTACCAACAATCATTCTTCCCACGTTCTATTCACGAATGGAACAGTGAAAGGAGAAAGAGATAATTCTATCATAAGTTCATTCGGGTTGCAGAGTATAAATGTCAGTAGCACAGTTTATCTTAACTGCTCGAGGGCTGACAAAAATCCTCCCATGCTGTTCGTAAATGTCTATGACATGGGTCTTGGAAACTTGCAGTGAGGGTGTTTTCTCCCTCTGTAAAAGTAGCCAGAAAGGAATGTTACGAGAGTCACTCAAAAAGACATGCACACTATTTTTTTTTAAATACAGTTTTCATTCTGCATGTGTGAAAGTTTTACAGTGTGTAGATACATCTTTCCCGCTTGTTTTCAAACTTAGTTCAACCTGTTCCCGTGAGTGGCGCCGTCACAGCATGTCTTCAAGATGGCTGCTACACTTGACGTTCGTCAGAAGCAACGTGCTGTCACAGAATTCCTGTGCTGTGAAAATGAGACAGTGGGAAAAATCCACAAGCGGTTGAAAAAGGTGTACGGAGATGCTGCTGTCGGTCGCATTACAGTTAGTCGGTGGGCACGCAGGTTACATGATGAAAGCAGGCATGGCAATATTGAGGATTGTCCTCGCAGCGGCAGGCCTCGTACTACACACACTCCAGACAATGCGCAGAGAGTTAACGAATTGGTGACTGCTGACAGACGCATCACAGTGAACGAATTGTCACGCTACGTTGGGATAGGGGAAGGAAGTGTTTGCAGAATACTGAAAGTGTTGGCGTTAAAAAAAGGTTTGTGCCAGGTGGGTTCCCAGGATGTTGACAGTGGCTCACAAAGAAACAAGAAAAACGGTATGCACCGAATTTTTGGAACAGCACGAGAATGGTGGAGATGAATTTCTTGGAAGAACTGTGACAGGTGATAAAACATGGCCCCATCATTTTTCGCCAGAGACGAAGAGGCAATCAATGGAGTGGCATCATGCAAATTCACCCAAGAAAAAAAATTCAAAACTACACCTTCTGCTGGAAAAGTTATGGCTACGGTGTTTTTCGATTCCGAAGGACTTGGTTTTGGACATCGTGCCAAGTGGAACCACCATAAATTTTGATGCATATGTGTCGACACTGAAGAAACTTCAAGCTCGACTGAGTCGTGTTCGACCACATCGGCAAAAGCAGGATGTTTTGCTGTTGCACGACAATGCACGGCCACATGTCAGTCAAAAAACCGTGGAACCGATCACAAAACTCGGATGGCCAACACTTAAACACCCGCCTTACAGTCCTGACCTGGCTCCATGTGACTACCATCTCTTTGTGACACTGAAAGACTCTCTTCGTGTAACAAGGTTTGAAGATGACGACTCCCTTGTGCACGCTGCCAAACAGTGGCTCCAACAGGTTGGTCCAGAATTTTACCGACCCGGCATACAGGCGCTGGTTCCAAGATGGGGTAAGGCAGTTGAGAGGGATGGAAATTATGTGGAGAAATGAAAATATTTTTCCTAAAGGATGTATCTACTCACTGCAAAACTTTCAAACATGTAGAATAAAAGATGGATTTAAAAAAAAAAATAGTGTGCATTTCTTTTGAAGTAACCCTCGTAGTTGGCTTCTCGTAACTCGGCCAATAAGAAGGCTATAGATGTGGGCACGCAGCGTTGCCGCCGCTCGCTCTGCAAAGTGCACACTCCAAAGTGCGTCGTCAGTTGTGCGGACCCCGACCCCACCATTGGCTCTCGACCCCGCAGCGTCCAGAACCGGTCCGCAAAGTGGTTCGTCCCTGATGGAGGTCAAAACGCAAAGTGAGGGCAATTTTCAGCTCGTGGACACTGCTACAAGCGTTTGGAGGCGGCCGAGCTGTGTCAGGGAGAAAACTTGGAGGCAAAGGAGGAGGGAGAGGAGGACCTTTAAAACAGTCGTGCAGGACGGCCAGGCTAATCCATTTAGTCTCCAGCGCATCGTCTCCAGAGGCGAGGTTAAGTACCTCCTCCCTACAGACAATGACGCGCGAGGAGAGAGATTTCTCATTTGCATCAGCCACAGACATCGTATACCTCAACCTCCTGCTATCTCCACGCTTCTCGCTTCGTTCGTCAGATGTGCAAGGAAGGCAGATTCGACGCACATAGCTCATGAAATATTCATCGGAACCAGTAGTCGGGAGTCTATTATGCATGAAAAAAATGAATATTACTGAGAGCTCCTTAGGATGGCACTCGAGTAATTTAGCGAACACTGGCCAGCACCGCACCAACAGCCTAATCAATTCGCCTTTTCAGTAACAACCTTCCTCTCCCCCCCACCTCTCTCTCTCTCTCTCTCTCTCTCTCTCTCTCTCTCTCCTCTCCCTCTACGTTTCCAAACCGGTCCTCCGCGCAGAAAGAAATCTCGGCCCGAGTTGCCTGGTCACATTAATATTTTCATGGTGACCAAGCTGCGTACACCGATGGGTGTGGCATCATTTTCAAGCCAAATCCTTCCTCGGAGAGACGGTAGCAGGAATTTCAAAACACTTCGAGCTACCAGCACGGTGTTCTCTCTTTTCTCCATCAATATGTATAACAAAATGGTTCAAATGGCTCTGAGCACTATGGGACTTAACATCTGAGGTCATCAGTCCCCTAGAACGTAGAACTACTTAAACCTAACTAACCTAAGGACATCACACACATCCGTTCCCGAGGCAGGATTCGAACCTGCGACCGTAGCGGTCGCGCGGTTCCAGACTGAAGCGCCTAGAACCGCTCGGCCACAACGGCCGGCAATATGTATAAAAGGCAATAATAAACTGTATTCCACAAATGAAAAGAAAGTCACAGAAAAATATGGGTAGAGCAAGTGTTTCTGTGTCGAATGTCATGAAATATGGTCACAGACGACAATATGTGACATGACACAAATAAAACACGAAAATGAATCTCACGACTGGGAATTTATTTTTTAACGTGTTATTGATGAAGCAGTCGTGCGTTGTGTCGAATGATGTTGATGAAACTACGTCATATTTCTGCAACAGAGGGGAAAGCACTTGCATTACTTGGTGTCTCAGGATGTGTCGTATCTTCCTATACCACCTTTTGGTCAAGTTGTTGCATAAATTTCTCTTCTCTCCTATTCTGTTCAGTAGCTCATCAATGGTTACACGATCTACTCGTCTCATCTTTACCATTTTGCTGCAGCGCCACATTTCAAAAGCTGTTGTTCTCTTCTTGTATCAACTCTTTATCGTCTGCGCTTCATTTCCTTATACGGCTCTACACGGGACAAATACCTTCAGAAATGATATCCTATCTCTTGAAGTTAGATGATTTCTCTTTATCACACAGTTTTTATCTTGCTGTTGTCAGTCTCTAATTTACGTCCGCTTTAAGTTTGCAGTCCAAACAGCAAAACCTCGTCTATAACTTATAGCCTTACATTTCCTAATATCGTTCTGTCGGCAAGGCTGTGCTTAGGATAGACAGTCCCCTAGGCTGAAACAGCGGTACGGCCCTCAACAGAGGAAATTTTGTCATAACCAATACAGCCTTTTAGAGCAGGTTTCGAATTTAATTCTATAACGCAGCATTTAAGGTTTCTTATTTACTTGCACAAAATTTTACAACTTAATCAGTTATTGCACTAAAGACATTAAAAAGCCGAAAGAATTTAAATTATTAAGGTACACAACAAAAGATTTATTAAAATCGCTACGAACAGTTATATTTTTCTGACATAAGAATATAAGCTTGGGATTCGTGTTCACTCAAAAACCAGTATTTCAGTTATAAAAGGACCATATTGTTATACGAAAATATGTTTGTTAGGCACATACAAGATAACAAAAGGAATGTATCAATCAAACAAACATCTACGACAGGTTTTTTGTGATGGTCGTTTTTCGCAATAGCTGTATATAAATTGAAGTAGTTTACAAGGAAAACGCCTTTTAGCATGCTACACATTATTTATTTTAGGTACGCCCCCACACGCGTTTACTCTTATAGCAAAGCTTCTTCACTCGGTATCAGTAAAGCGTCTAATTCATTATCTGAAAACCATGCACTTTTCCCCGAAGTGGAAAGCCTCCACATTTTCGTGCAATCGTTGTAGTTTCGTAACATAAAATTTCAACTGTTATTTTCGATATCTGAAGTTTGCCAACTCGCGTCCTGTAATAACTTGTCCACTTGCCATAACTTCTTCTGTTCTCGGAGTGTCCCTAGATCCAATACCTTTACTACAATACGCAGTCCCAGCTCCCAATAACCTTTCCACCACTCTCAAATCCACTTAACCAGCTGCCCCACTATGTCCATATGCCACCTTCCAAGTACCTTCATGCCTTATCCAGCCTCTCTTGCACGAACTTCAACCAACTCTCACTATCCAAAATGATGAAATGTGTCCAAAGCTATATTTTTCTCCCCAGTCTTAATCACAACGCCATCCTTCCACTTTCTCCCCTACCCCTCTTCTTACCCCTCCACTACTTTTAGTTGCTACCTGTGATTCCACAAGGGCCCACAGCCGTTGTCATCATAGCACTTTCATCATGAACATGATGTATTTCATACACCACCACCTTCACCATTATAACCATGGTAGCACTGACATTATCACCAATGATCATATTTTAACTATAATATAAAATCATCTAGAAAGTTATAAAAATAAAAAAAGAACTGTCCAGTATAGTGCATTTAAAGAAAACATTTATTTTCACCTGCTTTTCATACATTTTAAAACTATTAAATATGTAAAACGTTTACAGAATGAGATTTTCACTCTGCAGCGGAGTGTGGGCTGATATGAAACTTACTGGAAGATTAAAACTGTGTGCCGGACCGAGGCTCGAACCCGAGACCTTTGCCTTTCGCGGGCAAGTGCTCTACCATCTGAGCTACCCAAGCACAACTCATGCCCCGTCCTCAGCGCTTCAATTCTGCCAGTACCTCGTCTCCTACCTTCCAAACTTTACAGAAGCTCTCCTGCGAACCTTTCATAACTAGCACTCCTGGAAGAAAGGATACTGCGGGGACATGGCTTAACCACAGCCTAAGGGATGTTTCCAGAATGAGATTTTCACTCTACAGCGGAGTGTGCGCTGATATGAAACTTCCTGGCAGATTAAAACTGTCAGCCCCTGGGCTGTGACTAAGCCATGTCTCCGCAGTATCCTTTCTTCCAGGAGTGCTAGTTCTGCGAGGTTCGCAGAAGAGCTTTAGTGAAGTTTTGAAGGTAGGAGACAAGGTACCGGCAGAATTGAAGCTGTGAGGACGGGTCGTAACTCGTGCTTGGGCAGCTCAGTTGGTAGAGCACTTGCCCGCGAAAGGCAAAGGTCCCGACTTCGAGTCTCGGTCCGGCACACAGTTTCAATCTGCCAGGTAGTTCCATGTAAAACGTTTGGCTGAAGAGCGGATTTACGCGCTGTCTGCCCACTCCAGCTATTCCGAAGAAGACGATGAAGATTCACGTCGAAAGTTTGAAACTGTACCTAGCAGCACACAGAACAACGCAAGATGTTGGACTACGGGCGTGCGAATTGGACATTGTTCAAGCAAACGCTTCATAGCCACATCCCACCTATACACGAAATTAACGAAACAGGACAAATTGACGAGGCAGTGGAAACCCTCACTAACGCCGTCCGAGACGCAATGGCAGGCACCATACCTGATCGCACCTCACAACAACGCAGTGCGGCCCTGCCCCAGGAAATCCTGGGCCTAATCTCAATGAGGAATCGCCTCAGGAGACAATGGCAGCGCACCAGGCGTCCGTACTTCAAACGGCACATTAACAGACTACAGGGCATCATACACGATAAAATACAAACACATAGAACACAACAGTGGAATCAAAAACTCGAAGGGCTGGACACCGCACGACCTGGCGTGTGGCAGCTAGCCCGACATTTCACCAGGGAGAAAATATACACCCCAACGCTTCAAGGGCCTGACGGACCTGCATACTCAGCGGAAGAGAAAGCAGAACTAATGGCTCGAACACTCGCAGCGTCATTCACACCGAACCTGGTACCATCAGATCCAGTGTTCACACTTGCTACTGACCAAGAGGTTACACGCATTCTAGCCCAACCATCGCGCGACGACATTCGACATGCTAGCACAGCCGAAGTCTCCTGGGCTATAATGGATTCCGCTGCTAGGAAAGCCCCTGGTCATGATGGCATTCAAAACCGTGTCCTCCAGGAGTTCACGGATAAAGCAACTGAGTACCTAACACACATAACGAATGCCATACTAAAACACCAACACTTCCCCGCCTTTTGGAAGACGGCCAAGGTCCTGATGTTCAGGAAGCCGGGGAAAGACCACAGCCTCCCACAAAATTACCGACACATCAGCCTTCTGAGTTCGCTCAGTAAGATTGTTGAGAAGGTGATTCTCAAACGCATCACTAGGCACTGCATAACAAATGACATCCTGAGACCGGAGCAATTCGGCTTCAGGAATCACCACTCCACAACACAACAACTCCTACGGGTCGTTGAACATATAACACATGGCTTCAACATAAACAAAGCTACAGGGGCAGTGTTCCTGGACATCGAAAAGGCTTTCGACCGTCTATGGCACAACGGCCTCATCCGCAAACTCAGCGACGCGGGATTCCCTGACGGGCTGCTGCGTCTAATACACTCATACCTCACAGACAGGAGTTTCAACACTGACGTGCAGGGAAAACAATCAACACAACACGGTATACACGCGGGAGTACCCCAGGGAAGCATCCTAGGGCCCCTGCTGTTTAACCTCTACATAAACGATCTCCCAACCACACACAACACAATGATGGCAATCTACGCGGATGACACAGCCATCCTTGCGCAAGATTGGAAACCATCAAACATTACGTCACGCCTACAGACTGCACTGAGAGTGGCCGAGCCTTGGTTGGAGAAATGGCGTGTTAGAGTAAACGTCGACAAGTGCGAAGCCGTTCTGTTCACTAGAAGACCGAAGCAACTGCGCAAACACCGCTACTGCAGACCAATAACTCTACATGCACGTCCAATACGTTTCCGTGAGAAAGTCAAATACCTCGGTGTCTGGCTGGACCGGAAATTACTCTGGGGGGACCACATACAACACATGACCAACCGAGCTAGCGCGAGGCTCAAACAGCTCTATCCTATGCTCAACAGGCGTAGCACACTGAACTGAAGGGTGTCGAGGTCCATGTACATGACACTTATCCGACCCCTGATGACGTACGCAGCTCCTGTCTGGGGATACGCTGCGCCTACACGTCTGCGCCGTCTGCAGCTCATACAAAACAAAGTACTCAAAATCATAAGCAATGCTCCACGATACACACGCATCGCGGACCTTCACCGGGAATACCGACTTGAGAATCTCACGGAGGTAATCCACAAACTCACCACAAGACTATACAGAAACTCCAGACATTCGCAGAACCCGTTTATTCTGAATCTGGGGAACTACGACCACAACCATAGATGGAAACATAAAAGACCAAAAGACATACTTGTAAGGACATAACATCTATGGCCAAGCATACGCAAACATAACGGCACAGGCGAGCCCCTGTTAATCAGACCCATTACTGGATATCCAGCTGGATTGGAGTACACTGCCGAATAACTGGCACCACACAGGGAAGCCGTACCGTACACTGCATGCAAACAAGCTCCACACATCCCCCACACAGTGAGATGATCTATGGCCGATCTCCCACTACTGTATAACGATCTTGATTGTTCCAGGAATGCAGCAGCAGCAGCAACTGGGACACATCGCCATCGCTTGTCATGGTAATGATGCATGATACCTATACTAACAAATCCAACCTTGCATGAACTATCGCAGCTAGTAAGCCACTACTGCTCTTACTACCCATCCCACTGTCGCAGAGGTTTTTTTCCCACGGCACGAGCCATGGCACTTTTTTTCCTCTGCTCTTCAAATCGCTACCCTCACTCGCGTTTCGTCCACTATCTATCACCTGATGGACCGTGTTAATGCGTAGCCTTACCCAGACGCACGGACAACATCACAGCCCAGCATCCTGTGATCCACATACTAGACAACTAACATGTTTACGGAGGTGACAGTAGAACTTTTGGTTTGGTCACCACGTTGGTGCGGGCGTGGAGGGGCCCCATCTCTTTCAAAAAGCCAGACACGACAATTAAAACCGGGAATGTTTCACACAAGGATGTCGTCGAGAGGAACTTCGGTCTCGCAGTCATGAATTGTAATCACGAGAAGATGCTCCCGGCATTTCAGTCGCTCTTCGCTGTATTTTTTTTTCCAGCGCCAGGAGCGGGCCCAAAGAGAGGCACGAAGGACTCTAGCGGAGTGCGTCAGCGGTTCCCTCACGAAACGCGCTGCCCGCCTGCTATCGGGCCCAATCATCAGCGAAGCCCCGCGCTGAGACCATAATACTGATGTCACGGCGGAATCCCGGCCTTCAAGCCGCCCGAGACCAGAAAGCATTCGCCATTCACCGGCGCCAGTCACGATTCCACCACGGCGTAGGCTATTGGCGGGGCGCGCAACACTCACAGCGGATCTAGCAACGCAAAAAGGCCCGCTCACACATACCAACTCAAACTACATCTACATTTACAGGGCTACTCCGTAATTGACATTTAAGTCCCCGGCAGAATGCTCATAGATGATGATGATGATGATGATGATGATGCTTGGTTTGTGGGGCGCTCAACTGCGCGGTACAAATTCCCAACCTTTGCTCAGTCCAAACTCGCCACTGTCATGAATCATGATGAAATGATGAGGACAATACAAACACCCAGTCATCTCGAGGCAGGTAAAAATCCCTGACCCCACCACGAATCGAACCTGGGACCCTCTGCTCGGGGAGCGAGAACGCGACCGCGAGACCACCAGCTGCGGACGAATGTTCATAGAGTGTCTTTCACACTTGAAGAACTGCGTTTCAGCCATCAGCTGTACCAGTTCTTCTTTACCAGGGGACTCATGCGAGACTTTCATAATTTTATAGTTTTAAATGACAGCATCTGGAATAAGTGTAGTCGTCGGGATAAAGGTAGTTATCGGAATGCAGGCGAAAGATAATTAAAAATGAACGTAACGACGTGAAATAATAATCATTGTATTTCATTCATATAGCCGGGCGAAGCGGCCGAGCGGTTCTAGGCGCTACAGTCTGGAACCGCGGGACAGCTACGGTCGCAGGTTCGAATCCTGCCTCGGGTATGGATGTGTGTGATGTCCTTAGGTTAGTTAGGTTTAAGTAGTTCTAAGTTCTTGGGGACTGATGACCTAAGAAGTTAAGTTCCGTAGTGCTCAGAGCAATTTGAACCATTTCATCCATATATATATCCACATAATAGTGAACAAAATTCTTTACCGAGAATTACTACATCGGTGTAAACAACATTTGACGGTAGAATGTAATCTTCGTGTACTTTTTGTTTTTCATTTTCCTTAATGGATACAAAAATATCAATTGATTAAGTTACTCTTGAAGAGGCTACATACAATTGGCCGTGAGTAAATTGCTGTCATCCATCCCTTGTAATTTTAAGCTTTCGATCTTAATGTTGTTGTTAGAAGTATATTGAAAAATACGAATATGAAACACAAAGAAGTAAATAAAAGCGAAATGTGTAGGTTAGAAGGTAGTGTTCTCTTCTTACCTGCCATGTCACTGAGGCCACAACAATCTCTAATTGTATTTTGAGGTTTTAATTGCACTTCAAAAAAAATATTCATGTGTGTGTGAACTCTTATGGGACTTAACTGCTAAGGTCATCAGTCGCTAAGCTTACACACTACTTAACCTAAATGATCCTAAGGACAAACACACACATCCATGCCCGAGCGAGGACTCGAACCTCCGCCGGGATCAGCCGCACAGTCCGTGACTGCAGCGCCTGAGACCGCTCGACTAATGCCGCGCGGCAAAGAGGAGAGTATTTTACCATATGGTTATTACGCAAAACATCAGTATCTACCATGTTATTCAACTACAAACTTTTTCGGTGAAAGAATGTATTTTTTATGGCCCATCAATAGCTGGTGAAACGAGAAACGCTATCGGTTTTGAAACAACATAAGTTAAGATATTACATGTTTATTTTGTACCGTAGATGTGCTTTTTTAATAAGCTACTGACCTTACTTTTTCTCAGTTCCTCAACATGGTTCAATTGGCTCTGAGCACAATGGGACTTAACATCTGAGGTCATCAGTCCACTAGACTTAGAACTACTTAAACCTAACTAACCTAAGGACAACACACATATCCATGCCCGAGGCAGCATTCGAACCACCGCCGGGATCAGCGGCACAGTCCATAACTGCAGCGCCTTAGACCGCTCGGCTAATCCCACGCGGCAATTGCACTTCATGCTTTTGATTATCTATGACAATGCTGTTTACAAATTATCCACTAAATAAGTACTTTAATACAAATTAAATGGCACTTCTAGTAACATAATATGGAAAGGGAGTCTCCTATTACTGATTAACACGTTAGCTTCGTAAAATAAAAGTGTGGGCATCCATGATCCCATATTGCCTCTGACAGTTAAAAGTCTCTTCTATATTAAAATTTTCCATAAATAATAAGTTTAAACGCAAAATCGGCATGCATTGTCAGAAGCCGGTTCAAAAGCCTCTCTAACGATACCTCATTCATCCGTGTACGATTCGTACACGTTGAGAAAAAGGGATGCTGAGTTGTCAAATAACATACATGATTCATCATTACCAGTTCCGTCTGTAGCGACCACAATGACAGGAAGACTATTAACAAAAATGAAACATGCAATGTACATTTAAGAAGTATTAAAGAGGTTAGGAAATAGGTCAAGTAATTATATGAAAGTACTTACAAAAACTGTGCTTTCATATAATTACTTGGCCTATTTTCTAACCTATTTAATTCATCTTAAATGCGCATGGAAATTTCGTGAAAAGGTCTCGCCGCAATGAAAACGACCTTTGTTTTAATGATTAAATCGGGCGATGCTGCGAGAATTAGATTAGGAAATGAGACGCTTAAATTAGTAAAGGAGATTTGCTATTTGGGAAGCAAAATAACTCATGATGGTCGAAGTAGAGAGGATATAGAATATAGACTGCCAATGGCAAAGAAAGCGTTTCTGATGAAGAGAAATTTGTTAACATCGAGTATAGATTTAATTGCCAGGAAGTCTTTTCTGAAAGTATTTGTATGGAGTGTAGCCATATATAGCAGTGAAACATGGACGATAAACAAGAAGAGGATAGAAGCTTTCGAAAAGTGGTGCTAAAGAAGAATACTGAAGATTGGATGGGTAGATCGCATAACTAATAAGGAGGTATTGAACAGAATTAGAGAAAAGAGGAATTTGTGGCACAACTTGACTAGAAGAAAGGATCGGTTGGTCTGGCATATTCTGAGACATCAAGGGATCACCAATTTAGTATTGGAGGGCAGCGTGGAGGGTAAAAATCGTAGAGTGAGACCAAGAGATGAATACACTAAGCAGATTCAGAAGGATGGAGGCTGCAGTAGGTACTGGGAGATGAAGAAGCTTGCTCAGGATAGATTAGCATGGAGAGCTGCATCAAACCAGTCTCTGGACTGAAGACCACAACAACAACAACAGTATCTTGTCTAAAGCATTTTGTAATTCGTTTTGATCAGTTCTTTATATGTATTAATGATTTAGAAAACAATCAGATTGCTGCTGTTGTTTATCGTCTAGTAAAATCAGAAGTTCAAAAACACCTGCAAAATGATTTAGACAACATATCTGTATGATGTATTGACTCTAAGCAATAAAAAGTGTAACGATCTCCGAATTAGAACAAATATAAATTCAGTACACAATAAAACACACAAATTTAAGTTTTGTCGATTGAACTAAACATCTACGGATTGTTATTATGAACAGCTGAAAGTATCATATACCCATGTTGTTAGTGAGCGGCGGGGGGCGTGGGGAGGGGGGAAAGCGACACAGAGACTGCATTGTTTTATTGGCAGATCACTTAGCAGATGCGACAAATGTACTAAAGAAACTGCTTACACTACACTTGTTCGTTCTCTTCTGGAGTATTGCTGCCCGATATGGGATCCTTACTAAGTAGGATAGACGGAGAACATCGAAAAACTTTGAAAGAAAAGACAGCCCATTACGTATTCTTGCCAATTTAGTGTGACAGTGTTACGTACACGATACACATGCTGAGGTGACAATCATCAAACCAAAAGTGTTTGTCGACGCAGCGAAATCTCTTCCCGAAATTTCCATCAATTTTCTGCACCGAATGCGAGCATATTTCGTTTATGCCCACCTACACAGGAAGAAATGAACTTGCGCGCTCCCACGGGAAGAGCTAGACTTATTTTTTTTTCTCACGTACTTTTTGACAACGAAACAGTAGCGAAATGGCTGAAACTGGTCCTATGACTGTTGCCAACTATTGAAGTGTGGACTGTTGAGTGGTCTTGTAGACGTACATGCAAATTACCAAGTTTCATCAGATGATCTGTTCAAAAGGATGGAAAAGGTCAATTATAAAATACTAGGGAGCTAAATTACGAGGGACCGATGACCGTAGCAGTCTGGTCCCTTTAATCCCACAAACCAACCAGCTAATGGCTCTGAGCACTATGCGACTTAACTGCTGAGGTCATCAGTCGCCTAGAACTTAGAACTAATTAAACCTAACTAACCTAAGGACATCACGTACATCCATGCCCGAGGCAGGATTCGAACCTGCGACCGTAGCGGTCACGCGGCTCCGGACTGTAGCGCCCAGAACCACACGGCCACTCCGGCCGGCCAACCAGCTAAATTACGAATCAAACTATCTTCCATGCACAACTACTCATACTTGAATATGTTACATAACCTTTTTCGAAGTATTTTCTGATCTCTTATAATGAATCCCCTCTCTGCTTTTCACTTTCTTTCTTTGTTGGCGTTTCTTTCTCAGCCGGTCACACTTGTCTAACAATAAGCTGATGTATCAGTTATTTCATTCTGTCTGTTTAGTGTAGCTACTTTGATTGAACTTTCGTATTTTGAGAAGACAGAAGGAGCTATCTATTTTACATGCTAAAAACTTTCTAATGCCAAGATCCTATACATATCCCTTTATATAAAACAACAGGTTTCGACAGACTTTGCTGTCATCTTCAGGTCGTAAAAAATCTTTTTGTTATGAAACGTCTTTATTTTAAGCTGGATCCCGCACCAAATTGTCATATGGATAGTAACAGCAGATTATAAAAGGTTTGTCATAACTAGAAGATTTAAAAAAAAAAAAAAACAGCAAGTGCAAATGGCCACGTCCATATAGATACCGCTTATGACTTGCACAAAGTGCGTTTATGCTTTTAAATACTTTAGTGACGACAGATCTCTTATTACGTGTTGTTATCCGAATGACAACTTGGTGAGAGGTCCAACTTAAAATGGACACGTTTCATAGCAAAAAGGTTTTTTAAGCCCTGAAGATGAGAGCAAAGTCTGTCGAAGCCGTCTGTTTTAAATAAAGAAATATTTATGCGATCTTGGCTCTTGGCTTTAGAAACTTTTTAGTGTAGCTACACTTGAGACCGCTTGCTAGCAACTTGCTTCTCACAGATTGCTTATGCACGCGCAATATCGTTCTGCCTTGACCAAACAAAAATTCTTCTGCTTTAACCCCCAAGCACGTTTCTGTGAAGTGTCATCTCCGTCAGGACGTTCATTTATTTTCTTAGTGTGACATACTGATGTTCATGTAGCTGTTTGTATTTTTGATACAGCTGATATTTTGCTACAATTCTTGTTTTCACTTTTTCACGCCTCTATATAAAATTTCCTTCCTAACACTTACTGTTTCATACAATGAAGAGCCAAAGAAACTGGTACACCTGCCCAATATCGTGTAAGGCTCCCGCGAGCACGCAGAAGTGGCGTGACGCAGTGTAGCATGGACTCGACTAACGTTTAGAATGGTGCTGGAGGGAAACGACACCATGAATCCTGCACGGCTGGCCACAATTCCGTAAGAGAACGAGGGGGTGGAGATCTCTTCTGAACAGCACGTAGCAAGGCATGCCAGATATGCTCAATAATGTTCATATCTGGGAACACTGGTGGCCAGCGGAAGTGTTTAAACTCAGAAGAGTGTTTCTGGAGCCACTCTGTAGCATTCCGGACATGTGGGGTGTCATGTTGTCCTGCTCGAACTGCCCAAGCCCGTCGGAATGCACAATGGAGATGAATGAATGCAGGTGATCAGACAGGATGCTTACGTACGTGTCACCTGTCGTATCCAGGCGTATCAGGGACCCCAAATCAATCCAACTGCACACGTCTCACACCCTTACAGAGCCTCCACCAGCTTTAACAGTCCCCTGCTGACATGAAGCGTCCATGGATTCATGAGGTTGTCTCCATATCCGTACACGACCATCCGCTTGATACAATTTGAAACGAAACTCGTCCAACCAGGCAACATGTTTCCAGTCATCAACAGTCCAATGTCGGTGTTGACGGTCCTAGGCGAGGGATAAAGCTTTATGTCGTGCAGTCATCAAGGGTACACGAGAGGGCCTTCGGTTCCGAAAGCCCATATCGATGATGTTTCGTCGAATGGTTCGCACACTGCCACTTTTTGATGGCCTAGCGTTGAAATCTGCAGCAATTTGCGGAAGGATTGCACTTCAGTCACGTTGAACGATGCTCTTCAGTCGTCGTTGGTCCCGTTCTTGCAGGATCTTTTCCTGTCGCAGCGATGTGCGAGATTTGATGTTTTACCGGATTCCTGATATCGACGGTACATTCTTGAAACGGTCGTACGGGAAAATCCCCACTTCATCGCTACCTCGGAGACGCTGTGTCCCATCGCTCGTGCGCCGACTATAACACCACGTTCAAACTCTCTTAAATCTTGATAACCTGCTCTTGTAGCAGCAGTATCCGATGTAACAACTGCACCAGACACTTGTTGTCTAATATAGGCGTTGCCGACCGCAGCGCCGTATTGTACCTGTTTACACATCTCTGTATGTGAATACGCATGACTCTGTCAGTTTCCTTGGCTCTTCAGTGTAGTTTATTCGACAAGCACGTGCTCCGCGATCTTATAAACAAACCACAACAGGGGGAAACCAGTAATGACACCTGACTCATGGCCGAGCGGTTCTAGGCGCTTTAGTCTGGAGCCGCGATGCTGCTACGGTCGCGGGTTCGAATCCTGCCTCGGGCATGGATGTGTGTGATGTCCTTAGGTTAGTCAGGTTTAAGTAGTTTAGGGGACTGATGACATCAGATGTTAAGTCCCATAGTGCTTAGAGCCATTTTAACTGATTGAACACCTGACTCATGATACTTCATGGCGATGGAAGGTTAACCCCAATCGCCCTTGTTTTCCTTCTGCTATTCCCCGTAAAGGAGTTACGCTATTAGAAACATAGTAGAGCTGCGGTGGACAGACAAGGAGATGCGCGCCACGACGTGAGCCGGTAGGAAGTGCCGAGTGCTGAACGGGTCGTGACGGCGCCGGTGCAAATCGCGAGAAAGTGACACGCCTGCCAGCCCCACGTCATTCGCGAGTCACGGATCGCCGTATAGGTCAGGAACCTGTCAACCGCGTTTTCTACCGCGCATTTTCGACCGCTTGCTTCCGCCGTTGTGTAATCAACCCACACACGAGGTCACAGCAGGGTTTTGAGGCTCGTCGTACGAAGCTGTCAGTAGCTACATCCACTCGGTGAAAAAGAGAAAGTATGACACTGAAACTTCCTGGCGGATTAAAACTGTGTGCTGGACCGAGACTCGAACTCGGGACCTTTGCCTTTCGTGGGAAAGTGCTCTACAATCTGAGCTACCCAAGCACGACTCACGCCCCATCCTCACAGCTTTACTTCTGCCAGTACCTCATCTCCTACCTTCCACCGAGCGAGGTGGCGCAGTGGTTAGCACACTGGACTCGCATTCGGGAAGACGACGGTTCAATCCCGTCTCCGGCCATCCTGATTTATGTTTTCCGTGATTTCCCTAAATCGTTTCAGGCAAATGCCGGGATGGTTCCTTTGAAAGGGCACGGCCGATTTCCTTCCCCATCCTTCCCTAACCTGAGCTTGCGCTCCGTCTCTAATGACCTCGTTGTCAACGGGACGTTAAACACTAACCACCACCACCACCTACCTTCCAAACTTTGCAGAAGCTCTCTTGCGAACCATGCAGAACTAGCACTCCTGAAAGAAAGGATATCGTGGAGACATGGCTTAACCACAGCCGGGGGGATGTTCCCAGAATCAGATTTTCACTCTGCAGCGGAATGTGCGCTGATATGAAACTTCCTGGCAGATTAAAACTGTGTGCCGGACCGAGACTCGAACTCCTTTGCCTTTCGCGGGCAAGTGCTCTACCATGTGAGCTGCCCAGGCACGACTAACGCCCCATCCTCACAACTCTCATTGTGGAAACATCACCCAGGCTGTGGCTAAGCCATATCTCCGCGCCGGCCGGGGTGGCCGAGCGGTTCTAGGCGCTACAGTCTGGAACCGCGCGACCGCTACGGTCGCAGGTTCGAATCCTGCCTCGGGCACGAGTGTGTGTGATGTCCTTAGGTTAGTTAGGTTCAAGTAGTTCTACGTTCTAGGGGACTGATGAC
This sequence comes from Schistocerca piceifrons, assembly GCF_021461385.2. Classification (NCBI taxonomy): domain Eukaryota; kingdom Metazoa; phylum Arthropoda; class Insecta; order Orthoptera; family Acrididae; genus Schistocerca; species Schistocerca piceifrons. The sequence goes on along the minus strand of NC_060147.1, from coordinate 96,687,165 downwards.
CTCAGATGTTAAGTCCCATAGTGCTCAGAGCCATTTGAACCCATATCTCCGCAATATCCTTTATTCCAGGAGTGCTGGTTCTGCAAGGTTCGCAGGAGAGCATCTGTGAAGTTTGGAAAGTAGGAGACGAGGTACTGGCGGGAGTAAAGCTGTGAGGTCGGGGCGTGAGTCGTGCTTGGGTAGCTCAGATGGTAGAGCACTTGCCGGCGAAAGGCAAAGGTCCCGAATTCGAGTCTCGGTGCGGCACACAGTTTTAATCCGCCAGGTAGTCTTATATCATCGCACACTCTGCTGCAGAGTGGAAATCTCATTCTAGAAGTATCACATTATCACATTTCAACGACGAAAGACAACGGTCTGTGTAACTTAGTGCGTTTTAGTACGATAACGAGTTACACCTTTGGTATAGGTAACAATGAGATCGGTACTTCTAACAACGGCGAAGAATCAGTAAGAAACTAATCTCAAGAGTTGGCAGGTGACAACAAACTTGGGAGAAATAACGAGCCCAGTGTTCCATTTCCATTGGTCCAATCATCAGATGCCGCCAACCGTGTCATATGTTGCACACAAAATCTGTACGAACGAGTGGGCCATATTTTACTATAAGAACGTTCCGGTTTTCACAGTAAGAGCTAAGTTTCCATATATAAAAAAAATAATTGAACGAACATTTATGACGAATAGTTTTTGGCACTCCAGCAGCAGAATCGCACAATAGGTTTGTTCCCTCGTATCGTACCTGTCCAATAGGCCCTCGTGAATGGATAACTTCAATACCTACCTTTAATAGAAAAGCCACGTCACCGACTTTAACAAGAGCACAGCAGCATCTTTGAGTTGATCAACATACCTGCAACAGAGAAAACTACTTGTTAGCACCAGAAACATACAGACGGGAAACATGACAAGCACAATTGAACATAGTTATAAATATTTTTAAACTCTGAAATCTGGACATCCGTGACCTTGCTACTGGACTTACTCGAACAATTCATTGGTCATTAAATGATTTGCCTAGGTACTGCGGAACAAGCCGTAGGAAAAGCAGTGGTGTCTTACGCGCATATTCTGTCATCACACACACCGTGGTGGGAGAACATCTGGTAACGGTGTTGGAAATCATAGGTGCAGTCATTGTTGACAATGAAACTCTGTTGAGTCAGTCCTCGAGTAGCCAATTGGTTATGGCCGTTGCTCGCTAGAATAAGGAAAACCTGATTCTAGGAGCGGAGCAGGATTAAGCGTAGCTTTTAGCACTTCCTAATGGTTTCCGCTGATATTACTTCACCTCATTGTCACTACACGTTCCTTGATTTCGTCCACATGGATCCATTCATTTCATTTCAGTGCATTTCATTCATTCTCGGCGCGTGTAAAATTGTCCTGTCGTCAACAAACATTTTTTTCCGGACGCACACTTACAGAATGTGGTGTGCGTACTGTAAGACCTTCGGTACACACACCATCAGATTATCTGACTTGTCGCTCTAACGAAGTAGGCGAGTGTCAGCAATATGTCTCGTGGTCTTATCGTGGCGTGTTCATCTTCTGCCGTTAGGTCAGACGATAGAAATGCCACTTGCACGCTTAGAGTAGCAGATTGACGGTGACCAACTTTAAACATAACTTGATTAATTTTCACACACGTTTATTGAAATAATAAAAATCATAAACCTTACTTGAGCCGGCCGAAGTGGCCGCGCGGTTAAAGGCGCTGCAGTCTGGAACCGCAAGACCGCTACGGTCGCAGGTTCGAATCCTGCCTCGGGCATGGATGTTTGTGATGTCCTTAGGTTAGTTAGGTTTAACTAGTTCTAAGTTCTAGGGGACTAATGACCTCAGCAGTTAAGTCCCATAGTGCTCAGAGCCATTTGAACCTTACTTGATTCTGGATGCTGTTTACAATTGGCAATCTGAAGTTCCTTTGGTCTTGGTACGTTAATCTTATTCTCACATATCTCTGATACTTGACAAAGTGTCTATACATTTCTCTTCATGGCTATGTACAGGAATATGATAATCTTATTAGGTGCAGACTGAAACTTGACTACAGACTAATGCAAACTAACTAATCGGAGGGCTGTACACTCGTTATAATACCTCGCGCGTTCGGGTATCACTGCGCGAGTGTGATCCGCGAGGAGAAAAGGTTTTACGTTAGCAGCAATCTCATTGCCTGCATTACATATTAATACGCGGGTCGGCGGAAGCAGAATTTGGTCCGTCTCTATGACAGCGCCATCTCGTAGTGCGGAGATGGACGAGCGCTGCGCCTGCGCTGTTGTGCTTAGCGGGGCGCGCTCTAGTGGGAAAGTTGTGTACGCGCTGACTACGCTGTTCTCGTATTATGACGTTCTTAGATAATACAAATCTCCTTCATCATAACCAACATGGATTCCGCAAACAGAGATCATGTGAAACTCAGCTCGCCCTATTTGCCCAAGAAATTCACAGTGCCGTAGACACTGGCGAGCAGATTGATGCCGTATTCCTGGACTTCAGGAAGGCATTTGATACGGTTCCGCACTTACGTTTAGTGAAAAAAATACGAGCTTACGGAATATCGGACCAGGTTTGTGATTGGATTCAGGATTTCCTAGAAGAAAGAACACAACATGTCATTCTTAACGGTTCAAAATCTGCAGATGTAGAGGTAATTTCGGGAGTACCGCAAGGAAGCGTGATAGGACCTTTATTGTTTACAATATACATAAATGACTTAGTTGACAACATCGGTAGCTCCGTGAGGCTATTTGCAGATGACACGGTTGTCTACAAGAAAGTAGCAACATCAGAAGACTCGTATGTACTCCAGGAAGACCTGCAGAGGATTAATGCATGGTGCGACAGCTGGCAGCTTTCCCTAAACGTAGATAAATGTAATATAATGCGCATACATAGGGGCAGAAATCCATTCCAGTACGATTATGCCATAGGTGGTAAATCATTGGAAGCGGTAACGACCGTAAAATACTTAGGAGTTACTATCCGGAGCGATCTGAAGTGGAATGATCACATAAAACAAATAGTGGGAAAAGCAGGCGCCAGGTTGAGATTCATAGGAAGAATTCTAAGAAAATGTGACTCATCGACGAAAGAAGTAGCTTACAAAACGCTTGTTCGTCCGATTCTTGAGTATTGCTCATCAGTATGGGACCCTTACCAGGTTGGATTAATAGAAGAGATAGACATGATCCAGCGAAAAGCAGCGCGATTCGTCATGGGGACATTTAGTCAGCGCGAGAGCGTTACGGAGATGCTGAACAAGCTCCAGTGGCGGACACTTCAAGAAAGGCGTTACGCAATACGGAGAGGTTTATTATCGAAATTACGAGAGAGCACATTCCGGGAAGAGATGGGCAACATATTACTACCGCCCACATATATCTCGCGTAATGATCACAACGAAAAGATCCGAGAAATTAGAGCAAATACGGAGACTTACAAGCAGTCGTTCTTCCCACGCACAATTCGTGAATGGAACAGGGAAGGGGGGATCAGATAGTGGTACAATAAGTACCCTCCGCCACACACCGTAAGGTGGCTCGCGGAGTATAGATGTAGATGTAGATGTAGAACTACGTACACAACACAGAACTACGTAGGATTTGTAACAATAATATGGGACAATTTTGTTTTAAAATGAACGGAATGTATAGTGTCTTAATAATGGGCTAAAACAAGGTCATTGGAACGAAGCCAAAAGAAATTAGGTGATGATAAGCGAAATGACACATAGCGAAATGAGGCGCTAAAAGGAGTACACGAGTTTTGCTAATTGGACAGCAAAATAGCTACTGATGGCCGAAGTCGAGAGGATATAAAACTCAGATTGGCAACTACAAGAAAAGCATTTCTGAAGAAGAGAATTTTGTTAACATGAAATATAAATTTAAGGTTTAGGAATTCTTTTCTGAAAGTATTCGTCTCGAACGTGGCCTTATATGGAAGTCAAACGCACACAATAAACGGTTCAGGCAAGAAAAGAACAGAAACTTTTGAAAAGTGGTGCTATAGAAGAATGTTGAAGATAAGGTGGGTAGATCGAGTACCTAATGAGATGGTGCTGAATTGAACTGGGGGCAAAAGAAATCTATTTATTAAAATGATGGATCGGTTCATAGGTAAAACCCTGAGACTTCAAGGAATCCTCAGTTTACTAGTTAAGTCAAGTGTGGAGGATTAAAATTGTGTAGGCCGAGTGAGGCTTGACTACAGTAGCCAAGTTCAGATGAGTTAGTTACAGGGAGACAAAGACCCGTGCACAAGATACGCTGGTCTGGAGAGCTGCATCAAACGGGTCCTCCGACTGAAGACTACTGTACCAGCTGTTCTCGAATGTCCCCCGATTATCGTGCCTATACTTGGACCCGAATAACAAAGTGATTAGAGCGGAAAAGGGTGGGACGATGCTGTCGGTTCGCCGTTATGCCCAACCACAGTATGGTTCCGGCAGCAGACGCTCTGCAGCCTCGTACTCAGCACCACATTCACATCTACATCTATACTCTGCGAGCCATTTTACAGGGTGTGGCGGAGGGTACTTTGTGTATCTCTCTCACCTTTTCCTGTTCCAGTAGCGAACGGCACGTGGGAAGATCTATTGTCGGTAAGCCTACGTTTGGGCACAAATCTCTCCGTTTTTACCTTCATGGTCTTTCCGCGAGATATACGCAGGACTGGCTCAGCATCTCCGTGACACTGTCGCACTTACTACGAGCTGCATTCAAGTTCTAAGGCCTCCGATTTTTTTTCTCCGGACTAGAAAGAGATAGAAACGTGCGCATTGTTTTAAAATGAGGCCGCGTTCATTGTCAATACGTCCCAGAGATGGCAGCACCGTACGACAGATGGCATTTTACCGCCAGCGGCGAGAATGAGAACTGTTTTAAATACTTAAAATGGCGACGTTTTCCTTACTTGAACAGCATGCAATCATTCGTTTTCTGAATTTGCGTGGTATGAAACCAATTGAAATTCATCGACAGTTGAAGGAGACATGTGGTGATGGAGTTGTGGATGTGTCGAAAGTGCGTTCGTGGGTGCGACAGTTTAATGATGGCAGAACATCGTGTGACAACAAACCGAAACAACCTCGGGCTCGCACAAGCCGGTCTGACGACACGATCGAGAAAGTGGAGAGAATTGTTTTGGGGGATCGCCGAATGACTGTTGAACAGATCGCCTCCAGAGTTGGCATTTCTGTGGGTTCTGTGCACACAATCCTGCATGACGACCTGAAAATGCGAAAAGTGTCATCCAGTTGGGTGCCACGAATGCTGACGGACGACCACACGGCTGCCCGTGTGGCATGTTGCCGAGCGATATTGACGCGCAACGACAGCAGGAATGGGACTTACTTTTCGTCGGTTGTGACAATGGATGAAACGTGGATGCCATTTTTCAATCCAGAAACAAAGCGCCAGTCAGCTCAATGAAAGCACACAGATTCACCGCCACCAAAAAATTTCGGGTAACCGCCAGTGCTGAAAAAATGATGGTGTCCATGTTCAGGGACAGCGAGGGCGTAATCCTTAGCCATTGCGTTCCAAAGGGCACTACGGTAACAGGTGCATCCTACGAAAATGTTTTGAAGAACAAATTCCTTCCTGCACTGCAACAAAAAAGTCCGGGAAGGGCTGCACGTGTGCTGTTTCACCGAGACAACGCACCCGCACATCGAGTTAACGTTACGCAACGGTTTCTTCGTGATAACAACTTTGAAGTGATTCCTCATGCTCCCTACTCACCTGACCTGGCTCCTAGTGACTTTTTCCAACAATGAAAGACACTCTCCGTGGCCACACATTCACCAGCCGTGCTGCTATTGCCTCAGCGATTTTCCAGTGGTCAAAACAGACTCCTAAAGAAGCCTTCGCCGCTGCCGTGGAATCATGGCGTCAGCGTTGTGAAAAATGTGTACGTCTGCAGGGCGATTACGTCGAGAAGTAACGCCAGTTTCATCGATTTCGGGTGAGTAGTTAATTAGAAAAAAATCGGAGGCCTTAGAACTTGAATGCAGCTCGTACATGAAACTGTAGCGAAACGTGCTGCTCTTCTTTGGTTCGTCTCTATCATTCCTGATGTAAGCGTCCTGTCGTATCGCTGGATTGGTTGCGGAGTATCTTTGCGGGCAGCCGCGTCTGTCGAGTCGAGCGCGGGACAGGGAACTGTTATGTTGTGTTGCGGGTAGCTCTGCATGTGAGAGGCATTGTTAATATGGAAGTTGAAGTGTTGCTACAAGTGCTGTTACAGTAAAGTGACAAAATATGCAAATGATTCAGAGGGAAGTGCGTCAAGAAGTAATTAAAAAATGAGCAGCGCCGCCGATAACGTATTTGTGTATCCTCTCGTTGCGTGTCGTACCTTACAGCATCAATCTGCGCCAGTCTCTCAGAATGAACCAATGTGAATCAGTAGAAATTAGTTACCACAAAAGAGTGCAAACAAATTCCAGTGTCTTGTAGCGAGCGTGAGGACGTGCGTTCGATCATCGCGTTTCCGCATTATCAACAATCAACCGCGCCGCGACGGTTACGCGCACGTTCGTACAATTGAGAACTGAGAACTGTAAATTTAAGTTTCTGAACAGTGTTAAAATTTATTACTAGTGTCAAGGAGGGCCGATACTAAATATCGGTGACGAGCGTAAGAACTTTCGTTCGAGCATTCGGCTTCCGCATCATCAAAAATCACCCGCGTCGTGTCAGTTACGCGTACGCTCGTTCAAGTGATATTGTGGAAAGACAATCATCCAGAAGTTGGCATCAAAACTTATGACTTAGAATGTAAGCAGTGCAACCTGTGATTTCTTATCGTCTCTGAATACGGATGTTCATACCAGCCGTAGTACAGTGTTGTGCTTGACGTTGAGTGGCTCCCACAGATCCGCTTGCATATTTTCGATAGATAATTCCAGGCAAGCGAGCAGCAGTGTGGAGCAGAACAGTACGACCACCGCGGGATTATCAGGTACGTGGTATGGACAGGGCGCACGGTCAAGAGAGGTGGCGAGACAAAACAGTTTAAAAGGTACCCCACCCATTTGTACCCCCGGGCGTGTTACACTGGCTAGTACGGACCTGATAATGATGACCGATATTCAAGTATTGGTGGGACGTGTGTTCCTTAAGCTATCTCCTTTGTTGATAGGCTATACTACCTGAGGATTTCTACAATGAAATTCAGACTGTAATCTCGCTTTCCTGCAAATACTCCTTGCGGAAGCTCCAGTTTAAGTCCCTCCCTACGCATACTCCCCGATATTTTGTGGAAGTGACTGTTTCCAATGGTCGCTCCGCAGCCGTGTCACTACACAGTAACTAACTTAGCGCCCGCTGCTTCGCTCGCGTAGACCGTATGACCTGCAGAGATTTTTTTTTAAATTAATCGAATCCCTATGCAACACCTTCTAAGCTTTTCACGCTAATTAAGACCATAAAAGCATGGTCTTTTCCGAATGTACTTCTAACCAAAAAGCGATTCTAGTACCTGGAGTCCGAACTTTTTCTTAATCATGCCTTTCCCATTCTTGCGGAGATATTTCCATAGCAACCTCCGTCCCCTAATAAATATTTCTTAATATCTAACCGAGAAGTAAAATAACAATTTTCATAAATTTAGCTTAAATTTTTTTTAATGTAACGAAATATTTTCTTAAAAATTTTCATCCCCTATTGCACTCCGTTAGGGGCTGAATATCCAGAAACACGTATTTTTTTACTTCTAACCGAGAAGTCAAATAGCAACTGCCACAGATGTAGCCTTAAAAATTCTTTATTAGCTCTTTAGTGATTATTTATTTTCAAAAAAACATTCACCCACTATTTTACCCCCTTATTCGTTGAATCTTCAAAAAGGCTGAAACAATTATTTTTTATTTTCTGATTGAGAAACCAATTACCAGCTTTCGTAGTTCTAGCTTCAAAATTCCGGTAATAGCTACATTTTTTAAAAAACATTTCATCCCCTATTTCACCCGCTTAGGGTCTGAATTTTGAAAAATCCCTTCTTAAACGATGTCTATATTATAAAATCCACACCCTCTGCAAAGTTGAAGTGTCCATCCTTAACGGTTTGAGCTGGGCGATGACTGAGTTTGTCGCTCAGTGAGGACATTGGCTTTTATAAATAGACATGGGTCTTTCTGCCTATGTAGACGCAATACGTCACATTTGTTTATATTGAGGGTCACATGCCACTCGCCGCAGCAAGCGTCGATCCTCCCGCATTTCGCTACAGTTTTCCACCGTCGCACTTTCTCTGTATACAACAGCAACATCCGGGAAAAGCCTCAGAGTTACCTGAAGTTGCCACTATTTTGCAAGAAGAATGCTATGAGATTGCCTTGAAGACCACTCAAGACAGATATTTTTCCATTCCGAGGCGCCTGGAAGCTGTTTTGAATGCCAATGGGTTTCCTAGGTGCGCCGTATGAGGTATGCTAAAGTTGTCAGTGTTTGCATATTTTTACCCACCGCCTGTGTCTGGGCAGAGCGGCTACAGAGAGGGGAAGAAGAATCCACCAGTGACGTGGCCGCAACTTAACACTTTGCCGTCCACACGTCTCGTCTCGTACAAATTTATTCGCTTGGCTCCGGCAGCGCTAATACGGTTTAACTGATTTGTCGCAGGCCGTTCTTGACATTGCCGGGAGATTATTAATTGTTTACTAATCTCATCGTTAATTCTCTTAAGTTCTCAACCCTATTACCCTACTTTCATGAAATTTCGAAGATATGCATATGTAAATAAGTACAAAATTTGTTTGTTTGACATATTTGTTTATTTGCATTGCCTTTGGCACTTAGTATTTCTCTTTCATATGATAGGCAGCAAGATGTAGCGCAACTCCACATGACTTGCACATTAAGTTTATTGTCCTATTCATGGTAAATAATCGTATCATCTCCTTCATCTGCCATGATGAAAGGGCACAAGTACTTATAAAAAGAAACAACTTGTGAACGTGTGTAACTCATTGTTACCTAAACAAAACACCAACAGAATGCAAAAGATACTAAAGTGCTGTTGCCAGCCACTGCACGATACTATACTCACTACTCCACTCTGGTGTTGCCGGCCACTGAGCGATACTATGCACACGACACCACTGTGGTGTCACCGACCACTGAGTGATAGTATGCTCACGACACCACTGTGGTGTCGCCGGCCACTGAGCGATACTATGCACACGACACCACTGTGGTGTCACCGGCCACTGAGTGATACTATGCACACGACACCACTGTGGTGTCGCCAGCCACTGAGCAATACTATGCACACGACACCGCTGTGGTGTCGCCGGCCACTGAGCGATACTATGCACATGACACCACTGTGGTGTTGCTGGCCAGCGAGTGATACTATGCTCACGACACCACTGCAGTGTCGCCAGCCACCGAGCGACACTACGCACACGACACCACTGTGGTGTCGCCGCCCACTGAGTGATACTATGCACACGACACCACTGTGGTGTCGCCGCCCACTGAGCGATACTATGAACACGACACCACTGTGGTGTCGCCGGTCACTGAGCGATACTATGCACACGACACCACTGTGGTGTCGCCGGTCACTGAGCGATACTATGCACATGACACCACTGTGGTGTCGCTGGCCACTAAGCGATATTATGCACATGACACCACTGTGGTGTCGCCGGCCACTGAGTGATAATATGCACACGACACCACTGTGGTGTCGCCGCCCACTGAGCGATACTATGCTCACGACACCACTGCAGTGTCGCCAGCCACCGAGCGACACTACGCACACGACACCACTGTGGTGTCGCCGCCCACTGAGTGATACTATGCACACGACACCACTGTGGTGTCGCCGCCCACTGAGCGATACTATGCACACGACACCACTGTGGTGTCGCTGCTCACTGAGCGATACTATGCACACGACACCACTGTGGTGTCGCCGGTCACTGAGCGATACTATGCACATGACACCACTGTGGTGTCGCTGGCCACTAAGCGATATTATGCACATGACACCACTGTGGTGTCGCCGGCCACTGAGTGATAATATGCACACGACACCACTGTGGTGTCGCCGCCCACTGAGCGATACTATGCACACGACACCACTGCAGTGTCGCCAACCACCGAGCGACACTACGCACACAACACCACTGTGGTGTCGCCGCCCACTGAGTGATACTATGCACACGACACCACTGTGGTGTCGCCGCCCACTGAGCGATACTATGCACACGACACCACTGTGGTGTCGCTGCTCACTGAGCGATACTATGCACACGACACCACTGTGGTGTCGCTGCCCACTGAGTGATACTATGCACACGACACCACTGTGGTGTCGCCGCCCACTGAGCGATACTATGCACACGACACCACTGTGGTGTCGCTGCTCACTGAGCGATTCTATGCACACGACACCACTGTGGTGTCACTGGCCACCGAGCGATACTATGCTCACGCACCACTGTGGTCGCTGGACGGCAAAGTGTTAATATCGCCTCGCGACCTACGGTGAGGCCAGCCGGCAGCTACGACGTTAGCAGCGTGTAGCTGAACTACCGGCGGAGTCCCAAGGCAGGGCGGGCCGCCGCTAATGAGATGCAACTGGCACGAATCGCCGGGCAGGGCCGCTCCGTCGCATTTCACGGCTTCTGTCCCCCCGAGTGGCTTTCGGAGCCCTGAAAATGGAGGGCCCGGCTCCCTGCCGCGCCGTTTACGCCGCCTCGAGCATCAGCTGGAACGTCGGCGCCGTGTCCGCGCGCATCGCCGACTCAGCACAGCCGCTGCTCACATTCAGGACTACTTACGTTTAATTTTTTTTGTGATCCGTCTTCTACATCTATATCTACATCTACATCCATACTCCGCAAGCCACCTGACGGTGTGTGGCGGAGGGTACCTTGAGTACCTCTATCGGTTCTCCCTTATTCCAGTCTCGTAATGTTCGTGGAAAGAAATATTGTCGGTATGCCTCTGTGTGGGCTCTAATCTCTCTGATTTTATCCTCATGGTCTCTTCGCGAGATATACGTAGGAGGAAGCAATATACTGCTTGACTCCTCCGTGAAGGTATGTTCTCGGAACTTCAACAAAAGCCCTTACAGAGCTACTGAGCATCTCTCCTGCAAAGTCTTCCACTGGATTTTATCTATCATCTCCGTAACGCTTTCGCGATTACTAAATGATCCCTTAACGAAACGCGCTGCTCTCCGTTGGATTTTCTCTATCTCTTCTATCAACCCTATCTGGTACGGATCCCACACAGGTGAGCATTATTCGAGCAGTGGGCGAACAAGTGTAGTGAAACCTATTTCCTTTGTTTACGGATTGCATTTCCTTAGGATTCTTCCAATGAAACTAAGTCTGGCATCTGCTTTACCGACGATCAACTTTATATGGTCATTCGATTTTAAATCACTCCTAATGCCTACTCCCAGATAATTTATGGAATTAACTGCTTCGAGTTGCTGACCTGCTATATTGTAGCTAAATCATAAGGGATCTGTCTTTCTATGTATTCGCAGCACATTACACTTGTCTACATTGAGATTCAATTGCCATTCCCTGCACCATGCGTCAATTCGTTGCAGATCCTCCTGCATTTCAGTACAATTTTCCATTGTTACAACCTCTCCATATACTACAGCATCATCCGCAAAAAGCCTCAGTGAACCTCCGGTGTTATCCACAAGGTCATTTATGTATATTGTGAATAGCGACGGTCCTACGACACTCCCCTGCAGCACACCTGAAATCACTCTTACTTCGGAAAATTTCTCTCCATTGAGAATGACATGCTGCATTCTTCTGACTGGTTTCGTGTTGCTCGCCACAAATTCCTGTCCTGTGCCAACCTCTTCATCTCAGAGTGGTACTGCCTCGGGCATGGATGTGTGTGATGTCCTTAGGTTAGTTAGGTTTAAGTAGTTCTAAGTTCTAGGGGACTGATGACCTCAGCAGTTGAGTCCCATAGTGCTCAGAGCCATTTGAACCATCAGAGTGGTACTTGCAATCTAAATCCTCAGTTATTTGCTGGATGATTTCCAATCTCTCTCTTCCTCCACAGTTTTTACCCTCTACAGCTCCCTTTAGTACCACGGCAACTATTCCCTGACATCTTAACAGATTCATCATCATCCTGTCTCTTGTTCTTGTCAGTGTTTTCCTTATATTCCCTTTCTTCCCGATTCTGCAGAGAACTTCCTCATTCCTTACTTTATCAGTCCATACAATCTTCAACATTCGCCTGTAGCTCCACATCACAAACCCTTCGATTCTCGCCGGCCGAAGTGGCCGTGCGGTTAAAGGCGCTGCAGCCTGCAACCGCAAGACCGCTACGGTCGCAGGTTCGAATCCTGCCTCGGGCATGGAGGTTTGTGATGTCCTTAGGTTAGTTAGGTTTAACTAGTTCTAAGTTCTAGGGGACTAATGACCTCAGCAGTTGAGTCCCATAGTGCTCAGAGCCATTTTGAACCTTCGATTCTCTTCCGTTGCGGTTATTCCACAGTTCATGATTCAGTACCACACAATACTCTGCTGCGAACTTACATTTTCAGAAATTTCTTCCTCAAATTAAAACGTATGTTTGATACTAGCAGACTTCTCTTGTATAGGAACGCCCTTTTTGCCACTGCTAGTGTGCTTTCCATGGCCTCCTTGCGCCTCAGTGGCAGCTCTCTGCTTGGAACGCACCCTGTTACAGAGCCATTTCGAAAATTATGTGTAATGCCGCCACCTATCAGAACTTCATGAATTATAAAGGCTGAAGAGGGAATATTCGCGGTGTCGAACAACAATTTCCGCATTTTTTCAACCGTAAGTCGCCGAGTAAAAAGTGTTGAATTATTTATCGGACTCCCCTCGTAGCTGAAGGTGTGCATACAGAATTAGAAGATGAACACTGAAACTACATATGTTGGGGACATGCAACAAATTGCCAAGTTACACCGCAACCACAAATAGACATCCTGAATAATAACTGTTCGGCTGCTCTTGTAAGTAGTTTATTAAACGACCGGTTTCCTAGCCTAGAACCCCCATCATAAGGCTAAATATAATGAATGATGAAACTTCCTGGCAGATTAAAACTGTGTGCCGGACCGAGACTCGAACTCGGGTCCTTTGCCTTCCGCGGGCAAGTGCTGTACCGTCTGAGCTACCCAAGCACGACTCACGCCCCGTCCTCACGGCTTTACTTCTGCCAGTAGAACACTTGCCCACGAAAGGGAAAGGTCCCGAGTTCGAGTCTCGGTCCAGCACATAGTTTTAATCTGCTACGAAGTTTCATATCAGCGCACACTCCGCTGCGGAGTGAAAATCTCATTCTGGTATGATGAATGATGACATTAAAAACTAGCAATGTTCGGTCCCGTCCATGATGCAACTTTTATGTCATAATTCTCCTTATTTAAAATGATGATGTGGCTTTTAGGCCACGAAACCTGTCGTACATAAATTATTTACGAGAGGCCCATCTCCGGTAGTGTTACCCCCTATCACGGAACGGGACCAGGGTTCGATTCCCGGCAGGGGACTGGGTGTTGTGGGTCCTCCATCATTTTCATCATCACTGAGACGCAAGTCGCCGAAATGGCGTCAACTAAAAGGTATTGCAATATGGCGGCCTACCCCGAAAGGGATATCCCGGCCAATAAATGCCATACGATCATTTCATTTTCATTTACGAGAGCACCCAAGCGGTTATTATCAGAAAATACAAAGTGTTGCGATCCTCCAGGGAGCGCTCTGATACTGGACGGACAATGAAGTAATTTATATTTAAACGTCATCTGATTGGTCAGAGCAAACTCTGCGCTCTGCCATGCACATCACAGTGTGAGTGAGTGTGTATGTGTGTGCGTGTGTGTGTGTGTGTGTGTGTGTGTGTGTGTGTTTCGCAAAGTGAAACTAATGGAGACATTATAAATGGGAGGGTCAGTAAAAACCGAGATTCGCTACTTCTAAGCTCTGTGTCTTGTAAACATTGTACAACACTCTTTCGATACTTGGACTCGTTTATGATATACAATGCATGTTTATGTCAGATAAAAGGCAAAAAACACACGCACGTTATATCCTCCCTGTACGTCTTTGTGTATGTGTGTGGATGGTAGGGGAAGGGTGGGTAGAAAGGGAGGGTGGGATGAGAGAGAGAGAGAGAGAGAGAGAGAGAGATGGAGAGATGGAGGGAGGGAGGGATCAAACTGCTGATGTCATCGGTCCCTAGACTTACACATTACTTAAACTAACTTACGCTAAGAACAATACACACACCCATGCCCGAGGGAGGACTCGAACCGCGCAATCCGTGACATGGCGCCTCTGACCGCGCGGCAACTCCGCGCGGCACACACACCACAGTGGTTTAAATAAAAACCAACGATGATGCAACAGTTTTGTAATTTTCAGTGCTGTGCGCACGTACCATTTCCTAGAAATTATGCCATTGCGGACGGAGACAGTAGCTGGGAGCCTTTCCCTTGATCTCGCGGTGAGAATGTTTGCTGCTTGTTGGCGGTAAATTCTCTTTCACAGCTGGACTTTCTTTTGGTGTTGACAGTTTCTATAGCGGCTCCTTGCGGGCTCCACGCAGGCAGAGAAGTGGCACAGGGTATTTACTCAACCTCGCAAGTCCCTCTCAAGGACGCAAAGGAGCAGGTGATCGCCCTCGCGCTGGAATACCTGCTAGGCAACTTGTGGACCGTCCTGCCGTGTCCGCCTGACCGCAATTTTACGTCGTCTCCCTCCCCCCCCCTCTCCATCTCCCTCTCCCTCTCTCATTCTCTCTCTCTCTCTCTCCATCGCTCTCATCCCTCCCTCCCTTCCTCCCCACCCCTCCCCTACCATCCACACACATACACAAAGACGTACACGGATATAACGTGCGTGTGTTTTTTGCCTTTTATCTGACATAAACATGCATTGTATATCATAAACGGTTCCAAGTATCGTAAGAGTGTTGCACAATGTGTACACGACACAGAGCGTAAAACCGCCGAGTCTGACCCTCCCATTTCCAATGTCTCCATCAGCTTTTATTTTGCGAAAAGTTTCACTAATTGTGTTTCAGGAGGTATCGGATAAGTTCAATCGTATGAAAGCGGAACAGCTGTGGAGTGGAGCAGCCATGATCAAATTTCTTAATTTGACAATGAAATACAGAATTGTTAACACGATTAAAAAAAACACCATCATGAGCCCTTTGTGATATTACTTGAATTTGGTTCCATATAATAGACCCAGATGTGTACATTAGCAAAATTCTCGTAGATTGATGGAAGTGTTTACATTTCTTTCAAAATATTAGGAAAAAGAAAGGCCGCGCGGTTAGAGGTCCCATGTCACGGATTGCGCGGTCCCTCCCCCTGGAGGTTCGAGTCCTCCCTCGAGCAACGGAGTGTGTGTTGTTCTAAGCATAAGTTAGTTTAAGTTATGTGTAAGTATAGAGACCGATGACCTCAATAGTTTGGTCCCTTAGGAATTCACACACACTTGAACACTTTTTGAAAAAGTAACAATACAAAGTTTTCTCATCGCACATGTAAAATTAAGCCAGTGAAATTGTTTAAACTCTTTGAAAAGATTCGCATTAGAAAAACAGACTTAAATAAATCATACAGAAGTGCTGATTCTTAAAAACATCAGCCTAGACCGTAAGACATACTGAGGAAAATTGCTTAATATAATCTGCAGTTGAATAATATAATCTGCTATAGCCGGCCGGCGTGGCCGAGCGGTTCTAGGCGCTTCAGTCTGGAACCGCGCGACCGCTACGGTCGCAGGTTCGAATCCTGCCTCGGGCATGGATGTGTGTGATGTCCTTAGGTTAGTTAGGTTTAAGTAGTTCTAAGTTCTAGGGGACTGATGACCACATATGTTAAGTCCCATAGTGCTCAGAGCCATTTGAACCATTTTTTTTGTTAAGTCCCATAGTGCTCAGAGCCATTTTTTGAGATCTGCTATGAACACCAGCTAGTAATAACATGAGGTGGGCAATTTAAAGCACAGAATTTTCAGCTTACGGGGGCAAGTGAACCCCTTGAGGAAGAATCATTGTAGATTAAGCGGAATAGTATCAGCTTTTATCATACTACCGTACCAAACAACACCGCAAAGAAAAAGACACGCTGGCATGGAAAGAGTATTCACCCTTTCTCTCTCCTGTAGCTGTCATTGCTCACAAGTAGCAAGCCGACTGTGATATGCAGCAAAGCGATTAAACGTTGTTTACTTGAGGAAAGTCATTTTCCCACGTAGGCTATTTTAATTTGCAAATAATAAAAAAAATGGTTCAAATGGCTCTAAGCACGATGGAACTTAAAATCTGATTTCATCAGTCCCCTAGACTTTGAACTACTTAAACCTAACAAACCTAAGGACATCACACACATCCATCCCCGAGGCAGGATTCGAACCTGCGACCGTAGCAGCAGCGTGGTTCCGGATTGAAGTCCCTAAAACCGTTCGGTCACAGCGGCCGGCTGCAAATAATCACTTCATTTCATGATTTAGCGATTAGCTAATGACGCCTCCTCGAGCATTATCAAGTTACATCACAGTAAAACACTGTAATACACATAGTATCAATATTCCACACAGCCGGATAAAGGAACTGAGATATAACGGCGTCCGTAATAACGCTTCTGCACAACCACAGCCGGTACAACAATTTCCGCCGTGAAATCTAGCTGTAACGGGCGTTTGCGACAGTCTGTAGAACGATTCTACTGCCACTAATTTACGAGGTGCATTCAAGTTCTAAGGCCTCCGATTTTTTTTCTCCGGACTGGAAAGAGATAGAAACGTGCGCATTGTTTTAAAATGAGGCCGCGTTCATTGTCAATACATCCCAGAGATGGCAGCACCGTACAGCAGATGAAATTTTACCGCCAGCGGCGAGAATGAGAACTGTTTTAAATACTTAAAATGGCGACATTTTCCTTACTTCAACAGAGTGCAATCATTCGTTTTCTGAATTTGCGTGGTGTGAAACCAATTGAAATTCATCGACAGTTGAAGGAGACATGTGGTGATGGAGTTATGGATGTGTCAAAAAAGTGCGTTCGTCGGTGCGACAGTTTAATGAAGGCAGAACATCGTGTGACAACAAACCGAAACAACCTCGGGCTCGCACAAGCTGGTCTGACGACACGATCGAGAAAGTGGAGAGAATTGTTTTGGGGGATCGCCAAATGACTGTTGAACAGATCGCCTCCAGAGTTGGCATTTTTGTGGGTTCTGTGCACACAATCCTGCATGACGACCTGAAAATGCGAAAAGTGTCATCCAGGTGGGTGCCACAAATGCTGACGGACGACCACACGGGTGCCCGTGTGGCATGTTGCCAAGCAATGTTGATGCGCAACGACAGCACGAATGGGACTTTCTTTTCGTCGGTTGTGACAATGGATGAGACGTGGATGCCATTTTTCAATCCAGAAACAATGCGCCAGTCAGCTCAATGGAAGCACATAGTTTCACCTCCACCAAAAAAATTTCGGGTAACCGCCAGTGCTGAAAAAATGATGGTGTCCATGTTCCGGGACAGCGAGGGCGTAATCCTTAGCCATTGCGTTCCAAAGGGCACTACGGTAACAGGTGCATCCTACGAAAATGTTTTGAAGAACAAATTCCTTCCCGCACTGCAACAAAAACGTTCGGGAAGGGCTGCGCGTGTGCTGTTTCACCAAGACAACGCACCCGCACATCGAGCTAACGTTACGCAACAGTTTCTTCGTGATAACAACTTTGAAGTGATTCCTCATGCTCCCTACTCACCTGACCTGCCTCCTAGTGACTTTTGGCTTTTTCCAACAATGAAAGACACACTCTGTGGCCGCACATTCACCAGCCGTGCTGCTATTGCCTCAGCGATTTTCCAGTGGGCAAAACAGACTCCTAAAGAAGCCATCGCCGCTGCCATGGAATCACGGCGTCAGCGTTGTGAAAAACGTGTACGTCTGCAGGGCGATTACGTCGAGAAGTAACGCCAGTTTCATCGATTTCGGGTGAGTAGTTAATTAGAAAAAAAATCGGAGGCTTTAGAACTTGAATGCACCTCGTACATTTCGAATAAAGACTGCGAAGACAAGATAGAAATCGCGGCTGATACAGAGAGATATTGACAGTCGTTTCTCCTTCGCTCCATTTGAGGCTGGGACAAGGTAGGGCGGCTACTGTGCTGTGGCTTCCGGAGTACGTATGTAGGCGTCGAAACAGTCTGCGCCCTGACTGTTGATACTGATTTGGACTGCGAGTGCGATGGCGATAGATGGCAGCCGAGCCGTGCTGCGGGACGGATGTGGCGCAGTTGCAGAGAAACTAGAGCAGGCGCCCGCGTATACGGCAGGAAAGGAGAGTCGTGGACAAGGAGAGACGGCGCAGGATTTACACAGCCCCGTCCTGGCACGGCTGGGGAAACTAACCTCCACGTAGGCAGAGCAGCCGAGGAAATCCCGGGCGCGAACCACGGCGTCGGCAAAAGGCGCTACGCTACAGTATCGTTGCCTTCTCCGCAGATCTGCATGGGCACTAGGCCGTGGTCAAAGCCATGTTTCTGCGCGTAACGTTTCGTCTCTTAATGCTGGAGACATCTTGGGAACCTACAAAGACTCAGATTATATGTGTCCACGCAATGGTAATTTTGTGACGTCATCAGACGGTTGGCAAAGATCGTAGTGTCACGCCATCTGTTACGGAACTCGTAGTCGCGAAGAATTACAGCTCTTTGCTTTATTTAGCACTAAGTCCACAACATGTCTCATTCCAATCCTCCAGCTTTTCTATTAAAAATTTTTTTTTTATTTCGATTTGGATTGATTTGGGGGAAAGAGACCAAACAGTGAGGTCATCGGTCTTGTCGGATTAGGGAAGGAAGTCGGCCGTGCCCTGTGAAATGAACCATCCCGGCATTTGCGTGAAGCGATTTAGGGAAATCATGGAAAACTTAAATCAGGATGGCCGGACGCGGGATTGAACCGTCGTCCTCCCGAACGCGAATCCAGCGTGCTAACCACTGCGCCACCTCGCTCGGTTTTATTTTTAGTGCCTCTGAATGTGCGTGAAGCGATTTAGGGAAATCATGGAAAACTTAAATCAGGATGGCCGGACGCGGGATTGAACCGTCGTCCTCCCGAACGCGAATCCAGCGTGCTAACCACTGCGCCACCTCGCTCGGTTTTATTTTTAGTGCCTCTGAATGTCATACAGTGATATGCACGGAAGTAGACGTGTCAAGGTTATCTCTGCTACTTAACAGAATTGCTAGTTGATAACCATTTCAAATAAAAAACCAGCGGAAACATATTTCTTTTTCTAGTCCACAGTATGATGGGCTATTCTCCAAAACAAAATCCCCTGCAAGTAGTTACGAAAAAAAGTAAAAACTAACGTTACAAGAAATTTCCAGCAAAAAATATATTGCTACTTCAAACTGAAGAAAAAGCCGGAACACTGAAAAAAAAATGAACATTCTCAAAGTTTATAGATGCATGCGCTACATACGCTGTGTGATCAAAAGTATCCGGACACCCCCAAAAAATACGTTTTTCATATTAGGTGGATTGTGCTGCCACCTGCTGCCAGGTACCCCATATCAGCGACCCCAGTAGTCATTAGACATCGTGAGAGAGCAGAATGGGGCGCTCCGCGAATGTGGTCAGGTGATTGGGTGTCATTTGTGTCACACGTCTGTACGCGAGATTTCCACACTGTTAAACATCCCTAGGTCCACTGTTTCCGATGTGATATTGAAGTGGAACGTGGAGGGACACGTACAGCACAAAAGCGTACAGGCCGACCTCATCTGCTGACTGACAGAGATCGGAGACAGTTGAAGAGGGTCGTAATGTGTAATAGGCAGACATCTATCCAGACCATCACACAGGAATTCCAAACTGCATCAGGATCCACTGCAAGTACTACGACAGGCGGGAAGTGAGAGAACTTGGATTTCATGGTCGAGCGGCTGCCCATAAGCCGCACATCACGCCTGTAAATGCCAAACCACGCCTCGCTTGGTGTAAGGATCGTAAGCCGGCCGCTGTGACCGAGCGGTTCTACGCGCTTCAGTCCGGAACCACGCGGCTGCTACGGTCGCAGGTTCGAATCCTGCCTCGGGAAAGGATGTGTGTAATGTCCTTAGGCTAGTTAGGTTTAAGTAGTTCTAAGTTCTACGGGACTGATGACCTCAGAAGTTAAGTCCCATAGTGCTCAGAGCCATTTGAACCATTTGAAACTACTTTGCCAAGATCGTTAGTAACCTTTATTCTCTATAACCGGTTTCGGCATTTTGATTACCGAAACCGGTCATCAAGGTCATTAGCAATATCTGTAATGGAATTTACCTTCACTAACATAAAAGGATACTGTTCATTTTTTATGTACGACTAATAGTTTGTACTCAGCGAGCGAGAGAATAAGAAATTCTCGCGCGTGGTTTATGAAGGCCAGCTATAAGAGTGATGGTGGTAGGACGACAGTGGTAGGACCAGATGGCCCACCCTGTATAATGCTGTTCTCCAGACGCCAGTTCCCGGAAATTAATTCCATCCTGCGGCGGTTTTTCATTACGGCCAGACCTGGTATGTGTGGCTGGTAATCGACATTACAAAGGCATAAAGCGCAGGGAGTGGGTAGGCAGGTACAGCTTCAGCGGTCGCCAGCGTACCCCAGGTATGGTCGCGTTCTACTTGGCTCGATTTCCTCCACTGTCGTTAAAAAGAGGAAAGGGGGCAGGATGCGTGCGGCGCACTTCTTGCCGGCGTGCAGCCCCGCAGTAACAGAATAAGCCGCGTCACTTCCTCGTCATTAGCTCTGTGGTCTCTTCCGCTGCGGTCTGGCCTAAAAGTCCTGAAAGCCGGGCACGGTTGTTCAGCCGAACGTGAAGTGAAGGTGTGCGCCGGATAATCATATTGTCCTGCTGTGCTGTTTTTATAGCGCTCGGGACTTTCAAAAGGAAGGAACGGAGATTAAGGGTTCAACCTACCGTCGACGGCGGAGCATAATTTGGGACAGCGAGAAGGATGGTGAATGAAATCGGGCGTGTCCTCTTGAAAGGAACGATCGTGGCATTTTGGGGAAAGCCACAGAGAACTGAAGTGTGTTTGACGGTACGGGGATCTGAACTGCTGCCCTCTGTAATAAGAATCTGTCGTCTCACCGGTCACTTCCAGAGGAATGGAAAAGGGAGAGGGTACGAGGGAGTGAATGAATGCCCAATCTGATAGATGCAGAATTCTGGAAACAATCCCCCAAGCTGTAGCTAAGCCATGTCTCCGCAATATCATTTCTTCTAGCAGTGTTAGTCCCGCCAATTTTGTAGGGAAACTTCTGTGGACTTTGGAATAGCTCATTCGGTAGAGTGATAGCCCGCGAAAGGCAAACGTATTGGGAGGAAAGATGATAAGAAGTGACACATTACTAGCTGTAAACAAAGAGAGAGAAAGAGAGAGAGAGAGAGAGAGAGAGAGAGAGAAAATGGTTCAAATGGCTCTGAGCACTATGGGACTTAACATCTTAGGTCATCAGTCCCCTAGAACTTAGAACTAGTTAAACCTAACTAACCTAAGGACATCACACACATCCATGCCCGAGGCAGGATTCGAACCTGCGATCGTAGCAGTCGCGCGGTTCCGGACTGCGCGCCTAGAACCGCGAGACCACCGCGGCCGGCAGAGAGAGAGAGAGAGAGAGAGAGAGAGAGACGGGGGAAGGGCGAAGGGGGAAGATGAACAATCGCAGTAAATATCAACATTTCTCAAAGAAAACTGTTTTGTGATCTGCGTACAGCAAAAGGGAAGAGCGAGAGAGTTGGGTGGGTGGGAGGGGGGGGGGGGGGGGAAGAACTGTAGAGCGCGAGCAAGGTTCGAATAATGTAACGCAAAAGAACGTAGGCTGCAACAGAATGTAGGTTACTGAGAAATATTATGATCATGTGCAGAGAATACACCAACCCTATCCTCGAACTGAGACCACTACAAGAACAGGAAGAATACCTACAATACCTATTCGTAACGGCATATTACGGTCTCCACTTGAGCTGTACGGCTAAAGCGTGCACTGTGTCAGTAGTTTGTCCTATCGCAGGATTAACTCGATATACCTCACTTTCCAATCCAGTAAGTCTCGTAATCAAAACTGACTGTTTAAACTGTCCTTGCTCTCTTACTTAATTCACACTGACACTAATACAAAGGAAAATTTTTCTTTACGTAGTAGTGCCCTTAGGCGATTTTTTTAATGCTTTTAGTTGCAAGATTTATACAAAAATATGTACCTGTTTTCAAAGCATATTTTGTACACTTACCTTCATTTTATGGAGTAAAATAACTAACTACGAAATATTCTCGATTCTAATAAATAGTAAAGAGATCATTCAATAATTTCCAGGCAAAATAACGATAACAATAGCGAGTTATTCAGTGGAATGCAATGAACCAACCACATCCGTGTACTGTCGTGGTCACAAGCTGCTGCGTAGTGCCACATTGACTTAGTGATATCCTCAAAGTGATGTGCAACAGTTGGCAGCACTTGCGCATGATGAAAACGTTGAACATTCACAAATGTGTACCTCAGCTTTCCATGGGGTAAAAATACTTCTGTTGCAGCTAAGACAAAGTAAAATTAATGTACATAATTCTAGCTAGAGGGTCTGAAAGGGTTAATTAACGTACACCAGCACAAATTTTAGTTATATTAAATTTCTACAAAAAGGTCCCGTTCATATTTTCTGTAGGAGTAATAGTTGGCGCGTAGCGAGCGAGAGAATATGAAAATCCCGCGTCTGGGTTTTGAAGATCAGATACGACACTGTTGGTTGCTAGAACGAAATCAACAGGAGCATCTTAATCACCTTGCGTATCAAAAAGCAATCAATAGTGCGTTATTACAGCTACCGGCTTAGGTAAGCAGTTACAAACTGTAAAATGGACGTCTGTGCGAATGTTGCCTCACAATACTGCGAAATTTAACAGCATAAATAGAAAGAATTGCATCGTTTTATTTGTCAGACCTTACTGTATGGGTTAAGTTTAGCTGGATCTGTCAATTTAATTACTGTAAAAAGACGTTCAAAATGGCTCTAAGCAGTGTGGGACTTAAGATCTGAGGTCATCAGTCCCCTAGACTTAGAACTACTTAAACCTAGCTAACATAAGGACATCACACACACCCATGCTCGAGGCAGGATTCGAACCTGCGACCGTAGCAGCAGCGCGGTTCCGGACTGAAGTGCCTAGAACCGCTCGGCCACAGCACAAAAAACGTTTTTCTTGCGTGATGTTAACGAAATAGCCGAGTATGCTCGTGGAGTAAGTTCCCAATCAATAGAGACCGAATATCAGGAACAGTTCCTGAAGTCTGAAGGTTTTTTTTTTTTTTTTTAACATTGGTAGGAAGGAGTATCACGAAGAACATACTAGAAATTCGCGTTTTATACCGTGCCTTTTGCCACAATATGTATTCAGTGGTGCCGGCCGCTGTGGCCGAGCGGTTCTAGGCTCTTCGGTGCGGAACCGCGCTGCTGCTACGATCGCAGGTTCGAATCCTGCCTCGGGCATGGATGTGTGTGCTGTCCTTAGGTTAGTTGGGTTTAAGTACACTCCTGGAAATGGAAAAAAGAACACATTGACACCGGTGTGTCAGACCCACCATACTTGCTCCGGACACTGCGAGAGGGCTGTACAAGCAATGATCACACGCACGGCACAGCGGACACACCAGGAACCGCGGTGTTGGCCGTCGAATGGCGCTAGCTGCGCAGCATTTGTGCACCGCCGCCGTCAGTGTCAGCCAGTTTGCCGTGGCATACGTAGCTCCATCGCAGTCTTTAACACTGGCAGCATGCCGCGACAGCGTGGACGTGAACCGTATGTGCAGTTGACGGACTTTGAGCGAGGGCGTATAGTGGGCATGCGGGAGGCCGGGTGGACGTACCGCCGAATTGCTCAACACGTGGGGCGTGAGGTCTCCACAGTACATCGATGTTGTCGCCAGTGGTCGGCGGAAGGTGCACGTGCCCGTCGACCTGGGACCAGACCGCAGTGACGCATGGATGCACGCCAAGACTGTAGGATCCTACGCAGTGCCGTAGGGGACCGCACCGCCACTTCCCAGCAAATTAGGGACACTGTTGCTCCTGGGGTATCGGCGAGGACCATTCGCAACCGTCTCCATGAAGCTGGGCTACGGTCCCGCACACCGTTAGGCCGTCTTCCGCTCACGCCCCAACATCGTGCAGCCCGCCTCCAGTGGTGTCGCGACAGGCGTGAATGGAGGGACGAATGGAGACGTGTCGTCTTCAGCGATGAGAGTCGCTTCTGCCTTGGTGCCAATGATGGTCGTATGCGTGTTTGGCGCCATGCAGGTGAGCGCCACAGTCAGGACTGCATACGACCGAGGCACACAGGGCCAACACCCGGCATCATGGTGTGGGGAGCGATCTCCTACACTGGCCGTACACCACTGGTGATCGTCGAGGGGACACTGAATAGTGCACGGTACATCCAAACCGTCATCGAACCCATCGTTCTACCATTCCTAGACCGGCAAGGGAACTTGCTGTTCCAACAGGACAATGCACGTCCGCATGTATCCCGTGCCACCCAACGTGCTCTAGAAGGTGTAAGTCAACTACCCTGGCCAGCAAGATCTCCGGATCTGTCCCCCATTGAGCATGTTTGGGACTGGATGAAGCGTCGTCTCACGCGGTCTGTACGTCCAGCACGAACGCTGGTCCAACTGAGGCGCCAGGTGGAAATGGCATGGCAAGCCGTTCCACAGGACTACATCCAGCATCTCTACGATCGTCTCCATGGGAGAATAGCAGCCTGCATTGCTGCGAAAGGTGGATATACACTGTACTAGTGCCGACATTGTGCATGCTCTGTTGCCTGTGTCTATGTGCCTGTGGTTCTGTCAGTGTGATCATGTGATGTATCTGACCCCAGGAATGTGTCAATAAAGTTTCCCCTTCCTGGGACAATGAATTCACGGTGTTCTTATTTCAATTTCCAGGAGTGTAGTTATAGGTCTAGGGGACTGATGACCTCAGATGTTAAGTCCCATAGTGCTTAGACCCATTTGAACCATTTGTATGCAGTGTTCTCTATGTTTGCCAACGGCGTTGCCGCAGTGGTAACGCCGGTTGGCGTCAGATCACCGAAGTTAAGCACTGTCGGGCTGGGCTAGCACTTGGATAGGTGACCATCCGGTGTGCCTAACGCTGTTGGCACGCGGGATGCACTCAGCCCTTGTGAGGCAAACTGAGAAGCTACTTGAGCACTTGAGCGGCTCCGGTCAGAAATACTAAGAACGGCAGGGAAAGCGGTGTGCTAACTACATCCCCCCCCCCTTATCCGCATCCAGTGACGCATGGACTGAGGATGACATGGCGGCCGGTCGGTACCGTTGGGCTTGCTTGTCCGTACGGAGTTAGTTCTCTCTGTTTATTTTCATTCATTAGCTGTTTTAATTTAAGACAGGAAGTCTCATATGTTGTAAATACCAAACAGTTTTGATTGTTATAACTGTCTCATCTTTATGTGTAAAGAAATTAATGTACATCCTCTATCTTAATGGAAAAGCGATATTTTCGTTTCAAAATGTGCCCGAGGACATCGCGACGTTATAGTCGCCATGTTGATTACGTAGTCTGAGCGCATGCGCACTGGCCAAAGCCGACGGTTGTTATCGCTGTTTCGGCAGTTAGTGCGGGTGTAGCGTGAGGCGGGGGCGCCCCGTGTGAGCAGCACGTCACGTCAGGGAGGAGCGAGTAGCAGGCAGGCGGTGAGACTCACAGAAAGCCGCGGCGGCCGGACTTGTTTTCGAATTCCCGCGGTGAAAGCCGGAGCCGGCAGAGCGGTCTGCCTCTGCTCTTCGCTTCAGCCGCTGTCCCTGCCTACAACCTTACGTACTCACCTGTACGGATTCTGCCCTGGAGCACTAGTGCAATTCTGCTGTATAATCTATTTGCTGAAAGATAAAAACTAAGTCCAAACAGCGTTTTAGACGTCACTCATACCTCTAAAATGTTAATGGAGAATACGGGGATCTCAGACAGGACTTCCATCTTCCATTGACCTCGAAAAAGTTTGCAGCGGAGTGCCGACAAAGCTCGTACGGCAGGCTTTTCGCTCGCTGTATGTCCCAGAGAACTACACCGCCTGATAGCAAAGCACCCAGAAGGGAAGGAGGAAACGAAATGAGAGTGAGTATGTGATGTTATTTGAGCCATTACGTCATCGAGTCAAACTCATTAACAACTTGAGCAAATTTAAGGCTTTAATTTGAGGCAGAAATTTCTGAGAATGTGCGTTTGGAGCACAACATCGGATGGTAGTGAAACTTGGTTCTATTTTGTCGAAAACTGACATTCTGAGCCCGTGGCTGTATGCAAAATAGATTGACTCTTACAGAGGAGATAACAGCAACCAGCCACTTTCATAATGCTATTTATTTAAGTAGCGCCGTTACCGCCTTGAACCGACAGGTCCATCATCATCAGATGGCTTGTTCACGTTGTTGTTGTTGTTGTTGTTGTGGTCTTCAGTCCGAAGACTGGTTTGATGTAGCTCTCCATGCTACTCTATCCTGTGGAAGGTTCTTCATCTCCCACCTACATCGTTCTTAATCTGTTTAGTGTATTCATCTCTTGGTCTCCCTCTACGATTTTTACCTTCCACGCTGCCCTTCAATACTAAATTGGTGATCCCTTGATGCCTCAGAACATGTCCTACCAACCGATCCCTTTTTCTAGCAAGTTGTGCCAAAAATTTCTCTTCTCCCCAATTCTATTCAATACCTCCTCATTAGTTATGTGATCTACCCATCTAATCTTCAGCATTCTTCTGTAGCACCACATTTCGAAAGCTTCTATTCTCTTATTGTCCAAACTATTTATCATCCACGTTTCATTTCCATACATGGCTGCACTCCATACAAATACTTTCAGAAACAACTTCCTGACACTTAAATCTATACTCGATGTTAACAAATTTCTCTTCTTCAGAAACAATTTCCTTGCCATTGCCAGTCTACATTTTATATCCTCTCTACTTCGACCATCATCAGTTATTTTGCTCCCCAAATAGCAAAACTCCTTTACTACTGTAACTGTCTCATTTCCTAATCTAATTCCCTCAGCGTCACCCGATTTAATTCGACTACATTCCATTAGCCTCGTTTTGCCTTTGTTGATGTTCATCTTATATTCTCCTTTCAAGACACTCTTCCAGATCCTTTGCTGTCTCTGACAGATATATTTTATATTAGCTTTCACTTTTTGTTCTCCCAGATCTCGGAGAACAAGCTAATGTAAAATGTATCTTAACGTTAACAAGCTGTCTGATGACAAACGTGTCGGATCGAAACGGAAGCTACAGGTTACGAAGATAGGAATGTTACGTTTCTCTGTAGGAGAGACCCTGAAAAGGCAACGTCAGAAAAGACCACATCACAGGAGCGTTTAAACTAGCAAACAAAGCAGAAAAGTTTTTTGAAGGACATCATCTTTACGCCAGTGACTGTTATAAGTTTTTATTACACTATTGCAGTTTCGGCCTTAGGCCATTATCAGGTGCTGATACTATGGCTTTAAGCCATGTCAACGTAATGCAAGCTGACACATTTGTATGTCGTTGTCAGCTTACATTACGTTGACATGGCTTAAAGCACTTGATAGTGGTCTATGGCCGAAATTGCAATAATGTAATAAAAACTTATAACAGCCATTGGCGTAAAGATTTTTATGACTGTGAATCCCAGGTACAACAAGTTTATCCAAAGCAGAAAAGGTTCAAGAGAATCGCCTACGTTAGCACGGGCGTCTCATGCACCGGGAAACTTGCCGTGTGACAGCGAGGACTTGACAGTAAAGAAGCGAGAGAAGCCCCAGACAGCCACCGAGTACGTCGATTAGGGTACAAAAGAACGTCCTGAAAACGGGGACTGCACCTTGACATGACGCAAATACATGCAGAATGGTGTAACAAAACTAGGAGGGCAGATCTGGAGAGACGTTGAGAATACACTAAGGTGAAAAAAGTAATGGGACAGCGATATGCACATATACACGTGGCGGTAGTATTGTGTACGCCAGGTACAAAAGGGCAGTGCAGTCGTGAAACTGTCATTTGTACTGAGGTGATTCGTGCGGAAAGCCTGCCGACATGATTTCTGCCGCACCTCGGGAATTGACAGACTTTGTACGCGAAATGGCAGTTGGAGATAGACGCATGGGATATTCCGTTTTGGAAATCGTTAGGGAATTCAGGATTCCGATATCCAGTGCAGACGACACCAAATTTCACCACAGACAACGCAGGGGCCGATGGTCTTCACTTAACGACCGAGAGCAGCGGCGTTTGAGTAGAGTTTTCACTTATAACAGAAAGGGCAATACTGCGTGAAATAACCGCAGAAATCAATGTGGGATGTACGACGAATGTACTCTTAAGGTGGCAGACGCGACTGCCTTTGCTAACAGCACGACATCGCCTACAGTGCCTCTCCTGTACTCAACAGAGTATTCATCATGCTTAAAGGCAAGAGTTTTTGCTGTTATTAAGTGCGAAATAACAGAAACATGCTTTACATAAGATCGACAAGGTACTGAAGAGATATTTGGCATGTTTCTGTTTTGCTTTTTTTTATTTAACTTTTTTTAAAAGAAATCCCGTTTTCGAGGAATGCCTTTCTTTATTTTTGCTACAACTTCCCTCTGTTTCACATTACAAATCAACAACTTTCGAATAAAACATGAATTAAAGATAGCAATTTCAATTGCGCTATAAATTCTTTTTAAGTAACAGACGGGAGGATAACCATATAGAACAAAAGTATTCCGTAAGTTAAGTGGCCCTACACACTGCGTTTCTAACCGGTTCTCCGCTGTCGGTTTCTGTGGGAACCTACACTCGTGCTCATAAATTAAGGGTAATGCTGATACATGGTGAAACAACGCTCTGGGGTGGGCGGTTTGCGGGTTTAAATAACCTCGGGGCATGACCATGCAGTGCATCTGACCTGCGGCCGTCGCACGGTGGCGCTGGCAGCAGTCCACATACGCAGAGGTGTGTTGGTTCATGTCAGAGTACGGTGCAGCGAGTAAGTGTGCAGACGTTTTAAGACGTGCTTATGGTGGCTGTGCGTTGAAAATGGCTGAAAGAACACATACAGATGACGTTATGAGGGGTAGAATACTAGGGCGACTGGAAGCTGGCCAAACACAGCAGGTCGTAGCACAGGCCCTCCGTGTGCCACAAAGTGTGATCTCAAGATTATGGCAACGATTCCAGCAGACAGGAAACATGTCCAGGCGCTACAGTGCGGGACGTCCACAGTGTACAGCACCACAAGAACACCGATATCTCACCATCAGTGCCCACAGACGGCCACGGAGTACTGCAGGTAGCCTTGCTCGGGACCTTACCGCAGCCACTGGAACAGTTGTCTCCACACACACAGTCTACAGACGACTGAACAGACATGGTTTATTCACCCAGAGACCTGCAAGGTGCATTCCACTGATCCCTGATCACAGGAGAGTCCTTAAAGCTTGATGCCAAGAACACAGTACATGGTCATTGGAACAGTGGTCCCAAATTATGTTCAAGGACGAGTCCGGGTATAGTGTGAACAGTGATTCTCGCCGGATTTTCATCTGTCGTGAACCAGGAACCAGATACCAACCCCTTAATGTCCTTGAAAGGCACCTGTATGGAGGTCGTGGTTTGATGGTGTGGGATTATGATTGGTGCACGTCTCTCTGTCTCTGACAGAGGAACTGGACGTCATTTTGCACCAGTATGTCCGCCTTTTCAAGGGTGCAGTGGGTCCCACCTTCCTCCTGATGGATGATAACGCACGGCCCCACCGAGTTGCCAACGTGGAGGAGTACCTTGAAACAGAAGATGTCAGGTGAATGAAGTGACCTGCTTGTTCTCCAGACCTAAACTCCATCGAGCACGTCTGGGATGCTCTCGGTCGACGTATCGCTGCACATCTTCAAACCCCTACGACACTTCAGGAGCTCCGACAGGCACTGGTGCAAGAATGGGAGGCTGTACCCCAGCAGCTGCTCGACCACCTGATCCAGAGTATGCCAACCCGTTCTGCGGCGTGTGTACGTGTGCATGGTGGTCATATCCCATATTGATGTCGGGGTACATGCGCAGGAAACAGTGGCGTTTTGTAGCACATGTGTTTCGGGACTGTTTTCTCAACTTATCACCAGTACCGTGGACTTACAGATCTCTGTCATGTGTGTTCCCTATGTGCCTATGCTATTAGCGCCAGTTTTGTATAGTGCCACGTTGTATGGAACCACATTCTGCAATTATCCTGAATTTATGAGCATGAGTGCAGTAAGACAGTGATCGAAAAGAGGTAACGCCCGATAGGTATGCAACACAGCTAAGGAACAAGTGACGCTACTATCATAACTACCATAGCGTACGCTGATTTACGACAGTCTAGGATAGCCTACTGTAGTTTTACAACTCTAGCACTTGTGCGTGGATTCATTGGATGCAATGGAAGAGGAGCGCAACGACGCCGTGCTTACCTGTTCCCACAGCGGCGGCAACCACATCGAGCTATGTCTGAGGTTGCCGCATTACTCTGTGTTTTGTGTTGCGTGTTTTAGTGATTGCTTATTACAGACCTTTTCGTCGTTGCGAGGCTATCTTCTCAGAAACGAAGGTAATTAATGTAATATATTTAATAAATAATCATTACACTAATACTCTGCAACGAACCAGGAGGTTCCTAATACTAAAGGAGTCTGAAATATGCCTGAAGCATGGCTGAAATTTTTTCGGCTAAGTGTGTGTCTGTCATCCCTATCGCCGTCCTGAGACCAGAGATGTGTCTCGTCGAAATATCACCCCACTTTGACATAAAAATCCCGCGAGATACGCGAGAAATTTTTCTTCAGCACGTGCTCCGAATAAAAACAGCTACTTCCGACGTGGCTAACGGGAAGAAAAGCTGCGAAAATGTAATATGTGTTATAGGCCCTGTATTGTTCCTGATCTATATTAACGACATAGGAGACAATCTGAGTAGCCGTCTTAGATTGTTTGCAGATGATGCTGTCATTTACAGATGATCAAAAGGACTTGCAAAATCATTTAGGTAAGATATCTGTATGGTGCGAAAAGTGGCAACTGACCCCGAATAAAGAAAAGTGCGAAGTTATCCACATGAGTACTAAAAGAAATCAGCTAAATTTCGATTACGAGGTAAGTCACACAAATCTGAGGGCTGTAAATTCAACTAAATACTTAGGGATTACAATTAGAAATTACCTAAATTGGAACGATCACATAGATGATATTGTGGCGAGAGCAAACCAAAGACTGCGATTGATCGCCAGAACACTTAGAAGGTGCAACAGGTCTACCGAAGAGACTGCTTACACTACGCTTGTCCGCCCTATTCTGGAGTACTACTGTGCGGTGTGGGATCCACATCAGGAGGGACAGACGGATGACATCGAAAAAGTACAAAGAAGGGCAGTTCGTTTTGTAATATCGCGAAATAGGGGAGACAGTCTCACAGACAATACACGTGAATTGGAGTGGCAATCATTGAAACAAAGGCGTTTTCGTTGCGACGTGATCTTCTCATGAAATTTCAATCACTAGTTTTCTCCTCAGATTGCGGAAACATTCTGTTGGCACCCACCTACATAGGGAGAAATGATCATCACGATAAAATAAGAGCAATCAGGGCTCGCACGGAAAAATATAAGTGCTCGTTTTTCCCGCGTGCCGTTCGAATTGAGTATTCTGCAAAGCATCAGCGACGGGACCAGTACACCGGAATAGCATTACGAAATATTTGCACGTACCATTTTATGAAATTCCACCCAAGCATTCTGACCTTCCCTCTTTGTCAGAAGACTCAAAAGAGAGAAATGCGTGCCAGACCTTGGACATGAGCCCGTCCTTGGGAACCGACACACACGCTTCGGAATGCAGGACCACTGCCAGCCACTCGGTAGGACCAGCGCTGCATACACAACGCATCCTACCGTGGGTGGACCAACGCGTGCTATACAGACGTAGGGTATCAGCACGGACTAGTAATTACCTTGTGAATGGTACAGTTCACACACGTTGAAGAGACGTCACAGTGTAGGCGAGCGGTGCCCACTGCGACATCCGTACGCTCCTTACGCTATTGGTGAGTAGCCGTTCTCTCGACAAAAATGACGCCGCACAGCTGTAACTGAACTGAAATTACAATGCAAATCGAGACCTTTAGCTGCTTAAAAGCGTAGATAAATATCATCGGGGACAGTTGAAAAGTCGGCCGCGGTGGCCGAGCGGTTCTAGGCGCTGCAGTCTGGAACCGCGCGACCGCTACGGTCGCAGATTCGAATCCTGCCTCGGGCATGGATGTGTGTGATGTCCTTAGCTTAGGTAGGTTTAAGAAGTTCTGAGTTATAGGGGACTGATGACCTTAGAATTTAAGTCCCATAGTGCTCAGAGCCGTTTGTACCATTTTGAACAATTGAAAATGTGTGTCCCGAACGGGACTCGAATCCGGGATCTCCTGCTTACATGGCAGACCTCTATCCGTCTATCTCTGTCAGGACACAGAGGATAGTGCGGCTGCAGGGACTTACCTCTGGCACGCTCCCCGTGAGACTCACACTTTCCAACTTTCTGCCCACACACTACATTTGTAGTGCTCCTGTCCACCATACTCATTGCTCACGGCAGTCAATGTACCGATTCTCGTAAGAGTTCGGGCAGTGTGAGTGCATCCGCACTGAGCAAGATCATTGGCCGGTAAGCCTTATTTATATAACTGAACTGTTTCTTTTGAAACGGAGATCGCAGATCGACATTTTTTCTACATTATCGCCATGTCAGCACGCCCTATCGGTAAATGTAAGTGTCGTGTGACTAGAGCCTCCCGTCGGGTAGACCGTTTGCCGGGTCTTACTATTTGACGCCACTTCGGCGACTTGCGCGTCGATGGGGATGAAATGATAATGATGATTAGGACAACACAACACCCAGTCCCTGAGCGTAGAAAATCTCCGACCCAGCCGGGAATCGAACCTGGGGCCTTAGGATTGACATTCAGTCGCGCTGACCACTCAGCTACTGAGAGCGGACTAGCCCTGTCGATATACAAGGTGGACAGAAGTGTTTTGCTGTTAGTCTCTACGGCTCGCTCCGCAGAAAGCCAAACATTACTGGATATAAGTTTCGCCTGTAATACAAAGCACTGTTCTTTCATATAGACCCAAACAAGTTTCAGTATCTTTGTGCCATCCTCATACGTTTTCTTTACTTGAATCTGTAAAATTTGAACATGTTTTAAGTCGTAATTAATCCACGAAAATTAAGCCTATAACAGTTTCTGTTTCTCGTTGGGATTATCTCAACTTTACATTATAGAGTCAGGCAGGACCGTCTGTACATTGTCGTGTCCAGGTACCTCGTAATCTACACCTAAATTGTGTTAATGTGAATTTGGCTGCCAAGTTAAACCGTCACTTTAACAGTAATTTGGTTGTTCTAAGGTATTTCGTGAATCTGTTTGCGATTACTGGCATTTAGTTCTCGCAAATCTTTTTTCATCTGCATTCTATTGTGTTATTGTGGAAGCACACACAAACGCTGTACACATTTTGCAGAACTTTGTCTGTAAATAACACTGGTCAAACTTCGCGCAAACATAATTTAGTTGTAGATGACAAGGTGAAACTACTACTTAATGTACAAAGGGTCCTGCATAACCCTACAATGCCGGCCGGAGTGGCCGAGCGGTTCTAGGCGCTACGGTCTGGAACCGCGCGACCGCTACGGTCGCAGGTTCGAATCCTGCCTCGGGCATGGATGTGTGTGATGTCCTTAGGTTAGTTAGGTTTAAGTACTTCTAAGTTCTAGGGGACTGATGACCTCAGATGTTAAGTCCCATAGTGCTCAGAGCCATTTAACCCTATAATGTAAAATTCACATAATGACGACAACAAACAAAAACTGTTTTGCGCTTAATTTTAGTAAATTAACTGTCGCTTAAGACAAGTTCAAATTTTACACATTTAGATAAAGAAAACCTACTAACGATAGCACAAAGGCGCTGAACCATGTTTGAAGTTATATAAAAAAGCAATGTTTTACGGTGAACACACAGTGTGTAGTGGGGCGATCACTCTGTTGTAGAAATAATTCAAAAGGCAAGATCGTTTAAATACTGTTTCAACAGACTAAAGGTGCCATGATCGGATCTGAATGTAGATTAACATTTATAAACCATTTGGATATAACGATACATGAGACAGACCACCTGATACAAAATCATTGTCACAAAAATTAAGAAACCATTGCTCTCCTGGTCATTCTTTTCCATAAGATATGTAAAACAGAAGTCACAAGATAAAACTATTTGGTCGAGTAGCGGTCGTGTAGCAATGAGTTATCGATTTCCTCAATTTGTGAAGCATTTTTTCTTGAATAAATCACCGACTTTTGTCTTTGCATGTACATCTACTGATTTCCGTCCCATTCCTGAAGAGGGGCAGCAGCCTTTTCAGTAGTTGCAGGGGCAACAGTCTGGATGATTGACTGATCTGGCCTTGTAACACTAACCAAAACGGCCTTGCTGTTGTGGTACTGCGAACGGCTGAAAGCAAGAGGAAACTACAGCAGTAATTTTTCCCAAGGGCAAGCAGCTTTACTGTATGGTTAGTAGCATGGAGAGCTGCATCAAACTAGTCTCAGGACTGAAGACCACAACAACAACAACAGCGGACTACTGCTTCGAAATGCGTTCTATTTTGTCTTAAAGTGTATTAGCGGTGACAACGTTTAGTACGTCTAAATGCCCGCAATTTTGTGGCTCAAGTAATATGCCGCGAGAACAAAGTCTTCAGACGTGCCTCTGGTATGCAGAGAAGGGCCTCAAACTCTTTGCCGTGGAGTTTGGAAACGCATGTACTATTTCTCTACTTTGTGAATTCAGGAGAGAAGTCTTTTCATCGTAAGAAATACCATTCTGATCGTAACTCATTTTCTCTAAAATTGTGACTGAGCCTCTTTCACTACGGACCGACTCACGAGTGACGAATAAATCAATAAAGAGTTGTGCGGGAGTACCGAGTGGGCTTATCCTCCGCCTATCCACAGCGAGCAACTCTGGGATGCTGCGAGGTGGGTTAACAAGGACAGGTGGTGCGTGTGGATCCTGTATGGCAAAGCGCCAGCTAGCTCGCCAGCGTTTGTGTGTGTGTGTGTGTGTGTGTGTGTGTGTGTGTATGTGTCCAGGCGAAGACGACTCTGCGGGCTGCGCTGACCTCACCTGCCTCCAGTAGGAGAGTGCGTTCCAGCACACCGCCTACGCGGCTGCCTGGAAGCCCGGCCGCACCTCCGGCGCTCTTGGCCTGGAATTTTTCGGCGGCCACCTCAGAACTCGCTGCCAGCTGTCTGGCCCGCCCCACTTTGCTCTGGGTCACGGTTTGCGAAGCAGATTTGCCGAATAACGAGTGCGCCTCAAGTAAGGAAGTACCGAAGTCTCCGTTTACCCAACCTAACGCGGTCTCGACACGGCAATGAAAGAAGACAGCGGTTTAACGTCCCGTCGACATCGAGGTCATTAGAGACGGAGCACAAGCTTGGAAGGGTTCAAGGACGGGGAAGTAAGGCCTCCGTGCTCTCTTTCCAAAAAAAACCATCATGTCTTTTGCCTAGACCCCACGGTCTGTACTCCATCCGCCGAATCGAGACAGTGCGGCTGCCCTGCAGAATCGTAGAGCGCTGGAGTGATCAAACCGAAGGCGAGGTGCCCCGACAGCAATGCGCTTTGCATTCACAACACTTCGGTAACAAGGAACAAAAACGAGAATAAGATCTTTAATTATGGACACAATTATGTATTCTTTCCTGCACCCTGCGACACCAGCTCTGTACTTGGATTTGGAGGAAAAATGGAACAAGTATTTAAAACTACTCATCAGTAATTTTGTAGGGTGAACTCTTTATTTTCTTTCCAGCACTGGTTGAATAATCATCCGTTTTAGGAGTCGGACGAGCTACAACAACAACAAAAACAACAACAACAACTACTACTACTACTACTACTACTACTGCTGCTGCTGCACACATTTCTGCCACACATACAGAATTACTTCACCGACTGCGTCAACCAGAAGTACTTGGAAGGTTCTGATCCTTGCTGCGACATAATTCTTCATCTGTGCCCCGACAAGTTTAATAGCGTTGAATTCACAGTGGTACCGTGGCGTTTCTAAAACTGTTTTGTTCACTAGACTTGCCACAGCGTCTACAACATACGCATTATCAGCTGGTTAATTTCCCTCCACGATAGGCAGCAGTTCTCCCTTTAACATATCATGTTCAAACCTTTTTTGTTAACAGACGCCAGTCTATACTATTCTGTTTACTGGAGCCTGTGTTCGGAATTTTCTGCAGTTTGTGGGAGTGATATGGCGCATTATGACAAACAATAACACAACGATCCTCAAGGTGAGGAAGAACTTTGGAAAATCTAGATTGAGAAGACTTGGCGTTCATTTCTTCGTGACAGTCACAAGCCTTTTTCGACTCGAAAGTCCACAAACACTCGTCCACAAAACCTGTTTCGCTTCCTGAATGCGTATCATTAGTCGTTTTCCTTTCAGAACTTTGTTTGCTGTAGACAACACAGACAGAAAGACAGAAAGGCTTTCTTAGCTGAAGATACTGGAGCATCTACCCAAATTTTAGTCCGCGTATGGCCTGCATTTACCGAAACTTCCAAATAATAAACTGACTTGATGGTTAAATAACTCCTCCGTTATAGAATGGTCGCTTCTTTGTCGATTAGAGTGCTCTCACGTCCACGATTAACGTATCTGAAATTTTTCAAAAAAAAAAAAAAATCGCTCTAGGCACTATGGGACTTAACATCTGAGGTCATCAGTCCCCTAGGGCTTAGAACTACTTAAACCTAATTAACTTAAGGACAGCACACACATCCATGCCCGAGGCAGAATTCGAACCTGTGACCTTAGCAGCAGCGCGGTTCCGGACTGAAGCGCCTACAACCGCTCGGTCACAGCGGCCGGCCACAGTGCTTCAAACCGACCGGAGTTATGTTCTAAGAGTTAATATCGCGTCCGGTGAAATCGTAAGAGTTAAACGGGCTGTGTATCTGGGGCCCAGATGCGCTCCGCCGCCGGTCGGTGTGTCGAAGGCGGCGACGTTTCGGCCGCTGGGCGATTGACCATCGTCACGGCCACGAGCTGGCGGTCTAATTAAGAGAGCTTTGGCCCCCGGATGCGCGCCACTGGCGGCGGAGACAAGTTCACGGCACCACTGTCTTCCGCTCCACCAGTCCATGCCTTCTGCTGGGACAACCCACTGGTTCTAACAACCGACTGTTTTTTCATTCAGTCTGCTTTCTGTTTCAGTGGAATAAAACAACCGAGAGGAAGCAGTCTCTGAGGGCACGTCAGCTATGTGAATGTTTTCGTTCAATCAGAGGCCTATTGGTTTCGCTTAATGTCACATTGCACTGACGGAACAAAGTGGCTACTCAAACCTGTAAGGAAAAGAAGAAAAAAAAAAGAAGGGGGCGAGATTGCGCGGCCCGTCCCTCCAGAGGCTCGAGTTGTCCTTCGTCAGTGTGTTATTTTTAGCATAAGTTAGTTTAACTAGTGTGTAAGTCTAGGGACCGATGACCTTGAAAGGTCTCTGTTGGATTCTTTTCATGTTAATTTTTTAAAACTGTTGTCATTTACGGCAAACATTCCACTTATAAATTTACTGTGGTGTTTCTATCTGGGAGGAGACTGAGCAGTGGAACGTGTTACTTTTACACATAATCAAGAACGATCTGTCACACTACTACACTTTAAAACACAGTTTATATGTAATTCATGTCACACAGTCTCATACGGGACCTACGTCCGCTTTGTTGTATATACTGTATATGATAAGATACTGTCATCCCCCTTCCCTTCTGTGTGAAAGGATGAATGAGCAAATGTATTTCTAGTTGAGTGCTTGATGGTAGCAGACAAACCTGTCTGCTAGAGAACAGTAGGACCAACGTCGGAACAGGTAGCTACGCTTTCTAAAAGCAAAGAGGTTTCTATTCTTAGTATGGTCCTGTCCATCCCTTGTCATGTTGGTATAGAAAGCTGCCTCTCTGTTCACTCCCGTTTGTATCTGTTGAGCACCCTCGGTAGGGGCCCTGGCAGTCTGTCCGCAGCGAGCGTCTGAAGTGGTAAGATCTCCAGCTAAGCGCGTCTCTGCTAAGTCTGTAGGACAATGGATTTCTTAAGCTGAGCCTAACTGAAAATTTAATCACCTTTATTTCTGGTTTAGATCTAAAACATGTTATGTTATCTTGAATTGCAACGCAGTGTAATTCGAGTGTGAAGTTCACAATATCTTCCAGTAGTTGCTTTGTCACTACTTTGTGAGTAAAGTGGAACCATGTGTGGATGATCCGTAACTCTAACTAAGATCATCAATCTTAAATGCGAATGTGCGTGAGATTATAACGTCTCGTCTTGACAATATTTTTCAATATAGCAACTTTTCTTTATGTTCAACCCACGTGGGGTGTACTTTGTGAGACCAGTACCACGTACTTATACAATTGTTTGACCCATCAGGTTAATAGTAAGACGATAGTAACCAGTTCGTGGTTTTTCTTTAGTAAATTGCGTTTCGATGTAATTTATTTTAATTATCAAAATTATTGTGGAGTTTCACACTCTGTGTAAACCAAGTTGACCACGTGAAGCATGTGGTGTAATCATCAAAGTAGCCCTCAGCTATTCTTTTCGGGAAGATTTCACAGAGAGTTAGTATGAATTTAGTATACCAGTGTGTGGTAATTTCATGAGGGACAGGATTGCGCTACGAATGTAACTTCTTTGGGCGAAAATTGAATCGGTTGGTTGCGGTTAATTTCCTCTTGCATATGTTTCAACGTTCTTCGCGTGTTTTTTATGAATGCAGTGTTGTATGCAGTCTCCCATTCTTGGCTACATATTTGATGTGTTCCGTAAGATAACAAACTCACATTTTCACAATCCTAAATAAGGCACCAGTTTAGTTATGAATCAAGTTTAATATGCTGAAATTTCAATGATCAATGTTAAAATAATTTTCCAAATATAAACTGATTTATTTCTTTTTATTTAAATTCTCTTTATATATATATATATATATACAGGGTGATTCAAAAAGAATACCACAACTTTAGGAATTTAAAACTCTGCAACGACAAAAGGCAGAGCTAAGCACTATCTGTCGGCGAATTAAGGGAGCTATAAAGTTTCATTTAGTTGTACATTTGTTCGCTTGAGGCGCTGTTGACTAGGCGTCAGCGTCAGTTGATGCTAAGATGGCGACCGCTCAACAGAAAGCTTTTTGTGTTATTGAGTACGGCAGAAGTGATTCGACGACAGTTGTTCAGCGTGCATTTCGAACGAAGTATGGTGTTAAACCTCCTGATAGGTGGTGTATTAAACGTTGGTATAAACAGTTTACAGAGAATGGGTGTTTGTGCAAAGGGAAAAGTTGTGGACGGCCGAGAACGAGTGATGAAAATGTAGCACGCATCCAGCAAGCATTTGTTCGCTCAGCTCGAACAAGAAGCACAACAATTCATATTTCAGCAGGATGGAGCGCCACCACATTGGCACTTATCTGTCCGTAACTACCTGAATGTCAACTACCCGAGGCGATGGATCGGCCGCCAGGCAGCCCGTGACAGAGCACTTCATCACTGGCCTCCAAGAAGCCCTGATCTTACCCCCTGCGATTTTTTCTTATGGGGGTATGTTAAGGATATGATGTTTCGGCCACCTCTCCCAGCCACCATTGATGATTTGAAACGAGAAATAACAGCAGCTATCCAAACTGTTACGCCTGATATGCTACAGAGAGTGTGGAACGAGTTGGAGTATCGGGTTGATATTGCTCGAGTGTCTGGAGGGGGCCATATTGAACATCTCTGAACTTGTTTTTGAGTGAAAAAAAATCTTTTTAAATACTCTTTGTAATGATGTATAACAGAAGGTTATATTATGTACCTTTCATTAAATACACATTTTTAAAGTTGTGGTATTCTTTTTGAATCACCCTGTATATCACCGGTTATCGTAAGATGACTACTAAAAGATTATAATTAATGTTAGTCTGGTTGGGAATTTGGTAAGCTCGACTGGATACCTGGTGAAACAGTTGCTCAGTAATGCAAGATTAACTTCCCCAGATAGCTCACTGCTTTTAACCCGCTTTTATTGTCTTGAATATCAGCACCGCTTTCAGAGCAAATTAATGCATTACAACCTCAGCGGTTTTGTCTCTTAGGAATTCACACACATTTGAACATTTGAGGAAGATGGTG
Organism: Schistocerca piceifrons; assembly: GCF_021461385.2. Lineage (NCBI taxonomy): Eukaryota > Metazoa > Arthropoda > Insecta > Orthoptera > Acrididae > Schistocerca > Schistocerca piceifrons. The sequence continues at coordinate 96,646,778 of NC_060147.1, read as the reverse complement.
TCCAGAAGTTCCTGATAAATTAATGTCGACCGGAAAGGTGTAGGAGGGGGGGGGGGGCGGGGGCGGGGCGGGGGGCGGGCTGCATACCACAGTACTGACTTTTCTTTACTCACAGCTGAGCTACACTGAAGCGCCAAAGAAACCGGTACTCCTGCCTAATATCGTGTAGGGTCCCCCGCGAGCACGCAGAAGGCCGCAATACGACGTGGCACGGACTCGATTAATGTCTGTAGTAGCACTGGATGGAATTGACACCATGAATCCTGCAGGGCTGTCCATAAATCCATAAGAGTACGAGAGGGTGGAGATCTCTTCTGAACCACGTTGCAAGGCATCCCAGACATCTTCGGTAATGTTAATGTCTGGGGTGTTCGGTGGCCAGCGCTAGTGTTTAAATTCAGAAGAGTGTTTATGGAGCCACTCTGTAGCAATTGTGGACGTGTGGGGTGTCGCATTGTCCTGCTGGAACTACCCAAATCCGTCAGAATGCACAATGGACATGAACGGATGCAGGTGATCAGACAGGATGCTTATTCACGTGTCACCTGTCAGAGTCGGATCTAGACATACGAGGAGTCTCATATCACTCCAACTGCACACGCCCCACACCATTACAGAACCTTCACCAGCTTCAACAGTCCCCTGCTGACATGTAGGGTTCACGAATTCGTGAGGTTGTCTCCATACCCGTACACGTCCATCCGCTTGATACAATTTAAAACGAGACTCGTCCGACTAGGCAACATGACTTCAGGCATCAACAGTCCAATATCGATGTTGACGGGCCCAGGCCAGGCATAAAATTTTGTGTCGTGCAGTCATCAGGGGTACACTAGTTGGTCTTCGGCTCCGAAAGCCCATATCGATGATGTTTCGTTGAATGGTTCGCACGCTCACAGTTGTTGATGGCCTAGCATTGAAATCTGCAGAAATTTTCGGAAAGGTTGCACTTCTGTCACGTTGGATGATTCTCTTCAGTCTTCGTTGGTCCCTATCTTGGAGGATCTTTTTCTGGCTGCAGCGATGTCAGAGATTTGATGTTTTACCGCATTCCTGATATTCACGGTACACTCGTGAAATGGTCGTACGGGAAAATCCCCACTTTATCGCTGCCTCGGAGATGCTGTGTCCCATCGATCGTGCGCAGACTATAACACCACGTTCAAACTCACTTAATCTCGATAACCTGCCATTCTAGCAGCAGTAACGAATCTAACAACTGCACCAGACACTTGTTGTATTATATAGGCGATGCCGACCGCAGCGCCATATTCTGCCTGTTTACATATCTCTGAATACGCGTGCCTATACCAGTTTCTTTGGCGCTTCAGTGTATACATGAGCCGTAGGCAGTAGTTTAAGTGCAGTGTTAAATATCCTTAACTTATATGGAATAACATTCATGTAATTAACACATTTTGAAATATTAAGTATTCTGAAACTTTAGATTTATAAAACTCAATACAATTCAATTCCAATGCTAGTTTAAAAACGCAGAATTCCTTGAGAAATGTAATTCTGCTGAGAATTTGGGGTTTTCGAGAAAAATCGCCATCTTTCAGAAGTCTGAGAATTACGGCAGTTGTATGACTGTTTTCACTGGGTCTCTTTCAGTCTTTTCGGCTATACACCAATCATGGCTAGGACTGGGAACACAAATACCCTACCTCATTCCGAAGACAGATGAATAGGAAGTGTATTTCTAAACCTGATTTTTACGCACTTCTAGAGCTAAATGTGGAAGTTTTGTTGGTTCTGAAAGATTAATTACTGGTGCTGCATTATAAATTTATGTGTAAATAAATGAAGAATTATTTTTTATTTAAATTCAACTCAGTATTTGTCTCTTTTTCACTCCTTTGCAGCCATCACTGGTAATCATATTTCGGTATATATTGAGGTTGTGTGAACAGACACAAGTTTTCAAAAAATGGTTCAAATGGCTCTGAGCACTATGGGACTCAACTGCTGAGGTCATTAGTCCCCTAGAACTTAGAACTAGTTAAACCTAACTAACCTAAGGACATCACAAACATCCATGCCCGAGGCAGGATTCGAACCTGCGACCGTAGCGGTCTTGCGGTTCCAGACTGCAGCGCCTTTAACCGCACGGCCACTTCGGCCGGCACAAGTTTTCTTTTCACTGTTTGGTGACAATATTTTAATAGTTTGATGAAGAAAGAGTCCACAGCCTTTATATAAAAAAAATTATAAGGTAAAGACTACCAATTGCTGTCAATACATTTGCTATTTGACATTCGTATTTCGAGGGTTTATCATCTTCATGTATATATAAAATGCCATGCCTCCCATTACCAGCACTGTAATTCAGAACCAATGCCAACATCCAGGATACTGAGGACCAGCTACAGAAACTGTGGTCTAAGTTGCTTCAAGAGACGAGACAACGGGTGACGAAGTATGTAAGGCTTTGATGTCGAAACTAAGGCTCAAGCGACCCAGTGGAGGCATTCTGGTTCGCCAAAACCTAAAAAAAAAAAAAATCGGCAAGTGCTGTCGAATTGGAAGCTTCTGCTCACCGTTTTCTTCGATTCTAATGCCATAGTGCATCACGAATTTTTTACCAAAACGTCAAACGATCAATAAGGACAACTACTCAAAAGTTCACCGCCGTTTGTGGGAACCAATTCGAAATTTTTTTTTTTTTTTGGTGAAACAATTCATGTCTTTTTCACCACGATAATGCACCTGCTCACACTTTATTGCCAGTTAGCAAATTTTGGGGAAAAACAAAACAGTAATGATGCTCCAGCCTCCACATTCGCTAGATATGCTCGCGTGTGACTTTTTTCTGTGTGGAAAAATAAAGAGAATGTTAGAGGGACGTCGTTTTATATGCTTAGAAGACATTAAAAGTGCATCGCTGAAAGAGCTAGGTGCTATCCCGAAGATCCAGAAGCGTTTCGGAGATTGGAAGAAGCGCCAGTATAAGTACAAATGGTTCTGAGCACTATGGAACTTAACAACTGAGGTCATCAGTCCCGTAGAACTTAGAACTACTTAAACCTAACTAACCTAAGGACATCACACACATCCATGGCCGAGGCAGGATTCGAACCTGCGACCGTATTGGTCGCGCAGTTCCAGACTGAAGCGCCTAGAACCGCTCGGGCATATCGGCCGGATCAGTGTAAGTTTACAGTATCTGATGGGGGCTACTTTGAAGAAGTTAACATTCATGCAGACGAAAAAAATAAAATTATTTCCAAAAAATGAAAATTTGCGAAACTTTTTGAATACACATCATATATGGTACCTGTCCGAATGCAGTGTGGGTTGGAATCACCATTCAGTTTGCATAGGGAACTGAAGATAACACTAACGTTGTGTCGAAACTGATCGCGTAATTAACATATTTTATAAAACGTACGCCTGTTGGTCTTCCTTAGTTTTACAAAATCTAGATATTATCCCTGAAAACTTGTTCCAACTTAATAAGTAATGTCCTTAGTAATATATGCAATGTATCACTGACACAGGAAATTTTTCAAGGCAGGTTAAAATATGCATTTATTAAACTATTTCACAAGGAAGCTGACAAGGCAGACTTAAATAATTATCGACCAGTTTTCTTACTGACGTCTTTTGCCAAAATATTCGAATAAGTAATGTACTCAAGAGGAGTCTCACACTTAAGTGTAAACAATTTACTAGCATATCACATTTGGGATTCGAGAAAGATTTATCGCCTGAAAATGCTATTTATATAGTCATTCATCTAATACTGTAAGCCTTAAATAATAATATATCGCCTGTTGGTATATTTTGTGATCTCTCCAAGGCCTTCGATAGTACAGGTCGTGATACTCTATCAGAAAAACTTTTGTGGTACTAATGGCTTGACACACAGCTGGTTTGAATCATACTTGACAAACTTGCACTGAATATTTCAGATAATGTCGGAAGGTAGAAAATTATACTGTTTGGGATAAAATCACAATGGGAGTCAGGGTTCAACTTTGTGGCCACCCTATTTCTTATATATGTGAATGACCCGCCACTTAACATTCAATAAGCAAAACTGGTACCTTTTGCAGACGACACTACTGTTATAGTAAATCGCACTGGGGAGAAAGCAACAGAAGAATTGGTAGATGATATTTTCCAAATAAGTATTTAGGGATTCTCTGAAAATCGACTCTACCTAAATTTTGAAAACACACACTACATTCAGTTCTGTACAATGAATAGAGTCATACCAACAACTGGCGAAGCATAGGGGCAAGAGGCAGTAAGTAGGGCAGAATGATCCTAATTGTTGGGTGTTCACATTGATGAAAACATCAACTGGAAGATGAGTACTACTGAGCTCCTCAAACAAGTAAGATCAGCTGTTTTTGCTCTTCGTATAATTGCTACTCTTGCAAAGAAACGTATCAATTTCCTGGCACATTTCGCATAATTCCACTCAATAATAATGTACAGAGTAAGTTTCTGGGGTACCTAGTCACTCAGAAAGAAGGTATTGATTGCACAAAGGCGAGCAGTACGAATAATATGTGCTGTTCAACCGCGGATATAATGCAGGTACCCCTTCAAGTAGTTAGGTATTTTGACGCCGCAGTTAGAATACATATATTCGCTAATTAAATTCGCCATAAATAGTTCGTCACGGTTTGAGAAGAACGGTAATGTACGTACCTACAACACTAGAGGGGGAAAATATGACTTTTTGCCCATTGTTTAAGCTGTCAGTGGCACAGAGAGGAGTTCCATATGCAGCAATGAAAATTTGTAATCATTTGCTGATTAACATAAAATACCTGACCAACAACGAAGGAAGTTTTACACCTAATTTAAAAACGTTTGTCCTGGACAAATGGTTCTATTCCTTTGACGAATTTCTACTCAAAAACTGGTAGCCAGTAAAAAAAAATAAAAAAATAAAATCGTAAGTGTAGTTGCAGGAGTAGGCGGAAAGTGATAAGGTATTCATTAATGTTTGCACTAATCATGTACACGTATCCTGTAGACTGAATCGTTCTACACCATTTCGATACAAAAATCGTTCAAATGCTCTATGGAACATGTAACTACACTACTGGCCATTAAAATTGCTACACCAAGAAGAAATGCAGATGATAAACGGGTATTCATATTATACTAGAAGTGACATGTGATTACATTTTCACACAGTTTGGGTGCATAGATCCTGAGAAAACAGTACCCTGAACAACCACCTGTGGCCGTAATAACGGCCTTGATACGCCTGGGCATTGAGTCAAACAGATCTTGGATGGCGCGTACAGGTACAGCTGCCCATGCAGTTTCAACACGATACCACAGTTCATCAAGAGTAGTGACTGGCATATTGTGACGAGCCAGATGCTCGGCCACCATTGACCAGACGTTTTCAGTTGGTGAGAGATCTGGAGAATGTGCTGGCCAGGGCAGCAGTCGAACATTTTCTGTATCCAGAAAGGCCGGTACAGGACCTGCAATATGCGATCGTGCATTATCCTGCTGAAATGTAGGGTTTCGCAAGGATCGAACGAAGGCTAGAGCCACGGGTCGTAACACATCTGAAATGTAGCGTCCACTGTTCAAAGTTCCGTCAATGCGAACAAGAGGTGACCGAGACGTGTAACACCGGGTGATACGCCAGTATGACGATGACGAATACACGCTTCCAACGTGCGTTCACCGCGATGTCGCCAACCACGGATGCGACCATCCCGATGCTGTAAACAGAACCTGGATTCATCCGAAAAATGACGTTCTGCCATTCGTGCACCCAGGTTCGTCGTTGAGTACAGCATCGCAGCGCTCCAGCCTGTGATGCAGCGTCAAGGGTAACAGCAGCCATGGTCTCCGAGCTGATAGTCCATGCTGCTGCAAACGTCGTCGAACTGTTCGTGCAGATGGTTGTTGTCTTGCAAACGTCCCCATCTGTTGACTCAGGGATCGAGACGTGGCTGCACGATCCGTTACAGCCATTCGGATAAGATGCCGGTCATCTCGACTGCTAGTGATACGAGGCCGTTGGGATCCAGCACGGCGTTCCGTATTACCCTCCTGAACCCACCGATGCCATACTCTGCTAACAGTCACTGGATCTCTACCAACGAGAGCAGCAATGCCGCGATACGATAAACCGCAATCGCGATAGTCTACAATCCGACCTTTATCAAAGTCGGAAACGTGAAGGTCCGCATTTCTCCTCCTTACACGACGCATCACAACAACGTTTCACCAGGCAACGCCGGTCAGCTGCTGTTTGTGTATGAGAAATCGGTTGGAAACTTTCCTCATGTCAGCACGTTGTAAGTGTCGCCAACGGCGCCAACGTCGTGTGAATGCTCTGAAAAGCTAATCATTTGCATATCACAGCATCTTCTTCCTGTCGGTTAAATTTCGCGTCTGTAGCACGTCATCTTCGTGGTGTAGCAATTTTAATGGCCAGTAGTGTTACTTACAGACACGGCCCACGACCGGCACTCACAGCTTTGATTATGCCACTTCTGTTCCCTAGTGGTGAGAGGTTAGGAGTAGAGAGAGAAAACGTTGAGTGACAGCTGGAGGCGTACGAGAATCGGCCGACTGCAGCTCGGCGGTCGGCGCATCTCTGCTCAGCTCAGAGGCGCGGACTCAGCCGCGGATTGCGAAACAGCCTCCTAGACGAATGCAGGGAACAGTTAGCCAGTACAGCTACTCGGTGCAGTGTAGTAGCCGGCGGCCGGCAGCTACGGCGCCTTACGTAAGTGCCCACGCGCAGCCTTGGTCGGCGAGAGGAGCGATCAGCAGATGCCGACTCGACTCAGTACCTAGAGCGGCACCGCTTCACACCTCGCACCTACCACTGTCGGCGCTTGCAGCGGCACCACGTGACAAACACTACATCTGTACTGCCTGGCAAAAGAAACTGAAGTACCAGACGCCATACCCTTACATGTTTCATCAGCTGTTCTGGCACTTTTTAGTAGTTCTGCATCGCTGTTGACATCATTTAGCGACTCCGTAGCAACTTCCGTTCGCCGCTGTTTTTCCTTGAAATTCGATACCTTTGGCACAAATTTCGTTGTCACCCATTTTTCGCTTTTTCCAAAGCTGTTTCACAGAGGAAGACCGCACTGCAGTTCCTTCTCTAAATCACCGCACGAACGAAAAAATGGCTGACATCGAAATAAGTGTCCAAGGAATAGAAAAGCAACTGGAATCACTCAACAGAGGAAAGTCCACTGGACCTGACGGGATACCATTTCGATTCTACACAGAGTACGCGAAAGAACTTGCCTCCCTTCTAACAACCGTGTACCGCAAGTCTCTAGAGGGACGGAAGGTTCCAAATGATTGGAAAAGAGCACAGGTAGTCCTACTTTTCAAGAACGGTGGTCGAGCAGATGCGCAAAACTATAGGCCTATATCTCTGACATCGATCTGTTGTAGAACTTTAGAACACGTTTTTTGCTCGCGTATCATTACTGAAAACCCAGAATCTGCTCTGTAGGAATCAACATGCATTCCGGAAACAGCGATTGTGTGAGACCCAACTCGCATTATTTGTTCATGACACCCAGAAAATATTAGATACAGGCTCCCAGGTAGATGCCATTTTCCTTGACTTCCGAAAGGCGTTCGATACAGTTCCGCACTGTCGCCTGATAAACAAAGTAAGAGCCTACGGATTATCAGACCAGCTGTGTGACTGGATTGAAGAGTTTTTAGCAGACAGAACACAGCATGTTGTTCTCATTGGAGAGACGTCTACAGACGTTAAAGTAACCTCTGGCGTGCCACAGGGGAGTGTTATGGGACCATTGCTTTTCACAAAATATGTAAATGACCTAGTAGATAGTGTCGGAAGTTCCATGCGGCATTTCGCTGATGATGCTGTAGTATACAGAGAAGTTGCAGCATTAGAAAATTGCAGCGAAATGCAGGAAGATCTGCAGCGGATAGGCACTTGGTGCAGGGAGTGGCAACTGACCCTTAACATAGACAAATGTAACGTATTGCGAATACATAGAAAGGAGGATCCCTTATTGTATGATTATATGACAGCGGAACAAACACTGGTAGCAGTTACTTCTGTAACATATCCGGGAGTATGCGTACGGAACGATTTGAAGTGGTATGATCATATAAAATTAATTGTTGGTAAGGCGGGTGCCACGTTGAGATTCATTGGGAGAGTCCTTAGAAAATGTAGTCCATCAACAAAGGAGGTGGCTTACAAAACACTCGTTCGACCCATACTTGAGTATTGCTCATCAGTGTCGGATCCGTACCAGGTCGGATTGACAGAGGAGATAGAGAAGATCCAAAGGGCTATTTGGTAAGCTTGACAGCGTTACGGAGATGTTTAGCAAACTCAAGTGGCAGACTCTGCAAGAGGGGTGCTCTGCATCGCGGTGTAGCTTGCTGTCCAGGTTTCAAGAGGCTGCGTTTCTAGTTGGTTCAAATGGCTCTGAGCACTATGCGACTAACATCTGAGGTCATCAGTCCTCTAGAACTTAGAACTACTTAAACCTCACTAAGGACATCACACACATCCATGCCCGAGTCAGGATTCGAACCTGCCACCGTAGCGGTCACGCGGTTCCAGACTGCAGCGCCTAGAACCGCACGGCCACAATGACCGGCGTGCGTTTCTGGATGGGGTATCGAATATATTGCTTCCCCCTATTTATACCTCCCGAGGAGATCACGAATGTAAAATTAGAGACATTCGAACTCGCACGGAGGCTTTCCGGCAGTCGTTCTTCCCGCGAACCATACGCGACTGGAACAGGAAAGGGAGGTAATGACAGTGGCACGTAAAGTGCCCTCCGCCACACACCGTTGGGTGGCTTGCGGAGTATAAATGTAGATGTAGATGTTCCGTACACAGAACTCCCCAAAACATTTAATGGCATCAGCCAACTGATACGTCAGTATCATTCATATCTTTTCTGATTACCATACACCAATCGCTCGTAATGATTTCTTTCAGTTTTTCAACGTTTTCGTCTTTTATTAATGTGCTCAGGCGTCCAGAAAGTTCGTCACGTTTAACTTCTTCACGACCTTCTTATACCACTTGTGGACCCTCGTTTTACTCTTAGGAGACTCTCGAAAAGCAGTACTCGACATTTCTAAGAGTTTCCCACATTTTATTTCATTTTTACAGCAAAATTTAATGGAAATTCTCTGTTTAATTGTTAAAACAAATTAATAATCACCACTCGAAACCAAACGCATGTAACCTTACACATATGTGGCGTCTGTCCCAAAGAACAGATACCACATACACGTGTAATTAAGACGACGACGGTCAGTGTTCTTCTGTGAGGAGAACTCTTACGGGAGTCGGTGAAAGGTCGTGAGTAACGAGGAGAATGGGCAAAGGACACTACATTAGTAGTCTCTGGAGAATTTGGGTCTGACGGGAGGCTTCTACGGTAGTCTGTGTTGTTGCGGTGATCACTGTGTCCGGTTTTAATGGTCAGAGCATCTGCCTAGTAAGAAGCAGACCGGGTTTCTTTATTTTTTATTTTATTTACACGTCAAGTTTCGTAGGACCAAATTGAGGAGCAAATCTCCGATGTCATGGAACGTGTCAGCACATGAAATTACAACATAAAAGTAATAACAGATAAAAATAAAATGTTTATGAACCCGAAAAAAGTCACTCCATAAGTTTAAGTAAACGCAATCAACAAAACAATAAGAATCAAATTATTTTTTCAGGCAACTCCTCGACAGAATAGAAGGAGTGACCCATGAGGAAACTCTTCAGTTTCGATTTGAAAGCGCGTGGATACTGCTAAGATTTTTGAATTCGACTGGAGGCTTATTGAAAATGGATGGAGCAGTATACTGCACAGCTTTTTGCACAAGAGTTAAGGAAGTCCGATCCAGATGCAGGTTTGATATCTTCCGAGTATTAACCGAGTGAAAGCTGCTTATTCTTGGGAATAAGCTAACATTGTTAACAAGAAATGACAGTAAGCAATATATATATTGAGAGGCCAATGTCAAAATACCCAGATTCGTGAACAGAGGTCGACAATAGGTTCGTGAACTTACACCACTTATTGCCCGAACCGCTCGTTTCTGAGCCAAGAATATCCTTTTAGAATGGGAAGAGTTACCCCAAAATATAATACCGTATGACATAAGCGAATGAAAATAAGCAAAGTAGACTAATTTTCGTGTCGAACGATCACTCACTTCTGATACTGTTCAAATAGTAAAAATGGCAGCACTAAGTCTTCGAACAAGATCCTGAACGTGGGCTTTCCAAGACAGCTTACTATCTGAATACCTAGGAATTTGAACTGTTCAGTTTCACTAATCATATGTCCGTCCTGTGAAATTAAAACGTCAGGTTTTGTTGAATTATGTATTAGAAACCGTAAAAACTGAGTCTCACTGTAATTTAGCGTTAATTTTCTACGAGCCATGTGCTTAGGTCATGTACTGCATTACTTCAAATCGATCCAATGTTGCACACAACAACCTTTGCTACCAAGCTAGTGTCATCACCAAACAGAAATATATTGGAGTTACCCGTAATACTAGAGGGCGTATCATTTATATAAATAAGGAACAGGAGTGACCCCAAGTAGCAGAAAAGTCTATAAATCCTTTGTCTCTTACATGTAACCTTCTTGACAGAGGACAACAGAGATGGAAAAGCTCTTAGGACGAGAGGCGAATGGAATGCCCTGACCTGCCCGTTTCTCCGACTTAAATCCGATCGATCCCGTGTGGGATGGATTGGTGACTTGGATGTAATCATTATTTTTGACTCTCATTTCTGTACCTCTCATTGCGTATTACTCACAGTTAAGTTCTGCACTGTACTGTGCTTTCTACGTATGGTCCAAGTTTCTTTGAGCTATGCTGATAAGCAGCAGAAATATCATGCGAAAAATAACTTCGTTCTTAAGTTTTTCACACCTGCGTGCATCTGAGGCCAGATTTCGTGTGTTCTCTTGTACTTTCCAAACCCAACAGGAGTTGTCCCGCATACTTTTAGAGAGTGGCACTTCCGGAATACAGGATATCGCGGAGAAATGGCCTTGTCACAGCCTAGGGGAATCTAGAATCAATCCTTTGCTATACACAAGCTTGAACACCCTAAGGTCTCTCCTTGAAAAGGATGAAAAGTCGTCGTTAAAATAGGAAAATTAAAGCGAATATATTGGTTCGCTGGCATATTTGAGGTACTTACATAAACTACTGAAAGAAGCCCTCAGCCTTAAACGTACCTGGAAAGAGAAAAAGAAAGTTGTTCGGTAATAGAGTACAACATAAGAAGCAGTTTGTTACACTGTAAGTAAAACATCGAACAATCATACATCTATAACAGTGTATTGTAAGAAAATTCAATGTACGTTACTTGACATCTCTAATGTATTTTCAGTGATCAATGTACACATGTTATTGAATATGAGAAGCAAGTTTGCAGAACTCTCTACAAAGTTTCAATAAATATTAAGGAAATTTGATGTGCAGAGATGGTAATGTATTAAATAGAGGCGGAATCTTTTGTATTACATCGAAGGAAAACAAAAACAACAACAACAACAATACTTGTGTACAGCGAGATACAATGACATAATCTTGCAACCGCTACATCCTACTTAACTGATAATTCACCACAACACCGGGACTACAGATGCAATAATTGTGAATTATCGGGTGTACAAACCCATGATAATAAATAAAGTAATACTGATTCTGTAGGCCTGCCGAATCATGTTTTCTTTCTTTTTCCAGTAAAAATATTTTTCCAAATTTTTGAACTGTATGTAGGCAAGAGACAAATTTCCTTATAAATGAAACTATGACGCAGATCACGCTGACAAACTGACTGTCTTCGCGCTTCATGGCTCTGAGCACTATGGGTCTTAACATCTGAGGTCATCAGTCCCCTAGAACGTAGAACTACTTAAACCTAACTAACCTAAGGACATCACACACATCCATGCCCGAGGCAGGATTCGAACCTGCGACCGCAGCAGTCGCGTGGTTCCGGACTGAAGCGCCTAGAACCGCTCGGCCACCGCGGCCAGCTCTGGACATTTGTTCCTGTACAAAATATTACGTACTCACTTCCCTCTCCAAGTCTCGGAAGTTTGTAACGAGAATTTCCGAACGCCATATATCTAATATATATATATATATATATATATATATATATATATATATATATATATATATATATATTGGGCATTACTTATTGAACGCCCTCGTAATATCATCTTCATTTACCGACTGATATAGCAGTTCTCCTTCATTAAAATAATATACAAATTTTAGCAATAATTATGAAACTTTCGAATCAGTACGAATGATACTTTTTTAACGTCTGATCAGTCGCGAAGTGGAAATGACATTTAAGATCAAAGCTGTTTTATCTGCAACGGTTAACTACACCATCCAGCTACTTCTCTATAAAGTCAGCGCTTCGACTTGGACGTCTGACCTAGCGTCGTATCAACTTTCCCATAACCTCGTCGTACACCCGAGAAGGCAGCCACCTATGTTCTGAGGCTATTCTCTACATTGGTCTGCTGCTCGGGAACTGAATCATTCAGCACTACAATTGTGAACCGACGATTTCCTCGAATCGCCTGATCCTCTCGCTGAGCACGGTCATCAGTTGACAAGCGCTTCGTTCCCTGACTGCTTGTATCACGAACGTCTGTACGCCTTGCTTCCGATTTCCTCCACCATTGCCGCACTTTGCTGTCAGCCATGACAGTTAAGTTATGTGGACTACATGAAACAGTCGAACGCTTCAGCACGAAGAAATCAAATGACAGCACGGACTTCACACATCGCTGGAGACTCTGTCGTTCTTAGGCATGTTTATATGCTGAATGGACGCTCAGAAATTAAAAGTGCGACCTGACGTGATAGACGGGTACGCTAGAGACACTGCGCAACCGATCTGCGCAAAGTTTCATCGGATAGTTTACTGTGGTTTTAATTTCACGACCGAACAAATAGTAAAAAATTCCTAAAACAATCAGAAATGGTTTTACGACCGGCAGCCCAAAAGGAACTGCAACAGTGAAAGGAACTACTAAATGTGCCCGCCGAAGCCTCTTTGCCGCTATCTGCGTGGAGCCGAGTATTCTGTGTTTTTACGACGTGTGTGTAACTGCGCCGACGCGAGAAAGCCGCCACGGCCAGTCCCCGGTGGAGGAGAACCGCTTTCCGCCGTCGCCTTGCTGGACCTCTCACACTAAACTAAGCGACCCAAAGGCCAGACCCGCAGGCCAAGACAGTTAACAGCCAGTGGACAGAAGACCTGTCCACAGCCTGTGCCGCTGCAGCCTGCTCCGTTCACTGACCACGTGCAAGTTTCCAGAACAAGTGTAATTATAACGCCCGTGGGACCTGCGGGAGGAGTGGGATCAAGAATAGCAATTTTCATCAACAAAAAACCAGCCCACCTTACTAAACATGAACTGGGAAATTCATGCTCAAACGACCGACAGAGCGCATTGCCGGTTTAGAGTCTTTCAGAAAGATTAAAATTTTTGGTGGCTTCCAAAGATACATTGTTCGAAAGTGGCCGTGATGGTCTAGCGTGTAGACCGCTAGACTCCGGTCCTTAAAGGATCCCGGTTGAATCCCAGGTAGGAGTGAGGATTTTTCTTCGTTCCAGTCCGTCCAGGTCGGTTCCAGGTCCAATCACAAGGGGACCGCGCCTACCTGACCGCTTGGCCAGAAATGAAAGTGACAGAAATGGGAGCTCCAGATGGGAAAAAAGAGGGGAGCATTTGGGCGCAGGTCGTCGAAAAATGAGCGATTTGTGTTAGTGTAGATTCCAGGCAGCGGTTGGCGCAGCAGCAAGAGAAGGGAACGATAGTCTGACGGTCGTGGGGGTCGAGTCCCCATGCTAAATCTGTCTTCATTTTCCATTTTTTTTTTTGTGTTACTTACATTGCAAATAAACCGAAATAATGGCCAGTATATTGTGTTTATTAATAAAGGTAAATTTGGGATGGCAAATAAATTACCAAAAAAGGATCGTAAGGCGTACACGAGGACTTCGTATACAGAGCTGGATGCTTTTATTACTTTACAGTTGATGATTTTATAGGTGCCAGGGTGACATTCATCGAAAAAACAGGGAAAGCAGTAACGGTCTCTGTATCTTGGACAGTAAAATTACTTTGTTCTCTTAAATTTTCTGTGGAAAAAGAGTCTTGGTTTACATTCATGAAAGGTTCTTTCTCATCGCACAGTTTGGCATCAAAACACACGTAAAGCATCATTTTGCCAAATATTGGTGAGGATAGCTGGTGACGTAACATGGAATATAGTTTGATGTAGTTTTCTCGGAATGTGATTTCTTTTTCTCTCTCGGTGAGATAAGAGCAGTTTAGAAGATAATTGATCAAATTCTTTACCTGACGACAAATACGAACATCGCACTGTTGCATTAGCTGCCAATGGCTTCTAGAAGGCCAAAATAAAACCAACGAAATACGAAGCCCTTCACTCTGTAATTACAGCCCCTACCTAGGAAGTTATTTGCAGAGTCCTCGTTGGCTCTGTAAGAGGAATCATTTCTAAGGAATTTATTTGCAATTCCAAATTTTCCTTTGTATTTCCCGTTCATGCTTCTCGAAAATATTTAAAAAATGCGATGTACGTAGCATTATTTCTGTTTAGCTGCTTTGTAAGTAACGTAAATATTAAAAATTTACAAAAGTTTGCGCCTAGGGACTCGAGTCCACGACCTTCTGTTTACAGTTCCGCACTCTTTCCACTGTCCCAGTCCCTGCCTCGAAACGAAGCTAACCATAAGAGACTCATACCTCGTTCGAACCGCATCAAAAATGACATTTTCTTCTGAATGCTTGGCCATCTGGAGCTGCCACTTCCGTTAGTTTGATTTCTGGCCAGGCCCCGCACATACCACAAATTTGGACGAAACCGGTGTAGACGAGTAGGAGCGATCCCCATTTAGAGCCAATGACGGAAATTGGACTTGGGGGACTTATTTATTTACTTAATGGTTCTGGAAGTTTAAGTGGTTCTGTTGTTTACGGACCATTATTTATTTTGTTTGACTTACTGAAGCACGAGCATCCATTTTGTTTCACTTATTGAAGAACCATCGTTTCATCATGGAGTATATTGTTTTGCAAATTTTGTTCAATAAACTTTCGTTTGTTCCGTATACCTGTGCTGGCTCCGTCAGCGGCGAACACATCCCTGCTCCGAAAAATGCTATACACAAACAGTTAATGTACGATGACACGCGCAGAACGAAGTTTATGTGATTCGGAATAGGTGGCGCCCAGGGGTCACACCTGAGAGCTACAGCACGAAGAAAAATCCCTTCTCGGCTTTTGGTAAGATCAATGTGTACTTTTTTTTGTTAGAATAGGGAAAATTTATTTAATGCCCCGTTGTAGGACATGCAGAAGACCGCAGAATAAAATAAAAATTTGGCGCTCTTCAGTCTGGAACCGCGCTGCAGCTACGGTCGCAGGTTCGAATCCTGCCTCGGGCATGGATGTGTGTGATGTCCATAGGTCAGTTAGGTTTAAGTAGTTCTAAGTTCTAGGGGACTTATGACCTCAGATGTTAAGTCGCTTAGTGCTCAGAGCCATTTGAAGCATTTGAAAAATTTGGCACAGCATCAAGCGCGAGCCGACCGGGGTGGCGTAAAAGGGTATGCGAAGGAGTCGGACGATGTGGACGACGATCTTGATAAAGGCGACGAGAATCTCTTCCTTTGTCGTGACCTTCGCCATACAGAGGGATGATGTCTGTGTATTCTGCAAACGTGTAATCGGCCAAGTTGCTCTGACACTCACAGATACGTGCATGAGACTCGAATCAGAGAAGCAGGATAGAGTAAATGACATCAGTCGATCCGACGTAAGCCCGCCCCACCGTGACTACTCTGTTGCAATTCTACCTAGCAAACATGTTTCCAGACGATCGTAGCACGGAAATGCTACGATTCCCGACATGGGTTCCAATTTAAAATATTGTCTACTCATCCCCTCCCTCCTTCTAGAAATCGTAGAGGCAATTTCCGAACGCCCTACGTACAGGAAAGGCAACCACCTTGCCGCAGTGGATACACCGGTTCCCGTCAGATCACCGAAGTTAACCGCTGTCGGCAGTGGCCGGCACTTCGATGGGTGACCATCCAGGCCGCCATGCGCTGTCGCCATTTCTCGGGGTGCACTCAGCCTCGTGATGCCAACTGAGAAGCTACTCGACCGAATAGTAGCGGCTCCGGTCAAAGAAAACCATAGTAACGACCGGTAGATAGGTGTGTTGACCACACGCCCCTCCTATCTGTATCTTCGGCTGACGATGACACGGCGATCGGATGGTCTCGATGGACCACCTGTGGCCTGAAAAAATGTTCCAAATGGCTCTGAGCACTATGGGACAACATCTGAGGTCATCAGTCTCCTAGAACTTAGAACTACTTAAACCTAACTAACCTAAGGACATCACACACATCCATGCCCGAGACAGGATTCGAACCTGCGACCGTAGCAGTCGCGCGGTACCAGACTAAAGCGCCTCGAACCGCTCGGTCACACTGGCCCGCTTTGTCGCCTGGAATGCTATATACAGGGGAGCTTTCTTTTAGGTGCTTCAAATTCGATGTTTCTTCTGTACTCGTGCGAAGTGTCGAACAATGTAGACAGATGACAGATGTAGGAATCATCGAATTGGAGTCTGCACAAGGCACTCGTCACGAGCACCGTGCTGCGATTGAGTTCTTGGTTGCAGAGAGGAAACAGTGGTGAACGTCTGTGCGCAGTGTATGACAATGAGGCAGTTGATATGAGTACAGTTGGGTGATGGATAAATAGAATCAAAGTGTCAGAAAATGCAGAATGCGAGCTCTTTAACTAGCCAGTTCGGGAACTCCTGTCACAGCTACCGATCTCAATATGAATCTCGTGGATGCCATTACTCGCACAGACACATCATAACCTGACAATTGGCTCTTCAGGTAACGGGGAGCACTGGAAATGCGTATCCAATGATGGCGACCCTTGGGTATTCAAAGGTATGCTCGAAGCAAATATTTTAGAGATTTATAAAATAAAAAAATCTTGATTTAGTAGATGGATGGTTGGCCAAAGTTAAATTCAACAATATTCTCGCACACACGTAAATAAAGTTAACTCGCTTATTTTCCATCTTTAATTTTGCTTTCTAATCAGATAGTGCGGCAATAATTTGCCTCTTCTTTCAACAATCGAACGCCACTCCATTCATTTTGTACAAACTTTCTCCCGTAACAAGTCTTAATTTTCACAGACACAGTAGCCTATTCTGACAAGTAGCATTTCGAATAATCCGTATATGTAGTTTTTAAACACGAAGATACTATACGAAATGGTTCGTATGTACCAAATTAGGCTCTGCATAAACTAGTACTGGAAAAGCCACAATAGGTTTATACAGGAAGACAGCTGTAAGATCCGAAGAAGAGGGCTTATCCAGTTTTAAGAAGTTTTCTGCGGATTCATAAAAGTTGCGCAAGTCACGACACGTCTAGATGCGTCCCTGGATACAAACAAGTTACTACCGTTTTATAGCGAAGTCAAGAGGTGTAATCTCACTAGTTTATGCCCAAGTTTCTTACGTATTTGTACGATGTTGTGTCTCACGAAGTATACACACTTTGTTAACTTCCGGGACTCCATACTTGTGTGTGTGTGTGTGTGTGTGTGTGTGTGTGTGTGTGTGTGTGTGTGTGTGTGTGTGCGCGCGCGCGCGCGTCTGTATTGCTGAACCCCGCCTATTGGGAGCTAACCGACAGTCTTGACTCGTATTGTATTACAATACAGTGACATTTTTATAAGCGAGGTATGTTATCGCCAAAGCACTGAGAAACAACATGACGGCCCCTCCCGTCATTGTGGCGGATGACGTACGGAACTGTCTGCAGCAGCTGCTCCTTACGTCACTCACGCCAGTGACGTCAATCCATTCGGGGTTTTTCCTGAGGACTTTCACTTACGCGAATTGAATGGCACTCTTACATCGACGAAAGGCGTTCGGAAAGATTTTCGTCAGACAGATTCAAAAATGGCTCTGAGCACTATGGGACTCAACATCTATGGTCATCAGTCCCCTAGAACTTAGAACTACTTAAACCTAACTAACCTAAGGACAGCACACAACACCCAGCCATCACGAGGCAGAGAAAATCCCTGACCCCGCCGGGAATCGAACCAGGGAACCCGGTCAGACAGATTCTGTAGTGCCGGAATTGCTTGGCATGAAAGGCGGGAATAGAATGGATGAGCTATGGAAATAGGAGAAAATAAGCCAGTGGAATATAATGTTACAATCTCGCACGTTAGTTCTAGGAGTATGACTAGATAATCGATTAAAGTCGGACAAGCGTGAGGATTTATTGAACAACAAGTTGAAGAGACATGGGACTAATGTAACATGGCATCATTATTATGTGATTACTGCTCTAATGTATGTCCTCATGCGTTGCAGTGACTTCAGAAATATAACTATACACATTTGGAAAACTGATAACAACGACAATGAATGAGATTACAAAGATGGTGTTACGCAAGGATCTTTTCAAAGAAGTACGTGGATATGTATGTGTATGTTCTTTAGAACCACGTAGGCAATTTAGGGAATTACGAGCATTACACGGGCGAGTTCATAATTAGAGACAGGAATGGCATTATAAGATTTATGACTTGTCACGGAAGAACGTTTATACTAACGTGTTAACATCGAAACAGTTCTATCCTAAGTACATCTGAAAGTAAACTGCTACAGTGTTAAATCGTTAATGCAAGAATTCTTGGGTGACCAGTCGTAAGCCTCACGATGAATAATATGTAATTGCTGCTATTGGGGTTTAGTGTTTCTATTGTGATGGATCCATTTCGGCTAGATTTCCATCTTCAAACCATCTGCGAAAGTTACATAATGTTTTGATTTTATTATAATGTTGGTTATTATATTTTCAGATATACAAAATTTGCTCTTACGTCCTATCGTTAGTGGCCGCTGTCACACTGTACTGTATTACAATATGGTGTAAATTTATGAATCTTATGTTACAAGCTGTTATGTGGTTTGCTGCTGTTGTTAATCATCCTTTCTGTTAATTTTTGTAATTTGGCGTTTTATCATCAGGTTTGACA
Source organism: Schistocerca piceifrons (assembly GCF_021461385.2). Classification (NCBI taxonomy): domain Eukaryota; kingdom Metazoa; phylum Arthropoda; class Insecta; order Orthoptera; family Acrididae; genus Schistocerca; species Schistocerca piceifrons. The sequence goes on along the minus strand of NC_060147.1, from coordinate 96,627,642 downwards.
GATTAACAGTTGATAAAATACGCTGTATAGTTACAGCTGCTATGGCGTGCTGATGTTACCATTTTCGGCTGCCTGTATGATCTTTGTAATGGCTGTGTCCGTGGGTAGTTGTTTGTGTGTATCCATTGCCTTTGGTTAGGTATTCAATTAAATTTTGTATGAAATGTTTATGTTTGGATTTCGTTACATAATGTCTCTAAGAGATATTTTCGACACTGAGGGCCCATTGGATCATAAATTAATGACGCTAATGTTATACGATACTGTGGGGAATACAGTGCGTTATTTACGCCAATGAGTTAAATTATTAAAAGTAACCGAAGATGTAGCAGGAGTTTGGATTTCATTATATAATGACTCTAAGAGATATCTTAAACGCTGCAGGTTTACTGGAGCATAAATCACAATGAGTAGTTTCTACAGCGCCGCCAAGCGGTCTAAGGCGCTGCAGTCATGGACCTCCCGGCGGAGGTTCGAGTTCTCCCTCGGGCATGGGTGTGTGTGTTTGTCCTTAGGATAATTTAGGTTAAGTAGTGTGTAAGCTTAGGGACTGATGACCTTAGCCATAAGATTTCACACACATTTGACATTTTTTTCTACAGCACTGCAGATGACAAATACTAAATAATGAGCTAGATTGAAACGCCACTATGTAACCTCTATGATTTAAAGAGGCCGAACAGAAAAAAAGACTTCATAATGCTTCCACAAGTGATTTCACCAAGCATAGAGTTATCACAAAACATCAACTCATCGCCTCATCTCTCACGAATTACTGTCTTAGAGACTCGCCATAATTACACTCACCCTTTATCACAGGCAGGCGATGACTGAACACGCAAACAGACCAATCAAAAACGCTGTCATACCTGTCACAACAGGTCTCTATTAAAAGTGTGTATTGCCACTGAAAATGGGACAGGAGAGTTTGAAATCTGTGCATTGCTGTTGACCAAATAAATACAAAGCAAGGATAGTTGCTCATTGTGATTTACGAGGATTGTCCAGAAAGTAAGTTCCGATCTGTCGCGAAATGGAAACCACAGTCAAACCCGATTAAGCTTTGTACAGATGTGTTGTGTAGCGTCTAGTATGACCGTCGATCGCATCAAAATGCTCTTTTCAGTTGTGAGCACACTGTGAGCGAGTAAAGGTGCCTAGAACAACGATGTCGCCCGCCAAGTAGGAGGGCCCGCTGAGAGGCTTCGCCTTAATGAACGCAGCCCACCTGACACAACTGCCACGCACTTCCTTCTTCACGGCAATTCCCAGCTGCACTCTGCAGGGGCAGTGAAGACACTCCTGCAGCCTTTTCGATGGGATGTGTTCGATCACCCACAACACAACCCTAATTGGCTCGTCCTGAGTATCATCTCTGTTCACATGAAACGCTGGATACTAAGACAACACTTGGGCACAGGCAACACGCTATAGACCAGCGTGGAGAATTATTGGAAAGCACAGGCGGCTACCTTCTATGAAGATGGTGTTGGAAATTTGGTATAACGCTCCGACAAATGTCTAAGTTGGAGCGGCGACTATGTAGAGAAGTATCTGGAAAGAGTAGTTAACTCTTGCAAATAAAATGTTTGTGACTTTCACTGTGGTTTCCATTTAGCGACCGACCAGAACTTACCTTCTAGACAACTCTTGTATTTTGTTAAATTTAATTCTACAGTCCCAATGTTTATTTATTTTCTTCTTCTTGTGACATGTGAGCATAAAAATAGTTCAAATGGCTCTAAGCACTATGGGACTTAACATCTGAGGTCATCAATCTCCTAGACTTAGAACAACTTAAACCTAACTAACCTAAGGACATCACACACATCCATGCCTGAGGCAGGATTCGAACCTGCGACCATAGCAACATCGCGGTTCTGGACTGAAGCGCCTAGAACCGTTCGGCCACGGCGGCCAGCGTGAGTATAAATCTTAACAAGAAATTTCTTCGATTTTGTTCTTCCCAGTGCGTTCTTCGCCATCCCCTGATAGTTTTTATTTCTCACTTCCCTTAATGATGTTGTCCACGACGGCGAGTGGTCATCAGAGACAAGGGTATCGTCCCAGGGAAAGTGTGCTAGGATCGCCCTTGTCCTCTACATACATAAGTGATCTGGGGGACAGAGTGGGCAGCAATCTTCAATTGTTTGCTGATAATAGCGTGGTGTACGGTAAGGTGTCGAAGTTGAGTGACTGTAGGAAGATACAGGTGACTTAGACAAAATTTCTTGCTGGTGTGATGAAGGGCAGCTAGCTCTAGATGTAGAAAAATGAATAGGAAGAACAAACCCGTAACATTCACATACAGCATTAGCAATGTCTTGCTTGACAGTCTCATGTCGTTTAAATATCTGGGCGTAACGTTGCAAAGTGATATAAGGTGGAACGATGATGCGTGTCTGGTATGGTCGCAGGTTCGAATCCTTCCTCGAGCATGAATGTGTGTGGTGTCCTTAGGTTAGTTAGGTTTAAGTAGATCGAAGTCTAGGGGACTGATGACCTCAGATGCTAAGTTCCATAGTGGTTGGAGCCATTTGAACCATTTTTTATAACTGTGGTAGGAAAAGTGAATGGTAGACTTCGGTTTATTGTGAGAATATTAGGAAAGAGTGGTTCACCCGTACAACAGACCGTATATAGGGCCTATTCTTGAGTACTACTGGAGTGTTTGGGATCTGTATCTAGTCGGATTGGAGGCGGGCTGCGAGACTTGTTACCGGTACGTTCGAACAACATGCACGGAGATGCTTCAGGAGCTCAAATGGGAATCCATGGAGGGAAGACGTTATTTTCGAGAAACACTATGAAAATTTAGAGAATCGGGATTTGAAGCTGACTGCAGAACGATTCTACTGCCACCAACATACATTACGCATAAGGACCAGGAAGATAAGGTACGAGAAATTAGGGCTTTTATGGAGGCCCAAGTTCAGGATCTTGTTCAAAGACTTAATACTGCCATTTTCACTATTCGAACGGTATCGAAAGTGAGTGATACTTCGACACGTAAATTAGTCTACTTTGCTTATTTTCATTCACTTATGTAGTATTGTATTATGTTTTGGGGTAAAACTCTTCCCATTCTAGAAGGATATTTTTGGCTCAGAAACGGGCGGTTCGGGCAATAAGTGGTGTTAGTTCACGAACCTCTTGTCGACCTCTGTTCACGAGTCTGGGTATTTTGACATTGGCCTCTCAATATGTATATTCCTTACTGTCGTTTCTTGTTACCAATATTAGTTTATTTCCAACAATAAGCAGCTTTCACTCGGTTAATACTCGGCAGAAATCAAACCTCCATTTGGATCGGACTTCCTTAACTCTTGTGCAAAAAGGTGTGCAGTATACTGCTGCATCCATTTTCAATAAGCTGCCACACGAATTCAAAAATCTTAGCAGTAATTCACGCGATTTCAAATCGAAACTGAAGAGCTTCCTCATGGGTCACTCCTTCTATTCTGTCGAGGAGTTACTTGAAAAATTAAACTGATTCTCATTGTATTGCTGATAGCGTTTGCTTAAACTTATGGACTGATTTTCTTTCAGATTCATGAACATTTATTTTTATCTGTTATTACTTTTATGTTGTAAGTTCATGTACTGACACGTTCCATGACCTTGGAGATTTGCTCCTCAAATTGGTCCTACGGAACTTGACATGTAAATAAAAAAATAAAAATAAAAACCTACAGTCGTTTTCCTCTCGCTCTGTTTGCAAGTGGAACAGGAAAGGAAACGACAAGTAGTGGTACAGGGTACCCTCCACCACGCACCGTACGATGGCTTGTGGAGTATCGATGTAGATGTAGATAAAATATTCATGAGATAAGACCGCCAAATTTTATCTCAGAAACTATGATGTTACAATGCTTTCACAGTGATGGCACGAAGTGTAAGGCTGTTTAACACCACTGGCCATTAAAATTGCTACACCACGACGATGACGTGTTACAGACGCGAAATTTAACCGACAGGAATAAGATGCTGTGATATGCAAATGATTAGCTTTCCAGAGCATTCACACAAGGTTGGCGCCGGTGGCGACGACGTTGCCTGGTGAAACGTTGTAGGGATGCCTCGTGTAAGGAGGAGAAATGCGTACCATCACGTTTCCGACTTTGATAAAGGTCGGATTGTAGTCTATCGCGATTGCCGTTTATCGTATCGCGACATTGCTGCTCGCGTTGGTCGACATCCAATTACTGTTAGCAGAATATGGAATCGGTGGGTTCAGGAGGGTAATGCGGAACGCCGTGCTGGATCCCAACGGCCTCGTATCACTGGCAATCGAGATGACAGGCATCTTATCCGCATGGCTGTAACGGATCGTGCAGCTACGTCTCGATCCCTGAGTCAACAGATGGTGACGTTTGCAAGACAACAACCATCTGCACGAACAGTTCGACGACGTTTGCAGCAGCATGGACTATCAGCTCGGAGACCGTGGCTGCGGTTACCCTTGACGTTGCATCACAGACAGGAGCGCCTGCGATGGTGTACTCAACGACGAATCTGGGCGGACGAATGGCAAAACGTCATTTTTTCGGATGAATCCAGGTTCTGTTTACAGCATCATGATGGTCGCATCGGTGTTTGGCGACATCGCGGTGAACGCACATTGGAAGCGTGTATTCGTCATCGCCATACTGGCGTACCACTCAGCGTGACGGTATGGTGTGGCATTGGTTACACGTCTCGGTCACCTCTTGTTCGCATTGACGGCACATTGAAGAGTGGACGTTACATTTCAGATGTGTTACGACCCGTGGCTCTACCCTTGATTCGATCCCTGCGAAACCCTACTTTTCAGCAGGATAATGCACGACCGCATGTTGCAGGTGTTGTACGGGCCTTTCTGTATACAGAAAATGTTCGACTGCTGCCCTTGCCAGCACATTCTCCAGATCTCTCCCCAACTGAAAACGTCTGGCCATGATGGCCGTGCAACTAGCTCGTCACAATACGCCAGTCACTACTCTTGGTGAACAGTGGTATTGTGTTGAAGCTGCGTGGGCAGCTGTACCTGTACACACCATCCAAGCTCTGTTTGGCGCAATGCCAAGGCATATCAAGGCCGTTATTACGGCCAGAGGTGGTTGTTCTGGGTACTGTTTTCTCTGTACCTATGCACCCAAATTGCGTGAAAATGTAATAACATGTCAGTTCTAGTATAATATATTTGTCCAATGAAACCCGTTTATCATCTGCATTTCTTCTTGGTGTAGCAATTTTAATGGCCAGTAGTGCACATAGCTGTCGAGTGCAATGGACGTGCTTTTGGCGTCCCAGTAATTGACAAAGGCCTTTGAGCCTTGGTTCATGGAGCGCACCTCTCGCATGGAAATAAAGTTGGAGCACCACAAGCTGAGTGGCACCTTTTGTGTGGGAGTGTGTCCAGCCGCCTAGACTTCACACACCCTTCGCCAGTCGCAGTACTGGCGGCATGTGCGGTACGTAGACAGGTGTAGCGCATTGATGGTGCCGGGCTTTCGGCTGCACTGGTGGAGAGATTTCTAGATCCGTGGCGAGTGCGTGGGCAGCGAGTGACATGTGGCGTCCCTCACCATCAGCAGTCAGCACATGCAGCGCTCCCTGCGGGCTGACACCACGTTACGTGGCGCGTGACGAGGCAGCAGATCAGCCGCAGAAGCGGATGCAGCCGGCGGCGATGAGACCGGGCCTTGAACCCGCGACCTCTGCTCACCGTTCCCCCTGATTCACTGGCGTCCGTAGCGGCAAAGGTCGCGCCAGGCACGACGTCCACCTCAAATACCGCCGGCACAAACAACACCGCCACACGACCCTGCTCTCTCTGTCTACCTCTGATCACTCCTTTGTTCTTTATTTTAATCATGAACCTCTCCCTAGTTCCACTCCATTCCGTCTCTTTCTCTGATTTATCAGCGTCTGTGTTTATAAATACCTGCAACACGCAATTATGCCCAAAAATGTGCATTGTGTTCCTGTTGCCCTACTCTTTCCATACCAGCTCACTGGGCTATAAATTAGTCTTTTTTTTTATACTGTGTAGTGTGCGCTGGAGAGATCATCCATTAATTTGTCTTCTCCATGAGGCCACACTACGAAAGTGCCATCCACGTACCTCCAAACAACAGTTGGTTTGAGGGCTGCTGATTAATCGAGCTTTTAGATCACCTCAACTCCATTCATGAGAACATTCCATGGAATTAGAGAAAAATGGTGTTTTGGTTGGCAGGAGAGCCAACACCGTGTTACTAGAAGGAGGCCGAAAGGTACGCGTTTTAGCTCACGCTGGCTGGCGTGAGGTCTGGAACAGGACAAGGAAATTAGAATTTAGAAAAACGGACGTAGCTGGTGGAATACTTAACTTTAATCCGTTAATGATGAACGTCGTTCTTGACGGTACATGATTCAATATCAATAGTAACTGATAATGGCGCCTTGCTAGGTCGTAGCAAATGACGTAGCTGAAGGCTATGATAAACTATCGTCTCGGCAAATAAGAGCGTATTTTGTCAGTGAACCATCGCTAGCAAAGTCGGTTGTACAACTGGGGCGAGTGCTAGGAAGTCTCTCTAGACCTGCCGTGTGGCGGCGCTCGGTCTGCAATCACTGATAGTGGCGACACGCGGGTCCGACGTATACTAACGCACCGCGGCCGATTCAAAGGCTACCACCTAGCAAGTGTGGTGTCTGGCGGTGACACCACAAATGGTTGCCTCCATTTCTTGGATGTGGTAGTTAGACGGAAGAGTGATGGGTCTCTGAGGCATTCAGTTTATCGAAAGCCCACACATACTGATTTGTATTTAAATTCGTCCAGCTGCCGTCATCCATCGCAAACAATGAGTGTACTTATAACACTTGTACACAGAGCTCATGTAGTGTCAGATGCAGATAGTTTGCCTGAGGAGCTCGCCTACCTGAAGAGGATGGATATTCTACCCGGCAAATTAGCAAGGCACTTGCAATTAAGCCAAATAGTCAGGGAGTGGAGAAAGAAGAGAGCACGCCTAAAAAATCTTTAGCTTTTCTTCCCTTTGTTGGCAACATTTCCTTCAAAATTGCAAGAATCCTCCACGGTCTCGAAGTGAAAGTAATTTGCCGTTCACCATCGAAGATTTCCGACCTGCTGGGATCAGTGAAAGACGATCTGGTATTGCGCATGGCGGGAATTTATAAAATACCTTGTCGGTGTGACATGTCATATGTAGTACAAACATTGCCAACAGTAGAAGGACGTTGCACTGAACATCAACGCTGTACTCGCCTTTTGCAACCTAGCAAGTCTGCAATTGCTGAGCATTTCATTTCCACTGGACACTCAATGGAGTATGACAAGACAACAATTTTGGCCACAGCAACATCCTTTTGGGACTCCGTCATAAAAGAATCAGTGGAAATTCGCATGAGAGACAGCCTTATGAACCGTGACAATGGCTACCAGCTAGATAATGCGTGGAACCCTGTCATCTCCTGCTCCAGACGAATACGTCAGAGTACTCCGATGGCCGCGGCAATTGACAACGCCGAAGACAGCTGAGTTCTGCAGTTCCACCAGCGAGGGCGCTGCCGGTGAGCGGTGTGGTTCGTCTGTCAATATGATTTTGACGCATGTGCGGAATACTCTCTGCACGCTATATATTGCGGAACAGAGGGCGTCTTCGTCAGTCTTCCATGCCTGGCAGTTGTCCAGTCGAAATATCGTGGATGGAAGCTAACGACGACCGGCTGCAAGCCTGAAATCTTTTTGAATAGGAAAACACTTTATTTATTATACATTCAGTTAGGCTTGGGCACTCATTGGGTCCTGTAGCCTGCTGTCTTTGGTGATGTCTATCTCCTGTGGAGGGTGAGATGTGTCTAGGCTGTTATGTGTGACTGCTTCCTCGTGTTATGACAGATCGCCTATGGCGGGGGGGGGGGGGGGGGGGGGGGGGGGGGGGTAAAACCTTATTGACATCGGTAGTCCATACTTGTCCCATCTTGCAGGGTTTACCGTTCCTACCGATTCTAATTGTCGAATTTCGTCCCTAAGGGCATCGATTTTGTCAAAAACTCGTAGAGCCTTGTCATGGACCTTCTCTTGTATAGTGGTCTCGTGCAGTGCGGTGTGGTGCGGATGTCGATGCTTCTTGTCCACCATGGAGCTCCTGTGATCCATCGGTAGCAAGTGTTTTGTAGCGCTTGGAGTTTGTTGTAGTTGGAGACGCACGTAGTTCCCCACGAGGTGGAGCCATATAACATTGCATTTTTTTCCTTTATTGAATTTAGATTCCCCCCAAAGGGGGCGGGCTGGCAGCAGCTTAGTATGCCGCTCTTCAGCCTACAGACTTTGTTTGGATAAGATGAAGAGAATAAATAGAAAACAGGCGATAAAATCGGAGACTTAAATAGTAACATGGATAAAAAATTGTGGAACTTAAAACACAGAACAAGGCGGTGATGATGCTAATAAAACACATACGAAGCAGACAGGTAAAATAATAGACAGACAATTAAAAAAACACGGCGACAGTCTGGTTTCTGTTCGCAGAATACATAAAATTCACGCCCAGCGACAGCATGGTTTCTGTTCGCAACACTAGAAAGACGGAACAACAATGAACATTCACTGGAACACTGCACTAAAAAGTTGACAAATGTGACATACCAAAGCCTAGAGCAGGTGGTGGGAAACGGCACAGATGATGGAAAAGTAAGAAAGGGGGAAGGGGAAAGGGGAGGAAAAGCGAAGGGGGGAGGTGGGAAAGGAGCCGATGGAGGATGAGGACCCATAAGAGGGGTGGGGGGGGGGGGTGCTGGGCAGACGCGACAGGGAGGGGGGAAGGCAGAGGAGGGGAATACAAAGGGAGACTCGGGGGGGGGGGGAGGGGTAACATTGCAGTTATTTTTCCTTTATTGTAATTTTTAAACCTGTTTACAGGCAGGACTGCAGCAGCATACTACGCCGCTCTTTGGCCTCAGAGAAACACAAAAGATACAAATGAAGACAATGTGAGAGAAAAGTAAGGTGGACATATAAACGGAGACTAACACTTTGTAAAATACATGGAGCCGTTCACGGGCATAGAGTCCAAGATAAAATTTGTTCAGACACTTGGACACATACATAGACGAAAATTGTCACACGTGAACGTAGGTGCACAGAACGAATAACACTGAACCAATGAAGCACAAAACGACGGCACACACAGAACACGAGGCGTTGATCTCCGGCGCGCAAAAGTTCACTAACCGTGTACGAGTCCGGGGACCTGCCAAGAGAGCAGGAGAGGGGGTGGGAGAGGGAGGGGAGAGCAGATGCCATGGGCAGGGGTGATAGGGGGAGAGAGGAAGGGGGAGGGGAAGCCCGGGGGAAGAGAGGCGGAGGAAGGGGGATGGGGGAAAAGCAAAGAGAAGGGAGGGAGGGTGCCTAAAGGAAAGGACACAGGAAGTGGGGGGGGAGGATCAAAGTTGATAGGAGGGGTAGATGGAGGGGAAGAGGACATCATCAGGGAGGGGGAGCTGGCGGAAGCCACCTTTGGAGAGGGTAAGGAGTGTGGAGAGATGGAGACCGGGTGGGACGTGGGAATACAGGTGCGGCAGTGGGCGGGGCTGGGAGAGGATGGGTGAGACAAGCAGGTGAGGAGGATCGAATTTGCAGGAGGTGTACAGGATCCGTATCCTTTCAAGGAAAAGGAGGAGGTGGCAGAAGGGTATGAGATCGTACAGGATCCGCGTGGGGGAGGGGAGACGGATGCGATAGGTGAGGCGGAGAGCATGGCGTTCAAGGATTTGGAGGGATTTATAAAAGGCAGGGGGTGGGGGCAGAGATCCAGGCCGGATGGGCATAACAAAGGATAGGGCGGATGAGGGATTTATAGGTGTGGAGGATGGTGGAGGGGTCCAGACCCCACGTATGGCCGGAAAGGACCTTGAGGAGACGGAGTCGGGAGAGTGCCTTGGCTTGGATTGTCCGGAGATGGGGGTCCAGGAGAGGCGACGGTCGAGGGTGACGCCAAGGTACTTAAGGGTGGGAGTGAGGGCGATAGGACGGCCATAGATGGTTAGATAGAAATCGAGGAGGCGGAAGGAAGGGGTGGTTTTGCCTACAATGATCGCCTGGCTTTTGGAGGGATTGACCTTGAGCAATCACTGGTTGCACCAAGCGGTGAACTGGTCAAGATGGGATTGGAGAAGGTGTTGGGAGGGCTGCAGGGTGGGGGCAAGGGCAAGGAAGTCGGTGTTATCGGCAAACTGGAGAAGGTGGACGGGGGGTGACGGCGGCGGCATGTCCGCCGTATACAAAAGGTACAGAATGGGGGAGAGGACGGAGCCTTGGGGCACACCGGCGGAGGGGAAAAAGGTGTAGGAATCTGTGTTATGGATGGTGACTTAGGAAGGACGGCTGGAAAGAAAACATCGCAGGTTCCACCGTTGCCTTATACAATTAGAGTTTAGTCTTAGGGTTGAGATCCTTACTCTTCAGGAACGAAATCGATGACCTGGCCATCTTATGCGCTGCCGTCTTCTTGTCGTCAATATGCTGTGTAAAGAGCAATTTTTTTGTCAAGGTAGACACCGAGGTACTTCACTCCCGGCGACCATCGGATTAATTGATTAGCTATTTCGAGTCTGTCGTTGTTAGTCACCTCAGTACGTAAGCACAGGTGACTCGCCCAGCCCTTACAGATGGCGCAGCGATTGAGTCGCGTACTCAACCGCACGAGCACTGCCCCTACGTGAGCGCAAGGCAGTTGCAGTCAGAGGGGCATTTCTGTTTCAAGCGGACATTGTACGTAAACACGGGTAAACGTAGGGACGTGACTGACACGCAAAAAGGGACCAATCGTGTTTGGCAGTGTGTGAAATTTCTGGATTTGCTGGTATTTCTCGACGGACTATTTAACGTGTCTACAAGCAGTCGTGTAACACACGTGACAACGAAACACAACCTCAGAATCGTGGTCGGAAAAAGAACAACGCTAGATTTCCAGAACGCTTTTGACACTGTACTTCACAAGCGGCTTGTAATGAAATTGTGTGCCTATGGAATATCGTCTCAGTTATGTTGCTGGATTCGTGACTTGCTGTCAGAGAGGTCACAGTTCGTAGTAATTGACGAAAAGTGTTCGAGTAAAACAGAAGTGATTTCTGTCGTTCGCCATGGTAGCGGTACAAGCCCTTTTCTGTTCGTTATGTATACAAACGATTTAGGAGACAGTCTGAGCAGCCGTCTTAGGTTGTTTGCAAATGATGCACTCGCTTATCGTCTAGTAAAGTCATCAGATCAAAACAAATTGCGAAACGATTTAGGAAAGGTATCTGTATAATCCAAAATTGGCAATTGACCCTAAATAACGAAAAGTGAAAGGTCATCCACATGAGCGCTACAAGGAATCATTTAAACTTCAATTACACGATTAATCAGTCTAATCTAAAGGCAGTAAATTCAATTAATACCTAGGAATTACAATTACGAGCAACTTAAATTGGAAGGAACACGTAAAAAATGTTGTGGGGAACTATATTGGAACAAATAAGCCCTCGGTCACAAATATTAAGTCTTCAGAATTAGACCAACTGTTCTAAAACATATTAGGTATATAGTACATTAATAAAATTAAAGTTTGTACTGACTCGAAAAGATGCAGTACTTACAAGTCAGATATTAAATAGATGTAAGCCGGAAAGGCGACGTCATGAACAGTTGTGAGATGGCGAGCCGCTAAGGGCTGCTCGTACTGTGAACAAGGGTTGCAACAAGACTGAGGTGCCCACTTTAGAAAGTGTGGGCAAGTAAACATGGTGTTGCTACGAGCGCCATCTAGTAACCGAAGAAACAAGTAGGCTACTGTACATTCAAAATCAGACACATGAAAAAGTAATGAAGCAGATTCAGGCATAACGTAAGCACTAATAATAACAGGATGAAGTTACATATTTATCTGCTTTAAATATAGGTACATTTTGAAACGTAAAAAACGTTAGTTATGACATATAAGAAAACAGCAAAGATGTGACAGGAAAACAACATTTCGGTAAACTGCATGAGGAAATCTGAATGAAAGATCGAGCAATGGCTTTATACAGTCAAAAAAGTTTTTATTTCGCAGCTGCATCGCCTATGGCTTTAGGCACGTGTCCAGTAATTAAGAGATGATCGGCAAAGGATGAATTTAGGGGACTGGTGCCGTTCTTTCTCAAAAGATGTTCTTTATATCTGATGGCGAAAGCGCGTCCAGTTTGCCCTATATAATAGGAGGAGCAGGTATCGCAGATGATCTTATAAACGCCAGAACTTTCCGTAGGGGAGCGAATGGATTTCAAATTATGAATGAAGCTTCTCTTTAGATTATTGTTAGTAGAGAAGGCAACATTGCAGTTGTATTTGTTGCGAAGGATGCGCTGAGTCTGATAGGAAATGGGTCCTATGAAAGGAATAGAAAAACGTTTTCTTGGGTTAATTTCAGTGCATCAGGTGTTGAGCGTGGTAGTTCTTGCAGTTTTCTTTTTTAGGATATCGTCCACTATGTTAGGCGTATATGCATTATTGACTGCTATGGTTTTAAGTAAATGAATCTCCTCATTAAACTTTTCTGTTGAAAGTGGTATGGGGGTGGCTCGGTGGACGGCAGAGTGAAGAAAGGCTGTTTTTTGAGAATGTAGATGAAAAGAGGAAGCAGGCACGATTTGGTCAGTAGATGCAGAAATTTCAAAGATGGGCAGCACGTTTTTTATTGTCACGAAACAGGGGCTCTGGCTCTGAGCACTATGTGACTCAACTTCTGAGGTCATCAGTCGCCTAGAACTTAGAACTAATTAAACCTAACTAACCTAAGGACATCACACACATCCATGCCCGGCAGGATTCGAACCTGCGACCGTAGCGGTCACGCGGTTCCAGACTGAAGTGCCTTTAACCGCACGGCCACACCGGCCGGCCACGAAACAGGGTGGAGATTGTCACTGAAATGATACAGGATTTGAGGTGGGCATCATTAAAACAAAGGCGTTTTTCGTTACGGCGAGATCTTCTCACGAAATTCCAATTATCAACTTTCTCCTCCGAATGCGAAAATATTTTGTTGACGCTGATTTACATTTACTTATGGAGAAACGATCATCATAATAAAATAAGGGAAATCAGAGCTCGCAGGGAAACATATAGGTGTTCGTTCTTTCCGCGCGCTCTACGACACGGGCTTAATTATTGTGAAAGTGGTTCGATGAATCCTCTTCAAATGGTTCAAATGGCTCTGAGCACTATGGGACTTAATTTATGAGGTCAGCAGTCCCCTAGACTTAGAACTACTTAAACCTAACTAACCTAGGGACATCACACACATCCATGCCCGGGGCACGATTCGAACCTGCGACCGTAGCGGTCGCGCGGTTCCAGACTGTAGCGCCTAGATGAATCCTCTGCCAGGCACTTAAATCTGATTTCCAAAGTATCCATGTAGATGCAGATGTAGATTTAGAGGGAGCACAGACGCATTTCACGGCCTGTGAATCAAAATCACTTCCACATCCGAACAAAATTGCTGCAGGCAGTGAGCAGAAGTCCGTCTGTCATCTCGCAAGAGGCCATTGCTCACACTGGCATATAAAGACGACAACAGAAAAGTTCTTCGGGCTGGAAGACTATGTGACCGCTTTTCTGAACACTACCCTACCCTATTACATTTCGAGTGGCCTGCAAAATGATCTGAGTTGAACTCCACAGAAAATTTGTGATACATGTTGCAACAGCGGGGTAAACGCCGGCATCAACATCCCCGCAATATGATGTAGCTGCACGGCCAAATCCTCTGCGAGTAACTTAACCTGCATGCGCCGTACGATCAAAGCACTGTGGCCTTCTCCCTAACCGAATACAGGCGATTATCACGTCCAGGGCCGAAATTACACGGTATTGAGTGATGCTTGTAATGATTTCTCTAGAGCTGATTTATATTTTGCCCGCTGAGATTACCATTCCTTTAGGCCCCAAATTAGTTGGACTCGAAACTTTGGTGCAAAATCAAATTTCTAGTAATGTTTCACCACGTACTCCTTACACTGAATGATCTTCGACCGAGGATTAAAAAATACACACACTATAATAGGGGCCGCAGACACATTGTCACCCGATCATGGGTTAAGTTAAAAATAATTAAGTTGATCATGACTGCAATAAAATCAAATGGTCATGGGGCAGGTAGCGATATGCTGAAAGGAGGGAAGAAGTTATTCGTCGGATTTCAAAAGATAGTAAAAGACGGAGACGACGACATAACGGAAAGTAAACGAGGTAAAGGGATTCAAATACTGAACGCACTTCCAAGACGACAGGAACCACCTGGTCACAGCAAAGCAAGGAAGTCCACTCTGGAAGAAATGTACGATTGTTGGGCTGAAAGAAAACATAAACGAAAGGAATGACTGATGTTTAACATATACTCTAGCTGATTCTAACGAAATAAAAAAAAAAAAAAATGGTTCAAATGGCTCTGAGGACTATGGGACTTAACATCTGTGGTTATCAGTCCCCTAGAACTTAGAACTACTTAAACCTAACTAACCTAAGGACATCACACACATCCATGCCCGAGGCAGGATTCGAACCTGCGACCGTAGCGGTGACGCGGTTCCAGACTGAAGCGCCTAGAACCGCACGGCCACACCGGCCGGCAACGAAATAAAAATAATCAAAAAGAATTATAAATGTCAGCAATTGAAGTGACACGATTAATCTCAGAGGATTATACTTTTTGAAGTCGACTTTGTCACCACTGTACCGCGCAGTACGTCAGGGATACTGTGTTACATCCAGAAATAAAAGCAGGATATCTGTAGCTCCGGACACAGAACGAACCCGTCAATGAGTCTAACTCTTGCGTGGGAAAAGTTCGACATAGAAGAGCGGTGCTACTGGCTGACTTCCGGCGGTAGTTTTACAAAAGCTAGGGGGGGTTTAGTGAAGCTTACGCGAGCGTTGGTGATTGCGACAAGAAGCTGTCTGAATTATAAGTACGACGTAAAAGACCTACCACTGCGAAAAGCAATTCTCGTTATGGCGTTAATATTCTGGAGGCGGCATCGCAGATACCCAGCTGGCTATAAAAGTGGAACAGGAAGAGAGCGCAAGGTGAACTGTGACGCCGTTGCAAATCGGTGCACCAGGTGTCTCTGCTGAAAAACCACACAATTTGCGGCGATAAACAGCCGTATTACAAATGCAATAAACATGCCTCTAAGCTAAGCGCCGTAGAAAGTTACGAGTGGCGAACGTGTTCGGACCGGGCAGCAGTAAACAGCTTCACTGGACGGTAACAACAGCTCGTAAACAAACCCGCGCGGAGTGGCTGCGCAGTTTAAGGCGCTATGTCACAGATTTCCCGGCCCCTGCCGCCGGAGGTTTGAATCCTTTCTCGGGCGCGCGCTCGCGCACGTGTGTGTGTGTGTGTGTGTTGTTCTTAACACAACATTTTAATCCATTCCATGAACCAGAGTCTTGTTTCCTTCTTTTTTAAACACAATGCCAGAGTCAATGTTCCGGTTGCTTTACTTGCATTTGTAGTCATTCCCACTGGTGCCAAAATCCAGCATACACGACAAGCGTCTGCTTCAAAAGTAAGGTTAAATTGACAAACTGTGTTGGTACCGGAACCGCGCGACCGCTACGGTCGCGGGTTCGAATCCTGCCTCGGGCATGGATGTGTGTGATGTCCTTAGGTTAGTTAGGTTTCAGTAGTTCTAAGTTCTAGGGGACTTATGACCTCAGCAGTTGAGTCCCATAGTGCTCAGGGCCATTTTTTTGTGTTGGTACGAGTAAGGGCTTGATTGACACATCCGTGGTTTCGTAAGAGCTAGCTTGACAGCCAAGTTTGCTCTCTTAGGAGGGCGTTAACAAGTTTTAAAAACTTTCATTGTCCATTCGTAGAAAGTTGTTGTAATGACCAGGTTCTGACGGTAAATTTCCTTTAGCAGATTTGCATGGGTAAATCATTTTAAGCCACTCCCTGGACCAGAGTTGTGTTTTTTTCTTCTTCTTTAAACACTATGCCAATATCAATGGCAGGACTGCTTTGCATTTGTGGCCGTTCTCATTACTGCCAAAATACTCACGAACTCGAACAGCGTCGCCGGCTGTGGTGACCGAGCGGTTCTAGGCCCTTCAGTCCGGAACCGCGCTGCTGCAACGGTCGGAGGTTCGAATCCTGTCTCGGGCATGGATGTGTGTGATGTCCTTAGATTAGTTAGGTTTATACTTAGAAATGACTGATGACCTCAGATGCCGTCCCATAGTGCTTAGAGCCGTTTGAACCATTCTGAGCCGGCCAGAGTGGCTGAGCCGTTCTAGGCGTTTCAGTCTGGAACCGCGCGACCGCTACGTTCGCAGGTTCGAATCCTGCCTCGGGCATGGATGCGTGTGATGTCCTTAGGTTAGTTAGGTTTAAGTAGTTGTAAGTTCCAGGGGACTGATGACCTCAGAAGTTAAGTCCCATAGTGCTCAGAGCCATCTGAACCATTTTTTGAACAATTTTGAACCAACAGCGTCTGCTTCAAAGTGAGGTTATACTGACAAACATTGCTTGAACGTGGACGGGTTTTCTTGGCAAATTTATAGCTGGATAGGAGCGATTTTGTCAAACACGTTTGATCGTTAACAGTGGCCCCTTTAGAGTGTGCTGCAACACCACAACCCCCCGCCCCTCTCCTCTGACACACACACACACACACACACACACACACAGGCAGCTATGGTTCAAATGGCTCTGAGCACTATGGGACTTAACATCTTAGGTCATCAGTCCCCGAGAACTTAGAACTACTTAAACCTAACTAACCTAAGGACAGCACACAACACCCAGCCATCACGAGGCAGAGAAAATCCCTGACCCCGCCGGGAATCGAACCCGGGAACCCGGGCGTGGGAAGCGAGAACGCTACCGCACGACCACGAGATGCGGGCAGGCAGCTATGCTTATGCGGACAGAGAGCTTAGCGTTCACTGGGAGTGAAGTAATGGCCCGGCCTGGCGGCAGAGCAAGTAGCCGGCGCTGGCTCACGCGGCCGCTTTTCCCGGCCCGGTCTGCGTTTCTCTCAGCTGAGAGCGCCCGCCGCGCCGCGGACGCAGCCACCGGCTGATGTGGAAGCCGAGCCGGAACTGGGCGAGGTGAGGCGGGGCTCACCACGGAACGCACCGGCACAGCTGTGGCGCTAAAGTGCGCGTCATTTATGACGGCGGCCGAGTTTAGGTTCGTTCTGCGCATCTGACGTCGCAAAACACAGTCAACCAATGAAGAGAGAACGACGTTGCCAGAGTTCGACTGCAGTGCAGAACACGGACGAGTGTCTTCAGTTTTAGAAACTTTCAGTCATAAGTAAAGTAACTGAACAAAAGCAATATCTTGATAGCAGACTTTCTTTTATAGAAAGTTTGGAAAAAGCATTATTTATACTAATTGCTTCATATTCTGTTAATTAATTAAACCAAACAAGCAATAAGACTGCTAATTCAGGCGATAGCAAGGAAAGGTGTTTGTATCATTCTCACTAACCGCTTTTTCACAATAAAGAACAGTGGTAATTGTTTATTTCCTATTGCACTTCGACGAAACGTGAGTAATTCATAATTATACCAACATTGTTTTTCGCTATTTTGCGTGATATTTTAAAGTTCTCCGGGAGATATATTGAACGACGAGCCGCGTTAGCATAATGGTCAATGTGTATGGGCTAAGCGAAAGGTTCTGAGTTCAAACTTTGATCGGTGCTTAATATTTTCTTTAGTTAAAAACAATATCGAAGTGTCTTACTTCATGAATTTTATTCGTTTGAATGTAATTTTTTGAAATTTCTAGTGGCAACTAAAATCGACCATACAGAAAGTATACGCTATGGACTTTTACCTCTGCAAACTCTTCAAAATTTCGTGCAATGGTTTAATACATCTAATGCTGCACAATAACTGCGTTGAACATCGAAACAAAATTAAGTCATTTATGGGGGAAAGGTATCAGTCAAGAAGATGTGTAAAAATAAAATTTTTTGGGCCAAATAGTTTTTGTGAAATCGAATGATAAAGTGTGTCAAGGCAGTCGAAACACCATGTGTCTGCACACGCGAGCAGTGCAATGATGACAAAATCACGCACATCGTGGAATGTGGGGAGCACGTCTCTGTAGCAGCGAAAGGGTTAATGCGGCTGTGGGGGCTTTACTTCATAAACTGCGCGCTCGCCCCAAAACGTAAGTTTGCGAACTATACTATGGCGCTGCTTCTCTTGGCGCGTACAACTGGCAATGCAGCAACCTCCCGCGTCTGGGCAGGCACGCGCGAACCGCCAAGATAAAAGAATTGAACTATAGTAGTCTGTCTGGCCACAGCCACCGTGAAAGTCGCCGCACCCCACTGTCAGTATCCCATAGGGCTCCGTGTCTGCCCCTACTACTCTGTACGGCGTAGGCATTGGCAAGCTATAGTGACCCACAGCCTTCATTCACATACATGCTTAGGCTGGTACTACACTATCAACTTTCTTTGTCAAAGATTTGATCAAATATTCGTCAAATATATTTGACGTAGATCTTTGACATGGCGCTAAAAAGGGGTAATACATTATCTTATTTTTCGTCACAGTTCAACAACTTGTATTAACCGCAGTTGCATGTACCACAATTGCACTGTCTGGGCATTTGGAAGAGAAGTGGGGGAAAAAAAAGAAACGTACCTGTGTGAAGCCGTGGGTTTTACGACGACACGATAAAAGTATTCAACAAAACTTGTTACGTGAGCTTATAGTGGAGGACGTCAAGTCGTACATCAATTACTTGAGAATGGATGAGCATACATTTCTGTATGTGCGCAGTGAAGTGTATCCCCATATCACAAAGCACAATACTCACTTAAGAACTGCTATATCTGCAGAAGACAGGCTCACTGTAACACTCCGATTCCTTGCTACAGGAGAGAGTTGGGTTAGGTTAGGTTAGGTCTCCAATCTTCTTAATCTACTTTTGTATTCAAGGTGCCTCACGTTATAAAGCGCCTCATCAGCTTCACACATCTCTATTAATTTTGTAGTTGTCGGTACATACCAATTGTATTTACCGGCAATGTTAATAAAAACACTGCAGATGTCACAACGCTGCGGCGATGCTAGCGCTCCACGTGGTAACATGCCACATTACAGTGAACAGTAGACAAGCGACTTCTTTGATCAAATCTACAGCGAGACCCTACATTTGATCAAATTTATTTGACGATAGACAAGATTTGACGAAGTTCCCTATTACACCATCAAATTTCTTTGACGAAAATTACCGACTACTCTCGAAATGTGCCGATTTGAAAAACGGCAGCATGGGCTTTAACTTGGAGAACAAACTAGTTACCTTTCCTCGGTTCACGCATAAAGTTCTGTGCTAGTTGTTTGTTAATTTCGAGCAAGTATTTCCGAGCCCCTGTACTGCCTTTATTCGCAAAAAGTCTGGCCTGAAGAGGAGAAAAGTAGACTGAATGTCGCCAACTCCACGAGAAATGGACAGAGGAGGATTTCTTTGCCGCCGGCCTCTGTGGCCGAGCGGTTCTAGGCGCTCCAGTCTGGTACCGCGCAACAGCTACGGTCGCAGGTTCGAATCCTGCCTCGGGCCTGGATGTGTGGGATGTCGTTAGGTTAGTCAGGTTTAAGTAGTTCTAAGTATAGGGGACTGATGACCTCAGATGTTAAGTCCCATAGTGCTTAGAGCCATTTGAACCATTTGATTTCTTTGCCGTGTACAAAGATAATCTGTTTGCTTGTTGGTAGCGAATCACTTTATGTTACGAAAGCATATAAATTGAAAAAGCACTTTCCTGCGAAACGCATTGATCAACTTCTTGCAGGGCAATTACGGAAAGACGAAATCAAAATATTAATTTCCAATTTGAACAAGCAACAGCAAATGTTTGCCAAATCGAGGACACAGTGCGATAATAAATTCCACGCTGATACGCCACCAGGTCCCAGTCGAGGAAAGTTTTCAGCTCCCTTGTGAGGACGTTTCTCTTTCGACCAGTTTTGAAGTGTTAATCGTCGGTCTAGGACTCTTACCAAGCTAGACTGATGTGAGAAATACAAAATATTTAACATGAGCTGCCAGGTTCATCACGAGTTTGTTTACCTTGTGTAGGAGTGCGACAGATACAAACTGCAGTAAAGACACAAAGGAATTACAGACACTGGCTGCAAGTGGGCACTGATTTGAATCAATGGTGAAAGTTGAAAACTTGTGGAGCACCGGTGTTCGAACCCGGGTCTCCTACTTAGTAGGCAGATGCTGTGAACCACTGAGCCATCCCGACAAAGTGGTCACCTCAGCTGCATGGGCTACCCAAGCACGCCTCCCGTCACACCAAAATTCTCAACTTATCCACACATTAGTAATGATCTCTTCGGTGCGGATGCACACCAGGCTCGGAATTGGCGAAATGATGATGATGATGTTTGGTTTGTGGAGCTCTCAATTGCGCGGTTATCAGCGCCCGTACAAACTCCCAACACTTGCTCAGTCCAGTCTCGCCACTCTCATGAATGATGACGAAATGACGAGGACAACACCAACACCCAGTCATCTCGAGGCAGGTGAAAATCCCTGACCCCGTCGGCAATCGAACCCGGGACCCCGTGCTCGGGAAGCGAGAATGCGACCGCGAGACGACGAGCTGCGGACGATCGGCGAAATGCTGCCAGTGATGAGAATAATATGCGAGGGGCACTACATTAATAGTGTGTGGATAAGTTGAGAATTTGGGTCTTAGCCCGTGCAGTTGACATGAGCACTGTGTCCAGATGGTGTCTACCTAGTAAGCAGGAGACCCCGGTTCGAATTCCAATCCCGCAGAAATTTTCAACTTTTTTTCATTGATTTCAATCAATGCCCACTCTTAGACAATGTTTGTAGTTTCGTTGTGTCTTAATTCATAGTCGCTGCTGCAACAGAAATGTTCGTTCAGACATGTCACATATACACAGATTGCAGTGGCAGGTGATAGGAGAAGAGCGTTCGTACCGGAGAGAGCCCCACTGACAGAAGTCTTCTTGGCCACGTTCCAGAGTGAGTCAAGGAACATTCTGTTACCTCCAAAATACAGTCTGACAATTTTGAACTATACGAAAAAAACTTAAATTAGTTACAAACTACGGCGTACACAGACTTTATTCAACACGTAAACGTCACTAAAGATATTCTGATTTAGGTTATGACATGTTCGATACGCCTGCCATAATTGGCGATGATGTGGTGCAGGCGGATAGCGAAATTCTGCACGACCCGCAGAAGTGTCTGAACATCGATGCTGTCGATGACCTCCTGAAAGTCTGTTTTCAGTTCAGCAATGCTTTCGGGGTTAATGCTGTGCTCCTTCTCTTTAATATATTCACACAAAAAGGAGTCGTACGCCTTCAGATCCGGAGAATATAGCGGCGAATCGAGGGCCAATGCCAGTGCCCTCTGGATACCCCAGAGCCAGAAAGCGGTCCCCAAAGTGCTCCTTCAGGACATGAAATACTCTCCTGCTTCGATGGGGTCGAGCTCCGCCTTGCATGAACCACATATTGTCGAAATCAGCGTCTCTTGTGATAATGAGGATGGAATCATCTTTCAAAATCTTCACGTACCGTTCAGTAGTCACCGTGCCATGAAAGAATATCGCAACGAGACTGGACGTTGCACGCTATACAGTCATCCGTTGAGGGCGAAGAGACCTCTCGATAGCCGGATGCGGGTTTTCAGTCCCCCATATGCGCCAATTTTGCATGTTGACGAGCGCATCCAAATGAAAGTGGTCTTCGGCGCTAAACGAAACCATGCATGTGCATACTAATTCCCATCATGCCCCGCGGCCAAGCGTGCAGTTTGAACGTTTAACGCAAACCGTTCACAAGTTATGACGATTTTATTTGAGATACTTCACTAATTGTCACCATGTACATCTCGAGTAAAGACGACGACGCCAGTACTACAGAACTCGGAGATTCGTCCTGGATTAGAGATCTTGACGCCGAACGTACGGTTTATGTCAACACGTGAGTCTTCTGCGGACACTGGTACCAAATAGAGAGCCCGTATACAGAGAGAGTGTCCATAGGTGAAGTTGCTGTGATTGGTTGATTACCTTCGGCGCCATTTTTCTGCCAAACTTCTCTCGCTCTTCCTATGTTCACTGTGCTTTTGAGTTGAAGTTCAGAGGACTTTCGGAAACGATTAAAAGGTATTTGAGTTATTGAGAGACTTGTTATGCGTTGTACGTGCATGTTCGATTTAGATGTATATCGTTTTTAGTACGTAATTAGCGTTTGCGATCTTAAATACGAGTTGAAATAATGAAGCGTTTTGTGATGAAGTCGGTAGGCCTACATGTGTGAAATAAACAAGTTAGTAATTGTACAGTATTGTTTTTGACATCTGTAATTCGTTCTGCAGACATTCGTAAACGATCGTCTGGTGAACATTGGTCTTGTTACTGTACATGCTTCAGTAGATACATAGCAAAGGATAAATGGCGCCTTGCTAGGTCGCAGCCATTGACTTAGCTGAAGGCTATGCTATCTATATTCTCGGCAAATGAGAGCGTCTCCGTCCGTGTAGTCGCTAGCAAAGTCGTCCGTACAACTGGGGCGAGTGCTAGTAAGACTCTCTAGACCTGCCGTGTGGCGGCGCTCTGTCTGCAATCACTGATAGTGGCGACACGCGGGTCCGACGTATACTAACGGACCGCGGCCGATTTAAAGGCTACCACCTAGCAAGTGTGGTGTCTGGCGGTGACACCACAACGTCATTTTTGTAATCTTTTTCGTTTGTTATCTACGAGAGGTATTCAGTATATATATGAAAGAAAGTCGTAAGCAGTTTGAAGACGTGACAAGAAATAATAATACGTATCACAGGTACGTTAAATCTTTAGCGTTATGCACTTCCGATACAAAACAAATGCTATACATTATATTCTTTTTATTTACGTTACTTTCTTTGCAATGTGTCTAGTAAACGAACTGTAAAGGAGATAAATGCAAGTAACGAATAATTTTTACAGCCAACCGGTCGCGGTGGCCCTTGCGGTTCTAGGGACTTCAGTCCGGAACCGCGCGACTGCTACGGTCGCAGGTTCGAATCCTGCCTCGGGCATGGATGTGTGTGATGTCCTTACGTTAGTTAGGTTTAAGTAGTTCTAAATTCTATGGGACTGTTGACCTCAGATGTTGAGTACCATAGTGTTCAGAGCTATTTGAACCATTTTTACAGCCACTGTATCAAATTTTCCTGTGCTGTACGTAGTAGACTACTACGAGTATATTATAGCTGTAAAGAAAGGCATTTAACGAATGATTTCGCCATATTGTGCTTTTAATTCGGTGAGTGTGTACTCCACTGCTCCACTACTGGCCATTCAAAAGTCCCGCCCGCAGTTTGGCAGAAAAATTGCCGCCGTATCGTCCGATTGGCCACTCTCTCCCTATACTGGCTCTCTAGTACCAAATACCGATTCCTGCTATGTCTGGAGGTGAGCATCTGGGTAGTGTTGGTGGGGACACTTCTGGCAGGACGCAGCACTCGGCTTCCTTTTGCGTGTAGCCTCGCCGCAGCGGCGCGCCGCCAGTGACCTTGGGGCTCTGCGGACGCCCTGACCACGCCGAAGCCGACGCCGACGCCGACGCCAACGCCGGGACCCTTCCCCCAGTCTGCAGCCCGCGGCCGGCCTTCGCTCCTCCCACACCCGAGCTGCGTTTGCGGCGCAAAACACCGCCCCAGCTGCCTCAGTGTTTGGTCAGCGCGCGGCGGAAAACTGCTGCGGTAGACTCCCATCCACTGGCGGGCTAACGACACTGGTGTGAGAAATTTAAGGACCAAAGTAATTTTCGTATTTTGTGCCACTGCCAACTAACACACCGCGATGAAACTGGGGCCGTACATAGTTATAACTGCCGGCCGCGGTGGCCGTGCGGTTCTAGGCGCTCCAGTCCGGAGCCGCGCTGCTGCTACGGTCGCAGGATCGAATCCTGCTTCGGGCATGGGTGTGTGTGATGTCCTTAGGTTAGTTAGGTTTAAGTAGTTCTAAGTTCTAGGGGACTGATGACCACAGCAGTTGAGTCACATAGTGCTCAGAGCCATTTGAACCATAGTTATAACTGAAAGAAATAAGCAGTGAGACGAACAAAAATGACACTTTCATTCAAAGACAATAATTGCACTGAAGTCACGTACAAAAAATGTTCGAATGTGTGTGAAATCTTATGGGACTTAACTGCTAAGGTCATCAGTCCCTAAGCTTACACACTATGTAACCTAAATTATCCTAAGGACAAACACACACACCCATGCCCGAGGGAGGACTCGAGCCCCCTCCGGGACCAGCCGCACAGTCCATGACTGCAGCGACCCAGACCGCTCGGCTAATCCCGCGCGGCCATTATGTACGAAAGGCAGGACATGGTTCTTAATAGGATGTGCGATCTCCACACGTTGTGTACCGCAGAGAGCCTCGTTCACAGAAGGCATCTTGACCAGGTTCCACAGTCAAGGAACATTCTGCTACCTCGAAAATTCCTCTCGCGTAATGACGGTGAAGCTACAATTATGGAACTCTTAGATTTGTCCTGGACTACAGATCTTAACCCCGAACTTGCGGTTTACTCTGCAAAGAGGACTCATTGTGGCCACAAGGTAGGTAAGGAGTTCTTGTGGTGGGGCGTTCCATTCCTCACCGGTGAGGCTGACAGCTATTGGATGAGAAGCCTTAACTAGCGATATGTAAAACTGTCGTCTTATTACAAGAAACTGACGCGTTTGCGAGAAGTCCTCAACGTTCTCGTGTTTTGAAACAGCTTCTATTCCCACGGCCTCCACTATGAAAACCACCAAATATGTTGTTAAATTCCATATGACATAATCCCATCTCTCTGCTTGCGGCGCAAAACCGATGTTTTATCTCATTGACCAAGTTCATCCCCACGAAGCAAAAACCTGAAATTGCAGACTGTTCCTTTTACGCTTTGCAACGTAGCTGAACGTGGAAATCCACGCTGTAACGTCACCAGCGCCTCGTTCAGGAACGTTTTCACGTCCCTTGTGACGACGTTTCTGTTTCGACCAGATTGGGTGTGTGAGGATGCGCTCCAATAAGTCTCTCGACCGCACCGCTCACTTGCTCGATGGGAGTTACATCAGGCTGTCTACTCGTTGAAGAGCCTCTCCTTTCAAGAGCTCCCATTCCTGTGTGTTCAAAGCGGTCGTGCATTGCCATCCATCAAAATGAAGTAAGGGGCAGGGTCCAATGTACACGTCAAGAAATGGTTCAAATGGCTCTGAGCACTATGGGACTTAACATCTTAGGTCCTCAATCCCCTAGAACTTAGAACTACTTAAACCTAACTAACCTAAGGACAGCACACACATCCATGCCCGAGGCAGGATTCGAACCTACGACCCTAGCAGTCGCGCGGTTCCGGACTGAAGCGCCTAGAACCGCACGGCCATCGCACACGTGAAGAGACACACGTGGGGAAGGGGTACGATGTCGCGATAACATTTGTTAGTGAGTGTACGAGTTCAAAGACTTACAGGTTAGTATGCCCGTGCAACATTATCCCTCCTCACACCATAACATCTGGACCTCAGACGAGTATCCTCCACAACATTCCTCGGTGCTTACGTTTGGGTACGTCCAGAATCACCATTCACATTGAATTTTCTCTCATACGAGAAGATCAAGTTAGCTTACTCCTTGTTGTACGAGTGCCTATGATCCATCACAAACGGTGTGACGATGGACGTGCATCAAGGGAACACAATGGACCAGTTGTCGGGCCAAGACACGACCCCCAAACATTCTCCATGCCTCTATGGAGCGGGAGATTGTGTGCCTTGCAGTCCCGTTACATGTGGTTTCTATTATCCCCCCTGTTTGACATGGGCCTCTTCTTGCCTGCTGTACATTGTAGCGGTCATCCGCTGCTGTTGTTCGCCGTGGTCCACCTCCTCTTTTCGGGCAGCATTGCCTGTGATTCGGGACGCTGTCAGTGATTTCACACTCCTGGACTACACTCGCCACACTTCGTCCTTCTTCCAGTTTCCCAATGATTCTTCTCCCGAGTGGGGTCGTCCAAATGTTGTCTCCGGGCCATGTTTGCAATGAAGAAAGTCGCCATCGTGCACTGTAACTGCTCGTTGGCTGACGCACACTGTCTTTTCCCATTCCTCCATAGTTTTGCTGGGCCAGCCCCATTTGGTGTTGAAGTCATGCTGACGTCACGACGTGTGACGGCCAGCTTTCTGGGAGACCTCTGGCAACATGCTCCCACGCTTTCATTGATTTCCAGCGAGTGGTTAATAAATTATGGTAGTTCATCTACATCGTCCTTAAGTTTCACAGAGCGGTGTAGTCAGAGTGTGAGAGAGAGGGGGAGGGGGAATGTTTCATCATGACCACATGTCTTCTCCTCTGCGTGTCCTGGTGACTCAGACAGCGGGTACAGCACGAGTCACGGCAAGCAGTCAGCGGCGTCAGATGTCTCTGGACTGGCCTCCGGTGGGCAAGGCCAGCAGGATTCCGGCCGCCTGACGCACCGCTGTCTCCCCTATTGTTTTCGCCCGGTTGCTGTTCCACGTCCAGGGGACGGTCAAGCCGAGCAACATGTTGGCTCTCCTCTGGTAGGCCCTAACTCAGTGGGTCGGCCGCATTTATGTCTTTACTCTGCACAGTCATCAATGATACTGCAGCTACTAGTCATGGTCCATGTCACAAACAGTACGAAATCGCAAAAGTGTGGGACTCTTGTTTCTGTCGACTAGGTAGTCGAATTATGTCGGGTGATGCTGAGGGAATTAGATCAGGAAATGAGACACTTAAAGTAGTAAAGGAGTTTTGCTATTTGGGGAGCAAAATAACTGATGATGGTCGAAGTAGAGAGGATATAAAATGTAGGCTGGCAATGGCAAAGAAAGCGTTTCTGAAGAAAAGAAATTTGTTAACATCGAGTATAGATTAAAGTGTCAGGAAGTCGTTTCTGAAAATATTTGTATGGAGTGTGGCCATGTATGGAAGTGCAACATGGACGCTAAATAGTTTAGACAAGAAGAGAATGGAAGCTTTCGAAATGTGGTGCTACAGAAGTATGCTGAAGATTAGACGGGTAGATCGCATAATTAATGAGGAGGCACTGAATTTGTGGCACAACTTGACTAGAAAAAGGGACTAGTTGCTAGGACATGTTCTGAGGCATCGAGGGATCACAAATTTAGTACCGGAGGGCAGCGTGGAGGGTCAAATGGTAGAGGGAGACCAAGGGATGAATACACCAAGCAGATTCAGAAGGATGTAGGCTGCAATAGGTACTGGGAGATGGAGAAGCTTGCACAGGATAGAGTAGCATGGAGAGCTGCATCAAGCCAGTCTCAGGACCGAAGACCAGAACAACAACGGGTAATACTTTCACTAAATAAAATGGAGAGTTTCACTTGCACATTCCGTCGAAGATAAGGTTTTTGCAGATGGAGTACAGCATCGGATTTGGCAACGATATAAAGAAAAAATTAGCCATTGGCTCGTTTTAGAAAAGTCCAGGAAGTGGGCAGACAATTCAGGGAAACCATGGAAAACCTAACTCCGCACAAGCAGCCAGGGTTTTGTACCACATTCTTCTCCAGTACGAATTCCATACGCCCCTCGCTATGTATCTACATCAATACTCCCCCAAGCAGCCTTATGGTGTGTGACAGAGGGTGGTCTGTGTACCGCTGTAAACCCTTCCCGTCAGAAACGACACAGGATAGCATTGGTCCGTGTTGTTCACGAGCAAGCAGAGATGCACACATCGCCACCTGCTGTGGGCTTCTGGTTTCATCACATCTGCCAGTTCTGACGTGCTTCATTGTGGATTAATGCGTTTAAACGATCTTCATCGAACCCCCAAGGTCTTCCTGATCGTGAAGAGTCACTAATGACAAAACAACCCTTCTTAAAGCGAGAAAACCGTTTCCTTGCCATGCTCTGTCCAATGCCGTTATCCCCATACGCTAAACAAATGTTTCTGTTGCCTCCGCTTCTGTCACTCCCGCACTCAATTGACACCGAAAAATATGTTCCGATATATTGTGCTTTGTCCACTTGCGCTCCATTTTCTAGCGAACACAACTCCGCTCGCTATCTCCAGGTAACAAAACAACGATATGTTAACTTAAACAGCAATAGTGAACTACAAATAAAGAAATGGCAGTCGGTATATACCAACATCCAAAACAATGACATTGCGAACTTACGCAACAATCTACACTACTGGCCATTAAAATTGCTACACCAAGAAGAAATGCAGATGATAAAGGAGTATTAATTGGACTAATATATTATACTAGAACTGATATGTGATTAAATTTTCACCCAATTTGGATGCATAGATCCTGAGAAATCAGTACCCATAACAACCACTCTGGCCGTAATAACGGCCTTGATATGTCTGGGCGTTGAGTCAAACAGAGCTTGGATGGCGTGTACAGGTACAGCTGCCCATGCAGCTTCAACACGATACCACAGTTCATCAAGAGTAGTGACTGGCGTATTGTGACAAGCCAGTTGCTCGGCCACCATTGACCAGACGTTTTCAATTGGTGAGAGATCTGCAGAATGTGCTGGCCACGGCAGCAGTCGAACATTTTCTGTATCCAGAAAGGCCAGTACAGGACGTGCAACATGCGGTCGTGCATTACCCTGCTGAAATGTAGGGTTTCGCAGGGATCGAATGAAGGGTACAGCTACGGGTCGTAACACATCTGAAATGTAACGTCCACTGGTCAAAGTGCCATCAGTGGCAACAAGAGGTGATCGAGACGTGTAACCAATGGCACCCCAGACCATCACGCCGGGTGATACGCCAGTATGGCGATGACGAATACACGCTTCCAATGTGCGTTCACCACGATGTCGCTAAACATGGATGCGACTATCAGGATGCTGTAAACAGAACCTGGATTCATCCGAAAAAATGACGTTTTGCCATTCGTGCACCCAGATTCGTCGTGTAGTACACCATCGCAGGCGCTCCTGTCTGTGATGCAGCGTCAAGCGTAACCGCAGCCATGGTCTCCGAGCTGATAGTCCGTCCTGCTGCAAACGTCGTCGAACTGTTCATGCAAATGGTTGTTGTCTTGCAAACGTCCCCATCTGTTGCCTCAGGGATCGAGACGTGGCTGCGCGATCCGTTACAGCCGTGCGGATAAGATGCTTGTCATCTCGACTGCTAGTGATACGAGGCCGTTGGGGTCCAGCACGGCGTTCCGTATTACCCTCCTGTACCCACCGATTCCATATTCTGCTAACAGCCATTGGATCTCGACCAACGCGAGCAGCAGTGTCGCGATACGATAAACCGCAAGCACGACAGGCTACAATCCGACCTTTATCAAAGTCGCAAACGTGATGGCATGCATTTCTCCTCCTTACACGAGGCATCGCAACAACGTTTCGCCAGGCAACGCTGGTCAACTGCTGTTTGTGTATGAGAAATCGGTTGGAAACTTTCCTCATGTCAGCACGTTGTAGGTGTCGCCACCGGCGCCAACGTCGTGTGAATGCTCTGAAAAGCTAATCATTTGCATATCACAGCATCTTATTCCTGTCGGTTAAATTTCGCGTCTGTAGCACGTCATCTTCGTGGTGTAGCAATTGTAATGTCCGGTAGTGTAATACTTCGACACATATAAACAACAAATAAGTACGCAAATCGGAAAACTGTCGAATGCTTTGCTAAATGATTTTCACAGAACATTTGACAGCAAATCATAAACACCGCTAACGGATTAGGCGTGTCCCGAGCTGGCCGACTGCCACCTACAAGGCAGTACGAGGAGAGATCTATGATAGCGGAACACGTGATCAGCATGTCGCTAGTCCCTCCAGCCATTACTGCCAGTAGACGAAACGCGATGGTGCTGCCTCACGAGGACGAGTAGACCGCGTCGACCATCCTTTTTTTTTATTATTTTCTGTTGAGGGTCACCTGGCACTCCCTGGACCAAGTGGCGGTCCTCTGCTGGTTCTTCCCACAATTCTCTAGAGTATTGTGACGTCCTGAACGCACCTGTTAAACAAAGAGGTAGCGCGCTGGTGTGACTCGGCTCCGCCACGTCCTTGGCTCCAGCGAGCAGACCAATCAGGCCGTGGCGCCGGGCGACCATTTGCAGTGGAACTGCAGCCTAATAACACGCTTTGCCGCTGGCCGGCTACCTGCTGATTGCCAACAACAATCACCGAACCGCGCGCACGACACTCCTCCGAAAGCGCGTGTTCCCATACCCTGTTAATACCGGCCTGGATTTCCAGCAAACGATTAGTGCCTACGTGACACACATTCAGATGGCGAGTGAATTTCTGACTTTCTCAGTGACAGTTTTCGCCAAAGCGTTTAGTCACGTGTTTACCACGACTACCGAGAATCATGACAGCACACAGACCTCACGAAGATGCTTTTGTTACAAATTCTCCTTGTTCCGATGGAATTGCGTTTTCCTGGAGATATATTGTAACCCCCCCACAAAAGATAATTTAAATAAATAATATTATGAATAATGAATGTGATTCTAATTTAGTGTAACCTCCCCACAAAATATAATTAAATATTATTTGGTTAATGATTGTAATTTATGTGTAACCTCACAACAAAACTGGTTCCCATTTAATGTGCCTACAAAATTCTTTTCTCATTTAATATAAGCTCGAAACAGAAAAATTCCTAAACCTCGTAATAAAAAATAAATTCAGTAACCTGGTAAAATTTGGACGACAGCAGTGCTGCGTCATGACCCTGTAAGATCATTCTGAATAAAAAGCAAAAATTCTCACCTCGATAAAGGTGGCAACTATCTGCTCTTACAATAGCTCTTTTCCGGCACAGCTCTGTGCAATGCTGGCCTATACATTTTTTATTTATGAAAGGAAGCAAATGATTTATCTTTTGCAACAATCGGAATGATCATGCATTGAAAAAAAAATTAAATTCTTTAAAATGAAATGAATGCTTGTTATTATTAGAATATTTTTAAAAGATATACATGGGAGTTTACATGATATTACTAGATATGCGCGAGGCTGCTTTTTTTACCTTATACAATAATACTCAGGCTCCAGCATTGCTGCACCGCGACCGGCCCAGCCAACATGATACACCAGACTAGAGCAGACTCCAGACCAGACACACACACACTGCCAACAACTTACTGCTACTGCTACACAGTTCCTACTGCAGTCAACACTGCTCTCTGGTCAGAGATTCTCTTATACCTTGCATATCGCAATAAAATTACATCTGTATTACATCTGCTTGGACCTCTTACAATATGAGTAACCTATGAATTAAAATTTTCGACAATGCCGGGGACTTGAACCTGTATTTCTTGATTATGAGACATGTGCTAACCACTACACCACCGTAGGATTGTGGCTACCACACCCGTATGTTGTTGTTGTGTTCTTCAGTCCTGAGACTGGTTTGATGCAGCTCTCCATGCTACTCTATCCTGTGCGAACTTCTTCATCTCTCAGTACCTACTGCATCCTACATCCTTCTGAATCTGCTTAGTGTATTCATCTCTTTGTCTCCCTCTACGATTTTTACCCTCCACGCTGCCCTCCAATGCTAAATTTAAGATCCCTTGATGCCTCAGAATATGTCCTACCAACCGGTCTCTTCTTCTTGTCAAGTTGTGCCACAAACTCCTCTTTTCCCCAATTCTATTCTAGTTATGTGATCTACCCATCTAATCTTAAGCATTCTTCTGTAGCACCACATTTCTAAAGGAATGCACACCCGCATAGACTACCCTAATCCAATGCCCTCCCTAACACAAACTTCAATTTGCACCTCAGTCCATCTTGATTTTCCCTTTCTAAAATTGTCAGTATTGCAGAGGCTCTCCGATATTGCAGTAGCGCCCCAGATTTTGTACGTAACGGGGAAATCCTGCCTGTCACTCGGGTGTACGTGATCTATTGATCTGATGGAATTACATTTTCCCGGAGACATATGAATCTCAGCTTTATCTTCGATTCCATCAGATCAATAGATCATCTGCACATGGAGTACAGGAAGGATTTCCAGTTACATACAAAGCTGGTGTGCTATTCCAGTATCAGAGAATCTCGGCAATATTGACGATTTAAGAAAGGGAATTGAAGCCTGATTAAGGGAGGTCACCGGGCTGGGGTCGTCTGTGAACTGTGGTAGCCACAATGCTACGGTGTTGTAGTGGTTAGTGTTGTGTCTAGGCAAGACAGCCTAGACGCAATGAGAGGAAGCCGAAAGGCACGCGCTTAAACTCACGCAGGCTGGCGTGAGGTCTGAAACAGGATACGTAATGAATGCTATAAAGAGAAGTACGTAGCTTCTGGAATACTTAACTTTAATCCACATTTGTAGAACATTGCTCTTGATGATACATTAATAGAATCTCAATATCAATTGAATACGGCGCCTTGCTAGGTCGTAGCAAATGTAGCTGAAGGCTATGCTAACTATCGTCTCGGCAAATGAGAGCGTATTTGTCAGTGTAGCTTCGCTAGCAAAGTCGGCTGTACAACTGGGGCGAGTGCTAGGAAGTCTCTCTAGACCTGCCGTGTGGTGGCGCTCGGTCTGCTATCACTGACAGTGGCGACACGCGGGTCCGGCGTATACTAATGGACCGCGGCCGATTTAAAGGCTACCACATAGCAAGTGTGGTGTCTGGCGGTGACACCACAGTTAGCACGTCTGCTATGTGAGCAGGAGACCCGAGTTCAAGTCCCGGCCTTAGCACAAATCTTCGTTCATTACTTAAGCTTCTATCCGTATGGAAGATAATTCGCTTTGTAACATAATATTACTAGTCTGCTGGCTGCCAAAATACTAAAGATCGTATACCAGTCTTTCGACTGAAGATCACAAGAGTAACAACACAAGAGAAGAACATCAGAAACAACTATTTTAAAAAGGCTGATATTTGTGGAAAACTATGCAGAATGTATGACAACAGGCCAACAAAACAGATTTTCAGGTACTTCTGACACTGTAATTAACAACAAATTGGATCTGAGAAGTTAAAAAAGAGTTAGAAAGTGAACAGAAAAAAAGCGGGTGAAAGAAATGTTTTTCAGAAGGAAGGTGTATTACAATAAGGACAGAAGTGTAACAAAACAGATGAGAAGTGGTTTTAGGAAGAAAAAAAAGAGAGATACGGTGAAAAGATGGATGGAAAAGAGCAAATGAGAAGGAATTGAAAGACTTGTATGTTGTCTGCGAATGGCCGTGACGAAAATTATTGTTGTTGTGGCGATGTAGGTGGTGCTATTCATTGCTAAGACTGGTTTGATGAGACTCTTCTCTCTACTACGTGGTCTGTAAGCCTGTTCATCTCTGAGTAGCTACAGCACCATAAATCCATTTGAACCTCATTAATTACGTGATCTATACCTGTAATCTTCAGCATTCTTCTGTGGCACCATATTTTCAAAAGCTTCTATACTCTACTTGTCTGAACTGTTTATCGTCGTTGTTTCACTTCCGTAAAACGCTACACTCCAAACAAATACCTTCAGAAAACACTTCCTAACAATTGTATGTAAATTATATGTTAACATTTTTTCCAAAAATGCTTTTTTCCCACATCCGCCATCATCACTTACTTTAATGTCCTAATAGCAAAAGTCATGTACCACTTTTAACGTTTTACTTCCTAATCTAATTCTCTCATCATCGATCGATTTAATTCGATTATATTCCATTACACTTACTTTCGTTGATGTTCATTTTATAGCCTCCTTTCAAGACGCTCATCATTCCGTTCAACTGCTCTACGAGATCCTTTGACATCTGTCCGACAGAATTACAATGACATCGTCAGACCACAAAGTTCTTATTTATTCTCCCTGAACTTTAAATCCTGCTTCAAATTTTCTTTTAGTGTCCTTTACTGCTTGCTCAATATACAGACTGAATAACATCGCGGATACTCTACAACTCTATTTCCTCACTCCCTTCTCAACCACTGCTTCCCTTTCCCGTCCTTTGTCTCTTCTAACTGCAGACAGCAATCTGTACAAGCTGTATATACCTTTTGGCTCCGGAGAGCGCTCTCTCTCTCTCTCTCTCTCTCTCTCTCTCTCTCTCTCTCTCTCTGTGTGTGTGTGTGTGTGTGTGTGTGTGTGTGTGTGTGTGTGTGTGTGTGTTTGATTGTTTTTTCAAAGAGTGTACACCAATCAGTATTGGTTGGTGGATGCGGGGGGGGGGGGGGGGGGGGGGGGGACCACAGAGTGAGGTCATCGGTCCCATCGGATTAGGGAGGAAGGAAGACTGCCATGCCCTTTCAAAGGAACCATACCGGCATTTGCCTGAAGCGATTTAGGGAAATTACGGGAAACTTAAATCAGGATGGCTGGACGCTGGTTTGAGCCGTCGTCCTCCCGAATGAGAGTCCAGTGTGCTACCTACTGCACCTCCTCGCTCGGTTGTCAATATTGTCAAAAGCTTTCTATCTGTCTATCGCTTGAGCCTTGTCCCGCAGTTACGCAGGGTCAGCCATCGTTAATCGGATGTGGCATGTTAATGGTTAAGTGGTGGCCGGATGCCCTTCCTGCGGCCACCCCGCACTCCTCGGGATGCAATTAGTGTACCCCAACTGTCTGCGTCGAGTGTAATCCATGGAATAGTGCGAAAGTGGTCAGATGTCTGCGAGCCGTGTAACTGAGGCGGAACATGGGACCAGCCCAGTATTCACCTAGTGGGATGTGGAAAACCGCCTAAAAACCACATCCAGGCTGGCCAGCACATCGGCCCTCGTCGTTAATGCGCCGGGCGGATTCGGGGCCGGCGCGCCAACCCGAGTCCAGGAAGCGGCGCGTTAGCGCTCTCGGTTACCCTGGAGGGCTTTTGTCAAAAGCTTTCTCTGAGTCTAAAAATGCTACAAATGTAGTTTTCTTTAAAAAGAGAAAAGAATACTTGCAGGATAATGAACTTAGTTCTGCTCATCGAACTTTAGTAGCACAAAGTATGAGGCAGAAAGACTGAAAAAAAGGAGGGACAAAAAAACAAAGTCTGAAGCTGTAGGTGAAGAAGGAGAAACAGGATTTGTTGCTACAAGCGTTGAAAATTACGCGAGAAGAAGAAAATCGTAAGAAAATTACGGTTTCTATATTGTTGATGAGGGAAAAACAGTCTGTTGTAGCACTAGCGCGCCAAGGTTGTACAGAAATGACATAATGGTGACGCTGGCTCATTCAGTCGACTTAAACCAGGAGCTAAAAAACGCCTCTTTCTTTCCACAGAAGGAAAACTCGACGTTCCGTGGGCAGAATGTTGAGGGACGCTGGGTGTAGTAACAACTTGCAGCGACAGATACTCTTCGGCTGATTATCTGGTCGAAAATCTCAGCAAACCGCGACCTCCTTGCCTTATCTTCTGCTTAACGCGGAAACCCATCAGTACGGACGTGCGAGATTACACCTCTCCAAAACAAATCACGTAAACGACTGGAAGATTACCTGGGGAAAGTTCTTCCCACAAACGCCTTGTCGCGATGCGTGGAGGGACAGAGAACGAAATCTAAGCACAGGAGTGTAGGCTTACGACAGAGTTGTATCTATCGTCTCCTGGATATAAAGAGACAGGGTTACTTGTACCGTTTATAGCGATCCATTATCTACATGGAGGGAATGAACTGTCGACGAGAAAAAATTATTAGCAGCCCTATGAAAATTTTCCTTGTTGCAAATATGTAGTAATGGTAACTAATTACTGAACCTACTTATATAAACAACTTATACCCCATCATCACTGTGTTTGGCAGACTATCTTTTCTTATTGTTTTGCCGGCCGATGTGACCGAGCGGTTCTAGCCGCTTCTGTCTGGAACCGCACGACCGCTGCGGCCGCAGGTTCGAATCCTGCCTCGGGCATGGATGTGTGTGATGTCCTTGGTTAGTTAGGTTTAAGTAGTTCTAAGTTCTAGGGTACTGATGACCTCAGATGTTAAGTCCCATAGTGCTCAGAGCCATTTGAATCATTTCTTATTGTTTTCATTACGGCCGCTTGAGGACTACGTGCTGATTTCAAAATATTTCTCATTTTTTCTCTCCAGTTCACTTCCATTATTTTATAGTCAGCTTTTCCCTTTATTCCAACCACTTCACTCGCGTCCTTTCTTTCTGCTCTGAAATTCCCCTGGTTTTAGCACAATAAGCCGGAAAACATTCATTTTTCGTTCTTCTTCTTGTATAAAGGTGTTCGCTTCTAGATTTATAAGTTGTCAGATCAAGCTAGTTTGTTAATTTATTCTTGCAGAACTACTTAAGAAACTGACTTGCGAATTCTGCGTAAATACTTTCCAAACAATACCAACTTGTTTCCTACTTTTTCAGTGGTTTTCATTCTAACTGAGCACAAAGTCTTGCCCTGATTATAAAAATTTATAACAGAATAACCGTTTCGCATAATAAGTTACATAGTCTTCAAGGCGGGAAGGAGTGCCTGGTCCCCGGTACGAATCCGCCTGGCGGATTTGTGTCGAGGTCCCGTTAGCCGGCCAGTCTGTGGATGGTTTTTAGGCGGTTTTCCATCTACCTCGGCGAATGCGGCCTGGTTCCCCTTATTCCACCTCAGCTACATTATGTCGGTGATTGCTGCGTAAACAAGTTCTCCACGTACGCCTACACCACCATTACTCTACCACGCAAACATAGCAGTTACACTCGTCTGGTGTGAGACGTTCCCTGAGGGGATCCACTGGGGGCCGAACTGCAGAATAACCCTGAAAGAGTGGTTCGGTGTGGGGCGGTGGAGGGTGAAGTGGACTGCGGTAGTCGTCGTGGGATTACGGAGCCTCTCCGTAGTTTATAAGGCCCTGGTTAACGTACAATACATAGGTTAGTGTTACTAGTTGTTGTGACCAATAGATGGCGCTAGTGCTCCACAACACAGACCGCGTCTGTTAGGTCACGTTAGTTGCTGGCGAAATGGCGCCGAAGCAAGAGAAAGCGCAGTGTGTGCTTTGGTTTCACGGAACGAAATCGCCCATCAGTGTTCGGCGTGAATTTCGGGCTTCTTATGGACGCAGCCCTCCTGACTTTAAATCAGTAAAGCGATGGTACGCAAAGTTTAACGGAATATCGTCCTCAAAGTGGCAGGCCTCCTGTGAGTGATGCAACTGGTGATTGTGTTCGGCAATCGTTTCAACGGAGTCCGTCTAAATCAACTCGTCAAGCATCACGTGAATTTCAGATACTGCAAGCAAGTGTGGTGAAGATTCTTCACGAAAGGCTTAGGTTACGTGCTTACAAAGTGCAAATCGCGCAGGCCTTGCAACCGAATTATTTGTTGACACGTGCTGAATTTGCAACTGAGATTCTCAACAGGATTGATTACTTAAATCGCATAAGGTTTACCGATGAATCCACCTTTCATGTCAGTGGAGTGGTAAATAGGCACAATGTCCGTATATGGGGTTCAGAGTCTCCACGTGCTACTCTACTGTTACAGCGAGACAGCGAAAAAGTGAATATTTGGTGCAGCCTCATGCATAACAAGGTGTTTGGACCGTTCTTCCCCGCGGAAAAATCCATTATCGCTAACATTTACTTAGACGTTTTGCAACAGTTCATTTCCCCACAGTTGGAAGAATATCAACCGTGGATACTTCTCCAGCAAGATGGTGCACCCCCCTACCGTCTCCCACCTCCCCACTGGGCTTTGATAGTGCGCGATTTCCTGGATGAAACATTTCCAGATCGGTGGGTTGGAAGGAACGGTCCACCACCCTGGCCACCCCGCTCTCCAGACATTACGTCCCTTGACTTTTTTTTTTCTGAGGCTAATCAAGGACCGTCTTCGTCATGTTATAATCAGGGAAAGACTTTATGCTCACCATGTATATTAAATTTTCTTCCCATCGCGGCCCTTGGTGCAGGGTGGGAAAAAGACTGCTTTTACTCGTCTCTAGGCTACAGAATATTCATAATGTCCACCCCGAAAACCAAGACATGGAATATTTATGTCGGTTTTCGACAGCAAGTAGGCCTCTTTCTTAAGAGTTTTTTGGAGCTTTTCTGTTACGAGGCGTGTTTTTTTAAGTAAGTACCATTTTGAAATAAAAAAAGATGTACTAAGATATCTCAATAATTTTATTTTTACACGAAAGCCTGTACCTTAATCTACGCACGGACGCCATTAAAGTCTGATTCTTCCTTGTTTACGTTGTGTACTGAGTGTAAGATGCCTCCAATAATCGTGAATCCCGCCAACTGAAGTACGGGCTGTTATTTCTTAGTGCTAAGGGCGTAAAACCGATCGATATTCATCGTGAGATGTTTGCAATTAACGGAGAAAACATTATGAGTCATGGAATGATAAGAAAGTGGGTGAGAGGTTTTAAAGATGGCCGCACAAATGTGCATGATGAACAACGGAGTGGGCGTCCTTCGGTCTTAATGAAAGTTTGGCGCAGGAAGTGAGGTGAGAGAAAACGGACGCTTTACGATTTCCTCCTTGAGGGATGACTTTCCTAATGTTTCTCGTAGTGTTTTGCATGGCATTGTGACCGAGCACTTGAATTACCGAAAATTGTGCGCACGTTGGGTACCGAACATGTTGCACAAAACCAAACGTTTAGACAGTGAATTGACTTTCCTTGAGCAGTACCACAACGACGGTGATTATTTCTTAAGCCAAATTGTTACAGGTGATGAAACATGGGTTGCCTACGTCACACCAGAATCAAAGCAACAGTCCACGGAAGTTGAGCAAGGACATGGTTTTGCTGCAAGACAATGCCCGTCCTCATGTGGCGAATCAGACCAAAGATCTCACCACATCTTTCCGATGGGAAACTCTAGATCATCCACCGTACAGCCCCGATCGTGCGCCCAGTGACTACCATCTGTTCCTGCACTTGAAGAAACACCTTCGAGACGATGACGAAGTCGAAACAGTGGTGATGCAGTGGTTAACAAGTAAAGCGGCAGACTTCTATGAGGAGGGTATTCAAAAACTGGTACAACGATATGACAAGTGCCTCAATATTGATGGAAATTATGTAGAGAAGTAGATTAAGGTACAGGCCTTCATGTAAAAATAAAATTATTGAGATATCTTAGCACGTCTTTTTTTTTAATTTCAAAACGGTACTTACTTAAAAAAAACACGCCTCGTACATTCTGTCGTGAGGCAATCCTGTCGGCAACAATTCTCACCCCCTATTTGTGTATTCGTATTTCCCCTGCATCATACCCGTAAAACGAGACTCGTTGCTTTGTTCTCAGTTCCGGCGCTCTGATCAATGCACTTCACAATCCCTAGATGAAAACCATTTGTTCGGCCCTTGCTTATATTACTAAGACTGCAGCTTAACAGGTGTCCCGTAGCAGTACCTCTGGATTAACTGCATTTTCTTAACATCATGACAATATACCAATGTCTGCTATTTCTTCCACCTGAAACTAAGCCACCCAGACCGTTCGAGTTCGTCTGTATCAAGTATCTGCAAGACATGACTAAATCCAGTTGTGAATGAAGTATTCTCCGTGACTTCTGAAACATTTACCCCCAGGAGGACAAGCCGACGAGTACCTCTGTCTTAAATGCCTAGTGTGTGTGCTCAGAGAGTAACGAAACGAAGAGGAACGCTATTCTTTCCCACGATAGCGCCCGGTCGCCTATTTCGAAACTGCTCGCTAAGACGGTTCACTGACTACGCTGCGAAATGCTACAGGAACGGCCTTCAGCGCTTATATGTCCCGCCGCGTAACTTTCACATTTTTGCCCTCTTAATGGAAGAAGTTGCACCAGAAGAGGAACGAAGACCCTTCGCAGTTGCAGTGGAACCTGTCATTATACTTGCCAAGTAGGCTCTACAGCTAAAGCTTCACTGCACTCTGCTAGCGAAATTATGTTTAGTGGGACAGGGTACTTTGACAGTCAGTGTCACTGTTCCAAAAGCGAATGGTTCGCGGAAAGAACGATTGCTGATAAGCCTCTGTGTCGGCTCCAGTCTCTCTAATTTTACCTTCACGGCCTTTTTGCGAAGTATACGTACGGGGAAGCAATATGCTGGCTGACTCTTCTAACAACATACGCTCTCAGAACTTAAACAGTAAACCCTGCAGTCATGCGGGACGCCTCTCTTGTAGTGTCTGCCACTGTAGTCGGCTGATCAGCTCCGTGATGCTCTCGACCTTACTAAATGAACATGTAAAAAACCGCGCTGCTCTTCTTTGGAACTTCTCTCTTTCCTCTATCAAACCTACGTGGTACGTGTCCCAGACGACGAACAATATTGAAGTATTGGTGAAACGAGGATTTTGTAAGCTACTTCGTTCGAGAGGGGATTACACCTCCTGAAGATTGTTCTGTGAATTTAGTCGACCTTTAATGCGATCAATTTTACGTGGCTGTTCCACTTTAGATCCGTGCGCATATCCCTGTATATTTCATGGATGTGAGTCCTTCCAGAGATTGTTGGGCAATCGTGTAATCAAACAACAAGAGTATTTCCGTGAATCAATTCGGAATAACATTTGTTTATGTTATAACATTTTGTTATGTCAACTGACAATCCCTGCACCAAGCATCAGTCCTCTGCTGGCCTTCCTCAATTCGCTTCAATATTTTAGCATTTCAGATGTTTCAGATGGCTCTGAGCACTATGGGACTGAACATCTGAGGTGATCAGTCCCCTAGAACGTAGAACCACTTAAACCTAACTAATCTAAGGACATCACACACATCCACGCCCGAGGCAGGGTTCGAACTTGCGACCGTAGCAGTGGCGCGGTTCCAGACTTTATCATTTCAGCTCCTTTATATAAAGCATCATCGTCTTCGAATAGTCTCCTTGCGATGCGCTTGACTACATGTCGGTTATTGTAACTTCAAAATGGCTCTGACACACTTCTGTCCTGCAATGCACTGTATTTGGATCAACAGTCAGGCTGAAGTACTAACAGGTGTAGCGCAGAGGCGTCTGGGCTCATACTCAGGAAATGCTAGTTTCTAAATCTGTGTTAAATGTTCCACATCCAAGTTTTAAGTGGTTACGCGAAGTCACTTGATGCAAGTTTTCTTCAAGACGCACACACTGTCACGTACCCCTGTCACTTTCATTTTTGCTGAAGTCTTAGCAGTTCCGAATCTCTCGAATGTAAATAACTGAAAGTGAAAGTGTGAAGCGATGTTTTGTGTTTAGTCTTGTGTTCTTTGTACCAGACGAGGGTACTCTCAGCATGAATGTAAGTAGAGACATCACCGTGATGGTGTAAAAATACAACTCACTTGAAGTGCACATTGACATAAATCACTCTCTCCGTAAAGGAATAAATTTCTGTATATAACCTCACTGGCCTACTCAGCAAATAGATCTTATCACGCTGGAAAAGAATCTATAATTAAATTTAATGTAAATACAGCTGTAATGCAGTTGACAACGCTAGCATGCTGCCGAAAAGTGTCGTGCGGTAAATATTTGTAAGATCTACTGAGACAGAAAACTTATTTCATAAATATTGTAATAAAGTCGCTGACCGCAACAAAATTCCTTAGAAGGGTAAATTTAGAATAGTTGTGATGTTGACATAATACAGTTTAACGACTAGTGACAAAAATACCCCCGTTCTGGGTCCAGATTCGGGGGGAAATTATGGAAACGAAGATGTCAGGGCGCGTTAAGTAACTAACTGAGTAGCCTGAGAAACAAGAAGCCACAAGCTGATGAGTAGAAAGTTGAGAGACAGAGTAGCTGCCTAAATACCGCGCTCGTAGTCACGGCGGAGCGTGCTGAGAAAGTATCACGCGCCCTTTGAGTGAACCACACAGCCGGTGTTGTTTCTACGTCTGCGATACCCGACTCTGCTCTCCCACGTAGCCACAGGTAGAATGGCCGTACAATAAAGCTGTCGATCATCGAAGAAATACACTACTGGCCATTAAAATTGCTACACCATGAAGATGACGTGCTACAGACGCGAAATTTAACAAACAGGAAGAAGATGCTGTGATACACAAATGATTAGCTTTTCGGAGCATTCACACGACGTTGGTGCCGGTGGCGACACCTACAACTTGCTGACATGAGGAAAGTTTCCAACCGATTTCTCATGCACAAACAGCAGTTGACCGGCTTTGCCTGGTGAAACGTTGTTGTGATGCCTCGTGTAAGGAGGAGAAATACGGAACTTCACGTTTCCGACTTTGATAAAGGTCGGATTGTAGCCTATCGCGATTGCAGTTTATCGTTCGCGACATTGCTGCTCGCGTTGGTCGGGACCCATGACTGCTAGCAGAATGTGGAATCGGTGGGTTCTGGAGGGTAATACGGAACACTGTGCTGGATCCAAACGGCCTTGTATCACTAGCAGTCGAGATGACAGGCATCTTATCCGCATGGCTGTAACGGATCGTGCAGCCACGTCTCGATCCCTGAGTCAACAATGGGGACATTTGCAAGACAACAACCATCTGCACGAACAGTTCGACGACGTTTGCAGCAGCATGGACTATCAGCTACGGTTACCCTTGACGCTGCATCACAGAAAGGAGTGTTTGCGATGGTGTACTCAACGACGAACCTGGGTGCACGAATGGCAAAACATCATTTTTTCGGATGAATCCAGGTTCCGTTTACAGCATCATGATGCTCGCATCCGTGTTTGGTGACATCGCTGTGAACGCACATTGGAAGCGTGTATTCGTCATCGCCATACTGGCGTATCACCCGGCGCGATGGTATGGGGTGGTATTGATTACACGTCTCGGTGACCTCTTGTTCGCGTTGACGGCACTTTGGACAGTGGACGATACATTTCAGATGTGTTACGACCCGTGGCTCTACCCTTCATTCGATCCCTGCGAAACCCTACGTTTGAGTAGGACAATGCACGACCGCATTTTGCAGGTCCTGTATGGGCCTTTCTGGATACAGAAAATGTTCGACTGCCGCCCTGGCCAGCACATTCTCCAGATCTCTCACCAAGTGAAAACGTCTTGTCAATGGTGGCGGAGCAACTGGCTCGTCACAATACGCCAGTCACTACTCTCGATGAACTGTGGTATCGTGTTGAAGCTGCATGGGCAGCTGTACCTGTACACGCCATCCAAGCTCTGTTTGACTCAATGCCCAGGCGTATCAAGGCCGTTATTACGGTCAGAGGTGGTTGTTCTGGGTACTGATTTCTCAGGATCTATGCGCCCAAATTGTGTGAAAATGTAATCACAAGTCAGTTCCAGTATAATATATTTGTCCAATGAATACCCGATTATCATCTGCATTTCTTCTTGGTGTAGGAATTTTAATGGGCAGTAGTGTAAATATTTCATACAGTCAACGGCGACTATGATGTCTTTTAAGAAATATTGTATGACCGTGAATCCCAATCTTGAGAAGTTAATGAAATGTGAGTTGTGAGCATTGTTTCTTGTGCAGTATCCGGAGGGATTACACGGTAATATATAGATCTGAGCCATGAAGAATTTCGCGAGGGGCGCCGTACTAGGGCAGGTGGGTGCGCTGGAACCTCTCGCGGAAGTGGGAGTCGGCGCGCTGGAGAAAGCTGTCCCCAGCCTTACACACGCCGCGGCCTCCGTGACTCGCCCCTGCCCTTCTGTTTCTTCCTGCGCGGCGAACGCCCGGTCACTCTGTTCTATTGTCGCCAGAGAGTTTCCTCGCCCGGCAGTGCTTCAGATACCCGCTCTGTCCTCTTCTTTAGCCTTCGGGGCAATGATGCGCATCTGGAACTATTGGCGTAAAGGTCCAGCTGCCTCGATTTTAACCGTCCAGTCGACATTGTCGTTCGCCTTTCATCCATTACACCGACACACCAGACGCTCTCTCTGGGAGCCCGCATCTCGTGGTCGTGCGGTAGCGTTCTCGCTTCCCACGCCCGGGTTCCCGGGTTCGATTCCCGGCGGGGTCAGGGATTTTCTCTGCCTCGTGATGGCTGGGTGTTGTGTGCTGTCCTTAGGTTAGTTAGGTTTAAGTAGTTCTAAGTTCTAGGGGACTGATGACCTAAGATGTTAAGTCCCATAGTGCTCAGAGCCAGAGCCTCTCTCTGGGACTCACAACTCACTAGCCTGATTCTCTACTTCATTCTTCAAAAATTTCGTGACGTTAAAGGGTC
The DNA here is from genome assembly GCF_021461385.2 of Schistocerca piceifrons. Taxonomy (NCBI): domain Eukaryota; kingdom Metazoa; phylum Arthropoda; class Insecta; order Orthoptera; family Acrididae; genus Schistocerca; species Schistocerca piceifrons. Next base: position 96,583,527 of record NC_060147.1, on the reverse strand, counting down.
ATCATCATCATCATCATCATCATCATCAGTGTTCTGCCTAAAAGCAGGTTTCCACATGGTAGTTCTCCAGGCTGTCCGGTCTTCTGTCATCCTCTGCAGGTCTGCATAATTTCCTCTTCCCTTTATGTCGTCTATCATCTTGTATCTCCTTCTTCCTCTCAGTCTTCTCCCACAAACCAGTCCTTCCAAAGCATCTACTAGCAAGCACTCCCTTCTCAGTGAATGTCCCAACCAGTTCTTTTTCCTTTCTCTTACAACCTTCAGCAGACATCTTCTCTCACCAATCCTTTCCAATACTCTATCATTACTCACTCTTTCCATCCAGCTTATTCTCTCCATTCTCCTCCACATCCACATCTCAAATGCTTCTAACCTTTTTTCATCCTCTCATCTCAGCATCCACGTTTCTGCCCCATATAGTGCCACACTCCAGACAAAACATTTGCCAAGCCTTTTCCTTAGTCCTTTATCTAATTTGCCACATAAGAGTCTCCTCTTTCTCTTGAATGCCTCCTTCGCTATGGCAATTCGAGTTTTCACCTCCTGGTGACATCTCAAGTCTTCAGTTATTGTGCTTCCGAGATATTTAAGTTCACTTACTTGGCTAATGGTACATTGTCCTATTTTAATATTGTACAGTCTGCGTCTTGTACTGATGACCATACTCTTTGTTTATGCTGTGTTTATTTGCATCCCATATTCCACACAAGCTTCATTCAGATCTTTCAGCATGTTATTCACGTTAAAGGGTGACAACGGAAAAAACGTCAATTAGTTACGAACTACGGCGTGCACACACTTTATTCAGTATGTAAATGTCACTACAGGTAATCGAGTTTAGGTCGTGACATGTTCGATATGCCTGGCATAATTAGCGATTAATAGCGAAATTCTGCATGACCTGCTGAAGTGTTGGAACATCGATGCTGTGGACGTCCTCCTGAACCGCTGTTTTCAGCTCGGCAATGGTTTTGGGATTATTCATGTACACCTTGTCTTTAATATAGCCCCACAAAAAGGAGTCCATGTATTCAGATCCGGAGAATATGGCGGGCAATCCAGGCCGTTGCCAATGGCCCCCGAGTACCCCAGAGCCAGATTGCGGTCCCCAAAGTGCTCCTCCAGGACATGAAACACTCTTCTGCTTCGATGGGGTCGAGCTCCGTCTTGCATGAACCACATCTTGTCGGAATGAGGGTCACTTTGGATAATGGGAATGAAATCATCTTCCAAAACCTTCACGTACCGTTCGGTAGTCACTGTGGCATCAAGGAATGTCGCACCGATTATTCCGTGACTGGACACTACACACCAGACAGTCACCCGTTGAGGGTGAAGAGACGTCTCGATCGCCAAATGCGGATTCTCAGTCCCCCGTATGAGACAATTTTGCTTATTGAACCGGTCGGTGTGGCCGTGCGGTTCTAGGCGCTTCAGTCGGGAACCGCGTGACCGCTACGGTCGCAGGTTCGAATCCTGCTTCGGGCATGGATGTGTGTGATATCCTTAGGTTAGTTAGGTTTAAGTAGTTCCAAGTTCTAGGGGACTGGTGTCCTCAGATGTTAAGTCCCATAGTGCTCAGAGCCATTTGAACCGCTTTTTTTTTTTTTTTTTTTTGTCGCAGACATCCAAATGAGAGTGGGCTTAGTCGCTAACCCAAACCAGACTAATTCTCATCATGCCCGCGGTCAACAGTGCAGTTTGAACGTCCTAACGCAAACCGTTCAGGAATTATGACGATTTTATTTCATATAGTTCAATATTTGTCACTCTGTACATAATGAGACGACGCAATGATGAGGTACTGGACATTGAAACGGTTTGGTAGAAGACGTGCAAGAGACCTATAAGACAATTTTGCCGTCAGAGATTGTTGAAGATGTTGCAGCCAACAATAACTTAAAATGGTCTACGGTAGAAATTATTCATAGTATCAAAAAAATGAACTATACAATTATTCCTTATGTAAGGCCTGAGACAATGACTGTCCGCGATAAGCAGCGAGATTAGAATCCAAACACTCAACAAAGTTACATTACTCACGAAATGTTTTCTTATCTTTTGACCAGGAAAAGAATCCTTGTGTACTTCCAATAACTGATGATAGCGATGTTATCCTGAAAGGTATCTCTCAGGAAAATGCACAGCTCCTGGAGCTGGCGATTAGCGCCTACGTACGATATATCTATGACGTTGAACTTTTGATCATAATTTTCAGTGGCTGCTGGTCATAAAGTGCTACAGCACAGTGTAGATAGTGCACTGAAATTATGCAATTACTCTCTGAATGCGAGCTAAAAATCACACTAAAATTGTGTCATTTCTCTACGAATGCAACCGAGAAACTACACTAAAATTACGCCGTTTCTCTTCAACTGGCTTCAGGTATGTGAATAAAATGCACAAAAAGCTGTTTTGTAGCGCTTCCTTTGCCGAGTGCTGAAATGATTGCCAGCCACGCTACGATCAACGCAGAGAAGGAATGCAGCCGTCTGTTTTATACTAAGCATGCTCAGACGTGGCATCAACCCTTCCAGCACTATAAACGCTACATTACTCACAGCACCAGGTCAGTATTTTTCTCTGAAACTGCGTGTAGCGTAGTGTCTCCAAGCTGGTCGTAGGTTATGTCCCAAAATTGAACAGCACAGAGACAGAAGTGATGACACTTTCTCCAGGACCTGACCATCATTTTGCAGGACAATGCTCAAGCACGTACAGTTCAAGCCGTTACTCATTTGTTTGACTGATGGGACTGCTAAGTGCTGTACCGCCTACTGCACTCCCATGACTTAAGCCCTCGTGAGTTCAACTCGATTTCTAAACAGAAGGAAACACTTCACGTCATTCGCTTCAGAACTGCTACAAATTCGTCGGTCAATAGCCCGCGCTGCTCGAACTGTCATCACAACTGGCACTGCTAAGAGTATCCTACGACTTCCACATTGCTGTCAACGGGTTATACACAACGCTGGTGACTACTTTGGAGGTGAGTAAAACTTGAAACACGTATCTATTTTGTACGAGCTGTAAAGAAATAGTTGCCACTTTTAAAGTTCCAACGCTCGTATAATTTTCTGCGGTTGCGGTAAGTATTCGTTTGCACCTAAATAGGTACTTATTATATTGGTAAGTGAAGAAAGCAAGCAATTTGGTATTTTTTTAAAGTTAGTGTGAATTTCTTTCTGGTGGCTATTATCCACTCCCTAACCTTCCTGTTCCAGTTATCGGTCACGGGGACAGACGGGCTACACTCGTAATGAGTCGGCAATTACAGGCAGCTGTAAGAAAAGCGTAGCATTCTCCGCAATGCTACGTGTTGGCATTGAGGTTTCTTTTTTGTTTCCAACGGTCGTGTTGTGCTGGCAATAATAGGTGAAGAAAACACCGCAGTGGCCTGTTGGTATCGAACGATCTGAAGAACACGGTAGCCTGCAGGACAGTACTCCATGTAGCGAGTCCTCAGGAATGTCTTCTTCTAGCGCACATCTTTCTTCCCATAGACAATAATAATGATTTTTATTGCACCCTGTTCCCTTGAATAACAAAGAGATATTCTAAATAAATAAGGCACAAAGCGTACAGCGCCTAGATCGTAACTCAGCGACGCCGCTTGTGTGTATCTAACAACAGTTTTCTTCTTTACGCTTCTGAAAGACCCTGTCGTCGCATTAAATCCGAAGAAAGAACTGATTCGCCTCGATGGGTTACGAATACCTAGTTATAGTCCTTTTACTCCATTTCGTTCGATTTTTCTTGTTCAGTTTGAAACCGTTCTCGAAACCTTGTCTCTTTTTTTTTAATTAAAAAATATTGCTTACAAACCGAATTCGCACACGCCCCGCCACAGACAGATGTATGCGTTTGTTACCAAGGGGGAACATGTAATGTGAGTACACCCAGAGATGTTGCTCGTGAAATCTATTTCGCCGCTATGATGTAATCAAACTTAACGCTTATTAGGAACTCTTCGATAGCAATTGTATGTAAGCGATATACTTTGTGAACTACTACGTCTGATATGATCTGAACAGTTTTGCAGTTAACTGGCAAAAACGTTTCCACTAAATCTTATACTACTTACGTAAGAGCCGGCCGGAGTGGCCGAGTGGTTCTAGGCGCTACAGTCTGGAACCGGGCGACCGCTACGTTCGCAGATTCCAATCCTGCCTCGGGCATAGATGTGTGTGATGTCCTTAGTTAAGTTTAAGTAGTTCTAAGTTCTAGGGGACTGATGACCTTAGAAGTTAAGTCCCATAGTGCTCAGAACCATTTGATTTTGACTTACGTAGACTTGTGTGCAGAAAGTTAAAAACTTTCAATGCCAGTTACGTAAATATGAAGCATTTTTGCTAACAATTGTAGTATATGTCAGTGTGTCATGAGGTGTCGGTTGTGATGAAGAGATAGGTTAGGACTGTTGCAAGGATAGACATGTTTGTGCACTTGTGCGGACTTTTACTTTCTGTGAACGTTGGTTTATAATTGTGAAGCAGTTTGCTTGTTTTCTATAAGAATCACAGGAGGCGAAATTATGGGAACTACTTATTACTTAAAAACAGGAGCTACCTTTATAATGCAAATTAATCTTTGTATGTAATTACTTCGAAATGCCAAAGCCTTTTCAATCTTATCCCGAAAGTGACCAAAGTGAACATGAAAGCAACTAAGTGCCAGATTTTATAATTTATCAATTTGAGCATGACTATTTTCACTCTTATGCACAGCGTCAAATATCTGTAAATGTGACGTCGTTGGAAACATAATCGCTGTTGAAAGAGCACGTCACGTTGTTCACTGCGAAACTAATCCTCTCCCTCTCCCCCCTAGCTTCTATCTTGGTTACGATCTTTTAGTGGGTACACAGTACTTCCAGTTTTCAATTTTGATTTTCTGAAAAACGCATACATCTTTATACAATTAGATAGAAAAGGATGAAGTGAGAGGCTTTAAACGATTGTGTCCCAAAAAGGACCGGTCACTAGACAACTACACTGCACTGCAACATTTGCGGAGCTACGAGGGATATTCGGAAAGCAAGGAAGGGTCGGTCGCGAAATGGGAAATACAGTGAAAAATCCGATGAAGTTTTGCACAGGTGTGCAGGGCAGTGTCTCTAGTATGCCCGTCGATCGCATTACGTCGCTCTTTTTAGTTCTGAGCACACAGGGAGCACATAAAGGTACCTAGAACAGTAGTGTCTCCCGCCAAGTACGAGGGCCTGGTGAGAAATTTCGCCTGGAGCTATGCAGCCAACATTACGTAACTGTCGTGCGTTTTCTTCTTCAAGAAAATTCTCAGCCGCATTCTGCAGGGGCAATGACGATACGCCTGCATCGTTTTCAATTGGAAATGTTTGGTTACCCACAATACAGCCCGTAATTGTCTCCCTCTGAGTTTCATATCTGCTCACACGAACCACTGGCTATGAAGACGACATTTTGGCACAGACAACGAGCTGTAGGCCAGCGTAGAGAATTGGCGGAAAGCACTGGCGGCTGCCTTCTATAACGAGGGTATTGGAAAGTTGGTACAACGCTACGGCAAACGTCTAAGTCGGATCGACGACTACTGAGATAAGTAGCTGGAAGTTGTAGCAAACTGTTGCATATAAAACAGTTTTGATTTTCACTGTGTTTTCCGTTTCGCGACCTATCGTTCCTTACTTTCCGAAGAGCCCTCGTATCTAGTGTCCTCTATTTTTGCCATTTCTGTTCCAAATGCTTTTAAAAACATATTTAAAAGACAAAATGTAATAAAAATACATAGTTACAATGGTCTCTCTAACTACTAAAATAGTCCAGTGTTTATTTAAACAAGGGGAAGATTCCAATTGAAGATCGCGCTAGTTAAAATACTAATAGCATTTCATTTTATGAAAAATAAAGCCAATGCTAATATTACCATAGAAGTTACACGTTATCGGTATACATCCCAAGCTGAGTGCATAATTAACTCGTCCAAATTGGCTTACATTGTGGAACTAACTTACATGGCTACAAGCATAAACCAGTGTTACGCTCTTGGGGAAAATGTAATGTAAAAATGGCTTATAAAATCTTACCATTGTTTATAGAAACTGATCTAACCTCTTTTGCTGTTAACAATAAGACAGACCCGTGCACTGTCAGTCACTCCTGGGAGAACATGCGAGAACAAAATTGAGAACTCATGAACCAAGTGCGACAAATACACTCTCGAACGTAACTGGCAAACTTGCTGGCTGCGCTGTTATATTTAAACACCTGTTAAATGTCCTCGGTACGTCGGAGTTAAGTAAATTAGAACGTAGCCGAATTATACTCTTTTTTTTAAAAAAAAAAAAAAAGAAAGAAAGAAACACGAAGTGCCATGAAGGAAATATATGAATGGGAAGCAAATCTATAGATGAGATGTACATGTACAGACAAACAAATCATTACCTTTTCAGAAAAATTGATGAACAGGATGATTTTACAAGAGACAGATATTCATAAGTTGAGGAAGTCTACAGTCAACGAGTGTTCAAACGGCTCTGAGCACTATGGGACTCAACTGCTGAGGTCATAAGTCCCTTAGAACTTAGAACTACTTAAACCTAACTAACCTAAGGACAACACACACATCCATGCCCGAGGCAGTATTCGAACCTGCGACCGTAGCGGTCGCGCGGTTCCAGACTGTAGCGCCAGAACCGCTCGGTCAACGAGTGTCTGAACACCTCAGTACGAGCTCTAATTTCCCTTATCTTTGAATGGTGATCATTGCGCTATTGAGAGTTGGTGGTAATAATATATGCTTTACATCCTCGGCGAAGATCGGATCGCGGAATGTAGTGAGCAGCCCCTTCCGTTTACCGCTTCCAAAGACTGGGAATTTATTTTGTACTCTTACATTAATGGGGATTTTCACCTTGTTATACGCAGTAGGTTACACTTACTAATATTGAGAACTGCCAGTTATTACACCACGCATATATTTTCTGCAAATCCTCATTGATTTGTTCGCAACTTTCGTGTGATACTACTTTCCTGTAGACTACAGCATCATCGGCAAACAGTCTAATGCCGCTGCCAGTACCATCAACCAGATCGTTTGTGTAAATCGTAAAAAGCAGCGGACCTATTACGCTTCCCTGTGGCACACCTGAAGTTATGCTTGTTTCAGTCGAAGTCTCCCCATTCAAGACGACATACTGCTCTCTGTCTGTTAGAAAACTTTCTACTCAACCGCATATGTCATCGGACAGACCGTAAACGCGCACTTTTTGGAGCAAGCGACAGTGCGGAACTGAGTCGAACGCCTTTCGAAAGTCGAGGAATATGGCATCAACCTGGGAGCCGGTATCTAGAGCCTGTTGTATATCATGCACAAAGAGGGCCAGCTGTGTCTCGCATGACCGCTGTTTCCTAAAACCGTGCTGGTTTCTGCAGATGAGCTTCTCAGTGTCTAGAAAGGTCATTATGTCTGAACACAAAATATGTTCCATGATTCTACAAAAATTGACGGCAGCGAAATTGGCCCGTAATTATGTGCATCCGATTTTCTACCCTTTTTATAGATTGGTATGACCTGGGCCTTCTTCCAGTCCCGTGGAACTTTCCGCTGTTCCAGTGATCTCTGATAGATGATGGATAAGAATGGTGCTATATTTGTAGCATAGTTGACATGGGAGTGAGACAGGGTTGTTGCCTATCCCCGATGTTATTCAATCTGTATACTGAGCAAGCAGTAAAGGAAACAAAAGAATAATTTGGAGTAGGAATTAAAATCCATGGAGAAGAAATTACAACTTTGAGGTTCGCCGATTCTGTCAGAGACAGCAAAGGATCTGGAAGAGCAGCTGAACGGAATGGACAGTGTCTTGAAAGATGAACATCAACAAAAGCAAAACGAGGATAATGGAATGTAGTCGAATTAAGTCGGGTGATGCTGAGGGAATTAGATTAGGAAATGAGACACTTAAAGTAGTAAAGGAGTTTTGCTATTTGGGGAGCAAAATAACTGATGATGGTCGAAGTAGAGAGGATATAAAATGTAGACTGGCAATGGCAAGGAAAGCGTTTCTGAAGAAGAGAAATTTGTTAACATCGAGTATTGAGTTAAGTGTCAGGAAGTCGTTTCTGAAAGTATTTGTATGGAGTGTAGCCACGTTTGGAAGTCAAACATGGACGATAAATAATTAGGACAAGAAGAGAATAGAAGCTTTTGAAGTGTGGTGCTACAGAAGAATGCTGAAGATTAGATGGGTAGGTCACGTAACTAATGAGGAGGTATTGAATAGAATTGGGGAGAAGAGAAATTTGTGGCACAACTTGACTAGAAGAAGTGATCGGTTGGTAGGACATATTCTGAGGCATCAAGGGCAGAAATCGTAGAGGGAGACCAAGAGATGAAAACACTAAACAGATTCAGAAGGATATAGGTTGCAGTAGGTACTGGGAGATGAAGAAGCTTGCACAGGATGCAGTAGCATGGAGAGCTGCATCAAATCAGTCTCTGGACTGAAGACCACAACAACAACAGTCAGCACATAATGTTACGGGGATACCGTCTGGTCCATATGCCTTCCTGGCGCCTAAGGATCTTAACTGTTTTACAATCCCAGATACACTAAACACTATGTCAGCAATCCTTGCGTTTGATCGATAATTGAAAGGGGGTCTCTACCGCAAACGAGTTTTTGAAAGCTGGGTTTAGAATTTCGGCCTTCTGTTCATCATCATCAGTTACATTACCCGCACTGTCAGCAAGAGAAGGTACTGAATTATTTGTAGCGTTCATAGATTTTACGTACGACCAAAATTTTCTGGGGCTGCTGCAGCGTTGAACTCTCCTCCCCGTTGCTGAAACTGTCCGACAAGACCTGGGCCACGCTTTCCGCCGGGCTGGACAGACTGCTGGATTCCAGTCGGCGTTTGTCCGAGAGCGGGAGCAGTCCGTGGCGTGGTATGGCGTGGGCGACGCCGGCCACCCACCCGCAACCTTTACGTAAGGCGCGTTCCGGACCTGCCCGGCGCCTTCGCATCGGATCGCAGCCTCGGCTGGTCCCGAAAGCAACAGCGACACAAACACCCACCCACCCACACACACACACACACACACACACACACACACACACACACACACACACACACGCACACGCTCCAGCCGCCCCACATCTACAGCGCACATCACACCTCTACAACGGCACCTATTCCGCCGCTACTTGCTATCTCCCCTCGCGCACCTCGTAAGCGCCTCTTACATAACTGTAACACACGCTGACATTTAACTGCGGGGTGCAGCGTAAATGTGAGCCCGCGTCGTGTGCCGGTACTGCAACCAACCAGCTTTTAATAACGGAGACTCCCGTTAAAATCTCTCGCATCTCTTGTTGTTGTGGTCTTCAGTCCGAAGACTGGTTTGGTGAAGCTCTTCACACTAACCTGTGCAAGACTCCGCATCTCTGCAAAGCTACCGGAGCCTGCTTGCTGTGCTGAAGCCTTCCTCCGGTTTTCGTTCGACCTCCTGCGGGAATCTAAAATTAGCGAGCATGAAGGACACGGACGTGGTTGTGCATAGGTGGCGCTGGATGGGTTAGAGAGCCTGTATACATAGAGATTGGCCATAAGTCAACTTGCCTGTGATTGGTTGGTTAGCTTTGGCGCCATTTTTCCGCCAAACGCCTCTCGCGCTTCCTATGTTCACCTCTCTTTTCAGTTGAATTGAAGTTCAGAGGACTTTTAGAAACGATTAAAAGGCATTTCAATTATTGAGAAACTTGTTATGCGTTGTGCATGCATGTTCGATTTAGTTGTATACGGTTTTTGGTACGTAATTAGCGTTTGCGATCTTAAATACGAGTTGAAATAATGAAGCGTTTTGAGATGAAGTCGGTAGGCCTACGTATTTGAAGTAAATGCGTTAGTAATTGTACAGTATTGTTTTTGACATCTGTAATTCGTTCTGCAGACGTTCGTAAACGATGCCAGGTTGTGCTGCATTTGGCTGTTCCAATAGAGGCTAGGTGGATTTCGCATGTTAACATTTCCACGCAGTGAAGAAAAACGAAAGGAGCGGGCAGTCGCAGTCAACAGGGCTGACATAAATCAAACGGGAGCCTTGTGGAAACCAATCAAGCACCCTTACCTATCCGAAGGAAGTCGTTTTTGCTTTTTACTACATATTAAAACAACTTGCAATATACGTAGTTAAATTTGGAAACAGACCTGTAAATTGGCTGTGTGAAAATTACTATAACACATTATTCTTATAAACATAGAATTAAAATGGGATTGTGTATCTAATGTGTAAGAATTTTACTAAGCTGCAGACGTCATAATTACGTCCTTCAGTGTCATAACGGGCTTTCTTTTTTTTTTTTTAACAGTACTGTATTGAAGATTTCCACGAGTGTCATTTGATTTCTAGGCCACTGTTAGTAATTCCAGGTAATCTCACTGTAGTTTTATAACTATCTCTAGATTTTAAACATGGCTGAAACACCGTTTGAAATTCTTCACGATAAAGGATGACAGCCAAAACAGTTGCAGGATAAAAATTTTATTAAAATTCTTGACCAAGGTTTCGGTATATATAAATGTACCTTCATCAGAAGTAAACAATCTAAAATTACATCATGCAATGGAGATTAATAAAACAATTGTGCCAAAGGCGTGCTTTTGATTCGGTGAGTGTGTACTGCACGACTTCACTACTGGCCATTCAAAAGTCCCGCCCGCAGTTTGGCAGAAAAATGGCCGCCGTATCGTCCGCTTGGCCACTCTCTCCCTATACTGGCTCTCTAGCGTGTCGAGGTAGTTCGCGCATTGCGACAGACACTGTGAAGCGGACGCAATTTCCCAGTAACCAGGAGATCTCGGATTCCAGTCCCGGTCCGACACACATGTTCTTCCGCCGCTGCTGATTCCTCATGAAGTCCCGATACAGCTGATGTTCTCAGTTCCTTTCCTTTCTCCCTCCTCCACCTCCAGTTTACATACGAAGCAATCGTGTGAGGTCGAGTCGCGAGTCGTCCGTGAACAGTCCGAGAGCATCACCCGCGAAAGTTAAGTTCCGCATTCGAGTCTCTCTGTGCGGCGTCTAGTTTTAATCTGCCAATAACGTCCTGTAAGTAACGTAATTAGCTGAAGAACATTTGTACAGCCTATATGAACACACTTGGCAGGATTTCCACAGCCACTTAAGGGGAGCCGGAGGTGCCTATGCTGCCCTTGTTAAAATCACTAAGTTTGAGGAACATTTATGAATAAACTACCAAATAGAAAAATTTGAATTTTTTTTAAATATAGAGTGGTTTAGTATTGCAGTTATGACAGAGGGATTTTGGAGTATCTTTCCTAGTTTCCTTCCAATTATTTTTTTAATTAATGACCCAAATTTTTTTACAAATAATTGCTTTATAATTAAACTGAAATGAAACTACTGAACATATTGCCAAATGGCTGTGTTACAATGTAAGTGTGACCACAAGGAGTGCTGTATAAAAATTTCATCTCTCTAGCTTGAGTAGATTTTGAGAAAATGTTCCATATATTCGAAAAATTCTAATTTACGGCAAATGGCTATCAAAGTTTCTCAATACATTCCTGCACCATAGGATGGATTATCAGGGTCTTCTTCTTCATCCTCCAAAAAGCTTCCTCTTCTGTCTTCTTTTCTGGCCTGTTGTTCCATCATACTTCATATGCCTTTCTCTTCTTTCTGCTCCTCTTATCCTTTCTCTGGCAATATTTCTTAGTGCTCGTACAGTGTTCACCCCAGCTGTAAATCCTAATGCCTTCAGAACTTCACACTTCACACTGTTCCCTTGGTTGTAGTTTACTATTGCATCATAAATGCCAAAGTGCAGTGTTTTTATGCTTACAAACACCCTTTTAGGAATGACTTTCCAAATCAAATTGTTTACGCTCTCATTAGGATTCTGCGTCTTTCCGTGTAAACATTTGTGTAACAATTCTGGCTGTGCTAAGTCATGAAAAATTTGTTTTATTGTTCCCTCCTGATTCTTGTACATACTGCATATTACCCGCTTTACACAAGAAGTATAATACTACCAACAACAGGCGCAACACTGAACTAATTCGAAACGGTAAACAGCAAAGAGACGATGTTCCGCGCTCTTATTCATTGTAGTATCGCAACTTGGTATAAGTGTTAATTTTCTTTTCCCTACGTTTTTCCTCTTCTTATATACACGGTTACTAAAACGTGGCATCGTAACCAGAACAAAAGTGTACGACAATATTAAATGGAGCAAGATGTTCGAAATTCTGAGGAAAATAGGAGTAAGCTGTAAGGAAATACGGGTAATATTTGTCACAGAAAACAATGTAGCCAACCCTTGCACATTCGCTTTATGCGTAACATAAGGCGCTGTATGCGTAACAGGCCGAGAAAATCCCAAGCAGTTCGCCAGGAAGTCACGAGAGGGTGTTAGATGCATTCAGCGGCCGCCCATTTCCTCTGCAGGCGTGGGGGAAAATGGTAATAACTCCACTTGTAGGGCGAGTAGAACAATAATTCAAAGTTTACATTAAAGAGGAATGTTCCAATTATTTTCGGTAGCAAAAAAAAATCGTAATTTTTTGGATTTGACCACCTCCGGCTCCCCTTAATTTCTTTGCAACCACAAATTCATGTTTGCCACATGTTGTGAATGTTATAAATAAGCGTAAAATTTCGGTTACTTTTACACCGATTAGCTCCGCACGGCGCCGGTGTAATCGCTTTACAGCGAGCGCCGGTCAGCGAGGTGTGAAACGTAATGTCGCCGTCCAGCGGGCGACTAATCAGTTTACTGCAGCCCCTGCCCGCGACCTTGGGAGTATTACCGTAGCAGCTGCACTCAAACGGGAAAACAGGAAGGTCGACAGGATCAAGGAGACACGCGCAAGCGAGAGCGGCAATAGCGGGCGTTTTGCTCTCATTTCACTGTCCCTGCCAGCTGTCAGCGGCACAGAAGGTCTAACCAATGGCCGTTTTACATACGCAGTTGACTAGTATTCAATCTCTCTACTGTAAGCTACTAGCTAGTTCATCAGCAACTCAGTGCTGTCTGCCTCCCGTTCGTGTGGGACAGTACCTAGGGAGCGCGCTTAGGCCGGTGACCGTACCAAACGACAGATTATTGCCGTAATATCGCCATTATATTACACTACTGGCCATTAAAATTGCTACACCAAGAACAAATGCAGATGATAAACGGGTATTCATTGGACAAATATATTATGTGATTACATTTTCACGCAATTTGGGTGCATAGATACTGAGAAATCAGTACCCAGAACAACCACCTCTGGCCCTAATAACACCCTACATACGCCTGGGCATTGAGTCAAACAGAGCTTGGATGGCGTGTACAGGTACAGCTGCCCAGGCAGCTTCAACACGATACCACAGTTCATCAAGAGTAGTGACTGGCATATTGTGACGAGCCAGATGCTCGGCCACCATTGACCAGACGTTTTCAACTGGTGAGAGATCTGGACGATGTGCTGGTCAGGGCAGCAGACTAACACTTTCTGTATCCAGAAAGGCACGTACAGGATTTACAACATGCGGTCGTGCATTATCTTGCTGAAATTTAGGGTTTCGCAGGGATCGAATGAAGGGTAGAGCCAGGGGTCGTAACACATCTGAAATGTAACGTCCACTGCTGAAAGTGCCGTCAGTGCGAACAAGAGGTGACCGAGACGTGTAACCAATGGCACCCCATACCATCACGCCGGGTGATACGCCAGTATGGCGATGACGAATACGCGCTTCCAATGTGCGTTCACCGCGATGTCGCCAAACATGGATGCGACCATCATGGTGCTGTAAACAGAACCCGGATTCATCCGAAAAAATGAGGTTTTGCCATTCGTGCACCCAGGTTCGTCATCGAGTACACCATCGCAGGCGCTCCTGTCTGTGATGCGGCGGCAAGGGTAACCGCAGCCATGGTCTCCGAGCTGATAGTCCATGCTGCTGATATAAATTTTATTTATTTAAGCGGAATAAAATGAAACGACTATTTCCGTAAGGCTTTCGATACAGTTACGCAGTCTCGTTCAGCGACGAAAACACAAGCTTACCGAGTATCGAACGAGATTTCTGGTAGGATACAAGCTTCCTTGCAGACACAACTCAACAAGTCTCTCTTGACGGAATAATATCGACAAATGTAAAGGTAACTTCGGGAGCACTCCAAGGCAGCTTTACTCGACCGCTACTATTTAGGATTTTTATGAATGATATAGTCCATAACGTGGGTGGCTCCCTAAGGCTATTCTTGATTCAAATGGCTCTGAGAACTGTGGGACTTAACATCTGAGGTCCCCTACAACTTAGAACTACTTAAACCTAACTAACCTAAGGACATCACACATATCCATGCCCGTGCCAGGATTCGAACCTGCGACCGTAGCGGTCGCGCGGTTTCACTCTGAAGCGCCAATGTTGTACACAACATCCTTTACTACCAAGCTAGTGTCATCATCAAACAGAAATATTTTATAGTTACCCATAATACTAGAGGGCATATCATTTATATAAATAAGGAACAGGAGTGGCCCCAACACTGATCCTTGGGGCACCCTCCACTTGACAGTGCCCCACTCAGATCCCACATCACAGCCGTTATCAACAATGTGAATAATGACCTTTTGCTGTCTGTTGGTAAAGTACTTTCCGTATTCCATAATGGTCCAACTTCTAGAGCAATATTTTGTGATCAACATATAATCAAATGCCTTAGTTAATTAAAAAAACATGCCAAGCGTTCGAAAACTTTTGTTTAGCTCATCCGGTACCTCACAGAGATAAGAGAATATAGCATTTTCAGTTGTTAAACGACTTCTAAAGCCGAACTCTAAATTTGATAGCAAATCATGTTATATGAAATGATCAATTATCCTTACATACACAACATTTTCTATAACTTTTGCAAACACTGATGGCATAGAAATAGGTCTAAATATTATCTACATTATCCCTTTCCCATTTTTTATAAAGCGGCTTTACTACTGAGTACTTTAATAGCTCAGGAAACTGACCATTCCTAAAGGAGAAATTACAAATATGGCTAAATACTGGCCTAAAATGTACATCACAGTACTTTACTATTCTCCTAGACACTCCATCATAACCATGAGAGTCCTTAGTCTTCAGTGATTTAATTATTGACTAAATCTCCCTCTTGTCTGTATCACAGAGGAGTATATATGGCACGTATGTCTATGAAGTGCATGATATTGTGGCCAGCAACGTATCCAGGCCTGTCGCCCATGGAATACATGTGGAACCAGCACTATCCCAGTGACAGTGGTATGCATGATATCAAGGACCATCTACCACAGCTGTGGACCAGCCTTCCTCAGGAGAGGATAGGACGGCGTTGTGACACCCTCCCCAACCGAATCGCTACTTGCTTCCACGCCAAGGAATGCAACTTCATATTGACACTGTCAAGTTCTTTGCAAATTTCAGCCGATGTTGTAGTCACTAGGCAACGCCACATACCGCCTCACTCCGTCAAGTTTCGTTTCGTTTTCACCTCTCCTTCTGGGCGTCTCATTCTTTTTTGTCAGGCAGTGTATAATGATCTTGTTGTGATTGTCAGCTCCTGTTGATGTCCCGTTGTCCCTATTTACGAATCATTGGGTCCTCATACTCTGCCTTTTGCAAAACAGAAGGTATTGTTTTCTTTTTTCAATCAAACATGTTTTGATACGTATTTTGTCCTCATCTGTGAGTTTCTATTTATTTCTGTAAAAAATGTAATGCAAAGTTGATTGTTGTTTTTATATTTTAGATCCAGAACTATAACATGCGCATATTTTTTACTTTGTAAACAATAGGATATCAATAATTGTTAGAAATATTCTCATCCATAGATTGCTGGCAGCTATGAAGTAGCTAGCGCAAATATAAGATGATCGATTTGTGGTGTCACCGCCAGACGCCACACTTGCTAGGTGGTAGCCTTTAAATCGGCCGCGGTCCGTTAGTATACGTCGGACCCGCGTGTCGCCACTATCAGTGATTGCAGACCGAGCGCCGCCACACGGCAGGTCTAGAGAGACTCCCTAGCACTCGGCCCAGTTGTGCAGCCGACTTTGCTAGCGATGGTTCACTGACAAAATACGCTCTCATTTGCCGAGACGATAGTTAGCATAGCCTTCAGCTACGTCATTTGCTACGACCTAGCAAGGCGCCATTACCAGTTACTATTGATGCTGTAAAACATGTACCGTCAAGAGCGATGTTCACCATTTATGGATTAAAATTAAGTATTCCACAGCTACGTCCTTTTTTTGCTAGTCTCATTTCCTTGATCTGTTCCAGATCTCACGCCAGCCTGCGTGAGCTAAAACGCGTGCCTTTCGGCTTCCTCTCATAGTGGGTTGGCTCTCTTGCCAATCCACAACACGATTTTCTACCGTCTTGGGGATCGGAGAAAACCACCAGTTGTATGAGAAATAATACATCTACGTCTATATATGCGCTCTGCAAGCCACTATACGGTGCACAATGGAAGGTACTTAGTACAAGTATTAGAAACTTTCTGTTCTATTCCATTGGATTCTCGAGCAAGCAAAAATCACTGTCTCTATGGTTATTTTGAAACCTATTGTTTAAGGGAGCACTTTAAATCTGCGTTCACTACATTATTTAAGTACCTGTTATTTGATTTGGAGAAAGGAAGGAGAGAAATTAGGAAAATCACATCTCCTCTGACTAGGTAGAGAAAGGGATATGATATATTAGCGGTCTGTCTCCACAGTAATCTCGTTCTGGCTTTGGTGGAATGAATTAAACAGTACTGTAGCCTATTGCACACATGTGTGGAATTCCGCGCTAACAGCCAGCTCTCGTCAATGGCTCTACGTGTGAGAATGACCCACTATATTTTTCTACTGACTTGCGCAATGTTAACACGCGGTAAAAAAAAAAAAGAAAGACTCCTTTGCAGTGTATTCCCGTTACGACAAGCTAGAATTTCCAGGCGGAACAGGTGTGGCCGATTTCATCACGGGAGCTGGGTACACTTATTGCTACGAGTTCACGGTCAGGCTAAATGAAATCTCGCGATATGACGAAAAAAGTAATTGCGCTACGCCGTTACTCGGAAAACTGGTCGGCGACTACGCTTAAACAATGTGGGTCAGCACGCGCGAGGCGTATACTAGGCCGCTTTTTGCGTAATGGGGTTTCTTTGTGGTCCCAGGAGAGAGAGATTACATATCCCTGAGTTGATCGAATCTCAGCACTCGTTCTTTTGTCAGTCTTTGGTGGGGAAGTGATGGCTCTGCACGAAAGCAGAGATTTCAAGGGTACGAGGCCATCGCGTAACGACTCCTATTATTCTAAACGCTCACTTTGAATGTATAGATGTACATGTATGCCGGCCGCGGTGGTCGTGCGGTTCTAGGCGCTGCAGTCCGGAACCGCGGGACTGCTACGGTCGCAGATTCGACTCCTGCCTCGGGAATGTATGTGTGTGATGTCCTTAGGTCAGTTAGGTTTAAACAGTTCTGAGTTCTAGGGGACTGATGACCTAAGATGTTAAGTCCCGTAGTGCTCAGAGAGATTTGTACATGTATGCAACCGAGAATACAGTACGCAGACAGGTAAACATTTCTTTCGTGCAAGCTTAACACGGTGTCGATTGAGATATAAACAGGATGGTCACAATTAAGCATGAGGCAGTGTTGACGGAAAACTATTTGCCATATAGGTACCAAAATTTATAGGAATGATGTTAACACTGTGCCGTCCGGCGACACCACAGTGGTGTCGTCCGCGAAGGAGCGGTCAACGTCCGGCGACACCACAGTGGTGTCGCGTGCTTAGTATCGCGCTGTGACCGGCGACAGTACTTCAGTATCTTTTGCATTCTGTTGGTGTTTTGTATGGGAAACAATAAGTTACACACGTCAACAATTTTTTTTGTTTTTGTAAGTACTTGTGCACTTTCATCATGCCAGATTAAACAGACGATACGATTATTTTCGATGAATGCTCGGACGTCTTGTCTGACGTTCCTGACGAGTTGGTCGATTGGGAAGAAGAAATTGGATATGAAAAAAATGAAAGTGAAGCTGACTCGTCGGAAGACAGAGAAATACGTCCAAGAAGAAGTCGGCGAACGCTACGGTTGCCAACTGATTCGGATTAATCAGGTGAAGAATATAGACTATAATTTACCAATGATAAATTTAAAGGATCTCCGGTTAGACTGGTTCAAATGGCTCTGAGCACTATGGGACTTAACTTGTGAGGTCATCAATCCCTAGAACTTAGAACTACTTAAACATAACTAACCTAACAACGTCACACACATCCATGCCCGCGGTCGCACGGTTACAGACTGTAGCGACTAGAAGGGTTTCCGGGTCCACACATATTTCCCAAAGATACACAAAGTGTCGTCCATATCGTAGAATTATATATTGGAACGATCTATTTGAATATATTAGCAACGAAACCAACAAGTATTACAGTCAAAATTGCAATAGAAGGAAACTGGATTAAAAAATGCCAAATTTGTCGACGTTACGTGACCTGAACGCAGAAAATGGTTTGACCTTGCTATCCTTATGGGAACTGCAAAAAAAAAGCAAGGATCTATGATTACTGGTCAACGAATCCGTTGATAGACTCACCGATATTTCGCAAAACTATGTCCCAAAAGCGATTCAGACAAATATTACCATTTTTACAATTTTCCGACAGCAACAATAAACGGGATAATGCCGACCGGCTTTTCAAAATGCAATTCGTAATTGATTCTTTTTCCAAAAAGTTTAAAGAAACGTTTAATGTAAGTCAAAACATCTCAACTGATAAAGGAATGATACCGTGGCATGGACAGTTAAATTTTAAAGTTTACAATCCGTCTAAAATTACGAAATATGACATACTGAAACTACCTGGCAGATTAAAACTGTGTGCCGGACCGAGACTCGAACTCAGGACCTTTGCCTTTCGCGGGCAAGTGCTCCACCAACTGAGCTACTCAAGCACGACTCACGCCCCGTCCTCGCAGCTTTACTTTCTGCCAGTATCTCGTCTAATACCTTCCAAACTTTACAAAAGCTCTCCTGCGAACCTTACAGAACTAGCACTCCTGGAAGAAAGGATATTGCGGAGACATGGCTTAGCCAAAGCCGGGGGGATGTTTGCAGAATGAGATTTTCACCCTGCAGCGGAGTTTGCGCTGTGGCTAAGCCATGTCTCCGCAATATACTTTCTTCCAGGAGTGCTAGATCTGAAAGGTTCGCAGGAGAGCTTCTGTAAAGTTTGGAAGGTAGGAGACGAAGTACTGGGAGAAGTATAGCTGCGAGGAAGGGGCGTGAGTCGTGCTTGGGTACCTCAGTTGGCAGAGCACTTGCCCGCGAAAGGCAAAGGTTCTGAGTTCGAGTCTCGGTCCGGCATACTGTATTAATCTGCCAGGAAGTTTCATATCAGCGCACGCTCCGCTGCAGAGTGAAAATATCATTATGGCATGCTCATTCGAATACTGTGTGATTCGAGTATGGGATACATTTCCTCATTCAAGATATATTTCGGCGTTGGAAACCTTTAGCAAAAACATTGACTGAACTATTGACACCTTCTTATGGAAAGTGGCATCACCTCTACATTGACAATTATTAAAACAGTGTAGAACTTGCAGAGAAGTTACTTGAAAAGAAACTTCCAGTTTGTGGAACGATACGGCAAAATAGAGGATTTGCGGAAAAATTAAGGCGCGCAAAAGTCAATGCGATTTAAGCTTGTCATTAACGGAAAGGTGACAAGCGGCCGCCGACAAGACAAGTAATCCGAATTAGCGCAGCCTGCGCCAAGCGAATGAATTTGTACGAGACGTGCGGACGGCAAAGTGTTAAGACTGTGCCTGGCAAGATTTGCGTTGTTAGGAAACTTAGTGTCACGAGTCGCCGTTAGGGTCCACACATATTTCCCAAAGAGACACACAGCGTCGTGAATATCGTAGAATTATATATTGGGAACGATCTGTTTGAATATATTAGCAACGAAACCAACAAGTATTACAGTGAAAATTGCAATAGAAGGAAAGTGGTACAGGCGGGACGGCGTAGGGTTAGAACACAAGCATTATTGGGCGTTACAGTTGCACTCAGTCAACACGGGACTGCACAGGTGAGCAGGGCTTTTTACTGTTAAAGCCGTTTTATCAAGGCAACAGCGAGAATGCTGATGCGCTTCGCGAGTAGCGACGCGTCAAAGGAATACAGAGAGGTTACCTTCCAGCGCCGGGGATGAAGAACATGACGCGGAAGTTCGAATTGACTGGCGATTTGTGGCTTGCTCCTGGGTGAGGCAGACGGTCAATTGTGGCACGAATTGTTGAAGCAGTAGCTACTGTCACCGTGGCTGACAAAGAAAAACGCGCGATGTTCGAGAAGTGCGCGAGCTGCGGAAGTTTGAGGGTTCTGGAGGCGCGCAACAGTAGTCGCAGTTGTTAAGGTGACCGCTCGAGTTAAGCGGGAAATAAGGGTTCGAGTCCCGATCTGGCACAAATTTTCATGTGGCGCAAACAGACGATTTCAATGTGAATTTATTTCGTGAGATCTGAACACAGCTGGGGTAGAACAGCGATTCGGGACGACAGGAGGATCACGCCACGGCACGTGGATGGTAGGATAGGGACTGTCGTTCGGAAGCGTTCGTCAGCCTGTTCACGATATCCTGCAGTACCGAAAAGTTTGCTCCCGATCGGTTCCACGAAATCTGACCAACCAAGACAAGGAGAAGCACATGGGGGCCAATTTTTTGTTACGTTTCTCCGCGGAAGGGAACAGTTTTCTTCGCCACACTGTCACAAGCGGCGAAATATACATCCACCACTGCACATACAGCAGTAAGCGATCTTCAGTTAAGACAAAGAGGTTTAACGCGACGCCATCTGCCGCGAAGGTGATGGTCACAGTGTTTTGCGACAGTGCGAGTATTACTCGTGGAGATTTTGGAAAGAGATAAGACAGTGACCACTGACCGATACTGCGAGGCCTCATATAGCCCGAGAGCAACACGCTGTTGAAACCCTCCCTACAGCCCGGAGCCCCCCCCCCCCCCCCCGAACCCCCCCCCCCCCCCTCCAAGTGAGTTTCACATAAGTTTCCTTTGCTTTACGTCTATGGTTACAAACTTGTTGTTAACAGATTACCAGTTTCGGTCTATAATGACCATCATCAGATCTGCTTCATGATGGTCATTATAGACCGAAACCGGTAATCTGTTAACAAGTTTGTGACCATAGACGTAAAGCAAAGAAAACTTATTGCATATACGGGTCACTGTTTTATTCACGACAATGTCGCAGCTTCTGAGTTTCACATCTTTCCTCACTAGAAGGTGTACCTAGGAGGGAGACGATACGCTTCAGCCGAGGAGGTGAAAGACTTCGCGACAAGGACAGGATTTCTACCGCGAGGATGTATTCAAACTCATCCAAAGAAGCGAAAAGTGCCTAAACCGACGTGAACACTGAGTCGAAGAATAATGTAATGTATGTACTGCCGGCCGGAGTGGCCGAGCGGTTCTAGGCGCTACAGTCTGGAACCGCGCGACCGCTACGGTCGCAGGTTCGAATCCTGCTTCCGGCATGGATGTGTGTGATGTCGTTAGGTTAGTTAGGTTTAAGTAGTTCTAAGTCTAGGGGACTGATGACCTCAGAAGTTAAGTCCCATAGTGCTCAGAGCCATTTTTGATGTATGCACTATCAGTTGGCTGTACTGTTTATATTAAGTAAAATGTACTCGGTTTTCCCGTAGGCTTTGTAGCCTCAGTTTCTGATCACTCCTCGTACATTGTTGGCAGCAATCTGCGGTCGTTTGCTAATGATGCAGTGGTGTACGGTAAGGTGTCGAAGTTGAGTGATTTTCGGAAAATACAAGGACACTGACAAAATTTGTAGTCAGTGTTATAATGCTAGCTAGCTATAAATGTGGAAAAACGTAAGTTGATGCGGATGAATAGGAAGAACAAACCTGTAATGTTCAGATACAATACTATGAGTGTCTTTCTTGACACAATCGTTTACATATCTGGGCCATATGAAATGGCACGAGGATGTGAGAACTGTGCTAGGGGACGCGAATGGTGGACTTTGGTTTATTGGGAGAATTTTAGGAAAGAGTGGTTCGCCTGTAAAGGAGACCGCATATAGGACGCTGCTGCGACCTATTCTTGGGTACTGCTCGAGGGTCTGGGATCCGTACCAGGTCGGACTGAAGGAAGACATCGCAGCAATTCAGCGGCGGGCTGCTAGCTTGCGGTAGGTTCGGACAACATGTTACGGACATGCTTCGGGAACTGAAATAGGAATCCCTAGAGGGAAGGCGACATTATTTTCGAGAAATACTTCTGAGAAAATTAAGAGAACCGTCATCTGAGGGCGACTGCAGAACGATTGTACCGCCGGCAACGTACAATGCGCGTGAGGACCACGAAGACGAGGTAGGAGAAATTAGGGCTCATACAGAGGCATACAGAGAGTCGTTTTTAGCTCGTTCTACTTGCGAGTCGAACAAAGAAATGAGTAATGGTGGTACAGGGTACCCTCCGTATGGACAGAACGGTGCTATCACACTAACGAGACCACTCTCTCTGGTGAAGAGTCGGCGCCCAGGACAACACAATGGGTTCTGTGATTAGTACACTTTGGGTATAGTGTGTGGATGCAGGTGTAGACTTTGAAGTGAGAGAGGGGAGAGTTGCTGGGAAGAGACGTAAGTGTGAGGAGGATTACTGGCAGACGCTCTGCGGCTGCAGGCATTCCAGCGGATCGGCTCTGTCCTTGCGGCCCGCGGCAGGCCTTGGAGAGCGACAAATGTCAGCGGGCGCGAGGCCGTCCGGCTAACAGTGCCTGCATACTGCTTTGCTGCTTACTGCTTACTAACATCCATCACCCTAGCCGCTAGCCGCTAGCCGCTTGCCGCTGCCCACCTTCCAGGTTGTGTCAACTCGTCTCTATGCCTCGTGTCCAACAAGCAGTTTAAATCTGCCAGCAAATTTCGAATCGCTGCACACTGTGGTCCAGAGTCAAAGATCCGTTCCGGAAATAATTCGCTGCGCTGCGGCAACGCCATTTTTCCGTTGTATTCAATGCTAGCCCAACAGACTGTTCAGGAGGGCTTTTGTGAAGTTTGCCGCCAGGAGTGGCCGAGCGGTTCTAGGCACTACAGTCTGGAGCCACGCGACCGCTACGGTCGCAGGTTCGAATCCTGCCTCGGCCATGGATGCGTGTGATGTCCTTAGGTTAGTTAGGTTTAAGTAGTTCTAAGTTCTAGGGGACTGATGACCTCAGATGTTAAGTCCCATAGTGCTCGGAGCCATATGAACCATTTTGTGAAGTTTGAGAAGTAGGAAAGGGGGTACCGGCGAATGTAAAACAGCGAGTGTGGGCATTGTGCCGTGGCTGCGCCGGCGGCTGTGGCCCAGCGGTTCTAGGCGCTTCTGTCCAGAACCGCGCTGCTGCTACGGTCGCTGGTTCGAATCCTGCCTCGGGCATGGTTGTGTGTGATGTTCTTAGGTCAGTTAGGTTTAAGTAATTCTAAGTCTAGGGGATTGATGACCTCAGATGTTAAGTCCCATAGTGCTCAGAGCCATTTGAACCATTTTTTTGTCGTGGCTGCATAGCTCACTCGGTAAACAGAGTACTTGCCCGCGGAAGGCTATGGTCCGACGTGTGAGTCTCGGTTCAGCACAAAGTTTTAATCTACCACAAAGTTTCAATACCACCGTCTCTTCAATGTTTTTCTTTTTTAGGGTTGGTATATCGGCAGGAACACGAGGAGGCTGAGAAGATGTACCACGTCCCGCACAGAACACACACTTCGGCTGAGCTCACAGTGGCACTGCCAACGGTCGGCAGACGCAGTCGCCAGAGGTGGCCCGATAACATCGGCCGACAGCTCGCACAGTGCGTCCGATCTCCTTCGCCAGTTTTTGGCGGTGTCAAGAACGTTAGAGATGCGTGCGGGCGAATAGATGTGCAGCTGTCGAGCCACTGACTGTCCGGATGAAACAAGGGGGCTACGATTAGCGTCTCTGTAACGAGCGTTCAGCGAACGTTACTGCGTACAGGCCTCCGTGGCAGGCGCCAGGTTCATGCAACCATGCTGACTGCTGTTACATCGGCGACGAACGCTGAAAGTTGCATTCCATTACCGTCCACTGCCGACAGGTGGCCTATTCAGATAAATCACGTTTTGTGCTCCACCGCACAGCAGGCCGTTGGCGCGTACTGCGCCACACGTCTGAAGCAAAGAGTCCAGATCGGAGGAAGGAGCGTTAAAGTCTGGGGAATGGTTTCTTGGCATTCCCCGGCAGACGTCGCCATTCTGAAAGGCACAATGGATCGAAGCAAGTATGCATCTATCTTTGGGGACCATGTTCGTTCGTACAGTTTATTTTTCCTCGGCATCATAGCATCTACCAGTAGGGCAACACAGCATGTCACACGGCGCGGAAATACCAAGATCAGTTTGTACGAGTGTGAGTCAAATGAAAACCTTAAATATTTTTAAAAATATTATTTATTGTGCAGAAGTGGTACAGAGGTGTATCACTTTTCAACATAATATCCTCCACACTCAATGCAAGTGCTCCAGCGCTTACAAAGTGCATAAATTCCTTTAGAAAAAAAAGTCGTTTGGTAGTCCGCGCACCCACTCATGCACTGCGTGGCGTACCTCTTCATCAGAACGGAACTTCTTTCCTCCCACTGCGTCTCTGAGTGGTCCAAACGTATGGAAATCACTTGGGGCAAGGTCTGGTGAGTGTGGTGGATGAGGAAGACACTCAGAATGCGGGTCTGCGATTGTTGGCCGGCCTGAGTACCCGAGCGGTTCTAGGCGCTACGGTCTGTTTGTCACAGAAGCAAATCTACGAATGGAGTAGGAAGTTCGCAAAATGGTGTGACTTCAGTGGAAGATGCTCCTCGTCCAGGTCAGGCACAACGGCCGGCCGTGGTGGCCCAGCGGTTCTAGGCGCTACAGTCTGGAACCGCGCGACCGCTACAGTCGCAGGTTCGAATCCTGCCTCGGGCATGTATGTGTGTGATGTCCTCAGGTTGGTTAGGTTTAAATAGTTCTAAGTTCTAGGGGACTGATGACCTCAGAAGCTAAGTCCCGTAGTGCTCAGAGCCATTTTTTTGGGATTGTTGCACCTGTTGTACGGGCAGTGTGGGTCCTTGCATTGTCATGTTGCAAAAGGACACCTGTTGACAGCAGTCCACGTCGCTTTGATTTGACTGCAGGCCGTAGATGATTTTTTTAGGAGATCTGTGTATGATGACTGGTGACAGTGGTCCCTCTAGGCATGTAATGCTCTCAAAACAGAGTCAGCATAACCTTCCCTGCTGATGGTTGTGTTCGAAACTTCTTTGGTTTTGGTGATGAGGAATGGCGCCATTCCTTGCTCGCACTCTTTGTTTCCGGTTGGTGGAAGTGAACCCAGGTTTCGTCCCCAGTAACGATTCTTGCAAGGAAGCCATCACCTTCTCGTTGAAAGCGCCGAAGAAGTTCTTCACAAGCATCAACACGTAGTTCTCTCATTTCAGGAGTCAGCTGCCGTAGCACCCATCTTGCAGACACTTTGTGAAACTGGAGCACATCATGGACAGTGTCGTGTGCTGACCCATGACCAATCTGTAAACATGCTGCAATGTCATTCAGCACCACTCGTCGGTTTTCCTTCACTATGGCTTCAACTGCAGCAATGTTGTGAGGAGTCACAACTCGTAATGCCTGAAAAAAAAATGGCTGAGTACTATGGGAATTAACTTCTGAGGTCATCAGTCCCCTAGAACTTAGAACTACTTAAACCTAACTAACCTAAGGACATCACACACATTCATGCCCGAGGCAGAATTCGAACCTGCGACTGTAGCGGTCGCGCGGTTCCAGACTGTAGCGCCTAGAACCGCTGACCTGGACGAGGAGCATCTTCCACTGAAGTCACACCATTTGTGAACTTCCTACTCCATTCGTAGACTTGCTGCTGTGACAAACATGCATCACCGTGCTGAACCTTCATTCGTCGATGAATTTCAACAGGTTTCCACTGCGCAAAAACCGAATATCAGAACGCTGTTCTTCCCTGGTGCAACTCGCAAGTGGGGCGGCCATCTTTATACTGATACTGCGACGGTATGTGTGCATCTGCACTATGCTACCGCCTACAGGCCATTCTGCACGCTGTTTATAGCACGCTTACCAACTTACAGGATAACGGCGCGAAATTTCGATTTGTTATTACAAATTTAAGGTTTTCATTTGACTCACCCTCGTAGTTCTAAGTCTAGGGGACTGATGACCTCAGATGTTAAGTCCCATAGAGTTTAGAGCCACTTGGAACCAACCAGCTTTTCATATTCTCCTGACCCATCCAAAGTCCTCGGATTTAAGCCCAATCGAGAACCTATGGGACCACCTCCATCGCGCTGCATGCGCCACGCTCTGGAGTCAGCATGGCTCCACATTCCTGCCACTGCCTTTCAGAACCTCATTGACCATCTTCTTGCACGTCTGGGAGCGGTCCGCGTTGCAACAAGCGGCCATTCAGGCTTTTGACTTGTGGCCACATTAACGTGACTGGACGGTGAATATTCATATGGAATAACTGAGACGACACGTAAATTGCGCTGAATTACTGACAGCTGGGTTGATCCGGATACGGAGCAGGGCCCGTTCACACGCCGTCACCTCGTTATGGAGAGCAACTACCACCGTCCAAGCACCGGCAGCTAATTATCGCCACGGCGGACAGTGGCGGGAGGAAAGAAACAGTGCTTTAAAAACGCGGCGGACCGTGAAGGCCCCGGCGCGGGTGGTTCGTTCCGCAGCTGACGGCGCGGCCTGCGCTGGAGATTCACGATTTGCACAGCAGCTGCGCGCAGTGCTGGACAAACTGGAGCCCTGGAGCCAGCCAGCCGGCACCAGGGCTTCGCGCATCTGGCGTCCGGCAACCAATATCCAGCGTTCAAACCCGTAGAATTACTGCGGTTCCTGTTGATGGCAGACAGCCGGCCTAATGGCCCCAGTGCCGAAGAAAAAGAAAACCGGGTGCGAAGTGTTTGAGATGTGGCGTTGCGGAAAGATGGAAAAGAAGTGAAGTGATGACGTAAGAAAGAAGAGGTCCGTAGAATCTGTGTGCAAAGGAAAATATCGAGAACACTGACAAGGGAACCTCCCCATCGCACCCCCCTCAGATTTAGTTATAAGTTGGCACAGTGGATAGGCCTTGAAAAACTGAACACAGATCAATGGAGAAAACAGGAAGAAATTGTCTGGAACTAGGAAAAAAATGAGCATAATATACAAATTGAGTAGTCCATGCGCAAGATAGGCGGCATAAAGGATAGCCTGAGCTCAGGAGCGCCGTGGTCCAGTGGTTAGCGTGAGCAGCTGCGGAAAGAGAAGTTCTTGGTTCAAGTCTTCCCTAGAGTGAATATTTTAATTTTTTATTTTCAGACAATTATCAAAGTTCAGGCACTCACACATAGTCAACTTCACTCTCCAAAATCCCAGGACATGTTCAGATTTGCTTGGACATATGCAGGATTTGACGGTCTACACACGGAAAAATTTCAAAACGTTCAAAACATATGTTTTGACAGAGCACAGGGAAAACTGAGCGACTGTGAAACTGTTGCATTCATTTGTTGCAGTTTATGTGACAAATTCTTATGTTTTCATCACTTTTTTTGGAGTGATTATCACATCCACAAGAAAACCTAAATCGGGCAAGGTAGAAGAATCTTTTTACCCATTCGCCAAGTGTACAAGTTAGGTGGGTCGACAAAATATTCCTGTCATGTGACGCACATGCCTTCACCAGTGTCGTATAGAATATATCAGACGTGTTTTCCTGTGGAGGAATCGGTTGACCTATGACCCTGCGATCAAATGTTTTCGGTTCCCATTGGAGGGGCACGTCCTTTCGTCTACTAATCGCATGGTTTTGCGGTGCGGTCGCAAAACACAGACACTTAACTTATTATAGTGAACAGAGACGTCAATGAACGAACGGACATAACATAACTTTGCGAAAATAAAATTTTCCCTTGAGGGAAGACTTGAACCAAGAACATTTTGTTCCGCAGCTGCCCACGCTAACCACGGGACCACGGCGATCCTGAGCTCACCTATCCTTGATGTTGCCTATCTTGCGGATGGACTAGTCAGTTTGTATATTTTGCTTACTTTTCATAGTTCCACACAACTTCTTCCTGTTTTCTCGAGTGATATGTGTTCAGTGTATCAAGGACTATCCACTGTGCTAACTTATAACTAAATCTGAGGGGGGTGCGATGGGGAGGTTCCCTCGTGAGAAGATAAAGGGCCACGATCGTACTATGTATCTTAAAACAACAGAGAGTAACTTGTATGGTACCGGAGGGAACCGCAGTGGGTAAAAATTGTAGGGGAAGACAGGGACTAGGATGTATCACCCCCCTCGTCACCCTCCCTCCTAAAAAAAAAAAAAAAAAATCAGGCAATCCTTATACGGGGCTTGAAAGCCAAGACGATGTGGAAGAAGGCATTACGTATCACAACGTAACGGGCAAGTTCTGGTCGCGAAACAATGACGAGCCTGAACAACACAATAGATTCCGTCCAGTTGTCGCCTTTAGTTTATGTTGTGACCGAATCATCTGGACTTTTCAATTGAAAATATAATACTGCTTGTGTACAGTTTACTATAACCAATATACAATGTACCGAGTGATCAAAAAGTCAATATAAATTTGAAAACTTAATAAACCACGGAATAATGTAGATAGAGAGGTAAAAATTGACACACATGCTTGGAATGACATGGGGTTTTATTAGAACAAAAAAAAAAAAAAACCAAAGTTCACAAAATGTCCGCAGATGGCGCTGGACAGCAAAACGTCAGTGACTGCTACCGTGACGGGTGAGAAGTACACCGATATGTTATAGAATCGAGTCATCCCCAGCCTGGCTGATAAACACCTGCTGGAACGTACGATGTTTATGCAGGATGGCGTTCCACCCCATATTGATAGACGCGTGAAAGATCTCTTGCGCGCATCGTTTGGTGATGATCGTGTGCTCAGCCGCCACTTTCGTCATGCTTGGCCTCCCAGGTCGCCAGACCTCAGTGCGTGCGATTATTGGCTTTGGGGTTACCTGAAGTCGCAAGTGTATCGTGATCGACCGACACCTCTAGGGATGCTGAAAGACAACATCCGACGCCAATGCCTCACCATAACTCCGGACTGCTGTACAGTGCTGCTCATAACATTATTCCTCGACTACAGCTATTATTGAGGAATGGTGGACATCTTGAGCATTTCCTGTAAAGAACATCATCTTTGCTTTGTCTTACTTTGTTATGCTAATTATTGCTATTCTGATCAGATGAAGCGCCATCTGTCGGACATTTTTTGAACCTTTGTATTTTTTTTTTGTTCTAATAAAACCCCATGTCATTCCAAGCATGTGTGCCAATTTGTACCTCTCTGTCTACATTATTCCGTGATGTATTCAGTTTTCAAATTTATACTGATTTTTTGATCACCCGGTATTATTGGAGGAGGTGCCTCGGAATAAAAGTTCTTCGGGCCTTCTCCTCCCACGCGACGTTACCTTATTACAAGTGTATTAGTATGTGCTGTCACTGCTTGTGTCGATGCTTTGTTGGTTTTATGATCCTTTCAGCTTGCTTTGTCGTATGCACCGTCATATGATGTTGGTTCGGGCACGTCAACGTGTTGATCCATTCTGAGTCACGCTCACTTAGTGTCTTGGTTCCTTCCTCGGTAGCGGTATCGGTGGTCGCGCTTGTGCCCTCCCATGTCGTTTGCTGCATTGTTTGTGCTTGTCTACGCCTCCTTCCGTACGGGTTTTGGCGCTTGTATTCTTCATACAGTGTGTTCGATACAATATCGGCTACGCTATTTATTTTGTCTCTGTCATCGGTATTCTGGCGATGTCATTGTCGTTCTGTATAGCTCTCACACGTGCTAGCGTGTTGCATTGTAGTGTGACACGTTCTGGTGTCTCCGCTAATGCGTATTACATTGGACACACAGATACTGACGGAAGATGGCAACGCTAACAGTTCACTGCAGAAACAAGGACGAGTTCGTTGCTTGTTACCTGTTCGCGGTACGCAGTATGATGGGCGCTGTGAAGGCACATCCTACGTTGTAAGAGAGTCTCTTCGGCAAGGCCGCGAGTGACTACTTCCTCCAGCCTTGTCCGAATCAGGTAACTGCTCCTCCCCGACAGCCTCGACGGTGACTGGGAATTAACTTCTTCCTCTATTCTTGTTCCTCCTCATAATGATTTATGAACACATGTAAAGCGTTTTGCTCCACATAAAAAGGCACTTTCTACTACACGCGCGAACAGCACTCTGCACATCCGAGGGATGTAAATGTACAGGGACAGCTGTCGGCTTTCATAGTCCCTTCTGCCGTGAGCAGTCAGTGCGCCTGGGTACCGTGTAGGAGATCAGGGTTCAGTTCCTGATACCGCCTTGGTGGAAAGCCGACAACGGCCGGGAGAGCGGTGTACTGAACAAATGCCTCTCCATACCGCATCCGAATGTCGCCATACGGCATACGATGACACGGCGGGCGCTCTTGACCTCACGTACCTCTCTGAGCCTTATCGCAGAGTTACTTTTTTAATGGCCGACATAAACAAGAGGACTTCGCGCTCTACATTCTCGGTAGAAAACAAACTTTCAAAAAAATTGTTCAAATGGCTCTGAGCACTATGGGACTTAACTGCTGAGGTCATCAGTCCCCTAGAACTTAGAACTACTTAAACCTAACTCACCTAAGGACATCACACACATCCATGCCCGAGGCAGGATTCGATCCTGTTACCGTAGCGGTCGTCCGGTTCCAGACTGAAGCGCCTAGAACCGCTCGGCCACCCCGGCCGGCACAAACTTTCAATTCAGCCATTACCCACCTGTACCCAAACTCTGCATGAGATCGAAGTCACTTGGTTCTCTCGCAGAGTATATTAGTTGGTAAACTCAATACCAGATATAATTTTGTAGCAGCAGCAGATACCGACATCGGTATGCGTGAGATATTCATGCACATTTTCACAGCCGGCCGTTGTGGCCGAGTGGTTCTAGGCGCTTCAGTCTGGAACCGCGCGACCGCTATGGTCGCAGGTTCGAATCTTGCCTCTGACATGGATGTGTGATGTCCTCAGGTTAGTTAGGTTTAAGTAGTTCTAATTTCTAGGGGACTGATGACCTCAGATGTTAAGTCCCATAGTGCTCAGAGCCATTTGAACCATGTTTCAGTCCCAAATCTCAAGGACAAAATTTCCCCCGTCACTGTTAGGGCAGACGTCACGCTATACCATGCGTCGCATTTACAGTGCGCCACCGCAAATTTCATCACGTGTAACACACAGCACTGTACTGTCTCTGGAAGTTCGACTCTATTGCTTTCAATGTTCTTGTTTGAAATTAAAAAGAACTTCAGCGCCGTTTCGGCGCGACAGGACACCAATTGTTTAACGTATCAGTTTTTTCGTTTTGCTACATCTGATATCCTTCAGGAGTTTGTTTAGCACCAGTTCTGGGTTCGCCATTAGGTGCTGCAGTCTGAGTAGGAACATTTTCAGTTCTCACATGGTCCGTATCGAATACAATATCTATGTTTTCTGCAGCAGTAATATCATGCTCCTTAAACACAGGGGGATCACAAGGCTCGATCCCACATTACTTCAATCCATTAACTCCGTTATCGACTGTAGCTACTTCTCAATAACCAACGCTCAATAGATATCGAGTTCTTGAATTTGTCCCAGCCATTCTGCCTTTGATTTATGTGGCAGGATCTATAAGAAAAGGGCTAAATGAACAGTGGCTGCGAAAAACGTAATGTGTGAAGTAGTCATGCATAGAAAACGCTACTCAAACACCTACTCTGTTATTGCACAAGATGTTTTGCTTAATGTCAGGCAATTGTAAAATGTAAACTTTCATGACCTTAAATGTCAAAATTAATAAAATGTTGCGAGCCAAGGTGTGAATCGGACATTCAAAGTCCTCAGATGGGGACGAAACGTTGGGTTTTAAGGTGGAATCCATTCGACCACGGCACAATAGCCCGGAACATTTTATTATGTCAGGAAATGTACACTGCATTTCGATAACGCACAGTGAAGTGGCGGGAGCGGTTTCAAATGGCTATTCTTTAGTGGGTCTCCTCGTAAAGCATTGGTAGTGTCCGCAAGATGGTACTACCTGTACGTGTGAACTTAAACCAAGCGATTAGTCGACTTTCCTCGCTTGTTAACGTTGCCCAGTCGCAATTATCGTACTTAATACCCAGCAATGAAGCCTATCTAAGAAACTATTAGAAAATAAACTACCATACCAAATAAGCCTTTGAACATTGCCAATAAATGAAAACAGGCAATATAAGTAACTGTTGGAGTCAGACAAATCGTGCCACAAGATTATGTTATTCTAGCGAAGCGAACTAACATGGCGCTGTATAGGTAGAAACTGTAACTCACGTGGCACCGCAAATGCGCTGAAGCCATTGTTGTAACATACCTGAAACAAAGAAAAGAGCCTGTCAGACAACATATTCCACACATTACAATCAAGTTTTTTTTGGTTAATTGTATTGTAGCTATAGTCTTCAGTTACATAATCCGTGGCGTCAGAGTTTGGTGTACCACCAAGTGAAAACACCAAGTTATCTACCAGCAGAATAAATGAGAAGCAGTGATTTTTTTTTCTCAGATAAGACGTTTCCAAAGCAGTCGTATAGCAGATTCTCGCCAAAACGCCTATTAAGATGCACTTCATCTTCGCATTACAGCCCCATTATTCACAGGTTTTCGAATGCAAACATTGTGTAAAGTTACAATTTATATCTCCATTAAAGCGCTCTTGTAGCAGATTATATACAACATGACAAACAGACAGTAGATAGCTACAGAAATAACATGTAGATATTATAAAAAAGTGGAAGCTATTGTTTTTAACTACACCAAAAAACTAATTCAAAACAGCATCTAAAAACTAACACATTCCACTTTATAGCTGTTGCATATTTAATAAATGAAAACCCGCTGATGATGGCGAACAATCGCTGAAATTAGCTTGTCTGTTCTCACCAAAGTGTTTGCATCAAGGGGGATTCACAAATGCTCCACTGTTTCCCGGCGATAAAAATTGGAAACGATCGTATGGCATCGTTGGCCGTCAGGCCTCTATTCGGGCAAGTCTTTTTTCATTCGACGCCACATTGGGCGACTTGCGCGCCGGTGGCATAACGATAATCTACACGAATTGTATTGGTGTCAGTTACCATGATGTGTTATTAAGAGTGTGTGCTGAAAAACAGTGCTCCAGAGTTTTTTAAATTTTGTCCTCAGAATCGGTTTAGGTATCACTTGTCATGCATCTTACTCGACGTTCCCGCTTCGATGACGCAAGTTGCAATTCTCTGCCGCTAGAGGGCTCAGAACTGTATCGCGTAATACGGCGGTGCGTAACAGCTCAGGAAAATGTAAGCACCAATTGGAAGAGTGGAGCACCGTCTGTTTCAGCACGACAATGCCAGACGCTGACGCGCGCTGTGACATCTGCAACTATACGACGCCTTGGCTTCACTGCCATCATCGATCGTCCTCCATGCAGTCCCCACTTGACTCCATCCTATTTTCATCTGTTCCCAATACTTAAAGAACACTTTCGAGGCCGTGCGGTTCTAAGCGCGTCAGTTTGGAACCGCCTGACTGCTACGGTCGCAGGTTCGAATCCTGCCTCGGGCATGGATGTGTGTGATGTCCTTAGGTTAGTTAGGTTTAAGTAGTTCTAAGTTCTAGGGGACTGATGACCTCAGTAGTTAAGTCCCATAGTGCTCAGAGCCATTTGAACCAACACTTTCGAGGCCTTCACTTTGTTAGTGCTGAAGCAATGCAAGCAGAGGTAAGACGGTACCAGCAAACTGGACTTTCGTTGGGCGAAATGGATTCGTCGCCAGGGTGACTATGTTGAGAAATAAATACACTCCTGGAAATTGAAATAAGAACACCGTGAATTCATCGTCCCAGGAAGGGGAAACTTAATTGACACATTCCTGGGGTCAGATACATCACATGATCACACTGACAGAACCACAGGCACATAGACACAGGCAACAGAGCATGCACAATGTCGGCACTAGTACAGTGTATATCCACCTTTCGCAGCAATGCAGGCTGCTATTCTCCCATGGAGACGATCGTAGAGATGCTGGATGTAGTCCTGTAGAACGGCTTGCCATGCCATTTCCACCTGGCGCCTCAGTTGGACCAGCGTTCGTGCTGGACGTGCAGACCGCGTGAGACGACGCTTCATCCAGTCCCAAACATGCTCAATGGGGGACAGATCCGGAGATCTTGCTGGCCAGGGTAGTTGACTTACACCTTCTAGAACACGTTGGGTGGCACGGGATACATGCGGACGTGCATTGTCCTGTTGGAACAGCAAGTTCCCTTGCCGGTCTAGGAATGGTAGAACGATGGGTTCGATGACGGTTTGGATGTACCGTGCACTATTCAGTGTCCCCTCGACGATCACCAGTGGTGTACGGCCAGTGTAGGAGATCGCTCCCCACACCATGATGCCGGGTGTTGGCCCTGTGTGCCTCGGTCGTATGCAGTCCTGATTGTGGCGCTCACCTGCACGGCGCCAAACACGCATACGACCATCATTGGCACCAAGGCAGAAGCGACTCTCATCGCTGAAGACGACACGTCTCCATTCGTCCCTCCATTCACGCCTGTCGCGACACCACTGGAGGCGGGCTGCACGATGTTGG
The DNA here is from genome assembly GCF_021461385.2 of Schistocerca piceifrons. NCBI lineage: Eukaryota > Metazoa > Arthropoda > Insecta > Orthoptera > Acrididae > Schistocerca > Schistocerca piceifrons. Next base: position 96,548,705 of record NC_060147.1, on the reverse strand, counting down.
GGCGTGAGCGGAAGACGGCCTAACGGTGTGCGGGACCGTAGCCCAGCTTCATGGAGACGGTTGCGAATGGTCCTCGCCGATACCCCAGGAGCAACAGTGTCCCTAATTTGCTGGGAAGTGGCGGTGCGGTCCCCTACGGCACTGCGTAGGATCCTATGGTCTTGGCGTGCATCCGTGCGTCGCTGCGGTCCGGTCCCAGGTCGATGGGCACGTGCACCTTCCGCCGACCACTGGCGACAACATCGATGTACTGTGGAGACCTCACGCCCCACGTGTTGAGCAATTCGGCGGTACGTCCACCCGGCCTCCCGCATGCCCACTATACGCCCTCGCTCAAAGTCCGTCAACTGCACATACGGTTCACGTCCACACTGTCGCGGCATGCTACCAGTGTTAAAGACTGCGATGGAGCTCCGTATGCCACGGCAAACTGGCTGACACTGACGGCGGCGGTGCACAAATGCTGCGCAGCTAGCGCCATTCGACGGCCAACACCGCGGTTCCTGGTGTGTCCGCTGTGCCGTGCGTGTGATCATTGCTTGTACAGCCCTCTCGCAGTGTCCGGAGCAAGTATGGTGGGTCTGACACACCGGTGTCAATGTGTTCTTTTTTCCATTTCCAGGAGTGTATGTAAACGTGAAGAATAAACATGTAGAATGTTAATAAAAAGTTTTAAGAGTTTTCATAAACGAAATTCCGGGACATTACTTTTTAGCACGCTCTCGTACAATTAGGTATCAGCTATTATGCAGTCCATACATCGTTACACAAATAGTTTTCTAAGCGTCAGGTGTAACCACCAATGTAATAAGGAGAAAAAGGCACTGCTATAGATAAAAGTTCTACTGCAACCGACGCCTCATGGACAGGGAATGTGTAAGAATCACTGCTGGACTGTGAGTGTCAAGACATATCTAGTTCTTGCCACTACTGAAAAATGACTCCAAAACCCCTGGCGCAGCGGGTAAGCCACCATACGCGCACTCCTCATACTGAAATTCTTGTTGAACCATCCAGACATAGAATTTCCATGGTTCCATAAATTGCATAAAGCGAATGTTCGGGTGGTTTCTCTGTAAACGACGCGATCGATTTTCTTCACCAAACTGTTTCCGACCTTCGTTTCACGCGGAGAGCAATTTGGAAAGTAGCCGCTCTATATTGAACAGTTTTAAAGCGCTAGGTCCTACGTTTACATCTACTTCTACATCTACATGGTTACTCTGCAATACACACTTAAGTGCCTGGCAGAGGGTCCATCGAACCATTTTCATACTACTTCTGTACTATTCCGCTCTCGGATGGCGCGTGCGAAAAAGGAACGGCTAAATCTTTCCGTTCGAGCTCTGATTTCTCTTATTTTATTATGATGATCGTTTCGCCCTACGTAGGTGGGTGTCAACAAAACATTTACGCATTCGGAAGAGAAAGTTGGTGATTGAAATTTCGTAAATAGATCTCGCCGCAAAGAAAACCGTCTTTGTTTCAGTGACTGCCACCCCAACTCGCGTATCATATCAGTGACACTCTCACCCCTATTGCGCGATAACACGAAACGAGCTGCCCTTCTTGACACTTTTTCGATGTCCTCCGTCAATCCTACCAGGTAAGGATCCCATATCGAGCAGCAATGTTCCAGCAGGGGACGGACAAGTGTAATGTAGACTGTCTATTTAGTGAGTTTGTCGCATCTTCTAAGTGTTCTGCCAACAAAGCGCAGTCTTTGTTTCGCCTTCCCCACAATATTATATATCTGATCTTTCCAATTTAAGTTGCTCGTAATTGTAATTCCTACGTATTTAGTGGAACTGACAGCCCTTAGATTTGTGCGATTTACCGTATACCCAAAATTTATCGGATTTCTTTTAGTACCCATGTGGATGACCTCGCACTTTTCTTTGTTTAGTGCCAATTGCCACTTCTCGCACCATACATAAATTCTCACTAGATCATTTTGTAATTGGAGTTGATCGCCTGATGATTTTACTAGACGGTAAATTACAGCGACATCTGAAGACAACTGCCGGGGGCTGCACAGGATATCACCTAGATCATTTATGTAAATCAGGAACAGCGGTGGGCCTATGACAGTACGTTGCGGAACGCCAGATATCACTTTTGTTCTACTCGACGATTTACCATCTACCACGAACCGCGACCTCCCTGAGAGGAAATCACGAATCCAGTCACATAACTGAGACGATACTCCATATGCACGCAATTTGACTAATAGTAGCTTGTGAGGAACGGTATCAAAAGCCTTCTGGAAATCTAGGAATATGGAACCGATCTGAGATCCCTTGTCGACAGCGCTCATTACTTCATGAGAATAAAGAGCTACCTGTTTTGCACAAGAACTATATTTTCTGAATCCGTGTTGGTTATGTATCAATAAGTTATTTTCTTCGACGTATTCATAATGTTCGAGTACAGAATATGCTCCAAACTCCTACTGCAAATTGTGGTCAACATGCTTGAGGCAACTCCAGATACCGTACTAACCGAAGTCAGCCGAAAAATCACAATGCTGGTTCACGGGCAAGTGTTTCGGAGCACACCGTTCATCGTACATTGTTGAACATGCAGCTCCGCAGCAGCCTGCCACCTAGGTGTCCATATCTTGACCCAACCACATCGTCATTTACGATTGCAGTGGACACGGGACCACCGGGATTCGACCGTCGATAGATGCAAACGTATCGGTTCCCCAGGTGAATCTCATTTTTGCTACACTACGTCACAAGCCGCCATAGAGGTGAAAGGCGGTTCGAAACGTGCAGCTGGTGGGAGCACTACTATGCTAATGGAGACGATCTCCTGCGCTTAGTGGAACCTGTGGTTGTACATGAAGAAACGATGACAGGTGCGAACCATCTGCAAGCTTTCAGGCTTGATGTATTCCCCGACAGTGACGGCATCTTTCAGTGCAACCAGAACCGTGCTACAGTGGTTTTAGGAGCGTTATAGTGAACTCACGTTGATATCTCGGCGAGCAAATTCGCCTGAGGTAAATCCTAGGGAACCCATCTGGGTCGCTACTGGCTCCGTCACTGCGTACGCAAATCAGTGGCCCATTATTTACGAGCATTACATGACCTGTGCGTAGTCACCTAATACCACACACCTACACAGACCTACCAAGAAAATGTCGACTCCCTGATACGCAGAATCAGTGATGTATTTCAATCGTTAAACAAAACAGAAAAATAAGCTACACCACTGGCCATCGAAATTGCTACACCAAGAAGAAATGCAGATGATAAACGGGTATTCATTGGACAAATATATTATACGAGAACTCACATGTGATTACATTTTCACGCAATTTGGGTGCATAGATCCTGAGAAATCAGTACCCAGAACAACCACCTCTGGCCGTAATAACGGCTTTGATACGCCTGGCCCTTGAGTCAAACAGAGCTTGGATGGCGTGTACAGGTACAGTTGCCCATGCAGCTTCAACACGATACCACAGTTCATCAAGAGTAGTGACTGGCGTACTGTGACGAGCCAGTTGCTGGGCCGCCATTGACCAGACGTTTTCAATTGGTGAGACATCTGGAGAATGTGCAGGCCAGGGCAGCAGTCGAACATTTTCTTTATCCAGAAAGGCCCGTACAGGACCTGCAACATGCGGTCGTGCATTATCCTGCTGAAATGTAGGGTTTCGCAGGGATCTAATGAAGGGTAGAGTCACGGTTCGTATAACATCTGAAATGTAACGTGCACTGTTGAAAGTGCCGTCAATGTGAACAAGAGGCAACCGAGATGTGTAACCAATGGCACCCTATACCATCACGCCGGGTGATACGCCAGTATGGCGATCACGAATACACGCTTCCAATGCGCGTTCACCGCGATGTCGCCTAACACGGATGCGACCATCATGATGCTGTAAACAGAACCTGGATTCATCCGAAAAAATGACGCTTTGCCATTCGCGCACCCAGCTTCGTCGTTGAGTACACCATCGCAGGCGCTCCTGTCTGTGATGCATCGTCAAGGGTAACCGCAGCCATGGTCTCCGAGCTGATAGTCCATGCTACTGCAAACGTCGTCGAACTGTTCGTGCAGATGGTTGTTGTCTTGCAAACGTCCCCATCTGTTGACGCAGGGATCGAGACGCGGCTGCACGATCCGTTACAGCCATGCGGATAAGATGCCTGTCATCTCGACTGCTAGTGATACGAGGCCGTTGGGATCCAGCACGGCGTTCCGTATTACCCTCCTGAACCAACCAATTCCATATTCTGCTAACAGTCATTGGATCTCGACCAACGCGAGCAGCAATGTCGCGATGCGATAAACCGCAATCGCGATAGGCTACAATCCTACCTTTATCAAAGTCGGAAACGTGATGGTACGCATTTCTCCTCCTTACACGAGTCATCACAACAACGTTTCACCACGCAACGCCGGTCAACTGCTGTTTGTGTATGAGAAATCGGTTGGAAACTTTCCTCGTGTCAGCACGTTGTAGGTGTCGCCACCGGCGCCAACCTTGTGTGAATGCTCTGAAAAGCTAATCATTTGCATATCACAGCATCTTCTTTCTGTTGGTTAAATTTCGCGTCTGTAGCACGTCATCTTCGTGGTGTAGCAATTTTAATGGCCAGTAGTGTATTTAGCAGGAAGTCACAACATTTTGACTCATCAGTGCATACACCTGACAATGTATTTAATAATGCTGAGAATAAATAACAATGTACATTAACTGTGTTCTGCCTAGGAAATCACCCGGAATGGGGAATATATTCGCACGAAATTTTTTTGCGCTGTTCCAGACTGAAGCGCATGGTGTGTGTGTGTGTGTGTGTGTGTGTGTGTGTGTGTGTGTGTGTGGGAAACCTTATGGGACTTAACTGCTAAGGTCATCAGTCCCTAAGCTTACACACTACTTAACCTAAATTATCCTAAGGACAAACACACACACCCATGCCCGAGGGAGGACTCGAACCTTCGCCGGGACCAGCCGCACAGTCCATGACTGCAGCGCCTCAGACCGCTTGGTTGATCCCGCGCGGCACCATTCCTCCCAGGACAGTCTGTATAATGACCTCGTTCTCGAGTGAACTTGAGACCTTACTCTTCGCTTCCATTACTCGACAGTCCTTTACAGGGGCTCTCAGCTTTTAGAAGAGCAACCCCTATTCGTTGCCACCGCATCACAGATGGTTTGACTACTGGGAGCTTCATTAGCGTCAGTCTGTGCGGTGAAACCTCCGACCCATGGAGCGCCCGTGACCCGCACGGGGTCATTCGCCCCTCGGGAAATTCGGGGACGGGCCAGGCGCGATTTCTCTCCACTCCGGCACTCCGAGATGCGTGCCTGAGGACGGAGGTGCGGCGCGCCGGCGAAACTTTTAAGGCTCGCCAGGCCATTGTCTCCAGCCAGTGTGCCACCCTGTAATGAATGTCTTTGTCACCTCGGCCGTATGCGCAGGGACGTCTGACACACGTCGCCCCACAGCGCTTATCATCAAACTGCTCCCGTTTCCCTTTCTGTTCCTCTGATACTTTTTGCTTCGTGGTACCGAGGACAAGGTGAGAAAGTGACAGATTTCACTGCAGTTCATTTGTTATGGAAGGCGGCCGACGGGAAATAGTACACTTTCAGTTGGCCAGACTGCTAACAAGGGAACCTCCCCATCGCACCCCCCTCAGACTTAGTTATAAGTTGGCACAGTGGATAGACCGTGAAAAACTGAACACTGATCAATCGAGAAAACAGGAAGAAGTTGTGTGGAACTTCGAAAAAATAAGCAAAATATACAAACTGAGTAGTCCATTCGCGAGATAATCAACATCAAGGATAGCATGAGCTCAACAGCGCCGTGGTCCCGTGGTTAGCGTGAGCAGCTGCGGAACGAGTGGTCCTTGGTTCAACTCTTCCCTCGAGTGGAAAGTTTGATTTTTTATTTTCAGACAATTATTATCTGTCTGTCTGTCCGTCCGTCCGATGCGAGGTAACTGCACCGTAGTATGGGGACGCTACACCTAAACAAACATCGAAACGCACGACGTCAGTCGACTACAGCGCACGGAAGAAAGAGTATTTCTGCTAACGAGGCTCCCTGGCTGGCAGTTGACTGTTCGCTGCTTTCGACGAGAGTGCATTAAATACGTGAGATTTATTCCGTGGGCAATATGCATCCAGCAAATATAGCTCGCGGTCGCAAAACACATCACTAAACTTATAACAATGAGCAGAGACGTCAATGAACGAACGGACAGATCATAACTTTGCGAAAATAAACTAAGTAAACTTTTCACTCGAGGGAAGACTTGAACCGAGGACCTCTCGTTCCGCAGCTGCTAACGCTAACCACGGGACCACGGCGCATGGACTACTCAGTTTGTATATTTTGCTTATTTTTCTCATAGTTCTACACAACTTCTTCCTGTTTTCTCGATTGATCTGTGTTCAGTTTTTCATGGCCTATCCACTGTGCCAACTTATAACTAAATCTGAGGGGGGTGCGATGGGGAGGTTCCCTTGTAAGATGTAGATGTACTCGCGACATCTATAGTATTTGCGGAACGTTGGCCAGTCTAGGTGCGTAAGGAGGCAGTGGAAAAGTTACATCGTGTGCTCAGCGTTGCGGTTGTCCGATACGCAGTACGCCGTGGAAGAGACCGCCATTCCCGTGTTCCACAGAGAAGAACAGTATCCAGGTGGATGAAACAATGCCATGAGAGGCAACCCAAAGGCTATCAAGGCAAGAAGCGTAATACAATAGAAAGCATTGGCTATGGAGGAAGCTGTAGTAGTCAGCCTGATATTTACATTTTGTGGTTTGAAAATATTCGTCATTCATCGAGTTTTAGATCTAAAGATAAACATGTATCCCAACTTTAAGATCGTGTAAATATCTCTACAAGGATTCCGAAATACACTCCTGGAAATTGAAATAAGAACACCGTGAATTCATTGTCCCAGGAAGGGCAAACTTTATTGACACATTCCTGGGGTCAGATACATCACATGATCACACTGACAGAACCACAGGCACAAAGACACAGGCAACAGAGCATGCACAATTTCGGCACTAGTACAGTGTATATCCACCTTTCGCAGCAATGCAGGCTGCTATTCTCCCATGGAGACGATCGTAGAGATGCTGGATGTAGTCCTGTGGAACGGCTTGCCATGCCATTTCCACCTGGCGCCTCAGTTGGACCAGCGTTCGTGCTGGACGTGCAGACCGCGTGAGACGACGCTTCATCCAGTCCCAAACATGCTCAATGGGGGACAGATCTGGAGATCTTGCTGGCCAGGGTAGTTGACTTACACCTTCTAGAGCACGTTGGGTGGCACGGGAAACATGCGGACGAGCATTGTCCTGTTGGAACACCAAGTTCCCTTGCTGGTCTAGGAATGGTAGAACGATGGGTTCGATGACGGTTTGGATGTACCGTGCACTATTCAGTGTCCCCTCGACGATCACCAGTGGTTTACGGCCAGTGTAGGAGATCGCTCCCCACACCATGATGCCGGGTGTTGGCCCTGTGTGCCTCGGTCGTGTGCAGTCCTGATTGTGGCGCTCACCTGCACGGCGCCATACACGCATACGACCATCATTGGCACCAAGGCAGAAGCGACTCTCATCGCTGAAGACGACACGTCTCCATTCGTCCCTCCATTCACGCCTGTCGCGACACCACTGGAGGCGGGCTGCACGATGTTGGGGCGTGAGCGGAAGACGGCCTAATGGTGTGCGGGACCGTAGCCCAGCTTCATGGAGACGGTTGCGAATGGTCCTCGCCGGTACCCCAGGAGCAACAGTGTCCCTAATTTGCTGGGAAGTGGCGGTGCGGTCCCCTACGGCACTGCGTACGATCCTACGGTCTTGGCGCGCATCCGTGCGTCGCTGCGGTCCGGTCCCAGGTCGACGGGCACGTGCACCTTCCGCCGACCACTGGCGACAACATCGATGTACTGTGGAGACCTCACGCCCCACGTGTTGAGCAATTCGGCGGTATGTCCACCCGGCCTCCCGCATGCCCACTATACGCCCTCGCTCAAAGTCCGTCAACTGCACATACGGTTCACGTCCACGCTGTCGCGGCATGCTACCAGTGTTAAAGACTGCGATGGAGCTCCGTATGCCACGGCAAACTGGCCGACACTGACGGCGGCGGTGCACAAATGCTGCGCAGCTAGCGCCATTCGACGGCCAACACCGCGGTTCCTGGTGTGTCCGCTGTGCCGTGCGTGTGATCATTGCTTGTACAGCCCTCTCGCAGTGTCCGGAGCAAGTACGGTGGGTCTGACACACCGGTGTCAATGTGTTCTTTTTTCCATTTCCAGGAGTGTAGTTTTAGTGAAAAATAGTACGGTTAAGACAAAGATAAGTGAAACAATATTCCAGAATATGTCAACATTGAAATACCCGCCATTTCACTGCGCCCTGTGACCCATAAACATGCTGCCTTTCATTCCGTGGTATGTTGTCTAGTATCTAACCCCATGACTTTCAAACCGGATTACATACAGTCAAGCAACTAGCGTCAAATAATGACTACACTCCTGCCCTAGAGAACTCAATAGCGAATAAAAAACAGAAACATGTCTCCTCTCTTCTTTATCACGTGCTCGACCCACCACCTTAAGACCCCAATAAAGGGTGCACGATTCCAAATCTCTCTGAATGTGTCCATAAATCTTAAATCCAGAAACTTAAAACCAAAACTCTATTGTCTCTTTTTGCCAATGGCAAAGACAGCACTTAAGCACTGGAAAAAGAGTGGAATGTAGAAAATTACTTTTAACTTGTAAATTCTACGTAGGTTAGTCTGGCAGGGCAGTAGGCACACGCTTGAAGAAACGCGACAAAAACTGGAAATTTAGAAAAGGAGACTGAACTTTCGCAGACCACCTGCTTAAAGAATGCTTAGATACAAAGCACAAGTCCTACATCACATCCAAAAAGGGAGGAAGATGAATTACCTTGAAATAATGAAAAGTAATAAAAATATCTCCATCAGCCCAAGCTAACTACTGAATAATCAAACGAAGTTCCCTTATTCGCCATTTCTAACTGCTGCAGATACTACTCATAATCCCATTCAGACAATGTTGTAAATTACCCCTCGTACTCACATGGCCCATTTTTTCCTTTGTCGACAATTTTACCTAACATTTTCACTCAACTCATTCTTCTCCTTTTCAGTCCGAAATCAAATATTAAGAACTGCAATCTTTGAAAGGAAACTGAGATATTCAGTAATGCACTATTTTAAAATGTACGCTGGCCGCTGTGGCCGATCGTTTCTAGGCGCTTCAGTCCGGAACCGCGCTGCTGCTACAGTCGCAGCTTCGAATCCTGCCTCGGACATGGATGTGTGTGATGTCCTTAGGTTAGTTAGGTTTAAGTAGTCCTAAGTCTAGGGGACTGATGACCTCAGATGTTAAGTGCCATAGTGCTTAGAGCCGTCTGAACCATTTAAAATCTTCAGTCCTAGAATTTCACAGCCACGCATACTGTATTTATCTTTGAACCTGATGATGGCGTAACAGCAAAAACCGGTTTGTAAAATAATTAATATTGTAGAATATTACCGAATGTCGTATGTGTGGTTCATTCATAAAATACTCCGGAAGTTCAAATGCATTAGGCCACCACTCAGCTGATCGAGACGCTGGTTCCAATACAATGACACCATGCGCGGCGTATATAATCTGTGGTACGACTGGTAAGCTTTGTAGCTTCCCCCATATACCTACGACAGCTTACGGAACAGTGAATGTACAGTAGATCCAGAAGTTTGAGGTCCTACTGCCCCGCGGGTGTTTGCCAATGCAACCGTTGCGTCACGGCCAGCGTAAACGTAATAGGAAGGCGATCGCAGCCGGGAGCAATTTTTCCTTTCGGAGCCCGCACCCGCGGTCCATTGTTCTCGTGGAGCGAAGCGCATCTCCCTTCCGGCTTACTTCAGCGCCCTGTGAGAAGGTCTGTAGTTGGAAGCAGGTGAGAGGAAAGCAGTGGCGAATGGCAGAGACTGTCCACTAGCGAGACAAGTCAAAAATCGTCCGCTTTCTGCATCATCACTTCCTCAACAGCTACGATCGCTGCCTGCCGCTCTCTCTCTCTGGCTACAAGGGCTGTTCACACCGCCACGACTTCCTCTCCTGTGTCAGCCTCTTCGTCTCAGAGCATCGCCTGCACCCAACCACCTCAGTTACTTGTTGTGGATATACGAGGCGTGTTTTTTAAGTAAGTACTGTTTTGAAATTAAAAAGGACGTGCTATGATATCTCAATAATTTTATTTTTACATGAAAGCCTGTACCTTAATGTACTTTTCTACATAATTTCCGTAAATATTGAGGCACTTGTCATAACTATGTACCAGTTTTTGAATACCCTCCTCATAGAAGTCTGCCGCCTGACTTGTTAACCACTGCATCACCACCGTTTCGACTTCGTCATCGTCTTGAAGACGCTGGCCGCCCAGGTGTTTCTTCAAGTGCAGGAACAGATGGTAGTCAGTGGGCGCAAGATCAGGGGCTGTACGGAGGATGATATAGAATTTCCCATCGAAAAAGATGTTAGATCTTTGGTCTGATTCGCCACATGCGGACGGGCATTGTCTTGCAGCAAAACGATGCCCTTGCTCAACTTCCATGGACTGTTGCTTTGATTCTGGTGTGACGTAGGCCACCCATGTTTCATCGCCCGTAACAATTTGGCTTAAGAAATCATCACCGTCGTTGTGGTACTGCTCAAGGAAAGTCAATGCACTGTCTAAACGTTTGGTTTTGTGCAACATGTACCCAACGTGCGCACAATTTTCGGTAATTCAAGTGCTCGGTCACAACGCCATACAAAACACTACGAGAAACATTAGGAAAGTCATCCCGCAAGGAGGAAATCGTAAAGCGTCTGTTTTCTCTTACCTTATTGTTCACTTCCTGCACCAAACTTTCATTAACGACAGAAGGACGCCCACTCCGCTGTTCATCATGCACATTTGTGCGGCCATCTTTAAATCCTCTCACCCACTTTCTTATCATTCCATCACTCATAATGTTTTCTCTGTAAACTGCACAGATCTAACGTTGAATATCGATTTCTTTTAGGCCTTTAGCACTAAGAAATCTTATAAAAGCCCGTACTTCACAGTCGGTGGGACTCACGATTATCGGAGGCATCTTAAACGCTCAGTACACAACGTAAACAAGGAAGAATCAGACTGCAATGGCGTCAGTGCGTAGACTAAGCTACAGGCTTTCATGTAAAAATAAAATTATTGAGATATGTTAGCACGTCTTTCAAAATGGTTCTTACTTAAAATACACGCCTCGTATTTCAATCTCTGTCTTCCCCTACAGATTTTGCATTCGAAAATTTGCGTGCTGAACTGTCACAAGTTGAAGGTGACAGTGGAGGTGCTAAATGTGTGCTACTGCTAAGGACTGCATATCATCCCTCATTAGACGGCCGGAGTGGCCGAGCGGTTCTACGCTCTACAGTATGGAACCGCGCGACCTCTACGGTCGCAAGTTCGAATCTTGCCTCGGGTATGGATGTGTGTGATGTCCTTAGGTTAGTTAGGTTTAAGTAGTTCTACGTTCTAGGGAACTGATAACCTCAGAAGTTAAGTCCCATAGTGCTCAGAGCCATTTGAACCATCATCCCTCATTCTTTGAATGCTGTAATTTTTCTTCTTCTGTAGTGGTCAATCCAAGGATTGGTTTGCAACAGCTACAATGGCAGCTTGTCTCCATTCTGTGTGTCTCTCAGCTTTTCTCTTCATTTCTTTATAGGTGTTACATCCCACATCTTTCACGATTTGATCCATGTACCTCAGTCGTGGTCTTCCTCTTGGTCTTTTTCCATCGACATATCCCTCTGTGATTGTGTTCAGGAGTCTTTTATGTCTTAATAGATGGCCTGTAAATTGCACTCTTCTTTTAACAATGGAACTCCAGAAGCTTCTCTTCTCACCTGCTCTTTCCAGAACCACTTCGTTTGTGACCTTGTCGATCCATTTTATTTTGAGCATGCGTCTATAGCACCACATTTCAAAAGAATTTAGCTTCTGCTCTTCCTCTGTCGCGAGAGTCCATGTTTCACACCCATAACATGCCACACTCCACACATATGATTTCAAAAATCTTTTCCTGATTTCAAGGCTGATGCTCTTAGATGTTAATATGTTTTTCTTCTTGTTAAAAGCAGCCTTTGCTTGAGCTATTCTACTTCTCACTTCTGCCTTGCTCCTTCCATCCCTGGTAATATTACTGCCCAGATAAGTAAATTTATCAACTTGTTCAAGCAGTTCATTGCCTACATGAACTTGGACTTTCACTTGATCTTCTTTGTCGCATGCCATTACTTTTGTTTTTGCTTTATTAATTCTCATATTATATTCTTCACCCATAACTTTATCCATTCTATTCAGTAGGACTACAAGATTTTCTTCACTTTCAGCCAGGACAGCTATATCATCGGCATATCTTATCACATCTATTCGTTGGCCATGAATTACTATACCTGTCTATGAATTTTCCCTTACTTTTTTCAGCGCCTCTTCAATGTATACTGCAATTATCTGTCACCTTATTTATGTCATTTCATTGTAAGCTAGCCATTTTTGTTACTGTTTTTGTGGAATTAAAAAAAAAATTGTCAGCGTGACGGATTGTCAATCCTCTGGGCCCGGGTTCGATTCCCGGCTGGGTCAGGGAATTTTTCTGCCCAGGGACTGGGTGTTGTGCTGTCCTCATCACCATCCTATCATCCTCATCGACTGCAGGTCGTCGAAGTGGCGTCAAGTTGACATACCGGCACCCGACGACCGGCCAGCCCGGTGGGTGGTCCTAGCCATACGATTAAATAAATAAATTGCCGTCGGCTTTCATCGATTACTTTCAACCTATATTCTGTGCTGACTACACACTGATAATCCAGAAAATTATGACCGCCAACTTACTATCAATATAAGCCCGTCTAGACGATAGCAGCGTCATCTGGCGAGGAGTGACTTCTTGTCAGACACACGCACGGTGGATGTACGAGGTGCATTCAAGTTCTAAGGCCTCCGATTTTTTTTCTAATTAACTACTCACCCGAAATCGATGAAACTGGCGTTACTTCTCGACGTAATCGCTCTGCAGACGTACACATTTTTCACAACGCTGACGCCATGATTCCATGGCAGCGGCGAAGGCTTCTTTAGGAGTCTGTTTTGACCACTGGAAAATCGCTGAGGCAATAGCAGCATGGCTGGTGAATGTGCGGCCACAGAGAGTGTCTTTCATTGTTGGAAAAAGCCAAAAGTCACCAGGAGCCAGGTCAGGTGAGTAGGGAATATGAGGAATCACTTCAAAGTTGTTATCGCGAAGAAACTGTTGCGTAACGTTAGCTCGATGTGCGCGTGCGTTGTCTCAGTGAAACAGCACACGCGCAGCCCTTCCCGGACGTTTTTGTTGCAGTTCAGGAGGGAATTTGTTCTTCAAAACATTTTCGTAGGATGCACCTGTTACTTTAGTGCCCTTTGGAACGCAATGGGTAAGGATTACGCCCTCACTGTCCCAGAACATGGACACCATTTTTTCAGCACTGGCGGTTACCCGAAATTTTTTTGGTGGCGGTGAATCTGTGTGCTTCCATTGAGCTGACTGGCGCTTTGTCTCTGGATTGAAAAATGGCATCCACGTCTCATCCATTGTCACAACCGACGAAAAGAAAGTCCCATTTATGCTGTCGTTACACGTCAACATTGCTCGGCAATGTGCCACACGGGCAGCCGTGTGGTCGTCCGTCAGCATTCGTGCCACCCACCTGGATGACACTTTTCGCATTTTCAGGTCGTCATGCAGGATTGTGTGCACAGAACCCACAGAAATGCTAACTCTGGAGGCGATCTGTTCAACAGTCATTCGGCGATCCCCCAAAACAATTCTCTCCACTTTCTCGATCACGTCGTCAGACCGGCTTGTGCGAGCCTGAGGTTGTTTCGGTATGTTGTCACACGATGATCTGCCTTCATTAAACTGTCGCACCCACGAACGCACTTTCGACACATCCATAACTCCATCACCACATGTCTCCTTCAACTGTCGATGAATTTCAATTGGTTTCACATCACGCAAATTCAGAAAACGAATGATTGCACGCTGTTCGAGTAAGGAAAACGTCGCCATTTTAAGTACTTAAAACAGTTCTCATTCTCGCCGCTGGCGGTAAAATTCCATCTGCCGTACGGTGCTGCCATCTCTGGGACGTATTGACAATGAACACGGCCTCATTTTAAAACAATGCGCATGTTTCTATCTCTTTCCAGTCCAGAGAAAAAAAATCGGAGGCCTTAGAACTTGAATGCACCTCGTAGTATGAATGGGTGCGCTCTCCGTGTGCAGAATAGGGAAGATGCAACATTTATCTGAGTTTGGCCGAGGGCATATTGTGATGACCCAGAGGATCGGCACGAGAATTTCGGAAACTGCACGACTTGTCGTGTGTTAGAGGATTGCAGTGGTGAGTGTCTTCAACACGTGGCGAAACCAAGTTGAAAGCACGTCCAGACGGCGTGAGGTTCAGCGGCGGGCTCTCATTACAAATGACGGACGTCGTTGGCTGGACAGAGTGATAAAACAGTATAGACGGTGAACTGTGGCGGAACTAACATTAGACTTTAATGCTGGGCAGAGTACAAATATGTCGAATGTCCAAACACACAGAGCGTCGAACACTGCTAACGCCGAGCCTCTGCCGCCGACAACCCCTGCATGTGCCGATGTTCACATTACGACGTCGGCAATTACGACTGAAATGGGCATGTGACCATCGGTACTGGACGTTGGTGCTGTGGCAGAGCGTTGCATCTTTCATTGAATCCGGATACCTTCTTCATCACGCTTTGACCCCTTGTAATGTCCCCACAGCAAATACCCTCTACCACGCACCAATTAATCATTTTCAATCAAACCATCCACATTCTTTCACTTTGGAAAAGTTATCTGATCTGATTTTCTCGTAATATATGCGGCGACAGCTCGCCGATGCCAAAGTATTTTCTGGTGCACTTATTCTTTGAAATAACAGAGATGCATATATGCATTCTCCATGGTTGTTAGAGTGGTAACTAGGACAGCTTCTGGAGTATCTGTTGACGGATTGACGTGTTTCTGAGAGACACATATTCTGCTTTTCTTCTCGCTAAAGCGAGCCATTTGCGCCGCTAGCGGTTTGTTTTGAAGAGAAAGACATTGTAAAAGGAAAATAATTAAGGCGTGGAATCACCGGAGATCTGGACATGCAATGGATATGGATTTAATACACGATTTCCTACATAAAAAAGGTTTGTGACTTTTTTGTTCTGGAGTGAATGAACGAATGAGTTTTTTCTGAATCATTTGTTGATCACGTTGGCCCTGTAATTAGTGGGGAAGTTTCAGCTGTGTCGAAAAGAGCCTGCAATCACTGAGTCTGTGTTAAATCGTCCAAAAAGGCTTCGTACACGTCTAGAATTCGCAATCTTTCATAAAAGGAACAAATTGTCCAAACGATTGATTCTCCCGACTGACTGCAGTGTTTCACAGTAATAATAAATGCAAAGATCTCTTACAGCAAGCAAGCCGCTGATTACCAAGACCAAGGTCTCCACCAAAGATTCTACACTACTGGTCATTAAAATTGCTACACCAAGAAGAAATGCAGATGATAAACGTGTATTCATTGGACAAATATATTATACTAGAACTGATACGTGATTACATTTTCAAGCAATTTGGGTGCATCCATCCTGTGAAATCAGTACCCAGAACAACCACCTCTGGCCGTAAGAACGGCCTTGATACGCCTGGGCATTGAGTCAAACAGAGCTTGGATGGCGTGTACAGGTACAGCTGCCCATGCAGCTTCAACACGATACCACAGTTCACCAAGAGTAGTGACTGGCGTATTGTGGCGAGCCAGTTGCTCGGCCACCATTGACCAGACGTGTTCAGTTGGTGAGAGATCCGGAGAATGTGCTGGCCAAGGCAGCAGTAGAACATTTTCCGTATCCAGAAACGCCCGTACAGGACCTGCAATATGCGGTCGTGCATTATCCTGCTGAAATGTAGGGTTTCGCAGAGATCGAACGAAGGGTAGAGCCACGTTTCGTAACACATCTGAAATGTAACGTCCACTGTTCAAAGTGCCGTCAATGCGAACAAGGGGTGACCGAGACGTGTAACCAATGGCACTCCATACCATCACGCCGGGTGATACGCCAGTATGGCGATGACGAATGCACGCTTCCAATGTGCGTTCACCGAGATGTCGCCAAACACGGATGCGACCATCATGATGCTGTAAACAGAACCTGGATTCATCCGAAAACATGACGCTTTGCCATTCGTGCACACAAGTACGTCGTTGAGTACACCATCGCAGGCGGTCCTGTCTGTGATGCAGCGTCAAAGGTAACCGCAGCCACGGTTTCCGAGCTGGTAGTCCGTGATGCTGCAAACGTCGTCGAACTGTTCGTGCATATGGTTGTTGCCTTGCAAACGTCCGCATCTGTTGGCTCAGGGATCGAGACGTGGCTGCACGATCCGTTACAGCCATGCAGATATGATGGCTGTCATCTCGACTGCTAGTGATATGAGGCCGTTGGGATCGAGCACGATATTCCATATTACCCTCCTGAACCCACCGATTCCATATTCTGCTCACAGTTACTGGATCGCGACCAACGCGAGCAGCTATGTCACGATACGATAAACTGCAATCGCGATAGGCTACAATCCGACCTTTATCAAAGTCGGAAACGTGATGGTACGCGTTTCCTCCTTACACGAGGCGTCACAACAACGTTTCACCAGGAAACGCCGGTCAACTGCTGTTTGTGTACGAGAAATCGGTTGGAAACTTTCCTCATGTCAGCACGTTGTAGGTGTCGCCACTGGCGCCAACCTTGTGTGAATGCTCTGAAAAGCTAATCATTTGCATATCACAGCATCTTCTTCCTGTCGGTTACATTTCGCGTCTGTAGCACGTCATCTTCGTGGTGTAGCAATTTTAATGGCCAGTAGTGTATTTGGCTGATTCTTTTTATCACTATATCACGTAATGAAATCTTATATAAAAAACTATATATACACTCCTGGAAATGGAAAAAAGAAAACATTGACACCGGTGTGTCAGACCCACCATACTTGCTCCGGACACTGCGAGAGGGCTGTACAAGCAATGATCACACGCACGGCACAGCGGACACACCAGGAACCGCGGTGTTGGCCGTCGAATGGCGCTAGCTGCGCAGCATTTGTGCACCGCCGCCGTCAGTGTCAGCCAGTTTGCCGTGGCATACGGAGCTCCATCGCAGTCTTTAACACTGGTAGCATGCCGCGACAGCGTGGACGTGAACCGTATGTGCAGTTGACGGACTTTGAGCGAGGGCGTATAGTGGGCATGCGGGAGGCCGGGTGGACGTACCGCCGAATTGCTCAACACGTGGGGCGTGAGGTCTCCACAGTACATCGATGTTGTCGCCAGTGGTCGGCGGAAGGTGCACGTGCCCGTCGACCTCTGGGACCGGACCGCAGCGACGCACGGATGCACGCCAAGACCGTAGGATCCTACGCAGTGCCGTAGGGGACCGCACCGTCACTTCCCAGCAAATTAGGGACACTGTTGCTCCTGGGGTATCGGCGAGGACCATTCGCAACCGTCTCCATGAAGCTGGGCTACGGTCCCGCACACCGTTAGGCCGTCTTCCGCTCACGCCCCAACATCGTGCAGCCCGCCTCCAGTGGTGTCGCGACAGGCGTGAATGGAGGGACGAATGGAGACGTGTCGTCTTCAGCGATGAGAGTCGCTTCTGCCTTGGTGCCAATGATGGTCGTATGCGTGTTTGGCGCCGTGCAGGTGAGCGCCACAATCAGGACTGCATACGACCGAGGCACACAGGGCCAACACCCGGCATCATGGTGTGGGGAGCGATCTCCTACACTGGCCGTACACCACTGGTGATCGTCGAGGGGACACTGAATAGTGCACGGTACATCCAAACCGTCATCGAACCCATCGTTCTACCATTCCTAGACCGGCAAGGGAACTTGCTGTTCCAACAGGACAATGCACGTCCGCATGTATCCCATGCCACCCAACGTGCTCTAGAAGGTGTAAGTCAACTACCCTGGCCAGCAAGATCTCCGGATCTGTCCCCCATTGAGCATGTTTGGGACTGGATGAAGCGTCGTCTCACGCGGTCTGCACGTCCAGCACGAACGCTGGTCCAACTGAGGCGCCAGGTGGGAATGGCATGGCAAGCCGTTCCACAGGACTACATCCAGCATCTCTACGATCGTCTCCATGGGAGAATAGCAGCCTGCATTGCTGCGAAAGGTGGATATACACTGTACTAGTGCCGACATTGTGCATGCTCTGTTGCCTGTGGCTATGTGCCTGAGGTTCTGTCAGTGTGATCATGTGATGTATCTGACCCCAGGAATGTGTCAATAAAGTTTCCCCTTCCTGGGACAATGAATTCACGGTGTTCTTATTTCAATTTCCAGGTGTGTAGATAAAGGAGAGAAAGAGAGAGAGCGAATGAAAATAGAGATAATACTAATAATCCTCCATTAGTCTAATTTTTCGCCTGTCTTTTCACGGATCAGCCAAGAACTGGGAGGGCCTTACTTTATTGTATATACGTATGTGTGAAGGTGAAGGGATCTTAAAGACAGCAGATACACGTCTATACAGACAAGACAATACACAGAGACAGCGGCTAGCTGCATTGATCATCTATTCTTAGATTAAAGAGACGGCAACTTATTATCCGAACATTAAAATGTTAAAAACCTGTACTGTAGGACGTAACAAGCTGGCGGCGGCTCTATTATGCACTGGGGAACATTCACGTAGGCATCCAGGGAACCAGTGGAGCGCGTGCGAGGATCATGACGGTCAAGGAGTATCGTACACTGGTTGCAGACACCCCTTCGGCGTGTCAGTTGATGCACTGACCGCCCAGTTAGCTAGATCGGAACACTATCAAACAAATTTGGGATGTGACTGAACGTGGCGTCAGAGGTCAGCGCTTCCCTCCCCCCCCCCCCCCTCCACACACACCCCTCCCCGAAATATACGAGAATTAGGTGAAGTGTGTGTGTGTGTGTGTGTGTATAGATGTCCCTCCAGCGATGTAGCAAGCTCTCATCGCTTACAGCCCACGATGCGTCGCCATTGTTATCCCTGCCAAAGGTGAACATACTGGCTATTACGTAGGTGACCATATGGTTCCGGCTGGTCAGTGTACAGCTCAAAAAAATAGTTCAAATGGCTCTAAGCAGTATGGGACAACACCTGAAGTCATCAGTCCGCTAGACTTAGAACTACTTAAACCTAACTAACCTAAGGACATCACACACATCCATGCCCGATGCGGGATTCGAACCTGCGACCGCAGCAGCAGCAGCGCGGTTCCGGGCTGAAGCGCCTAGAACCGCTCGGACACAGCGGCCTGCCGTTGTACAGTTCGTCAATTCAACAGGTACTGCAGTTCCAGCCTCACTTTCACTGACAAGGGGAAGGCCTCAGACACGGCCAACCGATTCGGCTCAAATTTGGCAGATCGCTTGTGTACAACCTAAAACGAAGGAATCTAAGATATTTTGGGTCAACACCCCCGCAATTTTGAGAAAATCACCCCTACAGGTTATGACGAGCAATCGACTCAAAACTGGAGGGATCGATAGATAATTGTAAATAGAGCATTTTTCATCATCAGGTATGGGGTCCGCAAACGCAAACTTTTCCAGAAATCGAGGTAAGAAACTTTTACAACTGCCGCTTTTGTACCCGTATGGTAAACAACAGTCGCCGCCATCATCGATAGAAAACGGGCAAGGTAACTGGCTGAGAATCGGAGAACCCGGGTTCGAATCTCGAAGAAACCTAGCTGCTGTTATTATATTCGTTTGTATTTTTCCATATCTGAATTGATAGCGATAGGAGGGTTAATAAGGTAAGTAAATCAAAGAGGAATGAGAATAATAAGGTAGGCAAACTAATTTCCAAAACGCCGTGAGTTACTAAAGTATTAAACTCTTAAGCCTTGTCACATGAAAACAACTCCGAGTAAGAGTGCTGCGAATTCCTCACGATGGATCACAGACAGCCAACCGCGCGACTCTTGTTTACAGCGAGGCACGGGACAGAATGCACGCAGGGAGATTTATTTGTCCCGGTTGCCTCTTCGTCATATCATAGTTGTGAACCTGGAAGAGTGAAGGTGTCCAGCACGAGCCTTACAGACGTCAGTCGGAAAGAGTTGTTTTCCGTCATTAGGCTGACGCGAACCTTGCGGATACATGTAGTGATTTTTCCATCGTTAATGTGCCGAATGAAATACGTTTTGTGAATGAATACAGTGTTCTTCGGTAAGTAACATATGACGAGTACTGTATGTAGTTTGTAGTAATTAGCTCGTCTGTTTATCCCGTAGTAACTAGTTATTGTTTCTTGTGTCATTTCTTTCAGGTGCATAATCTGAATAGTTGAGGATGTACACCCTGTGACTAGCGCTGTAATATATAGTTGGGAGCCCGTCACAGACGATGGCAAGCGGAAAGTTACCGACGCTGTGTTTTGGTTTGTGTAAGTGTTCAAGACAGATGCATTATCAAAGCACTACCGGAAGCAGGCAGTTCTGTTTCTCGGCGGTCCAGATTGATAGGGGCCATGAGCCTGATGATTAAAAATGCTCTATTTACAACTATCTATCGATCCCGCCAATTTTGAGTCGATTGCTCGTCATAACCTTTAGGAGCGATTTTCTCAAAACCGCGGGGGTGTTGACCCAAAATATCTTAGATTCCTTCTGTAGTGGCGTGGCAAGACAGCCAAGCCACTCGGAGGTAGCCGAAAGGCAAGCGTTAAGCTCACGCAGATTGGCGTGAGGTCTGGAACAAGGTAAAGTAATTATCCTATAAAGAAAAGAACGTAGTTCTTGGAATACTTAACTTTAATCCACAATTGGAGAACATCGCTCTTGTTTAGACATTATTACACTGAATATAAACTGGTAATGGCGCCTTGCTAGGTCGTAGCAAATGACGTAGCTGAAGGCTAAGCTAACTATCGTCTCGGCAAATGAGAGCGTATGTGTCAGTGTAGCATCGCTAGCAAAGTCGGCTGTACAACTGGGGCGAGTGCTATGACGTCTCTCTAGACCTGCCGTGTGGCGGCGCTCGGTCTGCAATCACTGACAGTGGCGACACGCGGGTCCGACGTATACTAACGGACCGCTGCCGATTTAAAGGCTACCACATAGCAAGTGTGGTGTCTGGCGGTGACATCACACCTTCGTTTTAGGTTGTACACAAGCGACCTGTCAAATTTGAGCCGAATCGGTTGGCCGTGTCTGAGGCCTTCCCCTTGTGAGTACAGCAATATCGTCTGTGAATCTTACTGCTTCATCCTGTCAGTCGAATTTTGAATCCACTACTGAAACTTTCCTTCTTTTCCGTCATTAGTACTTAAAAAAAATGGCTCTGAGCACTATGGGACTTAACATCTATGGTCATCAGTCCCCTAGAACTTAGAACTACTTAAACCTAACTAACCTAAGGACATCACACAACACCCAGTCCTCACGAGGCAGAGAAAATCCCTGACCCCGCCGGGAATCGAACCCGGGAACCCGGGCGCGGGAAGCGAGAACGCTACCGCACGACCACGAGCTGCGGACATTTAGTACTTCGGATGAATAGATTGACCAGTAGGGACTAAAGACTTCATCCCCTGTGTTTTGCAGGTCGACAAATCCTGCGAAAGTGCCTTCATTTTGTTTGTCATGTCTCCATCATCAAGCGCAACGTCAGTACCGCCACATTTGTGCCTTTACCGTTCTTAAAACGAAACTCGCCATCCAAGTTTTCAAGCCACTCGCATATCTGACAACCCATTCCGTATGATTGAGAAAGAATCCACACTCATCTATGTTATGTGTACTGTTTACATCCTTACATGAATACGAAATGGAACACGAAGGAGAGCTCTACAAGCTCACTACCCACTGACTGAGTAGAGGCAGTGACACTACGTAAGACCGAAACTGTTTATTTCCTTGATGATTTTTATGTTCTCAGATAGTTTGTTAACACTTCATTACTCTTTCCAACTACTTATTATAAGTGTAAAGCATGTGAGTTACCCCAACCTCTATTTCTTTTATTTGGAAATAAAGAAACAACATATCTTGTTCCAAATATTGGTGAAAACATTACTGCTGAACCTTGACAACATCCACAAAATACAGTGAACAATTTGAGTTACTAATAATTAAGTGATGTACTACATGTAACACAATTTATACTACAACTTCAACCTACCATACTTGGAAAACCATTAGAGTTGTGGGGTGCTTTGATACACCCCAGTGATTGTTTAAAAAATTGCGCCTGTCTTCCTCCACAAACAACGCCAGCTACAGATTGTAAAAGTGAGTAATCGAGGTGTTCAGGTAGAAATTACGCGCTACCTCTTGACAACTTCGATAAGTAAATTGCTAGGCGTGTCTGAAACCCCAGCACAATAGCGAAGTTTGCGATTTATTTGGGTACAAACATGCAACCAGTCGCTTTTCTAGATTTCTTATCTACTTTATTGCACCACTGACTAGTTTTAGAGTCATCATCAGATCAATGCGTCACAGCATTATATCGTGGACCAAGTGCAGCTAGACGCTTTGGTGCTGGCGCTAGCGAAAAGTACGGAAATTTAGTTATTGGTGACGAACGATCAAGAAACAGGGGGGATGTCATTTTTTGGGTACCTACAGTACACTGCATCGTGGTGTTCATAGCAAATCCCTTTTCACAGTGTACATTATCAGGTAATACACGCAAATACACTCAGTATTTGGCTGTCCTTGATTTGACACTCATTCACAGAAAGTAAACATTAGATGTTGTTAGAAATAATATGAGATATATATCACACTTTCCTACATAATAGTATTTCACCTGAGTTGCATTGTATTGCCGAATAAATATTAAAAGTACAGATAATATGTTAAGTGAATTTTGCGACCTGCAGGAATGTTCTAACGTTCGCAACATTCAAGTAATATTGATTACAATTTATACACAAGATAAACAAATACAGTGAAATATTTACTATGTAATTAAAGATTGAATGAGTCACACAGCGCCGTAATTATTACATGAGTAGGAAATATAATTTATGCAGGAGGATGAGTATGTTTAACTATTCACTTTTGATGTTTTGGTGCCAGGGTGCCTTAGAAATTCTGGAAGAAAAAGGACTTCACTGATTCAGTAACGATAAGTTAAACAGCTTCAACCACACGAGTAATATGCCCTTCTGGCAATGGACAGTATTTGGACGGGATGCATTAAGCGTTCAAGCGATCAACTCAGTTCAATGAACATATATAACTAGAGTACATGAAATGCATTCGCAGTTGCGAATATGGGCAACCATCAGCTGCAGAATGGAACGACGGCAATGAAAATTTGTGCTGGCTTATCGCGAGCGGTCGCCGTACCATTTGTTTATCCGAGCGGGACTCACGGCCTGACCTAAATTTCCATATATCGTCAGCCATGCGCCTACAACCTGTACCCGTACGTCCATTGGGTATATTCCCGTACAGGGGAGACAGTTTACTCGAAAGTAGCTTGTCCGGTGTCGGCGGATAAATACGACATTGCTGTGCCTGTGTTATTCCGGATTACTGTGTAAAGTTTCATCGGACATGCGGATAAATACGGTACTGCAGTGCCAGTTTTATTTGGAATTACGATGTAAAGTTCCTTCCGTCACACATACAAATCCGAAGGAACACTGCATCGTAACTCGGAATAACACAGGCACTGCGAAAATCGTACTTATCCGCCGACTCCGGGCGAGCGATTTGGCAATAAAATGCCTCACCTCCACGGCAATAGACATAATGGGTAGGAGTACAGGATGATGACACATATGGAATTTTGAGGCCAGCCGTGAGTCTTGCTCGGATAGCCTACGTTGCCGGCACGGTAGCTCAGCGCGTTCGGTCAGAAGGATTGCTGCCCTCTGCAATAAAAACAAAAAAAAAAACTGAGTTAATGGATCAACGATAAACTTGAACAAGCGTCATGGAACGTCCGCCCCGAACAAATACTACGAACAATAATGAACAAAAAAGAAAAAAAATGGCGGGGCGACCGCCCGCGATAAGCGAGAAATCCGGGTTCGAATCCCGGTCCGGCACAAATTTTCGTTGCCGTCGTTCCATTCTACGGCAGGTGGTTGTCCATATTCGCAACTGCCAATATACTTCATGTACACTACTGGCCATTAAAATTGCTACACCAAGGAGAAATGCAGATGATAAACGGGTATTCATTGGACAAACATATTATACTAGAACTGACATGTGATTACATTTTCGCGCCATTTGAGTGCATAGATCCTGGGAAATCAGCACCCAGAACAACCACCTCAGGCCGTAATAACGGCCTTGATATGCCTGGGCATTGAGTCAAACAGTGCTTGGATGGCGTGTACAGGTACAGCTGCCCATGCAGCTTCAACACGATACCACAGTTCATCAAGAGTAGTGCCTGGCGTATTGTGACGAGTCACTTGCTCGGCCACCACTGACCAGACGTTTTCAATTGGTGGGAGATCTGGAAAATGTGCTGTCGTGCATTATCCTGCTGAAATGTAGGGTTTCGCAGGGATCGAATGAAGGATAGAGCCACAGGTCGTAACACATCTGAAACGTAACGTCCAATGTTCAAAGTGCCGTCAATGCGAACAAGAGGTGACCGAGACGTGTAACCAATGGCACCCCATTACCTCACGCTGGGTGATACACCACTATGGCGTTTTGCCATTCGAGCACGCAGGTTCGTCGTTGAGTACACCATCGCAGGCGCTCCTGTCTGTGATGCAGCGTCAAGGGTATCCGCAGCCACGGTCTCCGAGCTGATGCTCCATGCTGCTCCAAACGTCCTCGAACCGTTTGTGCAGATGGTTGTTGTCTTGCAAAAGTCCCCATCTGTTGACTCAGGGATCGAGACGTGGTTGCACGATCCGTTACAGCCATGCGGATAGGACGCCTGTCATCTTAACTGCTAGTGATACGAGGCCGTTGGGATCCAGCACGGCGTTCCGTATTACCCTCCTGAACCCACCGATTCCATACTCTGCTAACAGTCATTGGATCTCGACCAACGCGAGCAGCAATGTCGCGATACGATAAACCGCAATCGCGATAGGCTACAATCCGACCTTTATCAAGGTCGGAAACGTGATGGTACGCATTTCTCCTCCTTACACGAGGCATCACATCAACGTTTCACCAGGCAACGCCGGTCAACTGCTGTTTGTGTATGAGAAATCGGTTGGAAACTTTCCTCGTGTCAGCACGTTGTAGGTGTCGCCACCGTCGCCAACCTTATGTGAATGCTCTGAAAAGCTAATCATTTGCACGTCACAGCATCTTCTTCCTGTTTGTTAAATTTCGCGTCTGTAGCACGTCATCTTCGTGGTGTAGCAATTTTAATGGCCAGTAGTGTATTTGATAACGGCTGTAGTCGCCGCAGTGCCGCTCCTTCGGATATGCATCGTAATTCGGAATAATACAGGCACTGCAATGTCGTATATAACTGGAGGTAAGTCTAATACCCGAAGAAGGGAGAAGGGGAAAATATTTCCGTAGGTCCGCGAGGCGTCGGCCAGCTGCCTGCGCTCCGCAGGCAGATCTGCTTGACCGGGTCGTGAGCTTCCAGACCGGACGCAGCTGCTTACGTCACGCACCTGCCACAGGTCGGGCATTGGGTCACTCGCCTCGCGCTACACTCCGTGCTCCGGACATCGACCGCCTACCTCGACTACTACCGATTACAAAAACATCATTAAGGTAGCAGTCGCCTTCACGCCGTTGTCCAGCGTTTCCCCGAGCAAAGCGGAGTCAGTGTCCAGTCAACCTGTCATACTACAGTGCATTCCGGAAACATCGACCACTGCGCGTTGCCGCCGTTAGTGCTTTCTCCGTTCATTAATTTATCCATGCTGTATGAGTTCGTGGCTCTGGAATGAATTACTTGAAGGACTACAACAAACAGACACTTTTTATGTAGCATTATTTAACGCCAAGACACGTTTCGGCTTTTTACCCAGCTGAATTGACCTTTATCTTCATCATCATTATTAAGTACTACTCGACTACATTTCGAAGGTTCTGCATTTGACGACTGTTGCGCTGCGTTGCTGTATCAGTGAAAGTAAAACTGTGTGTGTATGTATAGACTGCACAACACAATTAAAGAACCTCTTCTTCGAAACCCCGTATTAGACTCCCAGAAGCCGGCCGATGTGGCCAAGCGGTTCCAGGCGCTTCGCCGCGCGGCATTAGCCGAGCGGTCTAAGGCGCTGCAGTCATATACTGTGCGGCTGGTCCCGGCGGAGGTTCGAGTCCTCCCTCGGGCATGAGTGTGTGTATTTGTCCTTAGGATAATTTAGTTTATGTAGTGTGTAAGCTTAGGGACTGATGAACATAGCAGTTAAGTCCCATAAGAATTCTCTCTCTCTCTCTCTCTCTCTCTCTCTCTCTCTCTCTCTCACACACACACACACACACACACACACACACACACACACACACACACACACACACCAGGCGCTTCAGTCTGGAACAGCGCGACCGCTACTTCGAATCCTGCCTCGGGCATGGATGTGTGTGATGTCCTTAGGTTTGTTAGGTTTAAGTAGTTCTAAGTTCAAATGCTTCAAATGGCTCTGAGCACAATGCCACTCAAATTCTGAGGTCATCCGTCGCCTAGAACTTAGAACTAATTAAACCTAACTAAGCTAAGGACATCACACACATCCATGCCCGAGGCAGGATTCGAACCTGCGACCGTAGCGGTCGGTCGGTTCCAGACTGCAGCGTCTAGAACCGCACGGCCACTCCGGCCGGCCATTCTAACTTCTAGGGGACTGATGACCTCAGATGTTAAGTCCCATAGTGCTCAGAGCCATTTGAACCATTTTGACTCCCACTGTGACGAATAAGTTTGAAATTTGGCTCAAAGGTGCCTAGGACCTTTCTCTGTAATGTTGCGAAAGTGTGGCGTCCTCTTGCGCCACACTTGGCCTCGAAGACGCTTCAAACAAAAAGGTATCAAAAAGTGCGAAAAAAGGGCACAGCTCAGTATCAAATTTCACACCACAATTGTCCCCAAGGTCACCGTGGACGCTGGGAAGGTTGTCACACCGCCTCTTACCTATATTTTACCCCTTCATTTGCTACCTTTGCGATGTAGATCGGAACATTGAAATCGCGCTTTTTTCTTACGGTTGGCTGAGGGAAACAGACACACCGCCATTCAAAATCGGCACTAAAAGGCCTTAGCACGTGGCCTAAATGGCGTGTCAATGAAACCACCCTTTGCCTTTGGACGTTGATTCTCTTACATTTCCCTGCGGAAAACAACAACTGTCAGTGTGATGAGCAACAAGAAAACCTTCTTGACAACCTTCGACGTTGGTGTCACTCCCAGAAGTTTCAACACATTTCTAAGAACACTGCAGGGTTGCATTCACATTCAACGCGATCTCATCCCTTTGGAGTGCAGTGTGGCTGCAATATTTTACATCGTGCACAAGATGGAACCAATAGGGACCGTTCAAAGTCATTCGACAATATCTAAAAGTCATCCGAAGCAGCAGAGCGCACTTAGGGTATTCCAGGCCTCCTGCATCACACCCTCATGTGGCGTTATCAAGGGGGGCAGCGACATTGACACATCTGTCAATACAAGGGAAAAGGGCCCCTCTAATACTCCCCAGTTTGGCAACAACCTCGGTGGCACCAGCCAACGATGACTGTGAATTTTTAAAATTGCCTTTACAGGGAAAACCTAAAAAATAGTTCTAAGCACCTGCAGGAAGGCAACTGGCATTGGAAGAGCATTAAGTGGTTGTCTGCCTGCAGGCGCCTGGGACTGCTTTGCAGCTTCTCTCAGTACAGGTACATTTTTAAAGTGCTCAACAAAGGCGAGAGGCTGGCACTGAGGATGCTGCTGAACTGGGTGGTGTTAGAGGGACCCTTTGCCATGTATTCATGCATGCGGCAATGTCGCACCCCTTCATTATCACGAAACAGGAGGGTGTGTTACAGGAGGGGTGAAACATCATAAGCTCCCTTCTTTGCTGTTTCAGATCACATTCACATTTCGTCAACTCGTTTTGAAGAGTCCCTAATGGTTAAGACTGCAGTCGCGGTGCTCTCCAAAGGAGCGTGATCACGTTCAGTGGGGATGCAGCCCCACGATGTTCTTAGAGAGAAGCTGAAGCCCCTAGAGATGTCAGCAGCGTTTAACGTTGTCTACAATCTCGCCCTGTTGCTCACTGCACTGCGAACTGTCGTTTTAGAGTGCGAAATGTGCGAGAATGAGTAACCGCAACGAAAGAGGTGGTTTCACTGGCGATCTGTATGCCACCCCGTGATGCCTTTTAGTGTCGATTCTGAATGACAGTGTGTGTCTGAAATGTTTCCTCGGCCACCAGCAAAAAACCTGCATGATTTCAACGCTGGGTGTCGAGGTTCTGACACACATCACAGAGGCGTCAAAAGAAGGGATCAAATATTGGGTAAGAGGGGGTGTGACGACCTTCTCAACGTGTGACACGTCCACAGTGGCATTGGGCACAATTGTGGTGAAATTTGGTACCAATGTGACATCATTAACTCACCTTACACATCACATGAACTTTCGAGCTGTGGCCTTTTCTTTGTCGCGCGTGTCGACGTCTTCCTGTTTGAAATGTCGTCGAGCCCGATGGTGAAGTCGCAGGGCGGCACGTTTTTGCACCATTAAGAGGAATATTATACTGCAGTGCCTGCGGGTCCGAAGGAATTTTGCATCGTAACTCGGAATAACACATGCACTGCAATTTCGTATTTATTCGCTGACATGAGGCAAGCGACTTTCAAGTAAAATGTCTCCCCTGTATGGGAATATACATAATGGATGTACGAAAAAATGGTTCAAATGGCTCTGAGCACTATGGGACTTAACATCTGTGGTCATCAGTCCCCTAGAATTTAGAACTACTTAAACCTAACCAACCTAAGGACATCACACACATCAATGCCCGAGGCAGGATTCGAACCTGCGACTGTAGCGGTCCCGCGGTTCCGGACTGAGCGCCTAGAACCGCTAGACCACGGTGGCCGGCTAATGGATGTACGAATACAGGTTGTAGACACATACTTGTCGTCATACGGAATGTGGGTCCGCCCGTGAGTTGTGCATGAATGGCCGAATGGATTCGCCCCCTTTCCTCTTTTTGTCCCCAGTGTGACAGGTTCTCCGCAGTTTTTGTTTCCCATCCGGTGCAAGATGTAGTACCGGTTAATGGCGGTACGGATTCCAGGCTTAGGTTGTATTTAATGGCTTCCTCACACTTTGCTCTTTTTCCCCCCCTTTGCTGCAACTATAAGCATGTTTTCCGTTACGTACGTCCCCAATTCGACGCAATGAGTGTATTTAATAGTTTCAGTTACTAACAGCATAAAAAAATTCACCACAATAAATCCATTGCATTACTTGTACCCATTTAATGCGTAGGTCCGTTTCTGCTTTTTACCCACCATCAATTGGAGTGACATACTTTTATCATGTTCATTAAGAACTTCTCTACTGCATTTTGAAGTCTCCAAGCGGGAACAATCACACTGCTTTACTCTATCAGTGGATCTAAAACAGCGCGCATGTTCTGTACACAAAAGAAAATATTGATTACAAGATTTAGAATACAAAGCATCCATAGTGTTCAAAACATAGTTGTCGTAAGGCTAATATTAATAATTTTCTTCATATGGGCTACCAGAGGCATGAATGTATTCAAAATCAGCGGCCTCCTCTGTCATTGCTTCATTTCCAGGTACTTTTGATTACTAGATTTTGCACCATTCGTCAATTTCAGCCTGACTGTGCCATAGGTGTAAAAACCGCCAGCAGCATTTTTTTTTTTTTTTTTTTGGCGCTTCTACGACGATGCTCTCGTTTTCGAACGACTCGTTGTTAATCATAATCGGATACACCACTGTTCCTGCTTCCACCTGCCTTGGCGGATATTCGGACCTATGACATGTATACGTATATACTGACGAGTCGAAACATTATGACCACCTGCTTAATAGCTTGTCTGTCCGTCTTTGAAACGGAATACATCACTGGTTCTGCGTATCAGGGATCCAACAGTTTGTTGGTAGGTTTGTGGAGATATGTGGCACTGTACGTGAACCCACAGGTCATGTAACTCGCGGGCCGCTGGTTTGCGCGTACGCCGACGCCCGATAACATTTCAGATGGGTTCCATAAGACTTACATCAGCCGAATTTCGGCACCAACATATCAACTTCAATTCAGTATAAGGTTCCTCAAACCACTGTAGCACGGTTCTGGTTACGAGACACGGAAAATTATACCGCTGAAAGATGACATCGCCGTCAGGGTAGACATCAAATATGGAGGTATGCAGGGATGCAGGTGGTTCGCAGCTGCCAGCTTGCATTACTACCACAAGTCCCATGCAAGCAGACGAGAATGTCTCACATAACATAATACCACTCCCACCAACCAAAGTCTGCGGCGCGTTGCACGTTTCCACGCGCCGTTCACCTCGAAGACGGCGTTTGTGAAGACGACCATCGACTTAGTGTGGCAAAAACGTGATTCACCAGAAGAGCCTACACGTTTCCATTGATGGAAGGTCGAATCTCGGTGGTTCATTGCCCACTGCAATCGTAATTGACGATGCCGTTGGGGGCAACAGTGAACACGTACGGGTGGCCTGCTGAGGAGCTCCATATTCAACAATGCACGATGAACGGTGTGCTGCCAGACACCTGTGGGTGCACCAGCATTGCGCTCTTTCGGCAGAGATATCACAGATCACCAGATTTTACAAAGCTGACAAGGCTTCGAACCTTACATTCTACGAGGTGCATTCAAGTTCTAAGGCCTCCGATTTTTTTTCTCCGGACTGGAAAGAGATAAAAACATGCGCATTGTTTTAAAATGAGGCCGCGTTCATTGTCAATACGTCCCAGAGATGGCAGCACCGTACGGAAGATGGAATTTTACCGCCAGCGGCGAGAATGAGAACTGTTTTAAATACTTAAAATGGCGACGTTTTCCTTACTTGAACAGCGTGCAATCATTCGTTTTCTGAATTTGCGTGGTGTAAAACCAATTGAAATTCATTGACAGTTGAAGGAGACATGTGGTGATGGAGTTATGGATGTGTCAAAAGTGCGTTCGTGCGTGCGACAGTTTAATGAAGGCAGAACATCGTGTGACAATAAACCGAAACAACCTAGGGCTCACACAAGCCGGTCTGACGACATGATCGAGAAAGTTGAGAGAATTGTTTTGGGGGATCTCCGAATGACTGTTGAACAGATCGCCTCCAGAGTTGGCATTCCTGTGGGTTCTGTGCACACAATCCTGCACGACGACCTGAAAATGCGAAAAGTGTCATGCAGGAGGGTGCCACGAATGCTGACGGACGGCCACACAACTTCCCGTGTGGCATGTTGCCAAGCAATGTTGACGCGCAACGACAGCACGAATGGGACTTTCTTTTCGTCAGTTGTGACAATGGATGAGACGTGGATGCCATTTTTCAATCCAGAGACAAAGCGCCAGTCAGCTCAATGGAAGCACACAGATTCACCGCCACCAAAAAAATTTCGGGTAACCGCCAGTGCTGAAAAAATGGTGGTGTCCATGTTCTGGGTCAGCGAGGGCGTAATCTTTATCCATTGCGTTCCAAAGGGCACTACGGTAACAGGTGCATCCTACGAAAATGTTTTGAAGAACAAATTCCTTCCTGCACTGCAACAAAAACGTCCGGGAAGGGCTGCACGTGTTCTGTTTCACCAAGACAACGCACCCGCACATCGAGCTAACGTTACGCAACAGTTTCTTCGTGATAACAACTTTGAAGTGATTCCTCATGCTCCCTACCCACCTGACATGGCTCCTAGTGACTTTTGGCTTCTTCCAACAATATAAGACACTCTCCGTGGCCGCACATTCACCAGCCGTGCTGCTATTGCCTCAGCGATTTTCCAGTGGTCAAAACAGACTCCTAAAGAAGCCTTCGCCGCTGCCATGGAATCATGGCGTCAGCGTTGTGAAAAATGTGTACGTCCGCAGGGCGATTACGTCGAGAAGTAACGCCAGTTTCATCGATTTCGGGTGAGTAGTTAATTAGAAAAAAAATCGGAGGCCTCAGAACTTGAATGCACCTCGTATAAAGTGTCGTGGGCGTCCAACCATTTATCGCTTAGTGGTTGTTTCACTGACCTCCTGCTTCTCTCCGTAACTGCTTACGACAGCAGCAAGAGAACATTCGACCAGATTCGCCGTTTTCGAGCTCCTCGTCAACAGGCTTTGGATAATATTTATTTGTGCTTTGACACAGTCGCTTATCTCAGTGGATTTCCCCATCTGCAGCCCATATCTTCGCTAGGGTGTTCCCCATCCGTCTCTGCTGCGCTTACATACTTTTCATAGCACGTCACGTGGCGGCATCCAACATCACGGTCGCAGTGGTCATAACGTTTTTGCTTACGCTGGTGGTGTTTACATACCTACTTGAGCATGGCCAGTGATGGCGAAACTGACCAACTGTGTAAAACGCAATAATAAAAATATTTGCAAATAAAGCAATAAGAACAGACTTGGAACCATACGACTAACCTTCAAACTTAACAGTGATGAAAATGTAAGTGTATTAGGTGTACCGAAGAAGGGTAGAAAACCCAAAACCCGTCTTTGAATAAGTAAAGTTACACAGGAAGCGGATGAGACCTGTTTTTCTTTACGTAATACTGTCTTTTCAGCAGAGGACACAACTGGGCAAATTTCACAACCACAACTTTACAGATGCTACAGTTTTCACAATGTTGCATAACGTATTACATACGTAAAGCATCACTCATGTAAGAAAATCGCTACACTTACATGCACTACATTATTTACTGTCTACTTTCTTATTTCGCAGGTCGTTCTAAGATGCAGTGTGAAGAATAGCTCTAATCATAATCACTACCACCACCACCAAGCAGCTTAGCATAATTTATCTTTGCTAATGCAGTAGCGGGAATTCTGCTGCCTAAATATCAAAACTCATCTACTACTTCTATTGTCCGATCTCCGTCTCCAATTCCGGCATCACCGCCTACATTCCACATTACATTGCCCTTCTTTTTTTTCTTTTCTTAATGTAATACATATACCCCTGTAATATCGTATAACACTTTTGAAAGGTTAGCACACTGTACTCGCATTCGGGAGGACACCGGTTCAATCCCGCATCCGGCCATCCTGATTTAGGTTTTCCGCGATTTCCCTAAATCGCTCCAGGCAAATGCCGGGATGGTTCCTTTGAAAGGGCACGGCCGACTTCCTTCCCCGTCCTTCCCTAATCCGATGAGACCGATGACCTCGCTGTTTGGTCTCTTCCCCAGAACGAACCAACTCAACTCCCACTTTTGAAAATAAGAACCCTGTAGTGCAATGCGTAAGCTAAAATTTACTTCTACATACCGCTACAAGTCATTTGCTTTCCTATTCCATTCGCGAACAGAGCGAAGGAAAAACGACTACCTATGTGCCCCAGTTTGAACCATAATTTCTCGTGTCTTATATTCGTGATCCTTAAGCGCAATGTTATATTGACCGCAATAGAATCGTTCTGCAGTCAGCTTCACATGCCGGTTCTCAGAACTTTCTCAGTTGTGTTTCTCGAAAAGAACGTCGCCTCCTCTCGAGGGATTCCGATTTGCGTTCGCGGAGCGTCTCCGTAATACTTGCGTATTGCTCGAACCTACTGGTAACAAATCTAGCAGCCCGCCTCTGAATTGCTTCGATATCTTTCTTCAGTCCGACCTGGTGTGGATCCCAAACGCTCGAGTAGCACCCAAAATTTGCCAGTAAACCGGATTCGGCTATTCGCCTCCCCTACCAAACTCCTCGCATGCTCTTTCGTTTTGCAAAGTTACGCCCAGACATTTAAACGACATGACTATGTCAAGAAGGACAATACTAATGCTATACCCGAACATTATAAGTTTGTTTTTCCTGCACATCCCCCTTAACTTACACTAAATAAATGTAAATGTCGTGTGACTAGCGCCTCCCGTCGGGTAGACCGTTCGTCGGGTGCAAGTCTTTCGATTTGACGCCACTTCGGCGACTTGCTCGTCTATGGGGATGAAATCATCATGATAAGGACAACACAACACCCAGTCCGTGAGCGGAGTAAATCTCCGACCCAGCTGGGAATCGAACCCGGGCCCCTAGGATTGACATTCTGACGCGCTGACCACTCAGCTACCGGGGGCGGACTCACGTTACACTTATCTACATTAGAGCTAGCTGCAATCCATTGCATCAGCAAGAAATTTTGTCTATGTCGTCTCATATGTTCCGACAGTTACTGAACTTCGACACCTTGTCGTACACTCAGCTTCATCACTCCACAACCGTATATTGCTGCCCACCCTGTCAGGCAGATCATTTATGTATATAGAGAACAACGGCGGTCCTATCACACTTCCCTAGGGCACTCCTGATAATACCCTTATCTCTTACGAACACTCACCGTCGCGGCCATCGTAGATTCCGTTACTTAAGAAGTCTTCGAGCCGCCCACATATCTGTGAACTTGTTGCGTATTCTCGTACCTTCCTTAACAGCCTGCATAGGGGCATAGTGTGAGATACTTTTCGGAAATCTAGATATGTAGAATCCACCTATTGTCCTTCATCCATAATTCGCAGAATATCGTGTGAGAAAAGGACAAACAGAGCTTCGGACGAGCGATGCTTCCTAAAACCGTGCTGATTCGTGGACTGAGGTTTATCGGCCTCAAGGGAATTTATTATACGTAAGTTTGTATCTTCTTCTTTTTCAAATTCTGAAGGTGGCAGGGGTACAATACAGGGAGCGAAAAGCTATTTACAATTTGTACAGAAACCAGATGGCAGCTATAAGAGTCGAGGGGCATGAAAGGGAAGCAGTGGTTGGGAAGGGAGTGAGACAGGGTTGTAGCCTCTCCCCGATGTTATTCAACCTGTATATTGAGCAAGCAGTAAAGGAAACAAAAGAAAAATTCGGAGTAGGAATTAGAATCCATGGAGAAGAAATAAAAACTTCGAGGTTCGCCGATGACATTGTAATTCTGTCAGAAACAGCAAAGGACCTGGAAGAGCAGCTGAACGGAATGGGCAGTGTCTTCATACGAAGATATAAGATGAACATCAACAAAAGCAAAACGAGGATAATGGAATGTAGTCGAATTAAATCTGGTGATGCTGCGGGAATTAGTTTAGGAAATGAGACGCTTAAAGTAATAAAGGAGTTTTACTATTTGGGGAGCAAAATAACTGATGATGGTCGAAGTAAAGAGGATATAAAATGTAGACTGGCAATGGCAACGAAAGCGTTTCTGAAGAAGAGAAATTTGTTCAAATGGCTCTGAGCACTATGAGACTCAACATCTTAGGTCATAAGTCTCCTAGAACTTAGAACTACTTAAACCAAACTAACCGAAGGACGTCACACACACACATGCCCGAGGCAGGATTCGAACCTGCGACCGTAGCAGCCTCGCGGTTCCGGACTGCAGCGCCAGAACCGCACGGCCACCGCGGCCGGCAGAAATTTGTTAACATCGAGTATAGGTTTAACTGTCAGGAAGTCGTTTCTGATGGAGTGTAGCCATGTATGGAAATGAAACGTAGACGATAAATAGTTTAGACAAGAAGAGAACAGAAGCTTTCGAGGTGTGGTGCTACAGAAGAATGCTGAAGATTAGATAGGTAGATCACATAACTAATGAGGAGGTACTGAATAGGATTGGGGAGAA
Source organism: Schistocerca piceifrons (assembly GCF_021461385.2). Classification (NCBI taxonomy): domain Eukaryota; kingdom Metazoa; phylum Arthropoda; class Insecta; order Orthoptera; family Acrididae; genus Schistocerca; species Schistocerca piceifrons. The sequence continues at coordinate 96,512,797 of NC_060147.1, read as the reverse complement.
GAGGAGTTTGCCGCACAACTTGACTAGAAGAATGGATCGGGTGGTAGGACATGTTCTGAGGCATCAAGGGATCACCAATTTAGTACTGGAGGGCAGCGTGGAGGGTAAGAATCGTAGAGGGAGACCAAGAGATGAATACACTAAAACAGATTCAGAAGGATGTAGGTTGCAGTAGGTTCTGGGAGATGAACAACCTTGCACAGGGTAGAGTAGCATGGAGAGCTGCATCAAACCAGTCTCAGGACTGAAGACCACAACAACAACATACGTGTAAATGATGCAGCCTTATGAAACCAGATGAACATTTTCAAAAAGTGCTGCCTGGTGTTCAGAGTACAGTACATTCTGCATTCCTTCGGGAAGCCACAAGCCTGTGCCAGGCACGCGGAAGCCTATTACGGAGCTGTCAGGCTGTTGACCAAGTGGAGCACGTGTTCCTCGGGAAGGTGCGCGGCAGGCAGTAGCCCACTGCACTGGATGACGCAGGCGGTAACGCGGCCTGCCGTATTACCCACCACGTGCCGGTGCCATAAGGCACATTCGCTCACGCCGGACGCGCCGTCAATTGCGGCGATGACGCGCCAGTCGGTACCGCAAGTGGCTGCGACAGGTTGTAGCGCGTGCTGGGATGCAACAGGTGGCCGCGTAACGGGCTGACTGATCCTTGTAGGGAGGCGGGACCCGTTCCCCTGCTAACGGCCACCTCCGTTCAGGCAGCGGTCGCGCTTTGCCTGCCCGTGTCCACTGACGGCTTACTATGACGTGCGTTGGTGAAACGCTGTTGACAAACCCTCAGTGTCGAACGGAGTGCACTATTTCTTCTGTTCTTCATTACCAAATGGTTCAAATGGCTCTAAGCACTATGGGACTTAACATCTCAGGTCATCAGTCCCCTAGACTTAGAACTACTTAAACCTAACTAATCTAAGGACATCACACACGTCTGCTCCAGAGGCAGGATTCGAACCTGCGACTGTAGTAGCAACGCGGTTCCGGACTGAAGCGCCTAGAACCGCTCGGGGCACATCGATCGGCTCTTCATTAGAGGCAAAGGTGGAAAAATGGGCCCCTGCTGGTATTATGGGCCCCCCTACATATTTGGAAGTACAGGCCACGAATTCTAGCGGAGAGCACATGAACTACTAAAACTAGTTGCCAAACTTCACTGTACAGTGCGCAGACGTAGTAGCTGCCATGATTTGTGAGTAGTTGTACTGTGAATTTTTTCGCTGTCATCAAAAGTTTGAAAGGTTAGTGTTTACTTCAATAAAACTCAAATTTCTAACATGTTATTAGTAAAACTAAGGTAAGGTACGTATTTGGCTTGCTGTTGGGATACCGTTTCACGTTAATTAACGTCGGTTGCGAACCAAACTAACCGTACGCAAAATCGTTTTTCCCATGATGGCGAGGGTGGATATATGGGCCCCTTTTGCTGCTGGTATTATGGGCCCCGTAAAATCAATCAGATTTTATGGGACCATTTACAAATATTGCTACTCTTTTATGTTTCAGATGCCTCGAACACATCTTGTACCCCCAAAAAAATCGAAACGGCAATCGTGGGGCAAAGCAAATATGGCAAATGCTATTGTAGCTATTAAAGAGAAAAAACTGGGGTTGAAAAAAGCGGTTAAAGTGTACTCTGTCCCTCGTTCTACGCTCCAAAGGCTTTCCACCGGTTTTACCACAGGGACTTGAGGACGAACTGGTTAAATATCTTCTCATTATGGAATCCAAATTCTACGGCCTTACCAGAAATGACGTCAGGCGCATGGCCTACCAGCTTTGCACAAGAAATAAAAAGTTGGTGTTTCAGTCCCTGATGTTGACGACGCTGTATGTCTATTTTGTGAAGGGATTTTTTCAAAGGACACAAAAGGTGAACTTTGGGTCCTGTGAGATGTGAGCTCAAAACGAATGCGCTGGGTGCGAAAAAGATGCTTATGTGTGTGACTACTGTAAATAGGCTAGGCGTAGGCTGTGAAAATCATCCCACCAGTAGACTAATTAACAATGTTCAGAGTGAATCTTTCTTTCATTATATAGAAAAATTTAATAAAATTATTTTTTTCAAATTTTTGTTTCTTTTTATTTCAAACTACCTTGGGGCCCATATTACCAGCACAAATTCTTGACACAACAAAATGCAGAGTATCAGGAAAAAAATAAAATTTTGTTTTAAATATTAAAAAGTTGGATCAAAACATGTCTTAACTATTGCAGGACATACTAGAGAAATGTTTTATGTTAATTTCAGGTTATTATACTAAAATAAAAGGTGTTATATAATAAAAACAGAGTGTGGGCCCATTTATTCACCTTTACCTCTACCATTTTCACCGTCATCTTCACCACCCACATCATCTTCAGCACCATCGTAATCTTCAGCACTATCGTAATATTCAGCACCATCGTAATATTCAGCACCATCATAATCTTCAGCACCAGCATCATCTCCAGCATCAGCATCACCACTGTCATAATCTTCAGCTCAATCATCATCTTCACCATCACTGTCACCTTGACAATAACCATCACCTTCACCAGCATAATAAAGTGGTAATCGCTATAGGGGAGGAAACGACCCTTTCAAGGAACACTGTTGAGAAAGTTTTTGGGTACCCACATCTGACGCTACGGTCGCAGGTTCGAATCCTACCTCGGGCATGGATGTGTGTGATGTGCTTAGGTTAGTTAGGTTTAAGTAGTTCTAAGTTCTAGGGGACTGATGACATCAGATGTTAAGTCCCATAGTACTCAGAGCCATTTTTTTGTATTCTATTATCTGTTATCGTCCCGTAATTTCTCGTGTGCCCAGTGGCAGAACTGTACACGACGTTCAGAATCGTCGCCATGAAATTCCTGATGCATAGAACTACGGTACGAGTGCAATCGATGTTGATGTAGCATTCTCAACACCGACGTTTCTGACATTCCCGATCTCGCGCAGTTTGTCTGCTACTGATGTGCGGATTAGCCGCGACAGCAGCTAAAACACCTACTTTGGCATCATCATTTGTTGCAGATCGTGGTTGACGTTTCACATTTGGCTGAACACTTCCTGTTTGCTTAAATAATGTAATTATCCGGCGAACAGTCCGGACACTTGGATGATGTCGTCCAGGATACCGAGCAGCATACACAGTACACGCCCGTTGGGCATTTTGATCACAATAGCCATACATCAACACGATATCGACCTTTTCCGCAAACGGTCCATTTTAACACGGGTAATGTATCACGAAGCAAATACCGTCCGCACTGGAGGAATGTTACGTGATACCACCTACTTATACGTTTGTGGCTATTACAGCGCCATCCATCACAAAGCGAAAAAAGTGGTCCAACTAAACATTCATATTTCTTTACGTACTACACGAATATGGAATAAAAAATGGAGGTTCCTATTAAAAAAAACCAGTTGATATCAGTTTGACCTATGGCAAACCCATCTAGCGGGCCAACCATAGCGCCATCTGGTTTCCCCCCTTGAAGCTAGAAGAGTTTCGTTCTTTGTGGTTTTTTCGTTTGACGCTTATTTCGTGAGCTATTTGGCCCGGTCACTATCAATGGACCACCCTGTATAAATGACGCCGCCTTATGGATCGGAAGCTCTTTAAGACTGCTCGCAAATGATGTGGTTGTCTACTAGAATGTAGAGCGCCAGATGACAGTAGCGAATCGTAGAATGAGTGTTTATGAATGGTGCAGGGTCTGGCAGTTGACTCTGGACGTAAATAAATGTAACATTGTGCATACATTAAAAAAGAAATCCGCTCCTGTAGAACTGCACTGTTGATGGCAAAATGCTGGAAACAGTATGTGTCTTAAAATATCTAGGAGTGACTATCCAGAGCAATCTTAAGTGAAATGACCACATAAAACAAACAGTAGGAAAAGCAGATCCAGGCAGAGATTCATAGGGAGGACGTAAGGAAATTTAACATCCATGAGGGAAGTGGCTTGCAAGGCACTTGTTCGACCGTTTCTTGACTAGTGTTCATCTTTATGGAATCCGTACCAGATAGGACTGATAGAAGAGATGGAGAAGATCCAACGAAGAGCGGTGCGTTTCGTCGCGGTATCGTTTGGTCGACGCGAGGGCGCTACCGAGATGCTCAACAGACTCCTGCGGAAGACGTGGCAAGACAGGTGTTCGCCGTCAGGAAGAGGTTTACTACTCAAATTTTACAAGAGCATTTTCCGGTTAGAGTCTAAGAAAATAATACTTACTCCCTTATACGACTCGCGAAGTGACCAGAACGAGAAAATATTGAGATATTGGAGGTCATACAGAGGCTTACCGATGATCATTTGTCTCACGAGCTATTCGCTAATGGATTAGGGAGCTGGGCGATCAGATAGTGGTATCAAAGTGCCCTCCGCCACAGACAGTCAGGTGGCTTGCGGAGTATTGATATAGATGGTTCAGATGGCTCTGAGCACTAAGGGACTTAACATCTGAGGTCATCAGTCCCCTAGAACTTAGAACTACTTAAACCTAACTAATACACACATCCATGCCCGAGGCAGGATTCGAACCTCCGACCGGAGCGGTCGCGCGGTTCCAGACTGAAGCGCCTAGAACCGCTCGGTCACTACGGCTGGCACTGATGTAGATCATGGCACCTATGGACTACGCGAAGATTACTGCTGACCACCTGCATCCCTTTATGCCTGATGTCTTCCCAACGGGATGGTATTTTCCAGCAGGATAACTACCCGCCTCACAAGGGCAGAATCATACTACAGTGGTTTGATAAGCGTGGCAGTGAAGTCACGTTGAGGTCTCGGCCTCCAAATTCGCCTGACCTGAACCCGATGGGCACCTGTTCGACGCTATTGAGCGCCAGTAATTAACGGGAAGTGCGTGACCTGCGTTCTCTGTTTACCGAACACTTCTACCACTCTCATTCTCGCTACTTCAGCAGCGGCAAGCAATGGGAGTTGCGAAACTGCAAGCTTTCAGCAGTTTTAGGCGCAAAAATTCCAGCACGTGTGTCTCCGGTAAACATCCGGGTGCGGCGGACTGCTTTTCCCCGGTCGTGCGTGTCCCGAAAAGATCGCTTTCCTCCGAGGCGCGGTGCCGGAATGCGCGTAGCTTATACGCACGGCGCGGAGAAAGTGCGTTCGGGAGTACTCGCGTCCGCGTGGCCTGGAGGCAGATTTCCATGGATAGCGCCTGCATCTACATCTACATCTACATATACATTATTACTCTGCAATTCACATTTAAGTGCTTGGCAGAGGGTTCATCGAACCACAATCATACTATCTCCCTACCATTCCACTCCCGAACTCTCAAATGGTTCAAATGGCTCTGAGTACTATGGGACTTAACAGCTGTGGTCATCAGTCCCCTAGAACTTAGAACTACTTAAACCTAACTAACCTAAGGACATCACACACATCCATGCCCGAGGCAGGATTCCAACCTGCGACCGTAGCGGTCACGCGGTTCCAGACTGTAGCGACTAGAACCGCGAGACCACCGCGGCCGACCACTCCCGAACAGCGCGCGGGAAAAACGAACACCTAAACCTTTCTTTTCGAGCTCTGATTTCTCCTATTTTATTTTGATGATCATTCCTACCTATGTAGGTTGGGCTCAACAAAATATTTTCGCATTCGAAAGAGAAAGTTGTTGACTGAAATTTCGTAAATAGATCTCGCCGCGAGGAAAAACGTCTTTGCTTTAATGACTTCCATCCCAACTCGCGTATCATATTTGCCACACTCTCTCCCCTATTACGTGATAATACAAAACGACCTGCCCTTTTTTTGCACCCTTTCGATGTCCTCCGTCAATCCCAGCTGGTAAGGATCCCACACCGCGCAGCAATATTCTAACAGAGGACGAACGAGTGTAGTGTAAGCTGTCTTTTCAGTGGGCTTGTTGCATCTTCTAAGTGTCCTGCCAATGAAACGCAACCTTTGGCTCTCCTTCCCCACAATATTATCTATGTGGTCTTTCCAACTGAAGTTGTTCGTAATTTTTACACCCAGGTACTTAGTTGAATTGATAGCCTTGAGATTTGTAGTATTTATCGAGTAATCGAATTCCAACGGATTTCTTTTGGAACTCATGTGGATCACCTCACAGTTTTCGTTATTTAGCGTCGACTGCCACCTGCCACACCATACAGCATGCGGTAAGATAGCGTATTGTGGAACTGCTGGAGCCTACATCACGATAACTAAATATCGCTGTACAAAAAAAATCGATATAAAAACAGAACTGTACGACTCATTTCATTCAGTCGAGAATAGCGGTTTCCAGTATTTCTGAGAGCATTATATCTGATTGTAATTAGATATTAGCTATTACCCTCCGCCCCCCTCACGCTACCACTATCATCAAGCGCCTCACTAAACTTCAGAATGAATTTTCTTGCAACGCTTTTACTTTTAAAAATGACGAAAGCTAAAAGAATATTTAGCTTCTATAGGGGTTTTATTGAGCCAGTAACTAATGAATCAATGACACAATTGGTACCGCATATACCTGACAAGTTTCCTTATAGAGTGGCGATGTAAATTCTGTGCGTAGCCAGTGCTACCTGCAACACCTCCTCAGAAGATAAAGCCAACTAGCTACCCATAGCGAGGGTAGACACCTGTCACGAAACACGATCCCCCTGCACCACTCGTCTCCATAAACGACGCCTGCTCCACCCAGACGGTGCACTCCCACTTGGAATAAACCACGCTAAAATGTGTGCACCATATTTCGAGCATCACTTGATTGCTGGACTCCATTCTTCTGATCGCATTCAAAATTGGAATATTTCAGGCTGCCAGTGCTGTGCGTCTGACCATGGCCACTAACAGCTGTAATAATAATAATAATAATAATAAAATACTGTGTAGGCCAGGCTATACAGCATTGTAGCAGCCGATGTATAGTTACTGTTGTGCTGTGCTGTCAATTAGTTTGTTTACCTGCTCCGAAATGAGTAATGAAGCAACTGCTGGTCTATCACAGGAGCTACCCACGACTCGAAGAAGGCATTTTCTCGTAACGCATATGTCTCAATTTAACTGTCATAAATGCATGGTTCAAATTACAGAATTTATGTGTAGTGTGTGGACTGGACAATGTGAGGAAGATCATCGCACATTTGTTTTACAATACGTAACCTCCACCACGTTTTACCATGCGTTCAAGCTAGTATTTGAAACAAAAATTCTAACTGCTGACTACTTACGCAGTCAGTATTACATTCTTACGAAATGGTGATAATAGTTATGACATTTTTGAAATAATTTAATTTCGTGACGAAATACAATCGAACTCTTTTTGTTTTTACCTCTCACTAAATTTCGTTTTACCCGTCATAGGGTAATTACCTCCAGGTTGGCAACCTCTAAACTACAACAATTACAATAGCATTTATTTATTTATTTAACTCTGTCTCATTAGCACCATAAGGCCCTCTCTTACATCGGACCACACACACAGTATCTTTTTTCCCCATCTTATTTACCTATGAAAAATTCTATAGTATTTATTTCACAAACCAGGTTTCGGCTGTTACGCCATCAACATATAAAAAGACAAGTACGTGATACACTGAAATATTTGTTGTATCAAAGATTTTAAACTATGGGCATCTACAGACTATCTCTGTTCCCAGAGATGAAAAATGTTAAGGTTAGATTTATGAATAAAAAGGGGTTGGATTATTTCAGTGTAACTGCGATGTAAGATTATTTAATAAGATAAAATGTGACACATTAACTAATGAACTATATACAAATTACAACAGTTGTTCCTAGAAGAAAATAACTGAACGATAAAGTTTGGTGACATATTCCAAAGATGTGACTCAACAAAATAACCTTGTTAATAGGTCGGGTAATTTACAGCATGGTCTGGATGGGATTACGAGTAGCATCTGCAGTTAGAAGTGGTGAGTAAGGGGACTGTGTCTCGTCATTTTGTACTAAACTTGGGTTGATGGACATATGCTCATTCATTTTACTTCCTTTATGAATGTGATGTAATACTTCATGTTTCACCTTGTGTCCATCAGTGGAGATAGTCATAAAAGTTTACTGCAGGAACGTAAACACATCATTTTACGTGGACAACACTGTTGGACACTTTTTTTCCAACGGTAAAGACAACACTCCAGTTTTGGAAAAGAGTGGAATATATAAAATTACTTGTCATTGTGGCAAAATCTATACAGTTCAGTCTCGCAGGGCAATATGTACCTGCCTGAAGGAACACCACAAAACTGGAAACTTAGATAAGGCGACTCTACTTTTCCAGGCCACATCTTCAAAAATGCCATAGCTAGTGGTTGAAACATGAAATATCACATCATTGCCATGAAGGAAGGAAGGAAGATGAACTGTCTTGAAATAATGGAATTTAATAAACACACGTCCATCAGACCAAGCTTAGTACTGAATGACGAGACGCAGTTCCCCTACCGCCACTTCCAGATGCTTACTACTCATAATCTCATCCAAGCCATGTCGTAAATTACCCCTCTTACATTCCCCATATTTCAGTTACTATAATTCCCCTTGCTGTGTTAAAAAAAAACTCTTCCATTTTATAATTACAGCTGGTTCATTCACGTGCTTAATATCACTATAGTATCTAATCTATTTGTAATTAAAGATCGTTTAAAGAGAAGATTATTTTGTTCAGTCACATCTTTGGAATATATCACTAATGTTTACTGTTCAGTTACTTTCTTCACGAACAACTGTTGTAATTTGTATACTGTTCAGTTAATGTGCCACAAATTTTATCTTAGCTAAATAAACTTACATCGTTGTTATCTGAAATAACCACTCTTATTTTATTTTATTTTCATCTCTGGAAATAGAAATACTGTCATGGTACACTAGTTTAAAATCATGGATACAACAAAATTTCACTTCACCACGGATTTATCTTTGTACCTGGTGACGGTGTAACAGCCGAAAACCGGTTTGTGAAATAAGTAATAAATGTTGTAGAACGTTACATCAGAGTTGTGTGTGTTTTCATTCATAATGTATAAAATATTCTACCAAGAACCTACGGAACGGTCAATCAATGCAGTATTTAAATGATTTGACTACATATAGCGACAGTTCTTTTCCTTTCCTTTGGGCCTTAGTCCCACATGATGCAGGGTCGGCCTTGTTATTACTGATTTGGCAATGCTAGTGGCAGGGGGTGGACGGATGCATTCTTGCCACCACCCCGAACCTCCCGGAATGGAATAAGTGTACCTCAGCTGTCTGCGTCTAGTGTAAACCATGAAATAGTGCGAACGTTTTCAAATGTCTGCGAGTCGTGTAACTGAGGCGGAACGTGGGGATCATCCCGGTATTCACCTAGTGGGATGTGGAAAACCGCCTAAAAACCTCATCCAGGCTGGCCGGCATACCGGCCCTCGTCGTTAGTTCGCCGGGCGGATTCGATCCGGGGCCAGCGCGCCTACCCAAGTCCAAGAAGCAGCCCATTAGCCCTCTCGGCTAACGTGGCGGGTCTGCAATAGCGACAGTGTGAGTAAATAAAACTGACTATGAGCTGATAAAGTTAATACTGGCAATACTTCTACTACTGTTGCTGTTGCTACTGCAACGACTAATAGTGACAATAATGACCACAATAACGACAGTGACAGTGGCAGATGTCTTTTGAAGTTACTGCTTTCTCAGCGTACCAAGTGCACCATCAGTAGGTTCCGAACCCGGGACATTTAGAACGGCGATCTGACACTCTACCAACTCACGTACCAGGTATCTTCACATTCAGTACTACTCCGTAGTTCTGGTGTTACTTTCAGTTACCGTTTACGCATGTTCTACTGGACGACACCACACAGCTCGAACTAAATCGGTGTTTTGGTTGATACTCTATGGACACACAGCGTTTGGTACCGATCTAGAGGTTTGGGTGTTACAGTGGGGCGACACGTGTAACTAAAATTTTGGAAGTCGCTACGTACATCTACATCTACATTTATACTCCGCAAGCCACCCAACGGTGTGTGGCGGAGGGCACTTTACGTGCCACTGTCATTACCTCCCTTTTCTGTTCCAGTCGCGTATGGTTCGCGGGAAGAACGACTGTCGGAAAGCCTCCGTGCGCACTCGAATCTCTCTAATTTTACATTCGTGATCTCCTCGGGAGGTATAAGTAGGGGGAAGCAATATATTCGATACCTCATCCAGAAACGCACCCTCTCGAAACCTAGACAGCAAGCTACACCGCGATGCAGAGCGCCTCTCTTGCAGAGTCTGCCACTTGAGTTTGTTAAACATCTCCGTAACGCTATCACGGTTACCAAATAACCCTGTGACGAAACGCGCCGCTCTTCTTTGGATCTTCTCTATCTCCTCCGTCAACCCGACCTGGTACGGATCTCACACTAATGAGCAATACTCTAGGTCGAACGAGTGTTTTGTAAGCCACCTCCTTTGTTGATGGACTACATTTTCTCAGGACTCTGCCAATGAATCTCAACCTGGTACCCGCCTTACCAACAATTAATTTTATATGATCATTCCACTCTAAATCGTTCCGTACGCATACTCCCAGATATTTTACAGAAGTAACTGCTACCAGAGTTTGTTCCGCTATCATATAATCATACAATAAAGGATCCTTCTTTCTATGTATTCGCAATACACTACATTTGTCTATGTTAAGGGTCAATTGCCACTCCCTGCACCAAGTGCATATCCCCCGTAGATCTTCCTGCATTTCGCTGCAATTTTCTAACGCGGCAACTTCTCAGTATACTACAGCATCATCCGCGAAAAGCCGCATGGAACTTCCGACACTGTCTACTAGGTCATTCATATATATTGTGAAAAGCAATGGTCCCATAACACTCCCCTGTGGCATGCCAGAGATTACTTTAACGTCTGTAGACGCTTCTCCATTGAGAACAACATGCTGTGTTCTGTTTGCTAAAAACTCTTCAATTCAGCTACACAGCTGGTCTGACATTCCGTAGGCTCTTACTTTGTTTATCAGGCGACAGTGCGGAACTGTATCGAACGCCTTCGGGAAGTCAAGGAAAATAGCATCTACCTGGGAGCCTGTATCTAATATTTTCTTGGTCTCATGAACAAATAAAGTGAATTGGGTCTCACACGATCGCTTCTTAAAGAAAGAGTAGTGTTGAGCAGCCGCAACCGCTGTGACGTGTCCACACACACACACACACACACACACACACACACACACACACACACACACATATACAGTGGCCTGTCTCGTCCGCTTTCTCTCGCCGCCGCCAGAGCTGATCAGCCGTGAAAGTCGGCGCTCAGCTTCTCTCGCCGCCTGGAGCGTATCCGAGCTACAGCTCGTGTCCTCCACAGGGGCGCCGCTTGCGTCCCGACGGAGGTCGGCTCCACTGGACGATACAACAGGTCGCAGAAGGTCGTCCTGTGGAACGTCAGAAACCACGGAAAAACCTGATTCCTGCTCGTCAGTCTGACATCCTCAGCAAGTAGCTTTACGGCAGTAGGCACAGAGCCAAAGAAGAGCGCCGTGTTTTGTCACTGTTTCGCTTAACAATTCTGAGTGCGTCACGCAGACGCATACACAGCACCTTGGTAGCCGCTACAACAATCTCCAGAATCACTGGTAGATTTGTCGTTAAAATTCTGGCAGCTCACATTCCAAAAAGAGTCACATTACGTATCAATTCCGGGGCCGGTGGGGGGGGGGGGGGGGTGGGAGGGAGATGAATCGTCGTGTGGCGAGGGTCTCCCGTCGGGTAGACCATTCGCCTGGAGCAAGTCTTTCGATGTGACGCCACTTCGGCGACTTGCGTGTCAATGAGGATGAGATGATGATGATCAGGACAACACAATACCCAGTCCCTGACCGGAGAAAATCTCCGACCCAGCCGGGAATCGAACCCGGGCCCTTTGCCATGACATTCCGTCGCGCTAACCACTGAGCTACCGGGGCGGACGGGGGAGGGGGGGGGGGAGGGGATGGGGAGTAAACGAAGAACGACTTCTCATGAAACAAAAATACTGAAAAAAATTAACTTATCATTCATCAAACACACTAATGCTATCACTTTATAAAAGGTAGCAGTGGAAACATGTGGATTCACCAACGCCGAAAAAGACCTGCCTCTAACATTCATCGAGTTAGGTGATGAGTGGTTTTTGGGACTGCTGTGATGCATTCCATACGGGAGACACAGATAAAGAAGAAGAAGGAAAAGGAAGGAAGAGAAGAAAGCGACGATAGACCTGCAACAATACAACTATGGATGATTGATATAACCATACTGAATATGTGTATGTGTATGTGTGTGTGTGTGTGTGTGTGTGTGTGTGTGTGTGTGTGTCACAGAGGAGGGGGGGGGGGGGGAGAGAGAGAGAGAGAGAGAGAGAGAGAGAGAACATATTTTCTATCAGTACCCCTGTACTATATGTAAGAAGGCGTGCCGAAAAGTAATGCCTCTGAATTTATTATGTGGAAATTTTTAAAGCTTTTTAAATAAAACGCATATTATTAATATTCTAGATCTTATTCTTCATGTCTTCATATTTGCAGCCCTCTGCCGCTAGAGGGCTCCGACTTGAAGCGTGTAACTTGGCCGAGTGTAACGTAACTGTGTTGGGGCACGAGAAACAGCGTGCTCTAACAGTGTTGATGTAGATGTAGATGTTTCGAATTCGAAGAGCTTGTCCACACCTGGAACGCCCTTCCTTCAGCACGACAATGCCAGACGCGCACGAGCGCTGCGCCATTTGGAACAATCAGATGCCTTGGGGTCACTGTCATCGGTCTTCCTCCGTACTCTCCCAATTTGGCCCATCCGAGTTTCACCTGTTTCGAAAACTTATAAAGAACTCCTTAGATGACTTCAATCTGACAGTGATGAAGTGCGGGGCAAGCAGAGGCGAACTTGTGCCTCCGTGGACAAAGTCAAACATTCTACAGTGACGGTATCAACAAACTGCCCTCTCGTTTGAAGAAATCTGTTCAACGCGAGCGTGTCTATGCTGAGAAATAAATATGAAGACACGAAGATGATGATGATGATGATTGGTTTGTGGGGCGCTCAACTGTGCCGTTATCAGCGCCCGTACAAATTCCGAACCTATGCTCAGTCCAATTTTGCCACTTTCATGAATGATGATGAAATGATGAGGACAACACAAACACCCAGTCATCTCGAGGCAAGTGAAAATCCCCGACCCCGCCGGGAATCGAACCCGGGTCCCCGTGCTCGGGAAGACACGAAGAATAAACATGTAGAATGTTAAAAATTGTTGAAGAGTTTTCAAATAAAAAATCGGAGGCGTTACTTTTCAGCACGCCTTCGTACGAATGAGCTGGCTGTGTGGTGGCCGCTAAAGGTCAGTAAATTAAATTAGAAACAGGAACTATTGGAAACAAATAACAAAACTGGCTACTTGGCAACCAGTGTGTTCACCAGACGATATTGCCGGACCCATAATACAACGCCGGCCGCGGTGGCCGAGAGTTCTAGGCGCTTCAGTCCGGAACAGCGCGACCGCTACAGTCGCAGGTTCGAATCCTGCCTTGGGCATGGATGTGTGTGATGTCCTTATGTTAGTTAGGTTTAAGTAGTTATAATTTGAAGGGGACTGATGACCTCATGTGTTAAGTCCCATAGTGCTCAGAGCCATTTGAACCACTTTTTTGAGACAATTCTCTCATTTGAAGGTGACTTCGAAATGCACAGCCGCTAGAATGATGTGTCAGTGGACGCTAACTACCCACGCAAGAGTTATCGGTGCAAGGGAGCTGTGCTTTCTGAACACTGAAGGAAGTTGTAGATAGTCAAATTACACGGAGCTGCCACATTTGTAATCTCTGAGATAGCTTTGCTGACCACAAACAGGGTTGGTTCAAATGGCTCTGAGCACTATGGGACTTAACATCTGAGGTCATCAGTCCCCTAGAAGTTAGAGCAAACCTAACTAACCTAAGGACACCACACACATCCATGCCCAAGGCAGGATTCGAACCTGCGACCGTAGCAGTCGCGCGGGTCCAGACTGACGCGCCTAGAACCGCTCGGCAACAAACAGGGAAGTGTCTTCCGGGCGAGTACCTGTTCTGTAATAAAACTGTCTGAAAGAGCGCGATTCAACAACCCTGCCAGATGCAATGAGGTACTGCTCTTCACGAGGTAAGTTGCGAAACGAACGCGTAAGCTGCAGAACAGACCTCAGATCTCAAGGTTTGCACGCCCCGCCGAGGCCCTCACGACATTTATTTGGCCGCTGTGGCGGTCTTCACTGGGCCGTAATGTTCTCTCGTAATTGCCCATTGTTGTAAACAAAATGAGCAGACGCTCGGCTTGACTATCCTGTACACTTAGGCGTGCTGTCTCATCCTGTGATTACCGACACTTGGTCCCCGCCGAGAACACAACATACGAGGCATTGTGTGCACTGCAGCTGGCTTGCCCGGGTGCTAACTTACTGGACGTTCCCGCGATAAAATTGTCGGACTAGTACCACTAATTCGCAGGGCGCTATCATTCGGAACGTGCCGTACACCACTGAGCCAGGTTTATTTTTTAAATAAGCTGAACGTTTTCGTTATAACAAAAGGTAGTTGTTTCAGTTACTTTCACACTGATTCAGCCGAATTAACTCGTCTCGACAGCACAGAGCCAGTGAGGTTGGTTGGTTAGTTTTGGGGTTTGGTGGGGGCTAAACATCGAGGTCATCAGAGCCCAGCTCCAAACAGACATACTTGTAGAAGGCCTACACGGTAAAAGCGTAGCCTTTTGCACCCAGAGGGAGGGAACACCAAGGGGTACAGAGCTAAAATGAACACCGCAGTAACACAAAATAGAGGACATTTAAAAGGAGCAGAGCAAATAGTTGACTAGAGTAAAACAGACTACAGTGGTTGACGGACCAGGTAAAAGGTTAACCACTCAACGACAAACGAAGAACCTCTAGCTGGAAAGCGTTGATAGAGGTACCAACTTGTTACCATAAAAGACACTATTTTGGTATCCACGTCACAATTAAAAGTCGCTGGAGTGGGTGCAGCCTGAGAAATCGTGCGAGAACGCCCACACTAGAGCGAGTGATAAAACCCAGCTGCACGGGTAAAACTTACAACTGAGTCAGCTAGAGAGGCATCGTCACCGAGAACTAAAGGAAGTGCAGCTGGTAAATAAAGGACTGCCGCAAGGGGGCTAAAAGGGGGCAGTCCATCAGAAGATGGACCACTGTCAGCCCTGCATCACAGCGACACTTGACCGGGTTCTCACGGCGAAGGAGATAGCTGTGGGGCAACCGCGTATGTCCAATTCGGAGACGGCAGAGAAAAACTGAGTCCCTACGCGTGCCCCTCAAGGATGAGTTCCAAACGGCCGTGGACGACTTGACCAGCCAGTGAGGTGCCTTCATTAATTTGCACAGTGAATGTAACCATATTTTCCAAAGAACCGTACTTCGCTGGCCGTAATCAACCAAGGCGATGTTTCTCAATCAAAGAAGTCAGAGCTACACTGCTAATTTCAAAAAAAGCGTTGTTTTTTTCACAACATACAGCGAGTTGGCACAGTGGGTAGCACACTGGACTCGCATCTGGCAGGCCTACGGTTCAATCTGCTCCTGGCCATCCAGATTTCGGTCTTCCCAGATTTCCCCAAATCGCTCCAGGCAAACTACGGAACGGTTCATTTTAAAGGACAAGGCCAATTATCTTCCCAATCCGAGCTTGCACTGCGTCTCCAGTGACCCAGATGTCGACGGGACGCTGAAACCTAATCTTCCTTCCTACCTCTTGGACTACAGAGGGTTCGAGTGCTAGCATGGACAACACGTTCTCCATACACATTGTCCACCAAAAACTTCTGGTCATGGATTAGGAAGAGGCCGCCACTTCACCACACGCAGGCAACCCCGACTGATGAAGAGAATGGAACGTCGTATCCGTATCTGTCATGCCCAGTTGGGCTAGGGACGTCGTTCAGATTTCCGTCTTCCGTGATTTCCCCAAATCGCTCCAGGCAAACTACGGAATGGTTCCTTTTAAAAGACACTGCAAATTTTCGTCCCAATCCGAACTTGTGCTGCGTCTCCAATGACCACGATGTCGACGGGACGCTGAACCCTAATCTTCCTTCCTTCCTCCTGGACTACAGAGGATGTTCGAGTGCTAACCTGGCCAACACGTTCTCCCTACACATTGTCCACTAATACCTTCTGGTCGTGGATTACGAAGAGGCTGCCACATCACCACACGCAAGCAACAGCGACTGACGAACTCTTGCATGTAGCCGAAGCAGAATGGAACGGCGTACCCGCATCTGTCATGCCCAGCTGGGTTAAGAACGTCATTGCTGCTCTGCGTACTGAATTTCGATAGTTGCTCCCTCCGCGATGGGCGCTTAAGAAGCCACGCACTCGTAGAGCGGGGGGCCACGTGTGTGACACGTGTTGCAGACAGGTTAGCCGCGGCCCGGCAGTAAGCCGGCAGTCGCGGACACTTGTTTGCCGACTAACGGTCCAGCCCACTTCTGCTCTCTCTCTCTCTCTCTCTCTCTCTCTCTCTCTCTCTCCCTCCTCTCTCTCCCCTCCTCACTCTCTCTCTCTCTCTCTCTCTCTCTCTCCTCTCTCCATGTTTCTCTCGCCGTTGCCAGCGTCACACACACTCACTCACACACACGCACAGCTATGCTTCCGGATTCCCCACCGTGCGTGCCTCATCTGCCGTCACTGCCTCTCTTACTTTCGTGCCGACCCCATGGCGTTCCATGCTCGCCCGCCCTTGCACGTTCTAGGTTTACCGCAAGGCTCCCTAATGCGCTTTCCTGTTAATCGATTTCCCAGTTGCGCTTCTAGTGCGTCGTGTAAGAATTAAAACGTATTATGATCGCCAGATTTCATCGACTACAACTGGTTTTCGGCTTCCACAAGCGATTTTCCGCTGGGTGCGTACAGACTGCGCGCGAAAAGATTTAGTTTTTTGCCCAACTGCGCGAGAGCAGATTCAGCATTACCTCAGCAAATAGGTCGACTGCGCGCGAGTATTTTATTTGCTACTTCTACATCTATCTGCATCTATATCCATACTCCACAAGCCACCTGACGGAGTGTGGCGGAGGGTACTTTGAACACCTCTGTCGGTTCTCCCTTCTATTCCATTCTCGTATTGTTCGTGGAAAGAAGGATTGTAGGTATGCCTCTGTGTGGGCTCTAATCTCTCTGCTTTCATCCTCACGGTCTCTTCGCGAGATATACGCAGGAGGGAGCAGTATACTGCTTGACTCCTCGGTGAAGGTATGTTCTCGAAACTTCAACAAAAGCCCGTACCGAGCTACTGAGCATCTCTCCTGCAGAGTCTTCCACTAGAGTTTATCTATCATCTCCGTAACGCTTTCGCGATTACTAAATGATCCTCTAACGAAGCGCGCTGCTCTCCGTTGGATCTTCTCTATCTCTTCTATCAACCCTATCTGGTACGGATCCCACACCGGTGAGCAGGATTCAAGCAGTGGGCGAACGAGCGTACTGTAATCCACTTCCTTTGTTTTCGGATTGCATTTCCTTAGGATTCTTCCAATGAATCTCAGTCTGGCATCTGCTTTACCGTTAGTGTTTGCATTGAGCTGTTGGTAGCACAATTGTCATTAGTCACTTTCTCCGAGTGCAGAGCTGTGCGATGTGTGCAAGTACATCCTGATACGTAAGTACTAACTTAGAGACTGACTATAACAATCCCACGGAACATATGACAAATGAAAGAGACCAACGTTATTCGAAAAAAAAAACTTAGGAAAGATAGAGGAATACAACGTGAAGTAGCGTGGAGATGCACAGTAAATACATGTACATCACGTATTTACCTAAACAATTCTTCAACCACGTACTGTTTCCTAATTCAGTCACTTGTAACCATGAAGCCATTGATAATTTGAACAGACAGATCACTTGCAATAGTCTAAAGCGTAAGGCTGCTACTGAATTATGTCAAAGACCTTTAAAATTAATTCGTATAGAAGTTGTCTCCAACTGACTCGATATTTTCTGCCAAGATGTTACTAGCATTAAAAAATGTATTTACCGGGTCACAAGGTTTATCTTGCCGCCATTACCGAAAACTTTTAATGAATTTCATAGTGCTTCCAGAAACTTGTTTATTTTAAATGTAAAAGAAAAATATGCCGGCGAAATAAATCTCGGGTGAACAGCCTGGTATGAGTGTACATAGGACACAATATTTCGGCAATCGACCACGTTGCTGATGTACATCAGCGCACCTGATGATGGCAACGTGGTCGATTGCCGAAATATTGTGTCCTATGCACACTCATACCAGGCTGTTCACCAGAGATTTATTTCGTCATAAAATACGCCTGGAGAAATTGAAGAATCACGAAAGATATGCTTCTTATCAACGATCCTAATATAGTGTGCTTTTCAAGTGAAAGTAATTCACGACTGCTTTATGATTGTGACAGCACTTTGGACTAATGCTCCCATTTTTTTTATCAGTTACTTAAAATTCATGTTTCAAACAATGGTCGGTACATTCTCTTGGTATTTTGTTTGTCGTGTAATAAAACAATTATGTCTCACAGATCTAACAATGCAGGAATTGGCAGTTGATCTTAAGTAACGAAACGTGTGAGGTCATCCAAATGAGTGCTAAAAGGAATCCGTTAAGCTTCGGTTACACGATAAATCAGTGAACTCCACAGCCCGTAAATTCAACTAAATACCTAGGAATTACAATTACGAACAACTTAAGTTGGAAGGAACATATAGGAAATGTTGGGGGGAAGGCAAACCAAGCACTGCGTTTTATTGGAAGCACATTTTGAGGATTAGCAGATCTACTAGAGAGACTGCGTACACTACGCATGCACCCGACATCAATATGGGATGTGATCAACATGCACGCGCCTGGGATCCTCACCACACAGGATTGACGGAGTACATCGAGAAAGTTTAAAGAAGAGCAGCACGTGTATTTTACTATCGCGAAATAGGAGAGAGAGAGAGTGACGGACATGATACAAGATTTGGGGTGGAAAGCATTAAAACAAAGGCGTTTATCGTCGCCGCGCGGGATTAGCCGGTATATGGAAAATGAATTCGGGAAAATACTTAAATATCAGAATCACAATAATAAATATGGTAACATGCTCCGAATTGTCTTCAACCGAATGGATATAGGTTAAGAACTGGATTCCTAGTAGAGAGGGAATGGGTTGGGTCACGTTCCCGACCCTAACCTCACCTGCAAGTCACACATGAAAAATAAATCAGCAGTACAGCAGATACAAGAATATGGCGAGAAACATCTGGTGTCTGATATAAAGGAAGATCTTGAACTCCCTGTAGATGCGTTTAGAAGGCTGTAACTGACAAAAAGAACAAGGCAGTGAAATATTTTGCGATGTCGCTGTTCGGGACTTCACTTCTGTCCATGTAATTTACCCTGGAAGGAACACACTTCAACAATTTACTGGGTGATTAATTTGGGTCTGGGAAATGATGATGAGGAACCGGCTGCAGAAGAAGAAAATGTGCATGCTGATCTGCCACCAGTTGAAGGTGACAGTGAAGGTGCTAAATTGTGCTACTGCTAAAGACTAATTTTTTGAATGCTGTAATTCATGACTGCAATTATCTGTGACCTTATTTATGTCATTTCAATGCAGCCATTTTTGTTACTGTTTTTGGTAAATTAAAAAGATGACATGAAAAAAAAGCGGTCTAAGGCGCTGCAGTCATGGACTGTGCGGCTGGTCCCGGCGGAGGTTCGAGCCCTCCCTCGGGCATGGGTGTGTGTGTTTGTCCTTAGGATAATTTAGGTTAAGTAGTGTGTAAGCTTGGGGACTGATGACCTTAGCAGTTAAGTCCCATATGATTTCACACACATTTGAACATTTTTTTTTTTTTTTTTCGTTGCGGTGGAACCTTCTTACGAAATTTCAGTCACCAACTTTCCTCTCCGAATGCGAAAATATTTTACTGACGCCGACGTACACAGGGGGAAATGGTCATCATAATGAAATAAGTGAAATCAGAGCTCGCACGGAAAGATGTAGACGTTCGTTGTATTCCGCGCTCTGTTCAAGATTGGAATAATACAGGATTATTGTGAAGATGGTTCGATGAATACTCTGCCAGGCATTTAAGTGTCATTTGCAGAGTATCGATTTAGACGTAGAAGGCAAAACACACGAAGGTAGACAGAAGTGAACACTTCTTCCTTATCGACGACTTTAGGTTATCTCATATCGATATTATAGAATTACAACAACGACATTTCATTGGTGATGGAAGGCGGAGCGGATACAAGATAACTGGCTGAAGGTCGATGAGGCCTCAAACAGTCGGTGCCGTGGTGGACGTCCACGACTCGAAACAAAACGTGGAGATCGGAGACTTGCCGGCTCTGTCGAACCGTACAGGCGACAATCTGTGGCAGGCCTCACAACAGACCACAACTCTGGTTCCGCCGCAGGTGTTTCGGAGCACACCGTCCAGAGCACACTGCTGAACGGACAGCTCTGCAGTAGGCGACCCCTATGTGTCGCCATGTTGACTCAACAACATCGTTAGTCAAAATTACTTGGGTATGGGGTCATCGAGATTGGACAGTGGATCAGTGGCAAAGTGCCGCGTGGTCGGATGAACCACGTTTCTTGTTCAACCAGGTAGATGGTCGGGTCCAGGTACGACGCCAACCAGGCTAATAGCTACTCGAAACATGTACCACGCCATGTAGCTACACTCATGCTCAAATTAAGGATAATGCTGATACATGGTGAAACAATGCTCTGGTGGGAGGATTGCGGGTTTAAATCACCTCGGGGAATGTCCATGTGGTGCATTTGACCTGCGGTCGTCGCACGGTGACGCTGTCAGCAGTCCATATACGCACAGGTGTGTTGGTGCATGTCAGAGTATGGTGCAGTGAGTATGTCTAAAGACGTTTCTAGACGTGCTAATGGTGACTGTGTGATGAAAATGGCTCAAAGAACACATATTGGTGACGTTATGAGGGGTAGAATACGAGGGCGACTGGAGGCTGGTCAAAGCCAGTACGTCGTAGCACGGGTCCTTTGTGTGCCACAAAGTGTGATCTCAAGATTATGGCAACGATTCCAGCAGACAGGAAAAGTGTCCAGGCGCTACAGTACGGGACGTCCACTGTGTACAACACCACAAGAAGACCGATATCTCACCATCAGTGCCCGCAGACGGCCACAGAGTACTGCAGGGAGCTTTGCTCGGGACCTTACCGCAGCCACTGGAACAGTTGTCTCCAGACACACAGTCTACAGACGACTGAACAGTCATGGTTTATTCGTCTGGAGACCTGCAAGCGGCATTCCACTGACCCCTGGCCACAGGAGAGCCCGTAAAGCCTGGTTTCAAGAACGCAGTACGTGGTCATTGGAACAGTGGTCCCAGGTTATGTTCACGGACGAGTCCGGGTATAGTCTGAACAGTGATTCTCGCCGGGTTTTCATCTGACATGAACCAGGAACCAGGTACCAACCCTTTAATGTCCTTGAAAGAGACCTGTATGGAGGTCATGGATTGACGGTGTGGGGTGAGATTATGATTAGTGCACGTACACCCCAGCATGTCTTTGACAGAGGAACTGTAACCGGTCAGATGTATCGGGACGTCATTTTGCACCAGTATGTCCGCCTTTTCAGGGGTGCAGTGGGTCCCACCTCCCTCCTGATGGATGATAACGCACGGCCCCACTGAGCTGCCATCGTGAAGGAGTACCTTGAAACAGAAGATATCGGGCGAATGGAGTGGCCTGCCTGTTCTCCAGACCTAAACCCCATCGAGCACGTCTGGGATGCTCTCTGTCTACGTATCGCTGCACATCTTCAAACCCCTAGGACACTTCACGAGCTTCAACAGGCACTGGTTCAAGAATGGAACGCTATACCCCAGCAGCTGCTCTACCACCTGATCCAGAGTATGCCAACCCGTTGCGCTGCCTGTGTACGTGTGCATGGTGATCACATCCTATATTGATGTCGGGTACATGCGCAGGAAACAGTGGCGTTTTGTAGCACATGTGTTTCGGGACGGTTTTCTCAACTTATCACCAATACCGTGGAGTTACAGATCTGTGTCGTGTGCGTTCCCTATGTGCCTATGCTAATAGTGCCAGTTTTGTGTTGTGCCACATTCTGCAATTATTCTTAATGTATGAGCTTTAGTGGGGGCAGTATTGTGCTTGAGGGACAATCACTGGGTTTCTGTGGGGCATGTGGTAGTAATAGAAAGCAACGTGACAGCCGTGGAGACCACCTAGATCACTTTGAGCCATTTTCCAGCAGGATAACTGCCCATGTCAAAAGGCCACAATAGTGCTACAGTGGTTTGACGAGCGTGATAGTGAACTCACTTCGAGTGTCTTTGGCACTAAATTCGCCAGATCTGAACATTATGGAAAACGAAAAACAGCTCCTTAAGTGCGGTCGATCTCTGAATGCTGAGGTCGGTGGATTCACGTGAATTGCTTTACAGGTAGACAGTGGACGCCCAGCAGGTGAGATGGCACGGGTCCCGGAAGCAGGTCCGCGGCTTCGGCTGGGCAGGTGGAGGGCGGCGATCCGCGCCAGGGCCCCGCTGACCTGCTGACACGCTTCGGACGGAGCAAACACTCGCGGCCCTCCGCCCACCTCTGTACCGGTCCACCCAAACAGTGGGCGCCGTCTGCAGCTGCCGAACGGTTCCCTCCGAGCACACTCACCAAGCGCACGCTTGCCCACGGGAGAGTAGACTTCTTTCCACACAAATGTAGTTTTATTTACATACTAGCTGTCCGGGCGGTAAGGAGTGCCGGTCCCCGGCACGAGTCCGCCCGGCGGATTTGTGTTCACGTCCGGTGAACCCGCCAGTCTGTGGATTGTTTTTAGGTGGTTTTCCATCTGCCTCGGCAAATGCTGGCTGGTTTCCCTTATTCCGCCTCAGCTACTCTATGTCGGCGATTGCTGCGCAAACAAGTTCTCCACGTACGCGTACACAGCCATTACTCTACCACGCAAACATAGGGGTTACACTCGCCTGATGTGAGACGGGGGGGGGGGGGGGGGGGCGAACCGCACAATAACACTGGGTGTGGGGCGGCGGAGGGGTGAAGTGGACGTAGACCACTGCGGCTGTGGCGAGGACGGAGCCTCTCCGTCGTTTCTAGGTCCCCGGTTAACATAACATAACATACATACTAGCTGAGTGACAGCGATGATCAGGTATGCATTTATTCCAATTCTATTCCTGCTCCTCTCTCTGTCCATCTCCTCCACCCCTACTCGCTGTTTTCTCCCACTCCTCTTTCTGCCTACTTCATGAAACTGGGGAGTTTTGACTTGGCAAAGGTTGGGAATTTGTACGGGAGCTGATAACCACGCAGTTTAGCGCCCCACAAACCAAACACCACCACCACCACCACCACCATCATCATTTTCTGCCCTCCTCCTCCTCCACCTGTCACTCTGCCCGTCTCCTCTTCCCTTTCTCTCAAATGGTTCAAATGGCTCTAAGCTCTATGGGACTAAACATCTGAGGTCATGAGTCCCCTAGAACTAACTAAACCTAACTAACCCAAGGACATCACAGACATCCATGCCCGAGGCAGGATTCGAACCTGCGACCGTGGCGGTCGCGCGGTTCCAGACTGTAGCGCCTACAACCGCTCGGCCACTCAGGCCGGCCCCTTTCTCTGTTCATCCTTCACGCTGGATACTGTCTGCCAAATGTGTTACGATCATCAGAGTTAGTAGCGAAGAAATAATAAATTTAACCGTCATGATGCGGCAATTTTTAGCGGAGCTCAGTGTTTACGACGTCACATCTCCTGATATGTGTGTCGTGAGCTGCAAGTGTTTGATACTGAAAGTAAAAATTACGTAATGTTGTCACGTACTTCACGAGAAGACAGGGAGTGAATACACGAGAGTTCAAAATATTTTTAAGAAATTAGATTTAAGTATCCCACTCACTGTAATCTCTGACTTCATCTTATCTTCTTATACTTATTCAAAAATCAACGTTTAACTTCTTTTCCTCTAAAAATACTCATTGGCTCATTTCATTATGGTTCTACATCTACATGTACATTCCGCTAGCCAGCAAGTGTTGTGTGGCGGAGGGCACAATATGCGCTAGTCATATTGCCCCCTTCTGTTCCACTCTAGGATCGCGCGAGCGAAAAACGACTGTTTGAACGCCTCATAACGAGCTCTAATTTCCCTTATCTTTGAATGGTGATCATTGC
Source organism: Schistocerca piceifrons (assembly GCF_021461385.2). Taxonomy (NCBI): domain Eukaryota; kingdom Metazoa; phylum Arthropoda; class Insecta; order Orthoptera; family Acrididae; genus Schistocerca; species Schistocerca piceifrons. Next base: position 96,488,544 of record NC_060147.1, on the reverse strand, counting down.
GCTACTGAGAGTTGGTGGTAATAATATATGCTTTACATCCTCTGCGAAGATTGGATTGCGGAATGTAGTGAGCAGCCCCTTCCGTTTACCGCTTCCAAAGACTGGGCATTTATTTTGTACTCTGACATTAATGGGGATTTTCGCCTTGTTATACGCAGTAGGTTACACTTACTAATATTGAGAACTGCCAGTTATTACACCACGCATATATTTTCTGCAAATCCTCATTGATTTGTTCACAACTTCCGTGTGATACTACTTTCCTGTAGACTACAGCATCATCGGCAAACAGTCTAATGCCGCTGTCAGTACCATCAACCAGATCGTTTATGTAAATCGCAAAAAGCAGCGGACCTATGACGCTGCCCTGGGGCACACCTGAAGTTACTCTTGTTTCTGTTGAAGTCACCCAGTTCAGGACGGCATACTGCTCTCTGCCTGTTAGAAAACTTTCTATCCAACCGCATATGTCATCGGATAGACTTTATATAGCAAATATTAGCAGTTGTAAGAAAATTATAGTCTTTGACACCAATCTTGTTTCTGTAGTGTATTACGCTTATGCAACAGAACTACTTTAAGTCGATTTCGATTGTTTTCATACTGGCGAAAAATGAGCAGTTAAAACGGAACCACTAACAGCAAGTATGCCATGGATCATGAATGAAGCACATTCTCGCGATTTTCAATTTTCAAGAAGGGACGTCGAACAGATGTGCAGAACTATAGACCTATATCTCTAACGTCGATCAGTTGTAGAATTTTGGCACACGTATTATGTTCGAGTATAATGACTTTCCTGGAGACTAGAAATCTACTCTCTAGGAATCAGCATGGATTTCGAAAAAGACGGTCGTGTGAAACATAGCTCGCGCTATTCGTCCACGAGACTCAGAGGGCCATAGACACGCGTTCACATGTAGATACAGTTCCCCACAGTAGTTTAATGAACAAAGTAAAAGCATATGGACTATCAGACCAATTGTGTAATTGGATTGAGGAGTTCCTAGATAACAGAACGCAGCATGTCATTCTCAATGGAGAGAAGTCTTCCGAAGTAAGAGTGATTTCAGGTGTGCCACAGGGGAGTGTCATGGGACCATTGCTGTTCACAATATACATAAATAACCTGGTGGATGACATCGGAAGTTCACTGAGGCTTTTTGTAGATGATGCTGTGGTGTATCGAAAGGTTGTAACAATAGAAAATTGTACTGAAATGCAGGAGGATCTGCAGCGAATTGACGCATGGTGCAGGGAATGGCAATTGAATCTCAATGTAGACAAGTGTAATGTGCTGCGAATACATAGAAAGATAGATCCCTTATCATTTAGCTACAAAATAGCAGGTCAGCAACTGGAAGCAGTTAATTCCATAAATTATCTGGGAGTACGCATTAGGAGTGATTTAAAATGGAATGATCATATAAAGTTGATCGTCGGTAAAGCAGATGCCAGACTGAGATTCATTGGAAGAATCCTATGGAAATGCAATCCGAAAACAAAGGAAGTAGGTTACAGTACGCTTGTTCGCCCACTGCTTGAATACTGCTCAACAGTGTGGGATCCGTACCAGATATGGTTGATAGAAGAGATAGAGAAGGTCCAACGGAGAACAGCGCGCTTCGTTACAGGATCATTTAGTAATCGCGAATGCGTTACGGAGATGATAGATAAACTCTAGTGGAAGACTCTGCAGGAGAGATGCTCAGTAGCTCGGTACGGGCTTTTGTTAAAGTTTCGAGAACATACCTTCACCGAAGAGTCAAGCAGTATATTGCTCCCTCCTACGTATATCTCGCGAAGAGACCATGAGGATAAAATCAGAGAGATTAGAGCCCACACAGAAGCATACAGACAATCCTTCTTTCCACGAACCATACGGGACTGGAATAGAAGGGAGAACCGATAGAGGTACTCAGGGTACCCTCCGCCACACACCGTCAGGTGGCTTGCGGAGTATGGATGTAGATGTAGAGGTAGATGTACTTTATAGCACTCTAGTTTGAATTAACCAGCGTTCGAAGGTGTGTTTTTTTTTCGTTTGTACGACGTTCCGCGACTAACTTACAATGTTTTTCATGCATTCAGAATCAATTTTTCACTCTGGGGTGGAGTGCCCGCTGATGTGAAACTTCCTGGGAGACTAAAACTGTGTGCTGGGCCAAAACTTGAAACCGGGACATTTGCCTTTTACAGGCAAGTACTCTGATAACTGAGCTCATGACCCATACTCACAGCTTCGCTTCAGCCATTCAGTTCCATCCCATTCCCTCCGTCAGTACTGTCAACACATATGAGGAAATTGTGACAAAAAACAAAAACACCTACAGCCGTCCTTATGATTTTATTTTATTTTGTCACTACCAGTTTCGACGCTTCATTGCGTACTCTTCAGGCTGTTTTGACGCGGTACTGTTTGAGTTGATAGTTGGTGGTTTGGAGTGCTGACACATTATCTGCGAATCCAGTAATGCTGGCAACTGATGGGTTATACATGGGGATCGTATACCCTGTACCGCATCAAAACAGCCTAAAGATGACGCAATGAAGCGTCGAAACTGGTAGTGACGAAATAAAATAAAATCATAAGGACAGCTGTAGGTGTTTTTATTTTTTGTCAAGATAGTAAATGGCCGTCGTCCCAGAGACGTCCTGCTTAAAGGATGCACATACCAAAACATACGAGGAAAGTTCTACTTTCATTTCAGGCAGATTCTTCTTTTCTCATGTACAAATGTCCCATTACACAGACACAAATTTCCCACACTTTAGTTCGATCAGAAGGTGGCTGGTTTCTACACGCGCCTAGCGAAATGCGCACTTGTCGAGTCAGAATTATCCATCAGTCTGCAGTAGCTCCCTGATATTTACACTGCGCTTGTTTACTCAGTGAACTGCGAAGACAGGCGTATAATGCTAGAAGGCGGCAAAGTACCCAGTCACGCTTTGTGGAGACACCGCCTGCCGGTGGGGGCAGACAATTGCGCCGTGACGCCAAGCAACTGCGACAAACCGGCATGAAATAGCGTCTTATTGCACAGAATTACTTAAGACACCTGATTCAACTAGCCGCATTCCGATTTCCTAACGTAGACATAAATGTCAAGCAGTCTTAACAATAACGCTCTTGAACGGCGAACGATGCAACAAGCGTCGCTAAATTACTGTACACTAAAGGATCAGAAGTTTCCGGACATCCCTATGTAATGCGTAATTGAATGCTAGATGTCACGACAGGCTAGCCCGCCAGTATAACAGGAAGCAGATAGTGTCGTGTTCTCAGTACAGAACCAATAACAGCAGAATGGGGCGGTCAAAGAAACGCAGTAGTGACTTCGAATGGGGATTCCTCATTGGATGCCATCTGAGCAACAAATACATCAAAGACATTTCAACCCTTCTAAGGCTGCCAAAGTCGGCTGTTGGTGAAAAGAATGGTTCAAATGGCTCTGATCACTATGGGACTTAACATGTGAAGCCATCATTCTCCTAGACTTAGAACTAGTTAAACCTAACTAACCTAAGGACATCACACACATCCATGCCAGAGGCAGGATTCGAACCTGCGACCGTAGAAACTGCGCGATTCCGGACTGAAGCCCCTAGAAACTCTCGGCCACAGCGGCCGGCTTATTGGTCATGTGATTGTCAACTAGGAAATCGAATGAGCAGTCACAGCTAATCGAAACCAGATAGACCTCATGTACTGACGGACAGGTATCGTTGGGCATTGCAGAAGGTTGGTGTAAGAAATTGCATAAAATCGAGGGAAGGAAACACTCGAGAGTTCCAAAGTCCTGCCAGCAGACCAGCTAGCACATCGACGGTGCGTAGGGATTTAAAAAGAATCGAGTACAGTGGTACAGTTCCGCATTAGGCACACATTTCTTCGTGACGCTTGAGGTGGTGTAAACAGCGACGCCGCTAGAAACGAGCGATTTGAACTGATAAATTACGCTGTTCCCTGTTGCCACAGGGAACTTTCGTGTTTGACGTTTGCCAAGAGAAAATGTACCTGCCATCAGGTATTATGCCGACAGTAAAGTACGGAGCAGGTGGTGTTACGCTATGGGAGTTCTAGCTGGTTAAGATGTGGCCCCATTATTGCGCTTAAAAAAAACACTAAATGCGGGACGATATAAAAATACTTTACAGCACTTCGTACTTTAGAGGAACAATTCGGTGTTTGATTGATTGGTTGATTTTGGGGGAGGGAACCAAACAGCGATGCTCACATCCACCACCTGGGGAGTAAGTCCTCCCGTCCCGAGAATTTCGGCTCTTGCTTTGTGTGTGTCCGCTGCAGAGTATGCTTCACCTGTGTGGAGTGCATCCACTCACACCAAACAGGTTGATATTGCTATCAATGAGACCGTCCGAATCTTGTCGGGATGTATGAAGCCAACTCCAGTCGATAAAATCTACCCGATTGTTGGAATAGCTCCCCCCACTATTAGAAGGCCTCTTGCTGCTGAAGTAGGGAGGGCTGAGCAAACTTATGAACCCCGACATCCACTGCATGATCATCAGGCTGTAGTCCGTCGACTGAAGACGACAAAGAGGTTCATCGCCAGGACTCAACCACTAGAGGGAACACCAGAATCTAGCCGCATCACCAGGTGGAAGAGCAAGCTACCACCTGATATCCCTGTAAAGGAAGAGCTAGCTCCAAGTAATGACTTACCCTACCCTATTTGGAGATCGCTCAATCGTCTTAGGGTGGTTCCTCTAAGCAAGACCAACATGAGAAAATGAGGCATTCTTCCAGCTGATGGAGATACATCCTGCGAGCGCGGAACAACACAAGACCCAGCCCACTTGCTAATTTGTCCTCAACTTGAACAACCCTGCACAACACAGGACCTGATCGAGGGAACCAAAAAGGCCAACGGAGTTGCTACATTCTGGAAATGCTGACCGCGAGGTCATGGGTCCCATCGGATTAGAGAAGGCTGGGGAAGGATTCAGCCGTCGCCTTTCAAAGGAATCATCCCGGCATTCACATGAAGCGATTTATGCGGTACTCTGGTTTCTCGTGGACGGGGAATGTTCTCTGCCGTGAAGGTAGCGGGACAGCCTCCTGTTTATCCGGCTAAATGGTGCTGGTCTGGCCTGGAAGGTGAGTAGTTTCCACAGGATTCGCGGTGTATCGCTACAATGGGGACCGCGCCTTACTAACTGATCCAGTTCTTTATGATGATGATGGCGATGATGATGATGATGATGATGATGATGATGATGACGTCTGGATTGTGGGGCACTCAACTGCGCGGTTATCAGCGCCCGTACAAATTCTAACCTTTGCTCAGCCCAATCTCGCCACTTTCATGAATGATCATGAAATGATGAGCACAACACACACACCCAGTCATCTCGAGGCAGGAGAAAATCTCTGACCCCGCCCGGAATCGAAGCAGAACCCCGTGCTCGGGAGGCGAGAACGCAACCGCAAGACCACGAGCTGCGAACTCCAGTTCTTTAGTCCAGGCGACAGTTCGTTCCGTGTACAGCATCACTGTAGACGCAGATATGTGTGGGACAAGGTCCGAGATGAAATAACGGTGGCAGACTGAATTCCTCATCGCCATACAGGGCGAGCTCCTGAAGTGAAGGTACGCTCTATTATCGCGGACGTAACACGATGCCTCTGGTTCGCAGAAGCCCGTTATGTGAAGCGCAATTTATGACTTGTGAAGGCCAGAGAGAGATACCTAACTCCTGTGTCTGCAGAACCCTGTGTTTCATCAAGATAACGCAAGACCGCACTACTTATGCTGTCCTGTGTGTTCTACCGTTGCCCTGGCTAGCACGTCCTCGGGGTGTCTCACCCACTGGAAACAGCTGGTCATTCGTTGTGGAGAGACCAACCATCCTGTCACCATCCACTACTGTATTCTCGCACAGAGTTGAAATTACTTCTATTGACGAACCCGTCTCTCTCATTCAAGCTCAGTTTTACTCAATGCCCAACCGTTTATATTGTTGATAGAATTGACAGCGCTGTCCACTAAATGTGGTATCTTGTATAGCCCCAGTACATTAGCACTGATCGGCACTCTGGGACCCTTATCCACTAGGACAAAGAGAAGTGATGGACAAGATCCAACGAAGAGCAGCGCTTTCCGTCACAGGTGGTTTAGTCAGTGCGAGAACGTTGCAGTACTGCCCAACAAACCCCAGACCCTACACAAAGTAGTTCACTATTGAAACGCGAGAGAGTACGGTCCGCGAAGAGTTTAACAACACACTACTTTCTCCCAAATACGTCTCGGGAAATGACCACAGCGAGAAAATTACAGAAGGTTTACCGACAATCATTCTTCACACGCGCCATTCGCAGATGCAACAGGCAAGTTGGGATCAATCAATGGTACCAGAGGTATCCTACACCACATATCGTCAGGTGGTTTGCGGAGTACTGGTGTAGATTTAGGAATGACCTACAAATTTAACCGTGCACTCTTTCTACCAAATACGACAAACAGGGATAATTTACTCGAACCTTCATGCAAACTAAAACTTTGTCCTTGATCGGGTTTCAAACTTGGAACCTTTGCCTTTCGGTAAGTAGTGCTCAGCTGAGTACGACCCGTTCTTACAGTTTCATTTTCTCCTGGGCTATGGCCGAGTCATTTCTCCGCAATACCCTTTCTTCCAGGAGCCGTAGTCCGGCAAGATACGCAGAACTTCTCTGGAATCTGGGAGAAAAGGTACCGGGGGAAGTATACCTGTCATACTGGATCGGTGAGTCGTGCTTCCATGACTGGATGGGTAGAGCACTTTCTCACGAGAGACAAAGGTCCCAGGTTCGAGTCCTGGTCTGAAACATGGTTTCAAATCAGCGCACACTTCGCTGCAGAGTGAAAATTCATTTAGGGTATTTTGCTATTTCAATGGCAAGCAGCGTATTTTGCTTATTGCTATGTATAGTCCGAGTAGAGAGTCAGTCTGAGTTTGACGTTAGAGTAAGATGCTAGACAGAAGGGGGACGACAGGGTCGCTTCCACCTGCGCCAAGCCTCGCGCACGGTCCAGAGACGCAGCGGATGCACAAGCGCCTGTCAGGAATTGGGGTCGGAGGTGCCGCAGCGCGCCATCAGAGTCGGCGAGAAAGTCGATACGCAGCTCGACCCCGCCGGAGGTCGACCGCTCCGCCGTCGGCTCTCTTACTCTCAGCAGCCCTGCTGCCTACCTGGCGCAACTCCAAGCTAACGAACCTATAGGTTTGTCAAACTCTCTGTTTGCTAAAGAGGGGTTTGTCACAAGCGCGTGCAAATATACCAACCCAGTTTGTCAAGTCTAACCTCGCTTTCGAAGCGGGTGTCACGCTGTGAGTATCGTGTGGCGAAGTATGTAGACACAAGTGGGTAATGTACGAGATGCAATGCAACACACAAAATTTATATCTTCCAAATCTCCTCGAGTATCTGGCATGCAACTTGCTATTGTTTGACAAACGCTTGCGTAAACGGTCAAACTTGTTTGTCAAATCGATAGTTAACAAAAATTTCTCTCAAACACGCCAAAAATAGTCTATGATTGACAAAGACGTCAACCAGAGCGGCGCACTGCCAAATAATTTGACAAATACATGAAGTTTGACAGACCTATCGTCTACTTGGGCATCAACACAGTACATGGACAACTGCCACTCGGCATTCGCAGCTATTCCATCAAAAGACGTGTTATTGCTATAGAGGATCGATGCCTGTTGCAGGGAGTGGCAACTGACGCTCAGCATAAACAAACGTAGCGTACTGTGCATAAACAGGCAGGAAAGTCCATTATTGTATGATTAAGAAATTGTTCAAATTGCTCTGAGCACTATGGAACTCAACATCGGAGGTCATCAGTCCCCTAGACCTAGAACTACTTAAACCTAACTAACCTAAGCACATCACACACATCCATGCCCGAGGCAGAATTCGAACCTGCGACTGTAGCAGCAGCGTGGCTCCGGACTGAAGCGCCTAGAACCGCTCGGTCACAGCGGCCGGCTACTAGTAATTTGTAATAACATATTCTTGTTTTTAAAGGTGGTTGCATGAGTAGGACAATAAAATAATGTGTTCATCAATGTTAACACTAATCGCGTACAGATGTCCTGTAAACTGACTCGGTCCACATCATTTCGATAAAAGAGTCTTTCATGTGATCTATGGAACACTTAGCTTAAAAATTTTAAAAATTAAATAAAAATAAAAACTTATATTGTGGCAGAGCACATGTATACTGTACCAGAGCAGCGTGGATATCTGTCATGGAGGTTGTCCTGACTAAGCAGTGCGAATACAGTTCGTATACCGAAAAACATTTAGCTGTGCGATTAACTTGCGCTTGACAAGACAAGGAACATTTCTGTCAAGCAGTAGATGAATCATGAACATTAATACTCTTTGGAAAACTCAGGACTAAACGCTATGAGCGCAGCGTTTGTTACAGAAGAATGGCTGCGCTTTGTGAATTGCCTAACGTAGTTAAAATGCGCGTGGCATTAGGATTACCAGACAGCGCTTTTAGGACGCAAACAGCCTCTTCAGTTATGAAGTCAGTACCCCTGCAATCCCGTTATCTCACGCTGCTTTTGTACGCTTTGACAGCTGGTGAAAGCAACAGGCGTTCAAATCGCTACGCTTATGTAACGCGGCTCCCCGGTAAGTTGGCTGAACAGTAGCTACGCAGGCAGGCTGATGGAAACTTAGTAGCTTGCTATTACACTACCAGCGAGAAATTCGCACAAAACAGTCATCGCAAGTGAGACGCCCGGTGCATACATCTACACCTGTATCTATCTGGATACCCTGCACATTTAAGTGTCTGGTGGAGGGTTTATCGAACCACCTTCACACTTCACTATTCTTCCAATCTCGTACAAAGCGCGGAAAAAAGGAACACCTATATCTTTCCGTGCGAGCTCCTATTTCTCTTATTTTATCATGGTGATCGTTTCGCCCTATGTAGGCCGCATTCGGAGGAGAAAATTGGTGATTGAAATTTTGTGAGAATATTCTGCCGCAACGAAAAACGCCTTTCTTTTAATGATTTCCAGCCCAAATCCTGTATCATTTCAGTAGCACTCTCTGCCCTATTTCGTGATAACACAAAACGTGCTGCCCTTCTTTGAACTTTTTCCATGTACTCCGTCAGTCCTATATGGTATGGATCCCACAGCGCGCAGCAGTTTTCTAAAAGAGGACAGACAAGCATAGTGTAGACAGTCCCCTTAGTAGACCTGTTACATTTTCTAAGTGTCCAGGCAATAACACGCAGTCTTAGCTTAGCCTTCAAAATGGTTCAAATGGCTCTGAGCACTATGGGACTCAACTGCTGAGGTCATTAGTCCCCTAGAACTTAGAACTAGTTAAACCTAACTAACCTAAGGACATCACAAACATCCATGCCCGAGGCAGGATTCGAACCTGCGACCGTAGCGGTCTTGGGGTTCCAGACTGCAGCGCCTTTAACCGCACGGCCACTTCGGCCGGCGGTTAGCCTTCCCCACAACATTTTCTGTGTGTTCCTTCCAATTTAAGTTGTTCGCAAGATCAGCTAATAAGCTACTTTTACGAGGTGCATTCAAGTTCTAAGGCCTCCGGTTTTTTTTCTCCGGACTGGGAAGAGATAGAAACATGCACATTGTTTTAAAATGAGGCCGCGTTCATTGTCAATACGTCCCAGAGATGGCAGCACCATACGGCAGATGGAATTTTACCACCAGCGGCGAGAATGAGAACTGTTTTAAATACTTAAAATGGCTACGTTTTCCTTACTTGAACAGCGTGCAATCATTCGTTTTCTGAATTTGCATGGTGTGAAACCAATTGAAATTCATCGACAGTTGAAGGAGACATGTGGTGATGGAGTTATGGATGTGTCTAAAGTGCGTTCATGGGTGCGACAGTTTAATGAAGGCAGAACATCGTGTGACAACAAACCGAAACAACCTCGGGCTCGCACAAGCCGGTCTGACGACATGAAGGGGAAAGTGGAGGGAATTGTTTTGGGGGATCGCCGAATGACTGTTGAACAGATCGCCTCCAGAGTTGGCATTTCTGTGGGTTCTGTGCACACAATCCTGCATGACGACCTGAAAATGTGAAAAGTGTCATCCAGGTGGGTTCCACGAATGCTGACGGACGACCACACGGCTGCCCGTGTGGCATGTTGCCAAGCAATGTTGATGTGCAACGACAGCATGGATGGGACTTTCTTTTCGTCGGTTGTGACAATGGATGAGACGTGGATGCCATTTTTCAATCCAGAAACATAGGGTCAGTCAGCTCAATGGAAGCACACAGATTCACCGCCACCAAAAAAATTTTCGGTAACCGCCAGTGCTGAAAAAATGATGGTGTCCATGTTCTGGGAAGCGAGGGCGTAATCCTTACCCATTGCGTTCCAAAGGGCACTGCGGTAACAGGTGCATCCTATGAAAGTGTTTTGAAGAACAAAATCCTTCCCGCACTGCAACAAAAACGTCCAGGAGGGACTGCGCGTGTGCTGTTTCACCAAGACAACGCACCCGCACATCGAGCTAACGTTACACAACAGTTTCTTCGTGATAACAACTTTGAAGTGATTCCTCATGCTCCCTACTCACCTGACCTGGCTCCTAGTGACTTTTGGCTTTTTCCAACAATGAAAGACACTCTCCGTGGCGGCACATTCACCAGCCGCTGCCATGGAATCATGGCGTCAGCGTTGTGAAAAATGTGTACGTCTGCAGGGCGATTACGTCGAGAAGTAACGCCAGTTTCATCGATTTCGGGTGAGTAGTTAATTAGAAAAAAAAATCGGAGGCCTTAGAACTTAAATGCACCTCGTAAATCATGGTAATTCAGTCGGACAATTATACAAACAACTGTTCATTTTTATGCCCAAACATGTTTCACCACATTTACGCTATTATCAGTGAATACAATTATTCAGGTATGTTCAGTGTAAATACCTATCTCCTTCTTCCTTCAAACGTTAAGCATTTGTCTGTTACTTCCTCCTTTTAGTGCCTATATGTCTGTGGTTACTTTCAATTTGATTTCTTCTCCACCTCTTTCTTGGTCTACCTATTGATCTCTTTCCTACTGCTCGACAGTTCATCATACTAGATAATTACTTTGTGGATTTCATGTACATTCATTCTTGTGACATGTCTCAATTTATTTCAATACTCCTTGATCTGTTTATTCTGACTGATGAGTTCCTTTTCATTTCAGACAGTTTATATTCAGCTACTCCTCTTACAGACCACACTCTGGCAATTTTAATTCGTCGTTCAATGACCAAGTCTCACTGCCGAAAGTATAGATGGTATTACAACTGCTTGGTAGAACGTTGTTGGAGTTTTTTTCCTCACCTTTTTATTCAGTGTTCTGTGTTTTGAGTAACCGTACTTGGAAACGAATATTTGTCATCAAAACATGCTTGCCTATTGTGGAAATTACTTTATTCTTTAGAATCTTAGGCTCTGTGGGACCTTTATTGCATTCTTATAGTAGAGCTTGCCGTCTGCAACGCAATGGTCTACTGTGAGGTACGTTGTAGATGGCGAGCTACAGGGAGTGCACAAAAGCACGGAATCATGAAAAACACAACACATTACCATGCCTATTAAGGTGTAGAGAACCCGTTGGCACTCAAAACAACTTCCAGTCGTCTCGCGATGGTTAAACACAGGTTCCAAGGAAAGCTTAGAGCATTCTACATGCAAAATAGTGACAAATTCAGGTAACGATGGTAGAGGTAGATAGCGATCACACATCCTTCTGTCCAGAGTAGGCCACAAAGGCTCAATAACATTTGCCTTCTGGTGACAATGTAAGTAGGCTGTTTAGGTTTGTTATGTTGGTAACGCCAAATAGCGCTCTGTATGAAAATCACTTACTGTGCTGTGTGCAGTCTGTGGTTGGTTTCCATTGTTGGAATATTCGCTACTGTAGTGTTGGACAGTAGGATGTGAACAACGCGTAGCGTTGCGCAGTTGGAGGTGAGCCGCAAGCAGTGGTGGATGTGGGGGGAGAGATGACTTTTGAGAGCGGACGATATGGACGTGTGTCCGTCGGAAAAACGAAATTTGTAAGACTGGATGTCATATATATATATATATATATATATATATATATATATATATATATATATATAATCTTTTGAACACTATTAATGTAATTACATTGTTTGTTCTCAATCAAAATCTTTCATTAGCTAACTATGCCTATCAGTAGTTAGTGCCTTCAGTAATTAGAATCTTTTATTTAGCTGGCAGTATTGGCGCTCGCTGTGGTTTGAGTAACGAAGTTTTTTGTGAGGTAAGTGATTCATGGAGGGTATAAGTTATTGTTAGTCAGGGCCATTCTTTTGTACGGATTATTGAGTCAGATTGCGTTGCGCTAAAAATATTGTGTGTCAGTTTAGTGTTGATCAGAATAAGTAAAGAGAGAAATGTCTGGGTACGTTCAGTTTTGCTCAGCTGTTTGGAAAATCAAATAACGTAAGAGCTTTACCGGCACAGTAATTCATAATTTTCTAAGGGGATGTTTCAACAGTGGTGGCCAGAGAGGATGCGACGCTTCGTCCTTACGGTCACAAAACAAGTCCTAGTCGATGCGAGCCATGTGAACAGCGGACCTGTCGTCTTGGGACGCAGCATCCTTATTGGGGGACAAACATTTTACCATGGAACGGGCCTAATCGGCCAAAAATGTCTCATATTCTTTGGCAGTAATGCGACATTGCAGAGTAGCCGTATGGGGCCGACGGAATACCACGATATGACTGCCCAATTAATCACCGAACCACCGTCATGTTCCACTCTTGGGACGAAAACTCGTTAGAAGTTGGAAAGCGTGTGAAACAAACCTCGTCCGATCAAATCGCATTCTTCCATTGCTCCATAGCCCAGGTTTTATAGCTTCGGCAGGTTTTCCTGTTACGAAAATGTGCATCATTAATGATTGGTTTTGGAATTCCGCCGGCAGGAGTGTCCGAGCGGTTCTAGGCGCTTCAGTCTGGAACCGCGCGACCTCTACGGTCACAGGTTCGAATCCAGCCTCGGGCATGGATGTGTGTGATGTCCTTAGGTTAGTTAGGTTTAAGTAGTTCTAAGTTCTAGGGGACTGGTGACGTCAGGTGTTAAGTTCCATAGTGCTCAGAACCATTTCAACCATTTTGTTATCGTCGTATTTTTCGTCATAATGCTGTTCAATGGCCGTTCGTCACGATCACTCGACACACAATTTCGCCCGTGTTGTGACTTAGCGGATGATGTTTTTCCGCTTTCCTTGTATGCGGGATAAATCTTCGATATGGTGCCTCCTGAAACAGCAAACACTTGCCATTCCCGTCTGAAGATGGCTAGTAAGTAACTTGATGAATCTTTGGCGGAGAACGATGCAGTTACTCGGTTCTCAACCCGAGAAGATTTAATCATAGAGCCCGCAGCTCGTGGTCGTGCGGTAGCGTTCTCGCTTCCCACGCCCGGGTTCCCGGGTTCGATTCCCGGCGGGGTCAGGGATTTTCTCTGCCTCGTGATGGCTGGGTGTTGTGTGCTGTCCTTAGGTTAGTTAGGTTTAAGTAGTTCTAAGTTCTAGGGGACTGATGACCATAGATGTTAAGTCCCATAGTGCTCAGAGCCATTTGAACCATTTAATCATAGAGATTCGCCGTGAAATCCTGCAGTCTCAGTTTTATAGAAGTCTGCGAATTGTGGAAATGAGACGAGACTTGGGTGCCAGGCAGGTATTCACTTAGTGGGATGTGGGAAACCGCCTAAAACCACAACCAAGCTGGCCAGTACATCGAATCTCGACGTTAATCAGCTGGGCAGATTCGATCCGGGGCCAGTGCCCCATCCCGTCCTGGAAGCGGCGCTTTTACACGCACGGCTATTCGGACAGGTAACTCGAGCGGACTATAAAAAAAAAAGTCATTGAACATGTCTAGTTTTGTATCTATAAAACAGCAATTGCGGGAAATGTTACTCTTCTGCTTTCATCTCAAGAAATCTGCTCCGAGACGTCGTCGTTTGCTAGTTAAACTGAATCGCGTTATTAAAGGCAAACACCTGCTGTATGCTCAGATACATGACAAAGTCACTCTGCTTCGTGACAGGGCCAAACTACTTGTTGCAGACCGAGCGGAGGAAACACTGAAGAGCCTTTGATGGGGTATCTTACCTCACCCACCATATTAACCATAAATCACCGCTTCCGATTATCATTTCTTCCGACCCACGCAGCATGGGCTTTCTGGACAACAAGTCAGTCCTTTGAACGATCTCGAAAGTTGTGTCCATGAGCGGGTCACCTCAAAAGGACCTGAATTTTTGTTATGTGGCGTCCATTTCTAATCCGAAACGTCGGAAAAGGTTGTAGCTACCTAAGAACTCTACATTCAGTAAGTTACCTTACACCATTCTGTTAAAATAAACGTGTGATTTCTGTCCCCAAACGAGAGAATTAATTCAAGTAACCAATAGGTCCCGTTACGCTTTCTCGGGGCACATGTTCTAGACTTAGCCCCCACTGGAATCTAATTAACACACGTACGTTCGTCGTCCTCTGGAGAAAACAGTACTGGAACGGAGGAGTTGCTTCCCTCCTTTTGTGAACACTCTGGGAATCGAGACTGGATCCTCCAGAGTCCCGTTACGGAGAGCCGCAACAGCGTACGTATTCCGGGTAGGTGAGGCTCCCTTAACGCGCCTGTGCGGCATTCCTGAGGCTTTCTCGAGTCATCCGGCGTCTCTTTCTCTCTCTCTAGGGGAATCTTCAGTACGCTGGTGCGATTCGTGAGTCAACTGCAAAGCGGGGAGAACTCCTGCTAGCTGTCTAGCAGAGCAGTGGCCCCACACTTGGGGCTACTTCCGCAACGGAGGTCGTAAAGGCAGCACGCGGCTGATTCATTACATCCATTGAGGATGACGAACTGTAACTGCGATTTAAATTGACAGTTTATGCAGGTACCACTGAACGTCCTTCCACCCCGCCCCCAAACCCGCGACTCTTTTAAAGAATTTTTTCAAGCATCTTTATGACGTGATAGCTCCTGCACTATGTTTCGTACAATGTCATAATTTTTCCAGGTACATTCAACATTGTATCTAGATACTGTCCGTAAACTGTGTCGCGAATACAGTTCTTAGTAAGTAATAAATTAATACGTCATGCTTGACGTTGAAGTTATGATAAACCTGTTTCCTTTTATAGTTTTGTGTGGGTGTCAGCGAGAAAAACTTCTGCAAAGGTTTTAATGATGTGTAAAGTTTGTTGGAAGTCGTTAAGAGCTCTCATTCTAAAATACCGGATGAAGGAGGAGGAGATTAGTGTTTAACGTCCCGTCGACAACGAGGTCACTAGAGACGGAGCGCAAGCTCGGGTTAGGGAAGGATGGGGAAGGAAATCGGCCGTGCCCTTTCAAAGGAACCATCCCGGCATTTGCCTGAAAGGATTTAGGGAAATCACGGAAAACCTAAATCAGGATGGCCGGAGACGGGATTAATACCAGATGAATATAGTATGTGTGGTGTCACCGCCAGACACCACACTTGCTAGGTGGTCCATTAGTACATGTCGGACCCGCGTGTCGCCACTGTCAGTGATAGCAGACCGAGCGCCACCACACGGCAGGTCTAGAGAGACGTACTAGCACTCGCCCCAGTTGTATGGACGACGTAGCTAGCGATGCACACTGACGAAGCCTCGCTCATTTGCAGAGCAGATAGTTAGAATAGCCTTCAGCTAAGTCAATGGCTACGACCTAGCGCCATTAGCAGTATATTGCCTGAATCTACAGAGTCTCGCTTGTATCGTCAATAGCGATGTACAACAAGGATGGATTAAAGTTAAGTATTCCAGCAGCTACGTACTTTTCTTTATAGCATTCATTACGTATCCTGTTTCAGACCTATCTCTAGCCTGCGTGAGTTTAACGCGTGCCTTTCGGCTACTTCCGAGTGGCGTGGCTGTCTTACTACACCACAACAGTATGAGTAATTTCTGAGTTGTAAGTTACGCTGCCCCTACACATAGTATGCACAGTTTCTAAATTTGACTTACTCTGTTAAATCCTTAACAGCATATTAACTTTTAAATATAGTCAGTAATTGTATAGGGTGTAGCTGCCCCTACCTATGGGTTTTATGCAACCCACAACGCCTTCAAAGAACGCGCCAAATATTTTCATATTCTCTCACTCCCTATGCGTAATCTTTTAGCCCTACAGAAAAAAAATTAACAGGGACTTTTTTGTAGAAAATTTAATGTACTTGAATTTTATAGTGAGATACGTTTTCGCTAGAGGACATAGTTTTTGAATTATTCAAGGTGCAGGAGTTACCCTCAAATGCGTTTTTCTTGAATAATTCGAAAACCATAGATTCCAGCGAAAACGTATCCCAGTACACAATTTAACTAAATCAAATTTCCTATAGAAAGGTCTTATTCATTTTTTTCTGTAAGACTAACAGTTTGCGCATAGCGAGCGAGATAACATGAAAATCTCACACATGGTTTTTGAAGGCGCTGCTGGTTAAATAAAGCCCATTGGTTGGGCCAGCTGAATCACCCTGTATGAAATTCTGAAAGCCAAATTTTTGTCGCCTCTGGTAGCTCTTAGACAGGCATCTTGAACTTGGACTGCTTGACCATAGGCGTTTAGTAACATAGGCCACATGCAAGCAGCCACTTTTTAATTTTGATACGGTTCGTCAAGTGCCTTGCCGTAGAGGTAACACCGGTTCCCGTCAGATCACTGAAGTTAAGCGCTGTCGGGCTGGGATAGCGCTTGGATGGGTGACCATCCGGTCTGCCGAGCGCTGTCGGTAAGCGGGGTGCACTCAGCCCTCGTGAGGCGAACTGAGGAGCTACTTGAGAAGTAGCGGCTCCGATCTCGTAAACCGACAATCGGGCGGGAGAACGGTGTGGTGACCACATGCCCCTCCATATCCGCATCCAGTGACGCCCGTGGTCGAGGATGACACGGCGGCCGGTCGGTACCGTTGGGACTTCCAAGGCCTGATCGGACGGAGTTTACTTTTTAGTTTTGTTTATTTTCTGCACCATTGGCTGGTTCAAATGGCTCTGAGCACTATGGGACTTAACTTCTGAGGTCATCACTCCCTCAGAACTTAGAACTACTTAAACCTAACCAACCTAAGAACAGCACACACATCCATGCCCGAGGCAGGATTCGAACGTGCGACCGCAGCGGCAGCGCGGATACAGACTGAAGCGCCTAAGTTCTGCACATTTATGTAATCAAAACAGTTGCTTTTATGCAAGTACAATTTACATATACAAAAGTAAAAAAACCTATACAACTACTGTTGTTATTTTGTACGAAGCAGAACGTTCATCATCATGATCAGAGGCAGAGATTCTCGTTGTTACTGATAAATGCGAAAGTTGTTTATGAATAGGATAAACTTGTTTCTTCTAAGTTCGACGAAGTATTGAAGCGATATTTGATATATTTTTGTTTTGCAGTGTTCTTTTAATTTTACCTTTTTGTTGAGGAAATTGAGTTTTGTAGTGCAATATGATAAAACTGTACACTTTATTTTTAGAACAACGCCCTTTGCTTCGCATTAAAAAATCAACAATTGTAGAGTAAACCGAGAATTAAACATCGAAAGTTTCAATTTTTCTGTAAGTACTGTTCAGGTACAGACGGGAGGGTAACTATGTAGAACAAAAATTTTCGGTAGGTTGTATTGTATTGTATGTTAACCGGGGACCTAGAAACAACGGAGAGGCTCCGTCCCCGCCGTAGCCTCAGTGGTACACAACCCCACAACAGGCTACAGCAGTCCACTCACCCCTCCGCCGCCCCACACCGAAACCAAGGTTATTGTGCGGATCGGCCCCCAAGTGGACCCCCCGGGAACGTCTCACACCGGGCGAGTGTTCAAATGCCTCTGAGCACTATGGGACTTAACTTCTAAGGTCATCAGTCCCCTAGAACTTAGAACTACTTAAACCTAACTAACCTAAGGACATCACAAACATCCATGCCCGAGGCAGGATTCGAACCTGCGACCATACATAGTGGAAAAAATCATTGTGGATACGTGACGTATTACATATAAGTAGCGGCCGCTTGGGTCACAGTGCGTATCACAATTAATAGCGAAAGCTGACACGGGTGAAAGGACTGTATTGTATTGTATGTTAACCGGGGACCTAGAAACAACGGAGAGGCTCCGTCCCCACCGCAGCCTCAGTGGTCCACAGCCCCACGACGACTACCGCAGTCCACTTCACCCCACCGCAGTCCACTTCACCCCTCCGCCGACCCACACCGAACCACTCTTTCAGGGTTACTGTGCGGTTCGGTCCCCGGTGGAACCCCCCCCCCCCCCCTCCCCCTCCCCACAGGGAACGTCTCACACCAAATGTGTTACCCCCAATGTTTGCGTGATAGAGTAATGGTGTTGTACGCGTACGTGGAGAACTTGTTTGTGCAGCGATCGCCTGCATGGTGTAGCTGAGGGAAACAACCTGCATTCGCCGAGGCAGATGGAAAACCGCCTAAAAACCATCCGCAGAGCCGGCCGGTGTGGCCGAGCAGTTCTAGGCGCTTCAGTCTGGAACCGCGCGACCGCTACGGTGGCAGGTTCGAATTCTGCCTCGGGCATGGATGTGTGTGATGTCCTTAGGTTAGTTAGGTTTAAGTAGTTCTAAGTTCTGGGGGACTCATGACCTCAGCTGTTAAGTCCCATAGTGCTCAGAGGCATTTGAACCATCCAGAGACTGGCCAGCTCACCGGACCTCGACACAAATCCGCCGGGCGGATTCGAACTGGGGACCAGGCGCTCCTTCCCAGTCCGGTTCCGTAGGTTACTTTTATATATGTTTACTCAGTTTGTAAACAGTTCACCGTTTCCGGTCTTTTTGGGACATCGAGTAAGATGGTTCAAATGGTTCAAATGGCTCTGAGCACTATGGGACTTAACATCTATGGTCATCAGTCCCCTAGAACTTAGAACTACTTAAACCTAACTAACCTAAGGACATCGAGTAAGACATGCGTACATTAAGAAAGTGATCGTTATGAGGTATGTACGGTAGGTATGCAACACACCCAACGTACAGGTAACGCGAGTACGATCTTAACTGACCGAAACTACAAGAAAACTTACGTGATCTGTGCTTACAGTAGTTTTACAACTTTACGAATAACTATTTCAGACGGCTTTAATAAATATTGACTGCCAACGGCGTTGCCGCAGTGGATCGGTGACCATCCGGTCTGCCGAGCGCTGTCGGTAAGCGGGGTGCACTCAACCCTCATGAGACGAACTTAGGAGCTACTTGAGAAGCAGCGGCTCCGGTCTCGTAAACCGACAATCGGCCGGGAGAACGGTGTGGTGACCACATACCCCTCCCTATCCGCATCCAGTGACGCCCGTGGGCTGAGGATGACACGGCGGCCGGTCGGTACCGTTGGGCCTTCCAAGGCCTTTTCGGACGGAGTTGACTTTTTAGTTTTGTTTATTTTCTGCACCATTCGCTGGTTCAAATGGCTCTGAGCACTATGGGACTTAACATCTGTGGTCATCAGTCCCCTAGAACTTAGAACTACTTAAACCTAACTAACCTAAGGGCACCACACACATCCATGCCCGAGGCAGGATTCGAACCTGCGACCGTAGCAGTCGCGCGGTTCCGGACTGAGCGCCTAGAACCGCGAGACCACCGCGGCTGGCTCCAAATTTGTGCCGCACAGTTTGTTATGGAACTTTTATAAGCCTGTGTGCTTGTTGACTGGATATGCTACTGTCCTTTTCGTGGACGATGGAGGAAATGTGGCTTTTAATAGAGCTAACGCGGGAATTTTACGCGCGCCCGTTGAGTAAACAGTGTGATTTACAACCTGGCAACATCCCACAACTGCCACTGGAGTGCGTTGCTATCGCGTATACCACGTTGGGGCCCACGTACCGTGTGCACAAGTCGCATCGTTCCTGAGCGTTCAGCAGCACGTTGAACTTGGCACGCTCAACGTTGACGTACGTCGGCACGGTCCGTATGCCGACGGCGTAAGTGTGGTGGATTAGGCGAGAAGTGTGCGTTGCCCGTGTTTCTGGTGGTCCCCACGGTGGCGCAACTAACGTCATCAGTCGTTTGTGTGATGAGGATTCTCCTTTTCTACGAGGCGACGACATCTGAGCAATTAGTGCGGCTCACGACACCGCTCGTCTTCCCTGCCCGGAGCACCTGGCAGCTGCATTTCCCGTAGAAGCGGCCGGCCAGAGCGAGCAGTGAAAGTGCTGGCCAATTAGAGGCGCGCTTAATTCCCGCATCAATTAGCCGGGGCCAAGCGCGGACGGCGTGGTTCGCACGCGCCTCTCCACTAGGAGCCTGGAGGTTCCGCGACACATCTGGCTACACACACATACAATCTGTGGACCTGCAGCGTGCGAACGGCGTGGGACCTGGCTGGCCTCCTGGAGGCAACGTAGCGGGAAAGTTTTCGGGGAGAAAGTTGTCGCCGCGCTCATTACGTGCCGAGGGACCGGCGGGAGGCACATAATAAGCGTCGGCGACTGGGAAGGCTCGTGGACACGGTCCGGCGAGACGGCGGCAGAAGCGGAGTTTGGAAGATAGAAAAATACTTAGTCGATTCTCAGGCGTGGATGCATTAACTACTGCAAGGGGGAGGCCGGAAATTCCCCGTAATTTGCCACTCTTTGTGTCCCCTCCCCCCCCCCCCCCCCCCACACTCCTTCACCCCCCACCCAAAAAAAAAAAAAAAAAAAAATATTTTTGTGGTCATCCGCACTTTTAACATGCCCCAGATGTGTACGAAGTAAATAAAAACTATGTTTTCATATTCGCTGTTAACCGCAGAAATTATTTATTTCACAATTGCAATATCGACCTTTTGGGCCATTTTCAAGTGGCACTGCAAAAGATTTCGCTTCAGCAGACGTCAGAATTTAAAATTTTCAGAGACGTATAGATGTCATCGTCAAAAAGCAACCGCCTTGCCACGTTAGAAAGACCGGTTCCCGCACAATCACCGAAGTTAAGCAACGTTGGGCTTGGTTATGACTTAGATGGGTGACCGTACGGAAAAAAGGGGTGCCATTGGCTGACGGACACGCAGGTCACCGAAGTGGCGCCCAATTGAAAGACTTGCATGTGTGCCACACGGTATTATTATTATCATCAAAAATAAGCATTTTCACTGTAGAAATACAGTAACATCATACGAGTGTGAAAAACTGTGTATCGCAAAGGCTTATTTTTAACGATGATATGTACACGTGTCAGAGGACACTAGTGTCACATCTGATGCAGCAAATTCTTTGCAGTCCATCTGAAAGTGGCCCAAAGGCATACATTAGAATTGTAAAATAAATAATTTCTACAGTCAACGACGAATATGATGACCTTTAAAAAATTCTACACGACTGTAAACCCCGCCCATGAGAAGTTAATCAAAAATGATATTGTTACTCATAATAAATTGAGGATGAGTCCTGTTGTGGGTTGGCAGGAGAGCCAACACCGTTTTACTAGAGAAAGCCGAAAGGCACGCGTTTTAGCTCACGCAGGCCGGCGTGAGGTCTGGAACAGGACAAGGAAATTAGAATTTAGAAAAACGGACGTAGATGGTGGAATACTTAACTTTAATCCGTTAATGAAGAACGTCAGTCTTGACGGTACATTATTACAGTATCAATAGTAACTGGTAATGGCGCCTTGCTAGGTCGTAGCAAATGACGTAGTTGAAGGCTATGCTAACTATCGTCTCGGCAAATGAGGGCGTATTTTGTCAGTGAACCATCGCTAGCAAAGTCGGTTGTACAACTGGGGCGAGTGCTAGGAAGTCTCTCTAGACTAGACTTGCCGTGTGGCGGCGCTCGGTCTGCAATCACTGATAGTGGCGACACGCGGGTCCGACGTATACTAACGGACCACGGCCGACTTAAAGGCTACCACCTAGCAAGTGTGGTGTCTGGCGGTGACACCACAAGTCCGCCTTTCTCCAAGTAAACAAATTATTGTTTTAACATCAACTCATTATTTTCTTCAAGCTCAGACGCTGATCTCAATACTTCAGTACGATAAAGTTGTTGTTTACAGTCCGAAAAACTGGCTTGGTGCCGCTCTCCATGCTACTCTAAACTGTGCAAACCACTTCATCTCCAAATAGCTACTGCAAGCTACATCCTTCTGAATGTGCTTACTGTATTCATCTCTTGACCTCCCTGTACGTTTTTTACCCCCGACAATTCCCACTAGTACTAAACTGGTCATCCCATGACGTCTCATAATGTGTTCTATCAACCGACCCCTTCTTTTAGTCAGGTTGTTCCACAAATGCATATCCTCCCCAATTCCATTCAGTACCACCTCATCAGTTATTCCATCTACCCATCTAATCTTCCTCATTCTTCTACACTACCACATTTCGAATAGATCTATCACACTGATCAAACGTCATGTCACAGTGCATGGGGGCTTAATTAAATATATGATGCAAATATTTCTCAATCTTTGGCGCTGTGACTCAGTGTAGCCACCTTTCAACAGTTTTACATAATAACGGTTCCACAATCATACCCGGTTGTAAGTAATCATGTACACTGGCCGTAATTATGACACACATTCCAATCTAAGTCAGGCATGTACAAGCATTAGTTTAACTGACGCCACTGCTTCCAGATCCATACAGCTAACCTTGGTTTACGTCGTTCTGGGTAGGCAAGGTCCTCTATTTATTGCCCATATGTAAAAAATTAGTCAAGCGAGAAAATTTTATACATAAAAAGGCATGGAATTCAAACAGTAATTATAATAAAACAAAATTTTGTCTGGAGGTAAACAATTCAAAAAAAAATCATTATGAGAAGCGTATACGTAAAAAAAGTTTAGTTTAATCTTTTCTGTTGTACGTATAGGCAATAAAAGCAGAGGGCGTTGACTATGCAGTATGACGTAATGTTATATTTGTCACAATGGTTTTTTGAATTGTTTATTTCCAGACAAAATTGTGTTTTATTGTAATCAGTCTTTGATTTCCCTGTACTTTTATGTATAAAAAAATTTTACCATAACCCATTCTTTTACACATGGGTAATATGCAGAGGGCGCAGGCTATCCGGTATGACGTACACAGAGGTCAGCTGTATGGACTTCTGAGCAGCGGCCTCAGTTAAGCTAATGCTTGTACATGGCTAAGTTGGAATGGAATGTGTGTCGCTATTATTACATTTACTCTACATGATTACATGTAACACTATGCAATTGTGGAACTGTAACTGGTTACATTTGTGACATAGCGTTTGGACATCTGCTCTATCTATGCGTGATTCTTGTATTATTTGTACTACTTATAGTACTAATGATAGTTGCGCTGTCATCTGAAATCTAGATTTGCAAGCCTATAAAAAAGATCGAAGCTGAGCTTCTTGTGCTCCTGCACAGAATTTTGCACTCAGTGAAATATTGGAAGAGCTGGTAAGCCGACCTGTTTGTTATCCCAGTGTTGCGGAGCACTAGCGACGTTCATCCAGTCATCCAGACTGGTAAGATGGCCCATCAAATGAATGCGAAGCGCTTCCTCGGAATTACAACATACCTGCAAGCAGAAGGAAACGGTGTTAGATATCTGATGTTGCAAGCAAGACAGAGATTGCATGAAATGTACAGTTCTACAGATGGAAATTATCAACTGTGGTGTTAGCTGAAGAAATTGGACGCCCTTTTGATCATATACACTGCCTTCATATAAGAGATACACTGCTAGTTCTGCATACGACAAAAACAAGCCAAGGTCCGTGGTACACGAGTAACTAACGAAGTCGGATAACAAAAGAACTCGATACAGTTAAAAATAGGTGAATGAAAGGAAGTTGCTGAAAATAAATGTAACGTACATTCAGTGTCAAACAAGTAACGATGCGTCCTCACGGCTGTTCTCCAGTGAAATAATGTCCCTGTTTCAAAAACTGCGTAATCATTCAATATCTCTCACGTAAGAATATATATATCATCATCATCATCATTTAAGACTGATTATGCCTTTCAGCGTTCAGTCTAGAGCATAGTCCCCCTTATAAAAATTCCTCCATGATCCCCTATTCAGTGCTAACATTACTGTCTCTTCTGATGTTAAACCTATTACTTCCAAATCATTCTCAACCGAATCCAGGTACCTTCTCCTTGGTCTACCCCGACTCCTCCTACCCTCTACTGCTGAGCCCATGAGTCTCTTGGGTAACCTTGCTTCCCCCATGCGTGTAACATGACCCCACCATCTAAGCCTGTTCGCCCTGACTGCTACATCTATGGAGTTCATTCCCAGTTTTTCTTTGATTTCCTCATTGTGCACACCCTCCTGCCATTGTTCCCATCTACTAGTACCTGCAATCATCCTAGCTACTTTCAAATCCGTAACCTCAACCTTATTGATAAGGTAACCTGAATTCACCCAACTTTCGCTCCCATACAACAAAGTCGGTCGAAAGATAGAACGGTGCACAGATAACTTAGTCTTGGTACTGACTTCCTTCTTGCAGAAGAGAGTAGACCGTAGCTGAGCGCTTACTGCATTAGCTTTGCTACACCTCGCTTCCAGTTCTTTCACTAAAAATATTAGGAGTCCCTGGTTCATCAATTAGAGGTGGGACTCCATCACCTCCAAAGGTGCGAGGCATTTTGCTCTGATTGTTACCAGCATCATATTTATAGTACCAGGGAAGCAGGTTGCTAGCCTTACTTGCCCCGGGTCCCATTGAGTTTTACCCCTGACGGTTGAGGGACTAACCGGTGGATTTAGTAGTCTTTGCCGTCTGAGCACAAAGGTGGCCACGACTCGGAACATGACCGAGATGCCGAGCCTTATTCCAAAGAAACTGGTATCCCGACTGTCAGGACCACTTACTTGGCCACTCATAACCACACACACACACACATATATATATATATATATATATATATATATATACACGTGTTTGTGTGTGTGTGTGTGTGTGTGTGTGTGTGTGTGTGTGTGTGTGTGTGATATGCAAGCATTCTGTTCCCTAGGATAAGTCAAGTGAAACGTAGCAATTATCTCTGCAATTTGGCCGTTTTTCCGGGTGTTTCATCTGAGAGTGGCTTTTATCCTCAAATTAGTCGTTTCGTTCTTATGCATTCAGAAGATAGCAGATTTTCAATAATTTTATTCTATTCTGCATTTGTAATACCTCTGGGTCGCATGCGAAAGCGACAATTTCAGAAAAATTTTGTCTCAAAAACTTGTTGTGGAAACAGAAGGCAGCTCACTCTAGTGACATAAACTGAAGGCACTCCCTTTCTGTCGGACCAAGTCAAAGTAATAACTGCGGCCTTCAGACTGAACACTAGTTTGATGCAGCTCTCCATGCTACTCAATTCTGTGCTAGCTTATTCATCTCTGAATAGCTGCTAAAACGTCGTCTTAAAGACACATGGTTTAAAGCTTACTATTAAATTTTAAATTACCCAAATTAGCAACCAACATCCATCTTAATATGCTTACTGTTCTCCTCTTGATCTCCCTGTGCTATCTTTACCTCCCACACTTCCATCCAGTACTAAATATTTCATCCCTTGATGGCTCAGAATTTGTCCTATCAACCGATCCCTTCTTTTTGTCAAGTTGTGCCACAAATCTCTTGCCTCCCTAATTCTATTCAGTACGGTCTCATTAGTTACGTGAGAGACTTATCTGATCTTCATAATCTCCTTGTAGCATCACATTACAAAAGCCTCCATTCTCTTCTTGTCTAAACTCTTTATCGTCCATGTTTCACTTTCATACATGGCTACACTCCATACAAATACTTTCAGAAACGACTTCCTGACATTTAAATCTATACTCGATGTTAACAAATTTCTCTTCTTCAGAAACGGTTTTCCTGCCATTGCCAGTCTATATTTTATATCCTGTCTACTTCGGCCATCATCAGTTACTTTGCTGCCCAATTAACAAACCTAATGTACTACTTCAAGTACCTCATTTCCTAATCTAATTTTCTCAACGTCACCTGATTTAATTAGAATACATTCCATTATCCCTGTTTTGCTTTTGTTGCTGTTCATCTTATTCCCTCCTTTCAAGACACTGCCCATTCCGTTCAACTGCTCTTCCAAATTCTTTGCAGTCTCTAATACAACCACAATATCATTGGCAAACCTCAAAGTTTGTATTTCTTCTCCCTGAACTTTAAATCCTTTTCCAAATTTTTCTTTGGTTTCCTTTACTGCTTTCTCAATGTACAGATTGAATAATATCGGTGATGCGGCACAGCCTTGTCTCACTTTCTTCTTAACCACTGTTATTGTTATTTCATGCCCTTCGAGTCTTGTAACTGCTGCCTATTTCTGTACAAGCTGTAAATAGTCTTTCGCGCCCTGTATTTTGCCGGCCGGCCGCGGTGGCCGTGCGGTTCTAGGCACTTTAGTCCTGAACCGCGTGACTGCTACGGTCGCAGGTTCGAATCCTGCCTCGGGCATGGATGTGTGTGATGTCCTTAGGTTAGTTAGGTTTAAGTAGTTCTAAGTTCTAGGGGACTGATGACCTCAGAAGTTAAGTTCCATAGCGCTCAGAGCCATTTGAGCCATTTGAACCTACTGTTACATTACCCCCTACTTGATTTTGTATTTATAACGCAGTATTCACCCGTTCAAAAGTCGTGTTGATCGTGCCACCACAAATTCACTAATCTCCACTACATGTAACTTCAACCTATCAATTTCTCTTTTTAAACTGTCTAACCTACCTGCCCGATTAAGAGATCTAACATCTCATACTCCAGTTTTGTGTCTTCTGATGAAGAGATACTGCGAAGTAGTTCCCGCCCGAAGATACGACTGGGGGAGTATTTTACGTCTGGGATACTTTACCTAAGAGGATGCCATCATCGTTTAACAATACTGTCGAGCTGGGTGCCCGAAGGGAAAAAAATACGGCTATAGTCCCCCTCGCTCTCAGAACAGCAAGGTCATGTTGAGTGTTGCTACAAGACCAGATGAATCATTCAGACTGTTGGCCCTGCAGCTACTGAAAAGGCGGCTACATCTCTTCAGGAACGACACGCTTGTGTGGCCTCTCGGGAGATACATCTCCGTTCTGGTTGCACCTACGGTACGGCTACCTGTATCGTTGAGGCTCTCGAGGTATCTGAGCGAAACCGCGCGAAACCTCCGGCTCCGGAAAATCCGCTTCGTGACCAGCGTTACTGGACTCCAGACAGGCCGTAATGTAACGGCCGCGGGCTGGCAGCTGAATGAGCGGTAAAGGCCACGAGGTCGCACGCCGACCCGCTAGCGTACGGGGAACGCCGCACCGCGTCACAGCCGCCGGCGTGCCTTTGTGTCGCGGCTTTGAGACACCTTGTAACCGTGGTACAATGTTACCACCGCACGAGCGACGTACGTGCTGGCCGACAATACGCCGCGTCTAGCAATGTAGTCGCGACTCGTTAGCACACCTATTGTGCCGTTTCCCGATCTGTACCGCTCGCACAGTAATCATATTGTGCAACAAATAAACACGACGCTACAATGCTATGCAGGACTAAACCGTACACACTGATCCTGAATCTGCATGAATCCGCGGCTTCGTAACGTGCCCTATTTCACATAAACTAACTTCGCGGTCTAAACTATCTCGCGTCGACCGTTGTGCAGAGGTCGCTGCGGAAATTTTTTTCTGGGTCAAGGGACACGCTAACAACAACGTATCAGTCTGTAATGTTATGTGAGCCTCACTGCCCTTTTTTCTAACTAATCTATGCCTGATTTTATTCTGAGAAGCTCAGTAATGTATGTAAATACCGTAAATGTAAATGTGATTCAAGATCTACTTGAAGTGAAGCGCAGCTGGAGAGCAACAAACTCTTTAGCGCGCAATCCCCGCAACGATAGTAGTTGTGAATCTTTGAGTATGGACTCTTTCTTTTTTTTTAAAAAAAAAAAAAAAAAGCCCTGCTTTATTTAAAAAAAAAAGAGGACTGTTACTCTGTATCTTGTGGAAAGAGGACGTGTTGCTAGGCCGTCGCTCAGAACGTATCGTTACATTTAACGAAAATTGATATTTTAGTGATAAAACCGAGTAAAGTATGGGAAAGAATTGCCAAACATTTATGTATACAAATTTTCTGGAAGTGAAGAATATAAATATCTAGATTTGGGAAAAGGAGGTGAACTTCATTGTCGTCGCCGTCTATCAATCGACAGAATTGTAAGTGTACAAAGTTCACTAAAATACATGAAAAGAAATGCATTCTCTATAGTTTTCATTCAATAAGTAACAACCTTTCATAATTTCTTAATTACAGTAATTGGATTATGTTCTTGTACAATACTATGATGCTGAACTCCGCTCACCTATTTTGATGTAGCAGGACGTGTAGTTTGAAGAAACTGATAGGTTGAAGTTACATGTAGTGGAGATTAGTGAATTTGTGGTGGCACGATCAACACGACTTTTGAACGGGTGAATACTGCGTTAAAGGAGGTTGCTTGGCACACAAACTTGCGTGCCAAACAACCTACTTTTCTCACGAGAAGCAGATTGCTGTTTGATCTTATTTACTTAAAACAGTGGTCCCTTAGGTATGAAAAGCTACGAAAACTTGGGCTTACAGTTATCCGCAATACGGCCAAGTAACTAACAGAGTCGTATTTTAAACCTTAAAGAACAATAACTTCCTTCAAATTATAATACGTCACGATCTGGTGCAGAAGCTGATCATTCAAGGAGGCAGCAACCAAAATTCAGGTACCAGTTACGACTTAAAGAAAAAATATTAGTCAAAAACCAATCTCTCTCTCTCTCTCTCTCTCTCTGTCTCTCTCTCTCTCTCCAAACACATATATAAATATACATATTATTAAGATAGAAGTCATTTTATAAGTCGATGATTTAGAGAAGACAGCCGCAGAAAAGGCCACATTTAAAAATATCAAAATGCCGCCATCAGAACAAACTATATTACATAGATAAGGAAGGCGCCGATGGGAAGATTAACATCGACCGGCGAGACACAGTGAAGGGACGTATAGACGAATACAACCGGCCATTCCTTAGAATGTCCGGTTCCATATAGTTAAAGCAAATAAACAATTATAATACTTGTTCTGTAAATAAAACCGCTTTTTCTTGCTGCAACTTAATTTATGTTTCCCAGATGCGTTTCGTCTTTCTTGCTCTAAGGAATCATCAGTGGGATCTACACTACCGGCCATTAAAACTGCTACACCAAGAAGAAATGCAGATGATAAACGGGTATTCATTGGACAAATATATTACACTAGAACTGACATGTGATTACATTTTCACGCAATTTGGGTGCATAGATCCTGAGAAATCAGTACCCAGAACAACCACCTCTGGCCGTAATAACGGCCTTGATATGTCTGGACGTTGAGTCAAACAGAGCTTGGATGGCGTGTACGATACCACAGTTCATCAAGAGTACTGACTGGCGTATTGTGACGAGGCTGTTGTTCGGCCACTATTGACCAGACGTTTTCAGTTGGTGAGAGATCTGGAGAATGTGCTGGCCGGGGCAGCAGTCGAACATTTTCTGTATCCAGAAAGGCCTGTACAGGACCTGCAACATGCGGTTTTGCATTATCCTGCTGAAATGTAGGGGTCCGCAGGGATCGAATGAAGGGTAGAGCCACGGTTCGTAACACATCTGAAATGTAACGTCCACTGTTCAAAGTGCCGTCAATGCGAACAAGAGGTGACCGAGACTTGTAACTAATGGCACCCCATACCAACACGGCGGCTGATACGCCAGTATGGCGATGACGAATACACGCTTCCAATATGCGTTCACCGCGATGACGCCAAACACGGATGCGACCATCATGATGCTGTAAACAGAACCCGGATTCATCCGAAAAAATGACGTTTTGGCATTCGTGCACCCAGGTTCGTTGTTGAGTACACCATCGCAGGCGCTCCTGTCTGTGATGCAGCGTCAAAGGTAACCGCAGCCACGGTCTCCGAGCCGATAGTCCATGCTGCTGCAAACGTCGTCGAACCGTTCGTGCAGATGGTTGTTGTCTTGCAAGCTTCCCCATTTGTTGCCTCAGGGATCGAGACGTGGCTGCACGATCCGTTACAGCCATGCGGATAAGATGCTTGTCATCTCGACTGCTAGTGATACGAGGCCGTTGGGATCCAGCACGGCGTTCCGTATTACCCTCCTGAACCCACCGATTCCATATTCTGCTAACAGTCATTGGATCTCGACCAACGCGAG
This sequence comes from Schistocerca piceifrons, assembly GCF_021461385.2. NCBI lineage: Eukaryota > Metazoa > Arthropoda > Insecta > Orthoptera > Acrididae > Schistocerca > Schistocerca piceifrons. The sequence goes on along the minus strand of NC_060147.1, from coordinate 96,458,295 downwards.
CATCAATGTCGCGATACGATAAACCGCAATCGCGATAGTCTACAATCCGACCTTTATCAAAGCCGGAAACGTGATGGTACGCATTTCTCCTTCCTACATGAGGCATTACAACAACGTTTCACCAGGCAACGCCGGTCAACTGCTGTTTGTGTATGACAAATCGGTTGGAAACTTTCCTCATGTCAGCACGTTGTAGGTGTCGCTACCGGCGCCAACGTAGTGTGAATGCTCTGAAATGCTAACCATTTGCATATCACAGCATCTTCTTCCTGTCGGTTAAATTTCGCGTCTGTAGCACGTCATCTTCGTGGTGTAGCGATTTTAATGGCCAGTGGAGTAGTATTTGTAGCGTCACGACAGACCAGCGTGCGTTATGGACCGGCCCGCTTTCCGGCGGCAAGTAATTAGTGACACGGTGCCCGAGGGCTGTTGTCGGCGACCTTGCGGCTGGCAGGGCCGCAGCTGTAGGGAGCTTCCTGCGACACGGCAGCGGCGTCCGGCACGCGAGGCGAGCCCCAGCGTCCCAGAAGGGCAATGCCGCCGGCGTGGGCGGACGTCCGGCGAAGCGCTGCCACTGACCGCGTTATGGGGGAGCGGTAAGCCGCCCACTGGCTAGCCACTCCGTGCAGGAGGACTCGTACCTCCACCGGAGAGGTACACTGTCTGGATGCCTACTGGTGGACATTAACGTGGGGCGTGCCCACACTTCGCCTCGATGAGTGCTTCAATTTTGCTGGGACTCTTGCAATGATGTGTATAATCGAAGTGTCCAGCCACCTTTTAGTGGACAGTAATAAGAGGTTCGTCCAGCGTTCTGCGCATTAATGACTGCTAGAACTGCGCTGGGCACACTTTGAATGTCTGTGAGGTAATGGCAGCCCACTTTGCTTTTTAGAGCCCATAACAGAGAAGGCGGTGATATTCATTACTGGGGTCTGGAGCGAAGTCGAAGCGCCAATTCATCCCATAGGTGTTCCATTCGATCCAATTCGCGACTCTGGGTAGGTCACTCCTTCAAGAATGTTATTCTCCACAGATCGTTTCATCCCAGATACTACTTTAGAAAACGGTCCATCGTCATGCTGATACGATTACCATCTCTGAACTGTTCCTCTACTGTACACAGTACACAACGCTGTGAAGCGCTTCTGCATTTAGCATTCTCTTAAATCCAATAACGAGACCACACCCAACCCCATGCTTAACACCACCTTTTCTGTAGTTGACTCTTCGCACAATAAGCCGGCCGCTGTGGCCGAGCGCTTCTAGGCGCTTCAGTCCAGAACCGCGCTGCTGCTGCGGTCGCAGGTTCGAAACCTGCCTCGGGCATGGATGTGTGTGATGTCCTTAGGTTAGTTAGGTTTAAGTAGTTCTAAGTTCCAGGGGACTGATGACCTCAGAAGTTAAGTCCCATTGTGCTCAGAGCCATTTGAACCATTTTTTTTTGTCATTGTTCTATTGTGACAACTACGCTAGTGTAAACTTGGCACTATTGTAGCTATTCCTGGCTGTCTCATATCCGTCTTTTATTGTATTTATTTTACGTTCAGAATTTACGTTTGTACATCGAATTCCTTTTATAGTTGTTCTTTGGAAATTGGAGTTAAGTTAATATCGCGTTATTTTATGTACTTTTGGCTATATGGTCTTCTCTGCCCAAAGCCAAAAGTTGGTAAAGAAATCTCAAATTGGGCTACAAAATTCACTTTAGCTACAGTGGGAGATTTTGGAGACTCCTCGAGCCCTCTAACGTCATCGGCTTAGTTGCGGACTTAAAAATTGTAAAACTGACATTTTCGTAAATTTTACCCCACAGTTCCGTGATATTTAACAGCGTTTCTATGGCCTTCTTACTATGAGACTACAGTGTTGGTCCCATAGTGCTTAGAGCTGTTGGAACCATTTCTTCGCACTATACATAACGGTGGGTAAGCTTCTCCAGGCATTCGCCGATAATGATGATCATGATGACTGGTTTGTTGGACGCTCAACTGCACAGTCATCAGCGCTCGTACAAAGCCCAATTTTTTTCACAGTCCAATTTTTTACACTGTCGAATCTAGCCACTGATGATGAAATGATGAGGACAACACACAGTCCCCGGGCAGAGAAAATCCCTAACCCGGCCGGGAATCGAACCTAGGACCCCGTGATTGAGAGGCAGCAACGCTAGCCACTAGACCACGAGCTGCGGACGGCATCCGCAGAACACAATCGGTTCCGTCGGATTACCACAGGGTATAGCATAATACACCACTCCAGATGACTCGTTTCCAGTCATCCACTGTTCGGTGGCCTCGCCCTTTTCACCACCTCAAGCGTCGCTTAGTAGTGACTAAAGAAATGTCTGACTTATGAGGCGCTATTAGACCATTCTTTTTAACTCCGGAATGAGTGGTGCCGGCCGCGGTGGTCTCGCGGTTCTAGGCGCTGCAGTCTGGAACCGCGAGACCGCTACGGTCGCAGATTCGAATCCTGCCTCGGGCATGGATGTGTGTGATGTCCTTAGGTTAGTTAGGTTTAAGTAGTTCTAAGTTCTAGGGGACTGATGACCACAGATGTTTAGCCCCATAGTGCTCAGAGCCATTTGAACCATTTGAACCGGAATGAGTGGCTGCAGTACTGTATGAGAATTCGGTGACACGCTGCGTTCTCTAGAACGCGTCGTATGATGCCTAAAGCAGTTTGATCCCAGATGTGACAGCAGAGCAGCGGTGCGGCCGCGGTGACGTCACGAGGTGTCAGCCCCTGCCCTCCCACGCCCCGGCAGCAGGGGAAAGGGAAAGTGAACAGCGGACTGTCTGCTCTGCTCTGCTCTGGCCTGGCCTGTAGAGCGCTTGCGCAACAACGACGGGGCCCGGCGAGACTCGACCTGCGCTCTCCAAGACGCAAACAGCACCATCACGGCTTAAATCACTCCAGGACTCCTCCAAAATGAAAGCCGTTTTCTTCACTAGTCCGCCCTCTCTTCTTCCTTATTTCCAATTCGGAATCAGTAGGTCGTTTGATATACTACCTATACATCTGTACTCAGTAAGCCGCCTCACGGTATGTGGAGGCGGATATTTTAGGTATTATTGTTTGTTATGGCTTTCCTGTTACACTGTTCCAATCGCGAACAGCGCGTTTGGCCGTAACTCCCCGCACACGCTCTGAGTTCATTTATTTTCCCGTTGTCGTGTTTCTGCGAGACATTTCAAGAGGAAGTAGTATGTTGCAGTCTCGTCTTCGAACGTACGCTCTCGGAATTTCAACCTTCTTCGTGTTACACAATGGGCAGTATGAATGCAACAGAGAACGTTCTCCAGAGAAGCTTCTGAGAGGAAACTAACGTCCTCTGAGACGGTTCTCAGTTTAATAAGAATAAAAAAATTCGAAACATATTCTCTACCGAAGCAGTTCTTTCTCACTACCTCCCCCCCTCCTTGAGAAGGTTCTCGGTGTGTGTGTCGTCTGCCGTGTCCGACACAGAACACACACGTAAGACTAAATTTCATGCAACTCGCTCCAACAGGCGAGCTATTCAGTGCACAAGTATGGGAGTGGCCTCAATGTGTTCTGGAAGAACTGCACCACGTTTCGATTTCACTTCCACTTGCGGCAACAAATTGTTAAGATGATTACGGACATTATACGAAAAATGCATTTTGCGACGATGTTACCGGATGTTACCGAATTTTCGACAAGCGGGAAACTTGTAGGTGAACACATTAGGCGAACGAAATCTTAAGAATACTTCACATCTTCATCTTTTGCAAACCGGAATTCTGTGAGTTTTCTTACTCAAGACAATTTTGCTTCAATATGACGCATAGTGATCCGCGCGCTCGTCAAGTACTTAAGCATTTGCCGTACCCGTTTCGTTACGAGAAACAGATCGCTAGGTTTGTGATAAAGCAGTTATTAATTTTCCTGGTCCGCCTACTTATTTCTAACACAACAAAATGTAAGATTTATGATGTCAGAAAACGTAATGATGGATATCTGAAAAATGTCAGTGACAACAGTAGCATGGTATATACCTAAGTCCTCTCCTAGACCAATCTGTGATTGCTAAATAGCACAAAAATGTTTTCACTGTCTCTTCGTTTCAAAGGTCGCCAGTTTTCTTTCATAACTTTCGGGAATGAAATTCACCAGCCAAATAATGTTTTTATTAAACGCCCCGTCCTCACAGCTTTACTTCTGGCAGTATCTCGTCTCCTACCTTTCAAATTTTACAGAAGCTCTCCTGCGAACCCTGCAGAACCAGCACTCCTGAAAGAAAGGATATTGCGGAGACCTGGCTTAGCCACAGCCTGGGGGATGTTTCCAGAATGAGATTTTCACTCTGCAGCGGAGTGTGCGCTGATATCAGTTCGAGTCTCGGTCCGGCACACAGTTTTAATCTGCCAGGAAGTTTCATTCAGCTCAAACTCCGCTGCAGAGTGAAAACCTCATTCTGGAATGTTTTTATTGTTGATCCTGTATAAACTTCTGCAGTTCCTCCCTTCCGTACTTCTTCGGGCTACGTATATCTTTTTTATCCTGCCTAGCAACGATTTTTTTTTGTAAACTTCGATCTAACGTAACATCAACAGAACATACCCAGTTGTTACAGGGCTCACTTCCATGTTCTTCGCTCTGAGTAACTTCCCTCCACCCTTTTGCTCAAGCTGAGAACATTCTCTCCAACTCTCTTTACTGACGAGAACTTGATAATGTCCTCCGAAATTCCGAGAATAAAGTACACTCTCCGTTTTATTCACACCACCCTATGTCTCTCTCGTAGCGGCTCTACCGGTGTTTCGAGACCACGTCCGTGACGCTATCGTACTTTTTTTGAACGAGCCCATGACGACAAGCGCCGTTCGTCGTTAGATCGCGTCTCTCTCTCTCTCTCTCTCTCTCTCTCTTCACTTAATCCTGCTTGGTAAAGGCCCCCGACTGATAAACAATACTCAAGAGTATGTCGAACGAATGTCCTGTAAGCCACTTCTTTCGTGGGTGTGTTACATGTCCTTAAGAGTTTTTCCAATGAAAGAGCCTGGCATCTACTTTCTCTACAGTTTGCTTTAGGTGCTCGCTCCACTTTAGGTCGCTCCGGGTGGTTACTCCTAGCTATTTTACCGTAGTTACTGTTCCCAGTAATCTGTCGCCAAACGAACAGCAGTGGATTTCTTCAACTGAGCACTACCTTCCATTTATTTAGATTTCGGGTGAGATGCCAGTGTCTGCACCAATCATCGAACCCCAGCAGGTCTGCCTCCAGTCTTCTGGCGATGAGATCTTCCTACAGCAAACAGTAATGTAGCGAATAACCTCTCTTAATTTGTCGTCAGTCAGTTGTACGAACTGTAAACGAATCTGACGCTCCTACGTTCCCTTGGGATCCTTTAGGAAGTACCTTTACACTAGTCGACCCGAAACCATCTACACTCTCCACATGTTTCTTTCGTTCGTCGCAAAAATTGGATCATTGCCTCATGCTCGTTGACTGCTATTGCAATCCTCGTTCCCAAAACCTTACGCTGTAATAGCCTCCCCCCCTCCCCCCCTCCTTTCACCCTATTGCTAGGGGCCGAGATGGTTCAAAAGCTTCTAAGCACTATGCGTCTTAACATCTGAGGTCATCAGTCCCCTAGACATAGAACTCCTTAAACCTAACTAACCTAAGGACATCACACACATACATGCCCCAGGCAGTATTCGAACCTGCGACCGTAGCAGCAGTACGGTTCTGGACTGAAGCGCCTAGAACCGCTCGGCCACAGCGGCCGGCGCTTGGCGCCGACAATCGCTTGGTGAAGATTAAAACGGAGCCATCAGCTTCGCCTGCTGTATACCCCCGTACTCTTTTATTGCCTCAGAATTCAGTGGACGGGGATGGAAATCACCTACGGTGGTTCTTTTTAGATACATCAGTGAAATCTAAAGAACCGAGCAAGCTGGAAAGCGTTAAACAGATAGGAAGCAAGATACGTGAGCTCCAGGTAACTGTAGCTCCAAAATTGGAGGAACACTATTTCTGACCACTGACCCAAAAAATGACAACGTTTTCCTTGTGAAGGTACTGTTGCTACTCTTGTAACTTACATTAAATCATGAAAATGAGCAGGTTTCATAGAGATATTCATTTTACTCGTGGACGCTGAAATTACGGTTTCCGTACGGGACATTCGCGTTACGACCTGAAAAAAGATTCCGCTATGTCTGGTCCCATTTTTTCTGTAAAACACAGCTGACTATGCCTGCCATCTGGCAACTAAAGAATAATTTAAATATCTACTTTATTGATTTTACAACACTTATCATTGAAATCCTTTGATCCTAAATTTTTGTACCAGTCACAAGCCTTTCTTCAATTTCTTTAGTTTCTGTAATTCCTTCTTCGCTATTTATTTATTTATCGTATGGCAATACAGGCACATAAGAAAGAAACAGACAAATCACTAATATAACAAACGTTAATAATTGCAAACAAAACATTACTAATATAACCGAGTTTAAGGATTACAAACAAACATCAAATCTATTAATATAATCTATCGACTCTGAAGTTGCGAGCAGGAAGTCGTCGGGGCTCCCATTATAGGCTCTTCTAGAACACTCTTCAACAATGTGGCTGATGGTTTTTTTTCTCCGCAGTCGCACTGAGGGGATGGTATTTTACGCCTTGTATACAGGGATCCTATTTAGAGCGGACCACGTTTAGCGTGGCAGGTCAAAACCGGGTGGTTTTTGTGTGATGCAAGGCTTGTTGTGATTTGTCTTGCGTTCCATTTTTCAGACCATGCGTTTGTGATACTGAAACCTTATTGTACACAGGTCCTTGCTGCTCTTGTTGGCGGCTTCCTAGATCGAAGCCTATTAGTGTTTGCAGCCTCAATGCCTTGGTGGATTGGCAGCCTTCGATTACCCATAATGTTTTTGTATTCACGTACGAGGGCGCCAGTACGTCGCAGGTGTGGCGGCGAGATGTGGCTGAATATTGGGAGCCATTGCATTGGAGTGGGTTTCATTACTCCAGAAATCATCCTATTACTCGAAGAAATTTGCACATGATGCCTTCTCTCCACACAGTGTCGTAAGCTGCTGAGAGATCAATAAAGGCGACTGATGTTTTCAATTTTCTCTGGAATCCCGCCTCAATGTAAGTAGTGAGTGACAACACCTGGTCAGTGCAACTTCTTCCTGGCCGAAAGCCGGCCGTGGTGGCCGTGCGGTTCTAGGCGCTTCAGTTCGGAACCGCGTGACTGCTACGGTTGCAGGTTCGAATCGTGCCTCGGGCATGGATGTGTGTGGTGTCCTTAGGTTAGTTAGGTTTAAGTAGTTCTAAGTTCTAGGGGACTGATGACCTCAGATGTTGAGCCCCATAGTGGTCAGAGCCATTTGAACCATTTTTGAACCTGGCCGAAAGCCTGCCTGTTCAACTGGGATCGCCCTGAACAATTCTGGGCTAATTCTGTTATATATAAGCCTTTCTAGTAATTTGTAAATTACAGACAGCAGGGCAATTGATCTGTAGCTTTTTGGGTTGTCAGCTGGCTTCCCAGGCTTTAGAATAGCTATTACCTTAGATCGTCTGAGTTCTTGTGGGATATCGCCAGTTTGCACGATGTTTGTGAAAAATTGAGCCAGCCATACGTTTGCATACTTGCCACAGTTTATTATGAATTGAGGGTGAACGTTGTCGAAACCTCGTGCCTTTGTTGCTTTCACATCTTTCAGAGCTTTTTCTATGTCTTTGCTAGAGAAAGGGCGAGAGTATTCAGTTTCTGTGGCTTCATCTTTTAAGATTTTGAGTTCTCGCTTCACTTGGATTGTATGTGTTTTATCCTTTGGTGTCCTAGACGTGTTAACTAGATGTGCAGCTATGGCATTTGGTCTTACAGCTGCTTTTTGTCGTTGTGCTGGTGGGCTGCTACCTAGTTTTCTCAGCAGTGACCATGCTTGCCTGCTAGATGTTTGGAAATTGAGGCTTCTTCGCTGTACAACTTGGACAGCAAGGCAAGAACATTGCATTATTATCTTACATCCTTGTCAATCTCATGACTTTATTCATTTTAATTGTTCCCTCTTCGTTCTTGTACATACCCGTCTTTTGATATATGGCGGGACTTAAGAAGGTAAGTTACACGTGTTTCCCACGCTAAGGCGATTGCGCAACATGAGCGACACACTGCCAGCAGAGAGTACGAATTGCAGGTTTGTTGCAGAAGCAGTTTTGCTGCGGTACGGGTAACAGGTGCTCCAAAGTGCGTGTGAAATGGCGGGGCAGCTGGACACGTACTGCAAAGTAGAACTACGCTGGGCGGTACGATTCTTGCTGGCACAGTGTCTAAACTGTACACACGTTCACCATGAAATTTTGGCTGTATACGAACCCAGCGAAGTGTCGCGACCAGTCACACTGAAATGCTGCCAACAACATGACCAAGGCCGCACTGACGTGGATGACGCTCACCGGGAACGTAGGCCTTCGACGTCGAACACAGGCCACAATGTCCGGACTGTCGAGATAATGATTCGCAAGAATCGAAAATTTTCCGACGATGACGATGTCCACACAGTGGCTCTCGAAGCACTTCGTGACCAGCCGCGCGGGATTAGCCGAGCGGTCTTAGGCGCTGCAGTCATAGAAAAGATTGCTGTATGGTGTGGCACGTGGCAGTTGACGCTAAATACCGAGAAGTGTGAGGTGATCCACATGAGTTCCAAAAGAAATCCGATTACTCGATAAATAGTACAATTCTCAAGGCTGTCAATTCAACTAAGTACCTGGGTGTAAAAATTACGAACAACTTCAGTTGGAAAGACCACATTGTGGGGAAGGCGAGCCAAAGGTTGCGTTTCATTGGCAGGACACTTAGAAGATGCAACAAGTCCACTAAAGAGACAGCTTACACTACACTCGTTCGTCCTCTGTTAGAATATTGCTGCGCGGTGTGGGATCCTTACCAGGTGGGATTGACGGAGGACATCGAAAGGATGCAAAAAAAGGGCAGCTCGTTTTGTATCATCACGTAATAGGGGAGAGAGTGTGGCAGATATGATACGCGAGTTGGGATGGAACTCATTAAAGCAAAGACGTTTTTCGTCGCGGCAAGATCTATTTACGAAATTTCAATCACCAACTTTCTCTTCCGAATGCGAAAATATTTTGTTGAGCCCAACGTACATAGGTAGGAATGATCATCAAAATAAAATGAGGAAATCAGAGCTCGAACAGAAAGGTTTAAGTGTTCGTTTTTCCCGTGCGCTGTTCGGGAGTGGAATGGTAGGGAGATAGTATGATTGTGGTTCGATGAACCCTCTGCCAAGCACTTAAATGTGAATTGCAGAGTAATCATGTAGATGTAGATGTAGACTGTGCGGCTGGTCCCGGCGGAGGTTTGAGTTCTCCCTCGAGCATGGGTGTTTGTGTTTGTCCTTAGGATAATTTAGGTTAAGTAGTGTGTAAGCTTAGGGACTGATGACCTTAGCAGTTAAGTCCCGTAAGATTTTCACACACATTTGAACATTTTTGAACTTCGTGACTGAAGAGCGCATTTCTGTCGTCAAGGAACTGAACGATTAGTAAAGCCTTCCTACCGTTGCTTCCATAGACTTGGCAACTACGTTCAAAAATAGTTGTCATCCATCTTCGTCACTCTGAAGTGTAGTGCGGCATTCAATAACAGTTACTTGGCCTGAGACTATAAAGTGTAATTTACTTTTTGGAATTTCGAACATCTTGCTGCATTTTACATTGCCGAATGTTGTTATAGGTCACATTTTCGCATTTGGAAGAGAAAGTTGGTGACTGAAATTTCGTAAATAGCCTGATTTAATTCGACTACATTCCAGTTCCCTTATTTTACTTTTGTTTGATATTGACCTTTTAATCTGTTACTGTGAGAGACATTGAAACAAAGAGAGGGGTAAGCGAACAGAGTGTAGAGACAAATGTAACCACAGCTACGATGAACATGAAGTGGAGGTTTGATCGGACAAGTGGGCAGGAGAGTCGGTGGTAGGTGGCTCAGGAATGCTCTTTGCTAGAATCGTAAATAAAGAGAAATAGGTGACGTGATGGACGATCAGTGTATGGCATTCAGTGGCAGGCATGAGCTGCAACGATGTGTATATTTGAGACCGGAATGTAAGGACGAGCTTAGAGGAGGCGTCTATCTAGCAGTGGACTTTAGATGGCCGATGACGATGATGATAACGATGACGACTGCAAGATGCAGGAGGAGTGTTGCATGAAGCGTGGATCGAGGTGCGACCCACTGCGGGAGGCGGAGAGGCTGTTAGCCCAGGTCAGTGGCTGAGCTGCGGGCACCTCGGCGTGTGCCGGCGGTATGTTGTCTGCGCAGGTGGGCAGCGGCTGTGAGGGACAGGGCAGGACAAGACGAGACGAGACATGTGGAAAGCGGCCTGGTTTCCCCACGCCGCCGTCCTTGTGCCGTCCTTGGTTACGCGGCGTGCGTACAGCATCCGGGATGCTTTCTAGCGCCGCCCCCGTCACTGCATCGGCCTTATATCACCCGCAGGTGCTATCGCATCGCTGCAAGTGCAGTGGCGTAGTTTGGCGCCACCTGACTTGGGAATTTCCGAGCGCCAGTACGTTGTGGTGGCGTTCAGATAGCGGCGAACGACCTTCGCATCTACCGACCTCTTTCGCTGATGAGTCAATTAAGTCGTCAGCTACGACCATGGTACTGGAGGAAATAATATGACTACCATAATTACTGAACGCTGCTAGTCGCCGACACTTGAAAATTCCGTATCAGTCTTCGACCCTTGCCACACTTATTAGTCCACATTAATACGGGGTGTATCCCCCCCTTCGCCTTTATGGCGGCTTCACTTCTGCCGGGGGGACTTTCAGTGAGGTGTCTGAACATCTGTGGAGGAATGACAGCTCATTCTTCCTCACCAGCCGACACCAGGGAAGGCAGCGATGGTGGGCGCTGGGGTCTGGAGAGGTTGATGATATTCAGATGTGTGTGAAATCTTATGGGACTTAACTGCTAAGGTCATCAGTCCCTAAGTTTACACTACTTAACCGAAATTATCCTAAGGACAAACACACACACATCCATGCCCGAGAGGGGACTCGAACCTCCGCCGGGACTAGCTGCACAGGCCACGACTGCAGCGCCTCAGACCGCTCGGCTAATCCCGCGCGGCTCTGGAGAGGTTGACTTTCTAACTTATCCCAAAGGTGTTCAGTTGGGTTTAGGTCGTCAATATGGACATAACATTGTCTCACTTATGCTGCTTTATGACAGCTGCATGATCATGGTAATACAAACAACCTGTTCCTCTACTGCAGTACACAATGCTATAAATTGTGTTCATATCCTCCCACTTTTAGCGGTTTCTTAAGCGCAGTAACAGTAACATCCTCCCAACAATGAAAAACAATCCTATACCATAACGTTACTGTTGCCACTACACATCATGGTAGGTACGGTTTTCCAAGTATTCGCCAAACCCAGATCCTTCCATCGGGCTGCCACGGGGTATAGGTTGTTTCATCGTACCAAATCACTCGCTTCCAGGCATCCACTGTCAGCGGCGTCGTTGTTTACACCGCCTCAAGCGTCGTTTAGCACTGACTACAGTTAGTAGGAGCGGCTCTACCACTGTACCCTGCCTTTTTTCTCCCTACCCGCAGTCACTGAGCTAGTTGCACTCGCGGTAGCGCTTTGGCTCTCACGACTGATTCTATCCGCTCATTTCAAGCGATTACGTACCACCTACTTCCGCACTGTTCGACAGTCCCTGTTCGTGAGTACGTGAGGTGTCCCTGATGTTGTTTTACCTGTGAATGTTCCTTCACGATTCACGATCACATCGCCGACAGTCGATTTGGGCGGTCTTAGGAGGGTTGAAATGTTCCTGCTGGATTTGTTACCCGTAGTAGTATGGTATTCTGCCTTACGGCAGGTCTTGTCATGGATTAAGCCCCTTCCCCTTTTGTGTGTCCATAGCCAGTCTTTTCATTTCTGAATATTTGTCTCCTTTGATATTGTACAGCGTCTGTATCTTCTTTTTCCTCGTTCCGTTTTTCCCTCCATCATTCCTTCTATTCCTTACTTCAACAGTCCCTCCTCAAACAATGTCCAGTCCAGTTCCGTTTTCTCTTTCTGATGACTTTCAGCATGTTTCTTTCTTCAACTCTTCTTAATACTTCTTCATTCCTTACTCTGTCTTCCCATTTCACTTTTTCCATTCTTCTCCATATCCACACCTCTAGTGCCTCCAATCACTTCCTTCCTCAATGTCCAGGTCTCTGTACTATACAGTGCAACACTCCAGATGTAAATTTGACAAGTCTTTTCCTCAGGTCTTTGTTTAGTGGTCCGCAAAGTAATTTCTGTTACGTCTTGAATCCTTCTTTTGCCATTGCAATTATTTTCCTAATTTCTGTTGACCAATACATATCATCCGTTATTACTCTCCCAAGTAATTGAAGTTATTCACTTGCTCTATTTCCTCTCGCCCTATTTTCACACGGCATTTTGTCCCCTTTCCTCCAATTACCGTGCTTTTCGTTTTCTTCTTGTTGATCTTCATTCCATATTCTTCTAATTTTGTGTTTAGATCGTCTAACATTTGTTCCATCTCTCTTGCACTCTCTGCCATCACAACCATGTCGGCTGCAAATCTTATACTCTCCACTCTCCGCCCCCTTATACAAACTCTTCTCCTTCCATCAAAACTTTCGCTCGTCCGCTGCGGTCGCAGGTTCGAATACTGCCTCGGGCATGGATGTGTGTGATGTCCTTAGGTTAGTTAGGTTTAAGTAGTACTAAGTCTAGGGGACTGATGACCTCAGGTGTTAAGTCCCATAGTGCTCAGAACCATTTGAACCATCAAAACTTTCATTAATAATTTCCTCCAGGTATATATTGAACAGTGTTGGTGATAAACAACAGTCTTGTCCTGCACATCTTACCAGTTCAATTTCTTCACTCATCACACCTCCTATTCTTACTCTTGCTCTCTGGTTCAAATACAAATTTTTAATTAGCCGTCTATCCCTCCAGTCAACTCCATGTTTCCTTAGGATTTCCATCAGTTTGTCCCATCTGACACAGACAAAATCCCTCTCACGATCAATGAACACAACATATACCTTCCTTTTCTAGCCCACGTACCTATCCCCTATCACTCTCAGCAGCCCAATGGCATCTCTAGTTCCCACTCTTCGCCTGAAACCAAATCTCCTATTACGCAATTCAGCTTTCCATATAGCCTTCTGTTGAGCGCCCTCAGCAAGACTTTGGCTGCATGCGATATCAGGCTCACTGTTCTATATTCCTCACACTTTTTGTTGTTCTTTTTCTTTTCTATAGGTATTACGATACTTTCTGTTAAGACCTTCCTCCTTTTCCTGGTCATGTATATTTGATTACACAATTCAGTCAACTCCCTTTTCTTAATTTTAATTTTAATAATCAGCAGCCTCCGTTGCACAGTTTATCTAGAATTTACCTAGGTTTCAGTCGGGATAACCCGACCTTCTTCATAATAACAGTAACCACCGTTTGTCCATAGTGTTATTCTGAGGAAGGTTGGGCTATCCCGACTGAAACCTAGGTAAATTCTATGTAAACGGTGCAACTGAGGCTGTTGATTATTAAAATTAATATTTATACAGTAGCTGACAGGGCCGCGAAATGTTGAAGATTTTTTACTCCCTTTCCCCTTCTTTCTCCTTCTTGATGCCAAAGTGACATCAAATGACTAGCCCACGTTTGAGCTCTCCTGGCCGACCTACTATGTTGGTACTGGCTCTCCACTGTCTCCATCTAGTTGTCAACTCCGCGTTAGACAGGAGTGCCCGGGTGCGCCTGATCAGACGGTGCCCATACCAGGCTACACGGCGAGATGACGCGCGACTGCGGTGTGAGGTGTGGTCTCCCTGCTTCCGGCTGCCGGCCCAGCTTTCCTGCGCAGTGAAAGTCGGTCGCAGCCTCCCAACACGGCCCGGCTGCCGCCGTTGTTAACTATGTAACCCTCAGCGTGCGCCGGCGGCAGCTGAACTTCTGACGCTTACAAGCTTTCCAACGCTCCCTAGCGCTGCGGCCGCATACGCTAGTAACTGTGCGATCAGATGAACAGAATAGCGTGATGCCCGACGACCGCTGCGCCATCTCCTCGCTAGTCCGATACTCTCCAAGCCACTGATAGAGGCTCTCAGAAAGCGAACACTATACATCTCCTTCGTGCAACATCCCAATAGCTCCCACAAAACTGAAAACACTTCCTATCTTCATCTACACTATGTGATCAAAACTATCCGCACACCCCCTGTGGTGTGCGTACTGTAAGACCTTCGGTACACACACCATCAGATTGTTTGACTTGTCGCTCTAACGAAGTAGGCGAGTGTCAGCAATATGTCTCGTGGTCTTATCTGCCGTTGGGTCAGACGACAGAAATGCCACTTGCACCCTTAGAGTAGCAGATTGACGGTGATCAACTTTAAACAGAGCTTGATTAATTTTCACACACATTTATTGAAATAATAACAAACATAAACATTACATAACTTGATTCTGGATGCTGTTTACAATTGACAATCTGAAGTTCCTTTGGTCTTGGTACGTTAATCTTATTCTCACATATCTCAGATTCTTGACAAAGTGTCTATACATTTATCTTCATGGCTATGTACAGGAATATGATTAATCTTATTAGGCGCAGACTGAAATTTGACTACAGACTAATGCAGACTTACTAATCGGAGGTCTGTACACTCGTTATAATACCTCGCGCATTCAGGTATCACTGCGTGAGTGTGATCCGTGAGGAGGAAAGGTTCTACATTAGCAGCAATCTCATTGGCTGCATTACATATTAATACACGGGTCGGCGGACGCAGAATTTGGTCCGTCTCTAAGGCAGCGCCATCTCGTAGTACAGAGACGGACGAGCGCTGCGCCTGCGCTGTTGTGCTTAGCGGGGCGCGCTCTATTGGGAAAGTTGTGTACCCGCTGACTACCCGGAACTAGGTACACAACACCCCCAAAAGCCGGCCGCTGTGACTGAGCGGTTCTAGGCGCTTCAGTCCGGAACCACGATTGCTGCTACAGTCGCAGCTTTGAATCCAGTCTCGGGCATGGATCTGTGAGATGTCCTTAGGTTAGTTCGGTTTAAGTAGTTCAAAGTTCTAGGGTGCTGATGACCTCAGATATTAAGTCCCATAGTGCTCACAGCCATTTTCTCAACACCCCCAAAAACAAACTTTTTCATATTAGGTGCATTAAGCTGCCACCTGCTGCCAGGTACTCCATATCAGCGACCACAGTAGTCATTAGACATCGTGAGAGAGCAGAATGTAAGGCGCTGCAGTCATGGACTGTGCGGCTGGTCCCGGCGGAGATTCGAGTCCTCCCTCGGGCATGGGTGTGTGTGTTTGTCCTTAGGATAATGTAGGTTAAGTAGTGTGTAAGCTTAGGGACTGACGACCTTAGCAGTTAAGTCTCATAAGATTTCACACACATTTGAACATTTGAACAGAGCAGAATGCCGGCCGCGGTGGCCGAGCGGTTCTAGGCGCTTCAGCCCGGAACCGCGCGACTGCTACGGTCGCATGTTCGAATCCTGCCTCGGGCATGGATGTGTGTGATGTCCTTAGGTTAGTTCGGTTTGTTCTAAGTCTAGGGGACTGATGACCTCAGATGTTAAGTCCCATAGTGCTCAGAGCCATTTGAACCAAGAGCAGAATGGGGCGCTCCGCGGAACTTACTGACTTCGAACGTGGTTCAGGTGATTGGGTGTCACTTGTATCATACGTCTGTACGCGAGATTTCCACACTCCTAAACATTCCTAGATCCACTGTTTCCGATGTGACAGTGAAGTAGAAACGTGAAGGGACATGTACAGCACAAAATAGTACAGGCCGTCCTTGTCTGTTTACTGACAGAGACCCCCGACAGTTGAAGAGGGTCGTAATGTGTAATAGGCAGACATCTATCCAGACCATCACACAGGAATTCCAAACCGCATTAGGATCCACTTCAAGTACTAGGAGAGGTAGGCAGGAGGTGAGAAAACTTTGATTTCATGGTCGAGCAGCTGCTCATAAGCCACACATCGCGCCAGTAAATGCCAAACGACGCCTCGCTTGGTGTAAGGAGCGTAAACATTGGACGATTAAACAGTGGAAAAACGTTGTGTGCAGTGACGAATCACGGTACACAATGTGGCGATCCGATGGCAGGATGTGGGTATGGCGAATGCGCGGTGAACGTCATCAGCCTGCTTGTGTAGTGCCGAATTCGGAGACAGATATGTTATGTTGTGGTCGTGTTTTTCATGGAGGAGGCTTGCACCCCTTGTTTTGCGTGGCACTATCACAGCACAGGCCTAAAGCGATGTTTTAAGCACCTTCTTGCTTCCCACTGTTGAAGAGCAATTCTGGGATGGCGACTGCATCTTTCAACACGATCGAGTACCTGTTCATAACGCACGGCCTGTGGCGGAGTGGTAACACGACAATAACATTCCTGTAATGGACTGGCCATCACAGAGTCCTGGCCTGAATCCTATAGAACACCTTTGGGATGTCTTGAAACGCCGACTTGGTGCGAGACCTCACCGACCGACATCGATACCTCTCCTCACTGCATCATTCCATGAAGAACGGGCTGCCATTCCCCAAGAAACCTTCCAGCACCTGACTGAACGTATGCCTGCGAGAGTGGAAGCTGTCATCAAGTCTGAGCGTGGGCCAACACCATATTGAATTCCAGCATTACCGATGGAGGGCGCCACGAACTTGTAAGTCATTTTCAGCCAGGTGTCCGGATACTTTTGATCACATAGTGTAGCATTACAGCCTGGAATTTCAGACGATCTGTCCCAACGGAACTGGGGCACACTGTGTATATACATGGCGCAATTGATCATGCCAAAAATGAGAGTGCCGGCCGCGGTGGTCTAGCGGTTCTGGCGCTGCAGTCCGGAACCGCGGGACTGCTGCGGTCGCAGGTTCGAATCCTGCCTCGGGCATGGGTGTGTGTGATGTCCTTAGGTTAGTTAGGTTTAAGTAGTTCTAAGTTCTAGGGGACTTATGACCTAAGATGTTGAGTCCCATAGTGCTCAGAGCCATTTGAACCATTTTTGAAAAATGAGAGTGCGAATTTCTCCACATGAGCAGTGAAAAGCATTCGGTTAAATTTCTGTTGCACGATAACTCACAGAAATCTAAAGTCTGCCAAATCAACTAAATATATAGGGATTGCAAATACAAATAACTTCAGATGGAATAATGACACAGATAATGTTGTTGGGAAGGCGTGCCGAAGACAGCATTTCATTGGCAGAATTAGAAGATGCATCAGATCTATTAGAGAGATTGCATACACTGCGCTTTGCCGTTCTCTTCTGCGGCATTACTGCACGGTGTCTGGTCGGCATTACACAGGGCATTAGACGGACGACATCAGAAAAGGTCAAAGAACGACAACTCGTTTTGTATTATCGCGAAACAAGGGAGAGAGTGTCACAGGTATGATAGGTATGATAGGCGAATTGGACTGGCAGTCATTAAAGCAAAGGCGTTTTTCGCCGCGGCGAGGTCTTCTCGCGAAATTACAATCACCAAATCTCTCTTCCAAATGCCAAAATATCCTGATGACACACATTCACATAGGGAGAAATGGCAATCGGAATAAAATAAGAAAAATCACAGCTCGCACGTTTTTCTCACGCGCTAACGGAGAACGGAACGGTATTGAAACAATCTTAATTTTGTTTGATGAAGCCAATGTCAAACACTTAATTGCGAATTGCGGAGTAATCATGTAGATGGTAGATGTAGATGTGCGTTCTCGTTCAGTCTCAAACAGATGCACAAAAGCTCTTTTGTAGCGTCGATAACTGCAGTTTACTGAGCATCTGTGTAGCGCTCTGACGTTTACAAAACGATGCCGTGACAAAACGTGCGGTTCTTGGTTGCACCTTCTTTGTCTCTTCTATAAATCCAACCTCGTAAGCGTCCAAGGCTGACGAACGTTCAAGGATATGTCGAACAAGTATTTTGTAAGCGGCTTCGTTCGTGGCTGAATCGCATTTCCGTAAGATTCTTCCAATGAATCCCAGACTATCATCTGTTTTTCCGACAATTTCTTTTATATTGTTCCTCCACTTTAGGTCTCTCCGGATGATTACTTCTAGGTATAACAGGGCGTTACTGTTACGTCACTTCTCTTCAATAAAGTACACGCAGACCAGTTACTCTATTTTTCCACAGTACACAATTGCAAGCCCCAAAATCTGCCGGAGATACGTTGTAAGTTTTCCAGGATTTCGATATAGTCTACTGCTCTTGCAATTTTCTAGGGCCAACAGCATCGTCAAATGATGCGCAAATGATACAGATAACGAAAGCACTTAGCTGCTTCCAACAAATTTTAAACACAATTTGAAACCTTTTCTAAGTGTAAATACATAAAACTGCAACCAGTCACTTTTTTTAAAAATAGTTATTTATTCCTTCCATAAACCAGTTTTCAAACCTTTTCAGGCTCACCTTCAGATAGTTTTCCAGGAGTTACCTAGGTATTTCAAGCATAATGCTGGGTGCTGGCTTGCGACAGTATGGGCGGCTTTTGTTGTTAGTATCCATCAGTCTGGTGTCCATTGTGACGTGAAGTTGGTACCCCATCACTCACTTTTACACAGTATGGATGGATATACACTGTGAAGACGAAACTTTCGTTTTCACAGAGTATCATAGTATATATGCATACATACTGTGTAAAAGTGAGCTATGTGGTACCAACTGGCCGTCACAATGGAAGCAGACAGATGGATACTAACAACAAAAGCCGCCCATACCGTCATAAGCCAGCACCCAGCATTATGCTTGAAACAGCTAGGTAACTTCTGGAAAACCATCTGAAGGTGAGCCCGAAAAGGTTCGAAAACAGTTTGCAGTTTTATGTGTGGTGTCACCGCCAGACACCACACTTGCTAGGTGGTAGCCTTTAAATCGGCCGCAGTCCGTTAGTATACGTCGGACCCGCGTGTCGCCACTATCAGTGATTGCAGATCGAGCGCCGCCACACGGCAGGTCTAGTCTAGAGAGACTCCCTAGCACTCGCCCCAGTTGTTCAGCCGACTTTGCTAGCGATGGTTCACTGACTACATACGCTCTCATTTGCAGAGACGACAGTTTAGCGTAGCCTTCAGCTACGACCTAGCAAGGCGCCATACTCAGTTACTATTCTGAACAGATAATATTGTGAATCATGTACCGTCGAGAGCGACGTTCATCATTAATGGATTAAAGTTGAGTATCAAACTAATTACGTCCGCTTTCTGAATTCTCATTCCTTGTCATGTTCCAGACCTCACGTCAGTATAGTTCTTCCCTCCTCACGCCAGCCTACGTGAGCTAAAACGAGTGCAATCGGCCTCCTCTAGTCACACGGTGTTGGCACTTCTGCCAACACAACATTATGTATTTACACTGAATAAATAGTCTCGGTCGCTTCCCGCGCCCGGGTTCGATTCCCGGCGGGGTCAGGGATTTTCTCTGCCTCGTGATGACTCGGTGTTGTGTGATGTCCTTAGGTTAGTTAGGTTTAAGTAGTTCTAAGTTGTAGGGGGCTGATGACCATAGATGTTAAGTCCCATAGTGCTCAGAGCCATTTGAACCAAATAGTCTCGGGTTCTAAAGCAACCAAAATGGATGATCTCAACCTTTTCTCGCTTACGTGGTTAAAGCCAAATATTTAAAAATATTCTGCACATCAGCTCATTTATAATCAGTCTTTTGAGGACGTTTTAAGTATAGGAGTCCCAGTCTTTAGCAGTTTGCGATTTGTGCTTTTACCGGTGGGGGGTATGTCTTAGGGGGTTGGTATAATTACATATGTACTAGCTTGGACCGTGGCGTTACCCATGGTTAAACAGTTATTTATAAACAGATGTTAATGCCGAAACTCACTATTCACGCGTATGCACTGTCAGAAAAGCCATCCCCTATTATATCTTTAAAAGTACATTATAGGTAAAGCTAATTTACAAAATCATCTATATACAGGTGTGTGTGTGTGTGGTGGTCTTCAGTCCTGAGACTGGTTTGATGCAGCTCTCCATGCTACTCTATCCTGTGCAAGCTTCTTCATCTCCCAGTACCTACTGCAACCTACATCCTTCTGAATCTGCTTGGTGTATTCATCTCTTGGTCTCCCCCTATGATTTTTACCCTCCACGCTGCCCTCCAATACTAAATTGGTGATCCCTTGATGCCTCAGAACATGTCCTACCAACCGATCCCTTCTTCTGGTCAAGTTGTGCAACAAACTTCTCCCCAATCCTATTCAATACTTCCTCATTAGTTATGTGATCTACCCATCTAATCTTCAGCATTCTTCTGTAGCACCACATTTCAAAAGCTTCTATTCTCTTCTTGTCCAAACTATTTACCGTCCATGTTTCACTTCCATACATGGCTACACTCCATACAAATACTTTCAGAAATAACTTCCTGACACTTAAATCTATACTCGATGTTAACAAATTTCTCTTCTTCAGAAATGCTTTCCTTGCCATTGCCAGTCTACATTTTATATCCTCTCTACTTCGACCATCATCAGTTATTTTGCTCCCCAAATAGCAAAACTCCCTTACTATTTTCATTGTCTCATTTCCTAATCTAATACCTTCAGCATCACCCGACTTAACTCGACTACATTCCATTATCCTCGTTTTGCTTTTGTTGATGTTCATCTTATATCCTCCCTTCAAGACACCATCCATTCCGTTCAACTGCTCTTCCAAGTCCTTTGCTGTCTCTGACAGAATTACAATGTCATCGGCGAACCTCAAAGTTTTTATTTCTTCTCCATGGATTTTAATACCTACTCCAAATTTTTCTTTTGTTTCCTTTACTGCTTGCTGAATATAGAGATTGAATAACATCGGGGAGAGGCTACAACCCTGTCTTACTCCCTTCCCAACCACTGCTTCCCTTTCATGTCCCTCAACTCTTATAACTGCCATCTGGTTTCTGTACAAGTTGTAAATAGCCTTTCGCTCCCTGTATTTTACCCCTGCCACCTTTAGAATTTGAAAGAGAGTATTCCAGTCAACATTGTCAAAAGCTTTCTCTAAGTCTACAAATGCTAGAAACGTAGGTTTGCCTTTCCTTAATCTTTCTTCTAAGATAAGTCGTAAGGTCAGTATTGCCTCACGTGTTCCAGTAGTATATACAGGTATATGACGGGAATTCAAAAAGTAAAGGCATATTTGTGAAAAGCTGCACATATCCTGACGATAGGAAACTGAAACATGCGTTATTTTTCTACGTAACCTCCCTGGACTTCAATGCAGTTTTCCCGACGTTTTACGAGTTTTTTTCTTTTTTTTATTTCATCAGAAAATTCGTTTTTCGGTTGCATCTGTAACCAATTTTGCACCGCAGCAATGACGCCTTCATCACTTTCAAATCTTCTTCCCCGTAGTGCTTCCGTTAAGGGTCCAAACATGTGAAAATCACGTGGAGCCAGGTCTGTACTGTATGGTGGATGCTCCAGCACCTCGAATCTCAACTGCTTTATTGCGACGGCTGTCCGTTTGGCAGAATGTGGGCGAGCGTTATCTTGCTGCAGGATGACACCTCTTCACAGTTTTCCACGACGTTTGGATCTGATTGCAGGTTTTAGTTTCGTACGCAACACATCACATCCACCATACAATACAGACCTGGCTCTAAAGCCTCGTTTACGCTGGGGCGACGTCCTGCAACATTGTGGCATGCTACGGAAATGTGGCGTGCGTCGTCTTGTAGCATGCTACAACAGGCAACATCTTGCGGCGTATGTTGCATGCGGCAGGTTAATTTATACCAAAGCAACAGAATTTGTGCCATACGTGTGTCGGTCTTGCAGTATAAAGGATGATGAAGTATCGCAGCGGCGGCCTACTTGGTACTTGCACACGCAGCTAACAACGGAAATGAAAACCAAAGGAAAAGAAAACGATGGCGGAAGAGAAGAGTATTTAAAGAAGGTTCACGAAATAGTATCCCAGGAACTAGAAGCAGACGATGGTGCGTTATTTAGTAAGGTGTGCTTTCGTCCCAGGCGCGTTAGCCCGCGCCATACCGTTGCCAAAAGGTGGCCTAACGGTAAATGTTCGCACAGGTACCGGGCCGGTCTCCACCCTGTGTCAGGGCCCGGGGTGGGACTTTGAGCCCCCAGCTCACCCAACTCTGCGGTACGACTACTGCGGTATGACTGCCACACTACTTCCCTCGCAAGCTCGCAAGTAAACGGATGACACACCTTAGACAAAAGCAACAATGACAACATGAGAATGATGATTTAGTTCTAAATGTTTTGAAATGCTTAACTACTACATAACACTTTTTCAAAATTAATAAGCAAACATATTAATAGTAAGACTGTATTAAAAACTTTCAGTGTTCGGCTCCACAAATTTAAATTATATGTAAAGTTTTACTCCAGTGCGTGGGAAATAAACATCCCAGGTTGGGATGCATAAACTAAAGTCAGAGGAGGGGATGGTCTGATGCAGAGGGAGGGGGGGAATCCCCCCCATCCCCCCCCCCCCCTGCAAATCGCACACTGGTGTTTAGAGACTACGGATCGAGGGGTTTATTCACGTAGAAGGTACCTCACCAGAAGGGAGGACAACTTCTCTCGAAGAAGGAATTTTCCTGCAGGCATAAATCTTCAATATGATGATGATGATGATGATAGCGCCATCTGTTAATCTTTCGCCACACTGCAGCCTTGTGCTTGTAACACCGATCACTATTTGCCTGTGGTAATAAATCACAGCAGAGATATTGTCGGAGGACAGTAGCCGCGATTCCAATCTCTACTTGCTATTCAAGCGGCCCCCGTAATAAGCAACAGCCCGGAGGCTGAAACACGGGGAAACGGCACAAAAACTGTATTCTGCCGAAGGTCTTATCTGGCAGATGGGAGGAGGATCTGACAGCGCGGATAGGGGAGAGAGACAATGGCGCGCCAGACGGCGAGAACAATCGGCCAGAGTGGAGTGGACTCTGCGCGGAGCAGGGCGGAGGGCAGTTGCGACACCGGCTTATGAAACGTTTTCTTTCTCCATCTGCTGCGGGCCGCGGGCTCTTGTGAAAACCCCGGCCGCCCCTTCCACACGCAGCGCAGCCGCTATCGCGGGCAGATCTGCCGCGGAAACCGAATTAATGAGGGACTTCTGCGGGGGCGGGTGTCGCCGTGGCGCAAGCGGTTCCCGCAGCCTTCCGCCGCAATTAACGACGCCCGAACGAGCTGTCAGAGGTCGCTGTGGCGTGATGGCACGCCGACTGAAAAGATTTTTGCCCTCTACGGGTATGAGAGACAACCAATGAAAGAAAGATGTATATAAATGTTCAGGAAAATTCAGGAATACAGAAATACAAGTCTCTGACGAATGAAATAAATAGGAAATGCACGGAAGATAAGCCGAAATGGCTGCATGAAAGATGTGAATAAATCCAAAAAGTAATTATTGTCGGAAGGGCTGACTCAGCATATGAAAAAGTCAAAACAATCTTCGGTGAGATTAAGAGCAAGGGTGGTAACATTAACAGTGCACCGAGAATTCTACTGTTAAATGCAGAGGAGAAAGTGGAAAAAGTCGATATAGAAGAGACAGGGGATCCAGTATTAGAATCAGAATTTAAGAGAGCTATGGGCGACTTAAGAACGAATAAGGCAGAAGGGATAGATAACATTCCATCTCAATTTCTACGATCATTGGGGGAAGTGGCAACAAAACGACTATTCACGTTGGTGTGTAGAATGTATGAGTCTGGCGACATACCATCTGACTTTCGGAAAAGCATCATCCATACAATTCTGAAGACGGCAAGAGCTGACAAGTGCGAGAATTATCGCACAGTCAAATTAACAGCTCATGTATCCAAGTTGCTTACAAGAATAATATAGAGAAGAATGAAAAAGAAAATCGAGGATGCGCTAAATGACGATCAGTTTGGCTTTAGGAAAGGTAAAGGCACGAGATAGGCAATTCTGACGTTGCTGTTAATAATGGAAGCAAGACTAAAGAAAAATCAGGACACGTTCATCGGATTCTTCGACTTGAAAAAAACGTTTGACGATGTAAAATGGTGCAAGATGTTCGGAATTCTGACAAAAAACGTCGACTTGTCCGAAAGAACAGACACCACATCTATATAAGTATATAGTTCTGGCAAAACCGGACATGTCCGAAAGAACAGACACCATATCCATATAAGTACGTAGTTTTGGTAGTACCGGCCATGGTCTTCTCCTTCTGTGCGGATGCACACATATTCCCCAAACTATTACGGGACTTGGTAAGAATGTCTTCCTCGAGTAATGAATGCGTTGGGGTGGGACACTACGAATGTAGTGTGTGGACATACAAGGTGAGAATGTGGGTCTCGCGGGAGGCGTGCGCGAAATAGTCCCTGCAGTCGCCCTATCCACTGTCCCCTCGGTGGCTCAGATGAATAGAGCGTCTGCCATGTAACCAGGAGATCCCGGGTTCGAGTCATCAGTTGACTGTACTAATATAATTCTAATCTTCACAACTTTTCTTACGGCAGTACCTCATGTCCTACCTTCCAAACATCCAAGTAGTTCTGTTGTATAGTTTCAGGAACTAGCACTACTAGAAAAGAGGATACTCCGGAGACATGGCTTAGACAAAGCTTGGGGGACTCTTTTCATAAAGAATTTTCGCTCTGTAGCGGACTGTGCGCTGATTTGGAACTTTCTAGTAGAGCAAGTGCATGCAAAAGGCAAAGATTCGAGTCCCGATTGGTCACACAGTTCTAACTTTCGAAGAGGTAATCAGTAGTTTGGAAGGGAGTGTGACACGGATGTAGTTTATTCTTCATATTATTGAATCTGTTCATCAAGCGAGTAGTAAAAGAAACCAAAGAGAAAATGATAAAGTAAATATAAGCTGTGCCATTATTTTGGTTCCTGCACCTCAGTGTTACGGGGATTTCAGTGTGTACCAACGCTGCATACATTCACCTGCAACGAAAGATCAGATCAACTGAATGAATAGTCATGACAAATTTTATAAGACGAACACCAACGAAAGTAACACGACGATAATGGAACGTTTCCAAATTAAATCAAGCTATTCAAAAAAACGCTATTTACATTTTCCAAGAACCAGTGTTGAGTAATCCTGGAACATACTGCAATCTCTATGTCTCGTAGGGGCCGCGAAGACAAAATTAGACTAATTACAGACGGACAGAGACATTTACGCAGTTATTCTTCACACGCTCAATCCGCGAAATGAAAACCTAGTACGTGGTAAAATGCAGTTCACAGTAGTTTGCATGGTATGGATGTAGATGTAAAACCGTCTTCCAAATTATTAAGCCTTTGGAGCCCTTGCATCGCACCATAAATTCGTTCGGCATTCCATCTTAGTGCCACCGCCACCTACTTCCAGATTAGCCCTGCTTCACTTGTTGAAGTATGGACACTCATCTAATCATAATCTCATCTAATTCTGTGCAGAACCTGTTGCTCTCCTGCACTCACTCTCCCCTACATAAACATAATCACATACCCAGATGCTATTGCATGCCCACAATACTGTCTTGAAAAACTGACTTCCCCGTCCCACAACTCCACACCAGCTTCCACATCCCAGTCCCATAACCCAACCCATGCTGCCACTTCCTCCCACTCCCCCTGCAGACCGTCCCCGGTAGCTGAGTGGTCAGCGCGGCAGAATGTCAAACCTAAGGGCCCGGGTTCGATTCCCGGCTGGGTCGGAGATTTTCTCCGCTCAGGGAGTGGGTGTTGTGTTGTCCTAATCATCATCATCATTTCATCCCCATCGACGCGCAAGTCGCCGAAGTGGCGTCAAATCGAAAGACTTGCACCAGGCGAACGGTCTACCTGACGGGAGGCCCTCGCCACACTACATTATTATACTGCCCCTGTACAAATTTTTACCTGCAGCAGGTCATCAAGCTCCACAAGACCACCTCCAGTGAAACCACAACCACTCCAGGATCAACAGTCTCCCAGCATTACGACATCGTCGCTCTCATTAAGCCAAACCAACAAGTGGAGGGGAGGAGGGGGGGGGGAGGAGGGGGGGGGGGAGGCGTGCAGATCCAGACTGAAAAGCGAGTCTGGCTATACGGAATTAGGAATTCGCTAAACGGCTGGTATCAAATGCGGGAACAGTTCCTCTGGAATGAACAAGAGTTCTTGCTCCAACGCCAATGACCCTGTTATCGACGAGGCGTCCCTCTTCCCTCCTTTACGCCGACGACGATACATTGATTTCGGTTTCTCACTTTCTCCTCAGCGTTTAGTCGAGAATGAAGATGACGTTCACCTTGACATAAAATACTTTGGAAGTTAATACGATTGCAGCACGTTTTTAGTGCAAATTTAGATTTTCCGTCTTTGTAGAAGTCAGCGACGCGGCTTCCACACTGTCACAATTTCCTATTTATAAAACTAAGACTGCCCTTGGGATCAAATACAAACACACAGTCCCAAAACGGAATTTCCAAGGCGTTTATTACTACAGGTACAAAACGGGTCCCAGCACTGTGCCTTGCGGAACCTCGGCCCAAGCGTACTTAGACGCGCTATTATGCTTGCCGCACCTGACAGGGAACTGCCTGCCGGTGCGCCCACCATTGTTTTCTTATAACAACTGACGTCAACCACGCAGCCGCTGCAGTGACTCCTCTTAGAAATCTGAGGCAGTCTGCAGGTGGCAAGTAAAGAACAGTATACGCATTGAAACCTCCTGGCAGATTAAAACTACGTAAGCCAGACAGGTCCTGAGTTCGAGTCTCGGTCCTGCACACAGTTTTAATCTGCGAAGAAGTTTCATAAGAGCACACACACCCCTGCAAAGTGAATATTCTATTCTAGAAGTATTCGCGTTGTCCCAACACTGTGCGATGTAAATTGCACATAAGGTAAAGATCTGTGAACTCGGTATTCGAAGATAAGGAACTAGCAGTCTGAAATATGCATTTGTCTTTAAGCGATCGCTGTAAAATATTAAATTTCGATAAAACAGTCTCGATCGCAACCGACGTTTATTTTGGTTGCGAACCTGTATCGGTCTTGAATTGGCTCAAATGGCTCTGAGCACTATGGGACTTAACATCTGAGGTCATATGTCCCGTAGAACTTAAAACTACTTAAACCTAAAGACATCACACACATCCATGCCCGAGGCAGGATTCTAACCTGCGACCGTAGCAGTTGCGTGATTCCAGACTGAAGCGCCTAGAACCACTCGGCCACAACGGCCGACTGTATTGGTCTATCATTTAGATTATCTTCAGGCCATAAGAACTGCAGGACCGTAATAACACTTATACAGAAGGAAACCTGTAAAAAGGATTGGTAACATGGCTAAAAACATCTAGAATAAAAGCTACAATAGCAACAGAGTATAGTGTTATACCCATGACAGCGGCGGGTGGCGGTGGACGCAGCAACATCCGTAAGAACACGGACATCAACTGCTGAATAAGGTAACACTTCTCGAGAATATATACTGTAAGCTCCGCCCCTCGCATACAACATTACGTCACTGACAACCTATCACGTACTTGCTACGTAAGGTACGTTACATTAAATGGTATACTTTAAATACACAAGAAAAATAGACAGAAAAGTACATACAAAAATTACATTCATATTAGTTCACAAAAAATCCTTTCTTAACCTTTTTAAAAATAAAGAAATACAATAACAGATGTGATTTTATCCGTTTTGCGTGTA
Organism: Schistocerca piceifrons; assembly: GCF_021461385.2. Taxonomy (NCBI): domain Eukaryota; kingdom Metazoa; phylum Arthropoda; class Insecta; order Orthoptera; family Acrididae; genus Schistocerca; species Schistocerca piceifrons. The sequence goes on along the minus strand of NC_060147.1, from coordinate 96,430,530 downwards.
GACTGCCCTCTATGAAACACGACCACCGACTTCCAAGCCATCGGACAGCTGCCGTGTCCCCAGCGTTCCGTCCTCTACTATGGTGTCTGTGGCGGGCATCGCTGGAGCGTAACTATCGACATCGGCAAGCCATTGCCATGGTAACCGAAACAGCCTTACGGCTACGACTCCTTTCAACGAGTTCATGCAGACGTCCTTAGAGGGCAGTCTGCACACCAAAGCGATCAAATCGTGTTTGTTTTTGCAATTTTTTATTTTAAAAAGATTATGAAAGGATTTGTTATGAACCATTATGTACGTAATTGCTGTATACTTTTTCTGCCTCCTTTTCTGGTAAATTTTAACTATACCATTTAATGTCCCATTCTCCCCGTAGTAAATACATGAATGGTTGTGCACTATGTAATGCTGCATGCTCCGTCCACCGCCACCAGTAGCCATGGTGGGCACAAAATTTCATTTTATCATTATCGCAGCTTTTATTCTAGATGTTTTTAGTCATGTTAGCATCTCTTTTCATAGAAATCCCCTGAATATATATTACTATTGTACTGCAGCGCATACGGCCCGAAGACTAATTTATAGACCGAAACTGGTTGCTGACCAAAATAAACATCTTTTGTTTTTTGGGGGGGGGGGGGGGGGCGGAAATGGGCGCACCAATACACCAACGATGTCACGTAACTCCATGCCAAAAAATCCATAAGACTAGCCAAGAGACAGCACTTACACTTGGAATTAAACGATCAGACCATATTTTGGTCAGATATTCATTCACATTGTCATCAGTAAACTTTGACATACTACTGTTTATCCTCATCTACATCTACATACATGCTCCGCAAACCAACGTCCGATGAGAGGCGGAGGGTATCTTGTACCACTACAACTCATTTCCTTTCCTGTTCCACTCGCAGACAGAGCGAGGGAAAAACGGACTGTCCAAATTCCTCCATACAAACTCTGATTTCTCGCATCTCATCTTCATCGTCCCTACGTGAAAGTTACGTTGGCAGGTGGCCTCAAATGCCTGTTCTCTAAATTTACGCAGTGGTGCCTTGCGGAATCAACAGCCGGAGTGACCGAGCGGTTCTAGGCGCTACAGCGTGGAACCGCGCGACCGCTACGGTCGCAGGTTCGAATCCTGCCTCGGGCATGGATGTGTGTGATGTCTTTAGGTTAGTTAGGTTTAAGTAGTTCTAAGTTCCAGGGGACTGATGACCTCAGAAGTTGAGTCCCATAGTGCTCAGAGCCATTTGAATCATTTTGATGCTCTCGTCTCTGATGAACACCAGCCATCGACGACAAGGTACTGGAGTCTATCACTTAAAAAGTCTTCGAACACTCACCTATTTGGGAATCTAACCGTATGCTCGGACCTTCGTTAACAGTCTTCAGTGGGGCATCGTATCAAATACTTCCCGGAAGTGTAGGAATATGGAATTTCCCTAGTGGCCTCCATCGCTGGTTCGTAGGATATCATGCGACGAAAGTGCAAGCTTTCGCGTGACAGATGTTTTCTTATTCCGTGCTGATTTTTGGACGGAAGCTGCTAACGCACAACTAACACTGCCGGAAAGCAAACCCTAGATAGAACCGAGCTACAGTGAGTGATGCCTGATAGGGAAGAGTAAAGTGGCCATTACTGCCGTTAACAGTGTCGCGAATGAATTAAACAAGTTTGTTTCCAAACAAGACAGAGTGTATACCGCGCACATTTGCAATGTTGTCCAGATATTTTCAGAATTTATTTATTTAATCGTATTGCTAAGGCTCCCCGTCGGGCAGACCGTTCGCCAGGTGCCGCTCTTTCAATGTGACGGCATGTCGGTGACCTGCAGTCGATGAGGATGGTAGTATGTTGATGAAGATAGCACAACATCCAGTCCCTGGGCGGAGAAAATTCCCCGACCCATCCGGGAATCGAACCGAGGCCCAGAGGATTGATAATCCGTCGCGCCGACCATTCAGCTGCCGGGGGCGGACATATTTTCAGTGCAATACAATGTTGGGTTGGGTTGTTTGGGGGAGGAGACTAGACATCGAGGTCATCGGTCTCATCGGATTACGGGAGCATGGGGAAGGAAGTCGGCCGTGCCCTTTCAAAGGAACCATCCCGGCATTTGCCTGGAACGATTCAGGGAAATCACGGAAAACGTAAATCAGGATGGCCGGACGCGGAATTGAACCGTCGTCCTCCCGAATGCAACAGATACAAAGCTACAGGGACGCGGGAGATAAGAAATTGAACAAACTCTGTGGTGAGCCATAAGAGACCATGCATCCTTTGAACTAAAATACTTACAAAATGTCCCTGAACAACCTCAGAAATTTTGCCGGAGTGGTCTGGTTTCAGGCAGTATAATGGCGCGGGAGAGCCCATATGTGGAGCTGTTTTCCGTTTCAGCATGAGCGTGGAGTGACAGTGATACGGTACATCTGGTTAGCGGCATAAAGCGCCACTTAGCACCTCTGCCAGACCACTAGCTGCAGAGGCACAAATGCGACGCGCGAGCATAACAACATAGCGATACACTTCCTGATTCGAATGAACGGACCATTACTAGACAGTTACTTTTACTCATGACGTTTCCTCGTGAATACGAAATCTCACTTCAAAGAACGATACGGTTTCTACTAGGCCGCCTCCGTAGCAGAGTTGCCATCGCGACGGCTGTCATTAGAGGACTAGAGTTCGATTCCCGGTACTGCCAGGGATGTTTCCTTGGTGGTAGTACTGGAAGGAGGTGCAATCACAGGGAACCACTGCGAGGTCGCAATTTCAATCTTTAGCAGGGCTCATTTGACAGTGTTGTGTTAACAATTATGATATGAAAAATATTAGCTGCTAATGTACAAAATGAGTGCCCTGGAGATGCAGAGATCAACCTTCTATGGAATGTACCTATTACACTTCAAAAAATGGACACCCTCGACATTCAAGAAATGTTCGAAACAAAACATTAATTTGCACCATGAACACCGAATGAAAAATGGTGCGCGACAGTGATCACAAAGGTTCGCACCATCGAGAGCGGACTCCCTGGGAATTAACAACTATATCTTGGAACTGTTCCATTTGGTCCGTGTTTGCATAGAAAACAAACACCTTGTTATTTGTTTACTTATTTCCCAAACTAGTTTCGGCGACAAGTATCACCATCATCAGTGGGTTTTTAAATCCTATTTATTGTATGTTATGGAATGTTTTTAAGAATTATTGTGACTGTTTGCGGCATACTTTCTGTGCTTTTTTCTGTTGCCGTTTTTTCTCAGAGTACATCATATCATCTGCAAGTTCGTTGGACGGCATGCAGCTGATTATATACACACAAAAACAAAATTTGCTGGAACAGCAAGATGGCGTAATGTTCTTGATCATAAACAAAGTGCGAAAATTTTACTCTTCTGTGTGTTTCTGGCCGGTCTCGAACTTCTAAAAAAAGTATGTTCATGGTAAAATCCAGAATCTAAATGAGTCTCTGAATTCACTCATATGGAAACGATACCCTAAAGCCACATTTTCATCTGCTATAGTTCTCGGAATTGCAACTTACGATGCAGTTCTTGTATTTAATGACGGGAACGTAGGGAGGATGAAGGTATTAGAGAGAATGGGATTTAAGATAGGAAATTTCACTCAAGACATCTTGAGAAAAATAGATTTACAGCGCCTCTCTGTAGCTGAAACGTCGGTTGAAGGCCTCGTCAAGGAAAGAAGACAGAAAACGAGAAACCAGTAACGAAGCCTTGAAGGGAAAGATGACCCTGAGTACAAATCTGAGGCCTTCTGAAGAGGTGACGTAAGTAAAAACTTTATGTTGAACTTCAAATTGCACTTCCTGAAAATTACGTTTATTAAAGTTTGTGTAACTTTTTCTCAGAATCTATGAAGGCAAGAATTATGAAATTTTGTATATTATTTCCACAAATCCAATAAATGTTGTTGCAAGAGTAAATTTTTAAATTCTGAATGTAAGCTGAGATATTGGCCAAATTGCTCGGTATTTTGCATGAATTTTCTTATACTTACAGAATTATAATTAAAAATTATCATAATTCTCCTTTTCAAGAAGCCTCATTAGAGAAGCTTACTACATGCGGAGAGATTAAATAGATAAAATTTTTGTAGAGTTGTCTTGAATAGTTTCCGAGAATAGAATACATAGGTTGTTTATTGAAAATAAAATGTTTGAATTCCATAGAAAAGATATAATATAATACAGGGAACTTAGCTGTAAGTGTGTTAATTTTAGGTACAGCATAGTACAAAATTTCATCACCGTATCACCAAAATAGTGCATCTTTTCAATAGTGCGTTGTTCATGAACTTCATCGATAACAAATATTCCTTATTCTTCAATATTGCCTCACTGTTCGAAATTCTCATCAACATGCTTAAAATACTGGAGGGGGTGAGGAGACAAGAGACATTGAGATAGTTGCTGCCTGGGATGTATTTTGTCGGTCTGGTGCGTCCTGAAGAAAGAAAGGTTGCTTGGTGTTCCCGTCTTGACACCTGTCGTCACTAAAACTGGACAGGTTATTTCTCACAACTTTGCCGTAATACACGTGAAGAGTATCTTTGTGAGTCTGTTCTGTCGACCAACGTTCAAAAGATGGTCTATAAAACGAGAGTATATATCACAGCCTTCTAGATCTATCCCTTGCAAGTTTGCTTGGAAGCAATCCGCAGAATCCCTGTTCACCGAGCCCGTATTCAAGTAGGTGTTGCTTTAAAAAGTGGGCGTGGTAAGAAGGTCGTGTCGCACATTTAATTATTTTCCAGGTACTTTGGATGCGATTTCGTCACTGAAACTTCGGGAACTTATTATCCATGAGTTCCGCTAATAAATAAAACAAACTGAAGACTGATATTTTCAGTCAGATTCAAGAACTTTGCCTCCCGCCCCCTCCTTAAGGCTTCTTCGAGAGCTAGTCTAGTACGGAGCGCACGAAGAACGACGGCTTAAACGCTTTTGTGCGCCCTGTAATCCGTGTAATCTCTTCGTGGTCCCTACTGAACTAGCATATTCGCAGATTCCTCATGAAACCTTGTAAGTAACCTTTCGCGGGATAGTTAGGCTATATTTTCAAGCATCTGCCAGTTCATCCCCTTGAGCCTCCTCGTGACGGGATCCCGCAAAAAGTAGAGTTGAATGTCATGGTTGGCTGGGTGTGATCGGAGGGGACGTTCGAACACATTGGCGCTTTCCTTCGGGGTTCTAGGCGCTTCAGTCCGGAACTGCGCTGCTGCCACGGTCGCAGGTTCGAATCCTGCCTCGGGCATGGATGTGTGTGTTGTCCTTAGTTAGGGTTAAGTAGTTCTAAGTATATGACCTCAGATGTTAATTCCCACAGCGCTTAAGCCGTCGGCACACGGACCGTGCTGTCGAACGTCAACGTTGAGTGTGCCAAGTTCAACGTGTTGCTGAATGCTCCGGAACGATGCGATTTGTGCATACGGTACGTGGGCACCAACGTTATACACGCGATCGCAACGCACTCCGGCAGCGGTTCCGGGATGTTTCTCTTCGTAAATCACACTGTTTACTCAAGGGGCGCGTAAAATTCCCACGTTAGCTCTGTTAAAATGCACGTTTCCTCCATTGTCCATATCCTAGTTAAGTTGTTCTGTAGGTAATACACACAAAATCTTCAATATCGATGTACATGTTTTAAGACAAAAACCATGCCCAATCAATAAGGATACTGGCTTATAAAAGTTCCATTACAAACAGTACGACACAAATTTGCAACAGTTCTCCACGTAAGAAACGTTATTTTATCTTTCCCACATTTTGGTAAAACTCTAAGGTCATTCTTACTAGATCACTGTTCCTACCCAGTAGCAGAATCTTTAAAAGACGTGGATTACGAAACTCAAAAGGAAAACGAACAAAATATCTTTATGCAAGTAGCGCAAGCTGTCCTGTAGATTAAGCCAAACTCCTCAAAAACGTGTGAACTTATACTTACATAACATCAAATATGTAGTATATACTTACATTAAACTAATAATAAAGCATCAGAACCTATTAAATACGCGAATGTTAGGGGAAAAAAAATTTAATTTCGCGAGACACGAACTATCGTTTTATCACTCATGTGGTCATGGATCATTGACGCTGCTCAGTACGCTAAAGTAACACCAATGCAGTTACGGCCATTTCTCATATGTTACCACATGCTAAATGCTTTAACCGTAGCTATGCAACTACCTGAAATTTAATTACAACAAATAGTACCAAGAACAATCGATTTTTGGTGGATCCTCAGTGTGTCGTTACCTTCAAATGACATACGAGTAATCTCATAATACGAGGTGCATTCAAGTTCTAAGGCCTCCGATTTTTTTTCTAATTAACTACTCACCCGAAATCGATGAAACTGGCGTTACTTCTCGACGTAATCGCCCTGCAGACGTACACATTTTTCACAACGCTGACGCCATGATTCCATGGCAGCGGTGAAGGCTTCTTTAGGAGTCTGTTTTGACCACTGGAAAATCGCTGAGCCAATAGCAGCACGGCTGGTGAATGTGCGGCCACGGAGAGTGTCTTTCATTGTTGGAAAAAGCCAAAAGTTACTAGGAGCCAAGTCAGGTGAGTAGGGAGCATGAGGAATCAGTTCAAAGTTGTTATCACGAAGAAACTGTTGCGTAACGTTAGCTCGATGTGCGGGTGCGTTGTCTTGGTAAAACAGCACACGCGCAGCCCTTCCCGGACGTTTTTGTTGCAGTGCAGGAAGGAATTTGTTCCTCAAAACATTTTCGTAGGATGCACCTGTTACCGTAGTGCCCTTTGGAACGCAATGGGTAAGGATTACGCCCTCACTGTCCCAGAACATGGACACCATCATTTTTTCAGCACTGGCCGTTACCCGAAATTTTTTTGGTGGCGGTGAATCTGTGTGCTTCCATTGAGCTGACTGGCGCTTTCTTTCTGGATTGAAAAATGGCATCCACGTTTCATCCATTGTCACAACCGACGAAAAGAAAGTCCCATTCGTGCTGTCGTTGCCCGTCAACATTGCTCGGCAACATGCCACACGGGCAGCCATGTGGTCGTTCGTCAGCATTCGTGGCACCCACCTGGATGACACTTTTCGCATTTTCAGGTTGTCACGGAGGATTGTGTGCACAGAACTCACAGAAATGCCAGCTCTGGAGGCGATCTGTTCAACAGTCATTCGGCGATCCCCCAAAACAATTCTCTCCACTTTCTCGATCGTGTCGTCAGACCGGCTTGTGCGAGCCCGAGGTTGTTTCGGTTTGTTGTCACACGATGTTCTGCCTTCATTAAACTGTCGCACCCACGAACGCACTTTCAACACATCCATAACTCCATCACCACATGTCTCCTTCAACTGTCGATGAATTTCAATTGGTTTCACACCACGCAAATTCAGAAAACAAATGATTGCACACTGTTCAAGTAAGGAAAACGTCGCCATTTTAAGTATTTAAAACAGTTCTCATTCTCGCCGCTGTCGGTAAAATTCCATCTGCCGTACGGTGCTGCCATCTCTGGGACGTATTGACAATGAACGCGTCCTCATTTTAAAACAATGCGCATGTTTCTATCTCTTTCCAGTCCGGAGAAAAAAAATCGGAGGCCTTAGAACTTGAATGCACCTCGTACACAAGTTATAATAATTTTTTGCCACGAATATGACGTTTCTCATTATTTTATTGCAACGAATCACGCAGTTAATCAAGGGGTTTTCGAGTGATTCTCAATTTGCTGTTGCTCAGAAACGGCACATATACTTAAAGGCTTGAACTGAATGCCAATATGGCACCTCACAGCTCTGTGCTGAAGGAAGATGGCGTGCGTGTGACGTAGGTGGCGTTGTGCCATCTGATTGGTCAACGCTCAGACGCACGCTCAGTATATCTGACACGCCAGATATTGCTCTGCACGTTCGGAAAGACTCCCGAACGTGCTGTTCCACGCTATGACGTCAGAAACTCGGCACACTCAACGCTCAGCGTTCGGATGCTCGGTCCGTGTGCCAACGGCTTTAGAGCCATTTGAACCATTTTCCTTCGCGAACTCTGAGAATTGCGTGTTAAATGTATCTCATACGTGTAGATGACTGCAATGTGCGCGTGCGTGTGTGTGTGTGTGTGTGTGTGTGTGTGTGTGTGTGTGTTGTAGGATGATGATGTTGATGATGATGATGATGAAAGAACCTGGTGCTGGCACACAGCCTACTCCTGAAAAGGTTGGCACAGGAAAGCGTGGCGGGCCACATGAAACCAGTAAGAATATCGATGACTCGAGAAAGATACACAACAAATTTTTAATGATACTGACAGTGGCTTATATCATGTGGGCAAGTCTATTCAAAACGTGACTCATTGCTGTTAGCCGTTATACTATACTGCAATTTACGCTTTCCGTTTAGTCACTGCAGAAATAATAAACGAAAGGCGACTTTGTATGCGCAGTGAACAGAGAGGAGTCTAGCTTTTCTAGCCAGGTGCACCGTGCGGCTAGACCAACAATCCCTCGAGGATGCACACAGACGATGGCGTCAGCTCTAATGGACGTGACGACAGTGAACAGCTATTCTCGAGGAATCTTGCGCAAAGCACATACTTTTTTTCTGCGCGCATCCTTACGCACGCATTATAAGGCTGTAGTTAGTGATGAAGCAAAGCAGTACTGCGATGGGAAAAGCCGCTTGCTGGCTCGCCTAATAAGCTAAAAACAAGAGGCGAGCCGCCAAGGACGGGGAACGGCTGAGCAGGCGGCCTGGCCGCTGCCTCTCCGCTCTCTCGCTAGCCTTGGTCGCAGCGAGTAGGGAGATCTTCTAGCGGAAGGCGCGATGTCGTCCCAACAGCGGAAGAGTCGCTAGCTGGCCCCGGAAATGCAAGGGCATCACCCTACACCTAACAGCTGCCAACAAACAAGGTCAAAACCAGAAATGATAACATTTTGACTGCTAGAAGTGCCTGTGTTTGCGATCAAGATTTAGGTACTGTGCCGTTCTCAAGTATTCCTCCCACTACGATGTGCATCACCACTTATTCATGCCTCTGAGAGTACAACTCCATCGTTTGAACCATATTTAAGGTAAATAAATAATAATGGCGTGTGACTAGGGCCTCCCGTCGGGTAGACCGCTCGCCTGGTGCAAGTCTTTCGATTTGACGCCACTTCGGCGACTTGCGCGTCGATGGGGATGAAATGATGATGATGATTAGGACAACACAACACCCAGTCCCTGAGCGGAGAAAATCTCCGACCCAGCCGGGAATCGAACCCGGGCCCTTAGAATTGACAGTCTGTCGCGCTGACCACCCAGCTACCGGGGGCGGACTATTTAAGGTAATACTAACAACAAAACAGGATTTCTTGTCATCTACTCGTATCATACACTAATTTTCGTTAGGAGGCGGGTGAAAGGGTTATTCGTCTCCTGAATTCTTGAAAGTCTCTTCGGGTTTGCTGCTGGATCCCAAAATCAGCTCTGTTCAATATTTCGGCGATCCAACTGTTCGCCATCTTCAGCAGAACGCTGAAATTCTCAGCAGGACTGAGCAGCAGAAGCAGCGTTCTCCTAAAGTTGATACAAGTCGAAAAAGAGAAGAGTGTGGGAGTGAGATAGAAGTGATATATGCCTGTGTATAATATGCCCTTCCCCTCAAAAATATTTCTCTTCTTCATATCCCCCCTGTGTTACCACTGACGTGTCACTGATCTCATTTGTACTAAGACTGCAGTACACGCTAGATGCCTATATGCTTCCACCGCCCTGAGTGGAATCCGTAAGTTCTAATAAAGTCTTTTATAGGTCTTGTCTCTTGCGCACAAAACAGCACGTAGGTCATGAATCCGTAATCTCGAGGCTGTAAGAAACTCTTCGCGAGGAACTGTTGTTTTAGAAATGATTAAATTTCCGACCAGTTTGTTTATACGGGATGCTACTCGCCTTTTATTAGCAGAACACGAGAAGCCGCACAATTAAGGCCCTTTTTAGAGTTACAAATGATTTTTATTCTCCAACAAATTAATGAACCGCGTATTTCTGCAGTTATAATTATGCTGTTCTCAACTATACGTCCATATAAACATACATTGCTAATAAAGTCTTCACTAACACCGACCGCGGCAGGCATATCTGTCCTTAAACACTGCCAAACCAGCTCTGATTTACACACTAGACATTGCTAAGTCTTGAGACTGCCGAACGAGCTCTGATCTTACAGCCGAACAACTTCGCCCGCCATCCAGGTTAGGCGCTATCCGAAGATTACTGAAGCGCTTCGTCTACCTTTTCGTTTTGCAGCTGTTCATTATTGTCCTGGTTTGAAACTTTGGAAAGTAGGAGACGAGGTACTGGCGGAAGTAAAGCTGCGAGGACGGGGCGTGAGTCGTATTTGAGTAGCTCAGACGGTAGAAATGGTTCAAATGGCTCTGAGCACTATGCGACTTAACTTCTGAGGTCATCAGTGGCCTAGAACTTAGAACTAATTAAACCTAACTAACCTAAGGACATCACACACAACCATGCCCGAGGCAGGATTCGAACCTGCAACCGTAGCGGTCGCTCGGCTCCAGACTGCAGCGCCTAGAACCGCACGGCCACTCCAGCATCAGACGGTAGAGCACTTGCCCGCGAAAGGCAAAGGTCCCGAGTTCAAGTCTCGGTCCGGCACACAGTTTTAATCTGCCAGGAAGTTTCATATCAGCGCACACTCCTCTGCAGAATGAAAATCTCATTCTGGATTCTGTTGGTTATTTATACTTGTGAAATGATGGAATGCTGGCCCGCTGTTCAGGGATGCTTCAATGTCAAATTCAAGTAAATACGCTGTTAAATTTTTCAAATATTAATAACGGAAGATTGTCATTTTGGCGCGCAACTTCCGAACGCAACAGCCAATAACGCAGAAGGACCACATTTTAGGCGGTCTTTCCCACGATACCGGTACCGGACAAACGATCTGTCATCGGTACCTCACACCAGATTACGTCATCTTGCCACTGCTGCCTTGTCAACTGCACCAAAAAGAGCTTCTTGTAGCCGACTATGATGGCTGCAAAGCCAGAAATATTACAATGGCAAGCAGTTGGATCGCCGAAATACTGAATCTTGATTTTATGATCCGGCAGCAAATTCGAAGAGACTTTCAAGACTTATTACGCTGCGGAAGCTTACGAAATCGTCTCCTGAATTGTTTGATGCGGTCCGGCACAAAGTCTTTTCGTGTGTCAACTTCCCCACCTCAGGGCAGCGCTTGCGCCCAACGTTATGAGGTACTAGCTGGAGACATTCCAATCATTGTCCTGACCAGCCCGTAAGGCCGCGAGCGCTAACGCTCCGCTTCCGCGATTCGGGGAGGCGCCGGCACCGGATTGAATCGGCCTGGCGGAATAACGACGAGAGATACTGTGCTGGTTAGCCTGAATGTGAGTTTTAAGCGATTTCCCACATTCAGTTAGGTGAACACCGGGCTGGTACCCGCGTCCCGCGTCAGTTACACGATTCGAAAACATTTGGTAAACATTCGCACACTTTGACATGGAATAACACTAGACGCAAACTGATGGGCAACATAATTTCCGCCCCGGGGAGAAGGTGTTGCTACAGGAAGGGCAACAAGGGACACTATAAGACTAACACTGCCAAATGCAAACATTAACATGCCGATCGCGTGATGGTACGGGATAAAGGCGAAGAGAAAATACGTCCAATCTCTGTCTTAAGTTACGGTTTCTACCTTCCACTGTTCCTTCTAGCATCATAGAAGTTATTCCCCGATACCTCAACAAAAGATAAAAAGAGCCATCAGCTGCACGAGAAAAATCTTTACTTGCGCCGTGCAGTTGTCGTCCATGTTCTTACGGATCTTACTCCTTCCACCGCCACCAGCGGCCATCATGGTGACTGTAGCCTGAAGATGGTCTAAATTATACACTGAAACCGGTTGCAAATCAAAATTAACGTCTGTTGCGACCAAGACTGTTGAAATGAAATTTTAAAATATTTTACACCGATTGCTATTTATTCTCTAATGAAAGAATGCTCTCTAAAAAATTTTTGTCACTGGTGAACCTATCGACTCCGAAAACTACATATTCGGTATAATATCGAATATTTTTACATGTCACAGCATCTTACCCCTAACTCCAGCCCTAGTATTTTTATGCAACACATGACGTACGTACAAAATCTGGTGGTTGAAATTGCTCCAGGCGTTCCTGAGTTATGCTTCTATGTTCCAGACAGTAAGCGAAATGTGTACCAACTTTGGTTGAAGTCGATCCAGTGTTTTGGGAGGAGACCCACATAGTTAAATACATACAATGAGTTTCATAAATGTATCAAAGATGTAGCTTGTTTAAAGGACAACAATAAAATCATCGTGGCAATAAATATTTTAGGGTGTGGCAGGAGAGAGAACCACCACGAAACATGTCCGTATCATGAGGTGTAACCACCGTCACAAAGCTGAAAAAAAAAAAAAATCAAACGAAACCCGTTTTACACAATTTCAACGGGAGTGGATTTGTCTCATTTTTATTTTTACGGTGTAACTGTTTCTGGCTATGAAACTAAGCGCAATTATCTTACAGCCTTCATTACATTAAACTGTGCTCAAGGAGTATTCGCTCCCCACAAAAAAGTAATAAATATACTGTATATAAGAAATCCGTTACAATTTCCTGCCGTCGATAAACAAGACGTGTTCTCTCGCGCTCTTGAGCCTGTCTCTCGTTATCGGCATTATGAAAGTGAACGGAACGCGCTCACTTTCAACTAGGAACAACGCTCTCCCAACAGAGCAACCTCTAGTAACCAGCAGCTTAACAGAAGATCAGCTGTCTGCCATTTTAATTATACACAGGACATTTAATTTACGTTGCAGGTTTATAAAGTGTATAGAAAGTGCTGAAATTAATAGCGTACAGTATACACTACTGGCCATTAAAATTGCTACACCGAAGAAGAAACGCAGATGATAAACGCGTATTCATTGGACAAATATATTATAGTAGAACTAACATGTGATTACATTTTGACGCAATTTGGGTGCAAAGATCCTGAGCAATCAGTACCCAGAACAAACACCTCTGGCCGTAATAACGGTCTTGATACGCCTGGGCACTGAGTCAAACACAGCTTGGATGGCGTGTACAGGTACACCTGCCCGTGCAGCTTCAACAAGATACCACAGTTCAGCAAGAGTAGTGACTGGCGCACTGTGACGAGCCAGTTGCTCGGCCACTATTGACCAGACGTTTTCAATTGGTGAGAGACCTGGAGAATGTGCTGCCCAGGGCAGCAGTAGAACATTTTCTGTATCCAGAAAGGCCTGTACAGGACCTGCAACATGCGGTCGTGCATTATCCTGCTGAAATGCAGGGTTTCGTAGGGATCGAATGAAGGGTAGTGCCACGGGTCATAACACATCTGAAATGTAACGTCCACTGTTCAAAGTGCCGTCAATGCGAACAAGAGGTGACCGAGACGTGTAATGAATACCACCCCATACCATCACGCCAGGTGATACACCGGTATGGTGATGACGAATACACGCTTCCAATGTGCGTTCAACGCGATGTCACCAAACACGGATGCGACCATCATGATGCTGTAAACAGAATCTGGATTCATCCGAAAAAATGACGTTTTGCCATTCATGCACCCAGGTTCGTCGTTGAGTACACCATCGCAAGCACTCCTTTCTGTGATGCAGCGTCAAGGGTAACAGTAGCTGATAGTCCATGCTGTTGCAAACGTCGTCGAACTGTTCGTGCAGATGGTTGTTGTCTTGCAAACGTCCCCATCTGTTGACAGGGATCGAGACGTGGTTGCACGATCCGTTACAGCCATGCGGATAAGATGCCTGCCATCTCGACTGCTAGTGATACGAGGCCGTTGAGATCCAGCACGGCGTTTCGTATTACCCTCCTGAACCCACCGATTCCATATTCTGCTAACAGTCATTGGATCTCGACCAACGCGAGCAGCAATGTCGCGATACGATAAACCGCAACCGCGATAGGCTACAATCTGACCTTTATCAAAGTCGGAAACGTGATGGTACGCATTTCTCCTCCTTACACGAGGCATCACAACAACGTTTCACCAGGCAACGTCGGTCAACTGCTGTTTGTGTGTGAGAAATCGGTTGGAAACTTTCCTCGTGTCAGCACGTTATAGGTGTCTCCACCGGCGCCAACCTTGTGTGAATGCTCTGAAAAGCAAATCATTTGCATAGCACAGCTTCTTCTTCTTGTCGGTTAACTTTCGCGTCTGTAGCACTTCATGTTCGTGCTGTAGCATTTTTAATGGCCAGTAGTGTATCAGTGTCCGCAGAAGCGTGCCGTTTCGGGTGCAGGTTGTCTCTCATAATCCTGTCGGAGACCAGACTTTAAGCGCATATGTTCCTAGATTCGGCTGCAGCTTATTTACAAGGGGGCTTCTCACAATTTGTGACCCGGACTGTACGAAATTCTATTTTATATAAATGGACATAATAAAAGGCTCTTATAACCTAAAACAAATACACTTGTAATTTCGAATCACTGTCCTTATCAAGCACGAGTTTTTCACTGCAGTTAATATGTTGTGACTAACGAAAATTTCTTCCATACCGGGACTGAAATCCGGATTTCCTGCTCTTTGCGAGTAGTAGCCTCAACCACTCAGCTGTTAGAACACGCTTACATCGATATCATTTCATGAATAGCATCTTCACTGATTTCATACCCATATGTCACATACAGGGTGTGAAAGATAACTGTTTACAACGTACCACAGTGCTGGAGGGCAAGTTGAGACGAACAATTTCATAGAGGTCACTTCTGGTCTATCAAGCCGGGGAACAACCTCTAATTGGTCAAGGCTGGATGCACAGAACCTCATGAAGGATGAATTACTCATTCGCAGTTATGAGAAATGGCGTCACTCCTTACCGTTAGCCATAAAAGGCTCTGAACTCTCTTGCTTTCGCTCTCCGTTTGATACTTTCTTGCCGGCCTGATTGGCCGAGCGGTTCTAGGCGCTACAGTCTGGAACCTCGCGACCGCTACGGTCGCAGGTTCGAATGCTGCCTCGGGCATGGATGTGTGTGATGTCCTTAGGTTAGTTAGGTTTAAGTAGTTCTAAGTTATAGGGGACTGAATGACCTCAGAAGTTAAGTCCCATAGTGCTCAGAGCCATCTGAACCATTTTTTGATACTTTCTTTACCCCAGCCCCACTGTCGTACTTGCCATCCGATTTTAGAACGGGGACGAACATTAATCACAAACTGGTGCACTTCCTTACCCGATAATGATCCCACTATGGTTGTCTCTATACGGATGGCCTTAAAAGTGAGGCTGTGCGGGATACGACTTCTTCAGCCCATCTAGCGACACATGCCAAATGTTTGCACTGTCGCCTGAATCGCCGAGTTACTGGCCACCAGGGAGGCTGCTTATTATGGCACACACACTTTCCGGCTCGTACTGACCCTCATGCACTTCCAGAGTGTGCTGCTGAAACTACAACTTCCAGCGTTTGATAAAGACACTAACAGATATGTTTTGGAAATCATAACAGACGCGTGCAGATTGGGTACTTTCGTTCGCTTACTTTGGATAAAAGGGCATCGAGGCATTCTCCACAGTGAAACTTCTCACCGGCTTCCTAAGAGAAGTATTACGGAAGGACAGTTCCTCCCAACACCACCCAGATACACTCCTGGAAATTGAAATAAGAACACCGTGAATTCATTGTCCCAGGAAGGGGAAACTTTATTGACACATTCCTGGGGTCAGATACATCACATGATCACACTGACAGAACCACAGGCACATAGACACAGGCAACAGAGCATGCACAATGTCGGCACTAGTACAGTGTATATCCAGCTTTTGCAGCAATGCAGGCTGCTATTCTCCCATGGAGACGATCGTAGAGATGCTGGATGTAGTCCTGTGGAACGGCTTGCCATGCCATTTCCACCTGGCGCCTCAGTTGGACCAGCGTTCGTGCTGGACGTGCAGACCGCGTGAGACGACGCTTCATCCAGTCCCAAACATGCTCAATGGGGGACAGATCCGGAGATCTTGCTGGCCAGGGTAGTTGACTTACACCTTCTAGAGCACGTTGGGTGGCACGGGATACATGCGGACGTGCATTGTCCTGTTGGAACAGCAAGTTCCCTTGCCGGTCTAGGAATGGTAGAACGATGGGTTCGATGACGGTTTGGATGTACCGTGCACTATTCAGTGTCCCCTCGACGATCACCAGTGGTGTACGGCCAGTGTAGGAGATCGCTCCCCACACCATGATGCCGGGTGTTGGCCCTGTGTGCCTCGGTCGTATGCAGTCCTGATTGTGGCGCTCACCTGCACGGCGCCAAACACGCATACGACCATCATTGGCACCAAGGCAGAAGCGACTCTCATCGCTGAAGACGACACGTCTCCATTCGTCCCTCCATTCACGCCTGTCGCGACACCACTGGAGGCAGGCTGCACGATGTTGGGGCGTGAGCGGAAGACGCCCTAACGGTGTGCGGGACCGTAGCCCAGCTTCATGGAGACGGTTGCGAATGGTCCTCGCCGATACCCCAGGAGCAACAGTGTCCCTAATTTGCTGGGAAGTGGCGGTGCGGTCCCTTACGGCACTGCGTAGGATCCTACGGTCTTGGCGTGCATCCGTGCGTCGCTGCGGTCCGGTCCCAGGTCGACGGGCACGTGCACCTTCCGCCGACCACTGGCGACAACATCGATGTACTGTGGAGGCCTCACGCCCCACGTGTTGAGCAATTCGGCGGTACGTCCACCCGGCCTCCCGCATGCCCACTATACGCCCTCGCTCAAAGTCCGTCAACTGCACATACGGTTCACGTCCACGCTGTCGCGGCATGCTACCAGTGTTAAAGACTGCGATGGAGCTCCGTATGCCACGGCAAGCTGGCTGACACTGACGGCGGCGGTGCACAAATGCTGCGCAGCTAGCCCCATTCGACGGCCAACACCGCGGTTCCTGGTGTGTCCGCTGTGCCGTGCGTGTGATCATTGCTTGTACAGCCCTCTCGCAGTGTCAGGAGCAAGTATGGTGGGTCTGACACACCGGTGTCAATGTGTTCTTTTTTCCATTTCCAGAAGTGTACTTTCCTTTCAGCGAATCTTAACTCATTCAGTTGATAGTTCACTTATCTTTTGATATACCGATACGTTGAAGAACAGGCTCCCAGTGTCATTAGAACTGTAAATGTTCAATAATAAAGAGAGAGAGAGAGAAAGGGACAGTTGCGTTTGCATAACGACGGCAGGACAGGTAAATGGCGAACGCCAGTTCCGCTCTCTCGCCTTGAGTGCCGACAAGTGAGCGAGGATGAGGGAGCGAGCGCTTCATCAGAGCCGACTGCTAGCACATCCTCCGTCCTTGGGCAGTAAATATAACTGTGACGGGCAGGAGGCGCGCCTAATGATGCAGCCACGGCAGCGTCTTCCGGGGAAGGCTCGGTCACGGGTCGGAACAGGACTTTCGTAGTAAGAGCGTCAGAGACCACATACCGAAGATCCGGGCTGGGGTCCCTCAGGGTTCAGTGCTTGGGCCAGTGCTGCATTCTGTTTATACATGCAACCTCCCGAAGACTACTCATTATTGGAGCAGTCTACGCAGATGATACAGTCTCCTTCACCAGAAACAGATGTTCACAAGCGTACATCACATACGTCAAGAAGCATCCCAAGGTCTTCATACCTTGACATTCAAAGTAATTCCGTCATGAGCTAAGTGAAGTTAGCCATTTAGTAGTAGAGGAGTAAGTAGAGCGGCAACTGCGTGGTCAGAGGATGTGACGGAGGCAATGTTTCATTGTTTATGATTTTTTGTCAATATCACTGGAATAAAAAGGACCTGAGCGCAAAATTTTAAAGTTAAAAATTAAAACAGTCTTAATAGCATAAAACCATTTATTACACTGATGACCGGTTTCAGTCTATTTGCAAGCCATCCTTAGATCATTCCCCAATGGTGGCAGGAGGAGGTGGTGAACGGAGCAGCTACCATCTGTTGAAAGACGCAGTTGAAGTTCGTCTTTCAACAGACAGTACTTGCTCCGTTCACCACATCCACCCGCCACCAGTGGCGAATGGTCTAAAGATGGCCTGCAAATAGACTGGAACCGGTCATCAGTGTAATAAATGGCTGTATGCGATCAAGGCTCTTTCGGTTTTATTGTTCGCCTTCCATTACTGGCAACTCACGGGCGTGCGCGACTCATACCGGTCAACTACTCTAGTACAAATTTTAACACGGAAGTAACATGGATTCGTGAGAGCGCATTGTATAGCCGGTCATCTTCAAAATGGTTCTGAGCACTATAGGACTTAACATCTGAAGTCATCAGTCCCCTAGAACTTAGAACTACTTAAACATAACTAACCTAAGGACATCACACACATCCATGCCCGAGGCAGGATTCGAACCGGGCGACCGTAGCGGTCGCGCAGTTCCAGACTGTAGCGCCTAGAACCTCTCCAGCCGGCAAGGTCATCTTCAAATGTGGTACTTATTTGTGGCAGGGAATATCAAACTAAACTGAAGCTGTTGCAATACAAAGCAAAGCAGAAAAACCAGTCAGAAAATTGCCCACTCAAAAAAATGAATAAATAAATAAACGATATTGCACTGCCTGTATTAAGCTGATTACGATGAAAAGTTCCTTTGGACATGCATGCACGTCCAAAATAACAGCACTGCGGCGATGACAGCCGTTACTGAAAATACATAAAATGAATTCCCAATTGCGAAGAATGACTACCATCAGCTGTATAATGCAATGACGACAGAGAACATTTGAGCCTGCCCGGGACTCGAACCCGGATTTCCCGCATATCGCGATCGGTCGCCTTACCATTTGGCTATCCGTTCACGACTTACGGCCAGACTCAACTTCCATATGTCGTCAAGCATACGTCTACGACCTGTACTCGTACATCCATGCACGCATGTCCAAAGGAACTTTGCACCGTAATCAGAATAACACAGGCATGTAATATCGAATTTATCTGCCAATACCGGGCAAGCGGCTTTCAAGTACAAAGTCTGACCTGCATGGAAATATACATAATGGATGTACGAGTGGAGGTCGTAGACTGATGGTTGACGACATATGGAAGTTTGGGTTTGGCCGTAAGTCGTGCACGGATAGCCGAATGGTAAGACGACCTCTCGCGATAAGCCGGATATCCGGGTTCGAGTCCCTGTCCGGCACAAATTTTCACTGTCGTCATTCCATTCTACAGCTGATGGTAGTCCTTATTCGCAATTGCGAATTCCTTCGATGTGCTAAAATAAAAAAGAGATGACGACCACCACTGCACTGGGGTGTGGCTTCAGCGCTACAACAACCAAGATATGATTTACACAAAACGCCGACGACCATTTACGCAGTCAGTACAGGTAGTTGGCGAACCGATCCACTGGACGGCGACTTGAAGTCATCTTGGACACGAAACTCATGTGGCCACAGCACAAAAGTCATGCTGGCAAGAAGAGTTAGCAATGACTCTTAGGACTGTAATCTTTGCACAACTGTATCTATGCGATACCAGTAAAATACGGGTTCATCCTACTCCACTCCCGCAGGGGCAGCTGGTATACACCGAACCCGCTCTCCACAGTATCGCAGCACGCCGCTAAAATGTCGCAGACAGTCTCCTTTGATGTAGGGTATGCAGGCCGCCCTTCCTCCCTACTACCACCGGGAGTCCGCTTCCGTCAACTGCTCCATTCTCTTTCCTTCCGCTTTCCTAAAACCTTCTTGACAACTTGGGGTACAGCACCGCCTTGGCTCCGCCCCCGGACCTGCCCGCTCCGTAACCTTTGTCAGCTTCCGAAGGATGGCACCCCTTCTCTCGTTTATCGCCGGACATTTGATGCTCTATCCGCACAAATGAAGGATGCCACGTTTATTTACACTGACGGCTCAAAAACATCCTTTGGTGTTGGGAGTGCCTCTATTGTTGGCGACTCCCCTAATCGATTTCGGCTTCCCGACCAGTGTTCGGTTTTTACTGCGGAGCTTCAAGCTGTTCTCCAGGCTGTCCAATACATCCGTCGCCATCAGCGGGTACAGTGTATTATATGCTCAGATTCGCTCAGCTCTCTCCTCAGTCTCCACGGTTCACAGATTTCGGGACTGCCTCCACTTGCTCCACTTGGGGGGGGGGGGGGGGGGCGTCTCTGTGGCGTTCAATGGTTCAAATGGCTCTGAGCACTATGGGACTCAACATCTGAGGTCATCAGACCCGTGGAACTTAGAACTACTTAAACCTAACTAACCTAAGGACATCATACACATCCATGCCCGAGGCAGGATTCGAACCTGCGACCGTAGCGGTCGCGCTGTTCCAGACTGTAGCGCCTAGAACCGCTCGGCCACACCGGCCGGCTCTGTGGCGTTCCTCTGGATCCCACGACACGTAGGTATCCGTGGAAACGACGCGGCCGATACAGCGGACAAGGCTGCAGTCCAACCGCGCGATTAGCCGAGCGGTCAGGGGCGCTGCAGTCATGGACTGTGTGGCTGATCCCGGCGGAGGTTCGAGTCCTCCCTCGGGCTTGGGTGTGTGTGTGTGTGTTTGTCCTTAGGATAATTTACGTTAAGTAGTGTGTAAGCTTAGGGACTGATGACCTTGGCAGTTAAGTCCCATAAGATTTCACACATATTTGAACATTTTTTTTTTCTCTTCTTCAGCCCGCTGTTCGCATGGTTCCCTTCGCCGATCTACAGAGCGTTTTATGTCGTCCTGTTGTTCTTTTATGGCATGCATATTGGTCTACACTTCCCAATAATAAATTGCGAGGAAGCTCTTCCCTGTGCTTGGACCTCTTCCTCCCGAACTCGTCGTCGGGAGGAGGTAATTTTAACTAGAATCCGGATAGGGCACTGTCTTTTTAGCCATCGACATATTTTAAGTGGCGATCCTCCCCTGCTTTGTCCCCACTGCTCTCAACTGTGGACGGTAAGACACCTTTTATTTGAGTGCCCCTGTTTTACTCCGTTACGCGCCTGTCTACAGTTGTCGCCTGATATATCTTCTATTTTAGCAGATGACACGCGCTCAGCTGATCGCGTTCTCGAGTTTATTACTGTCAGTAAGATGACGTCATTTGAAGCTCTTTTTGGGGACAAACAAACCCCTCCCCCCCTTCTATACCTTCTATAGTGGTTTTCTAAGCTTTCCTTCTGTTTTTTAGTTTCCCCACTTTTTGAGTTTCGCTCCCATTGCTGCTGATTTCCAATTTGGGTTTTTTACCTTTTCCTAAGCCACAGACCGGGCGCTATAATGACCATAGCAGATTTACGCCCTAAAACCACAACAAAAAAGTCTCCACTTAATCAGTTGGCGTACTGGCGTACTGTAGTACCGTGTACATGGGGTTCAGTGTGTAGCAGGACTGAAGACATGCACCTCTAAACAAACTGTAAGTGAATTACGTAACTTTGCTTGAGGTGTTAATTACAACTCTATTCCTACCCCTTGTACATCAGGCCGGTAATACATCATGGACGCGAGGCATGTGGCAATGCAACAGAGATAAACTTGCGGAGATTGCAGATTCTACAAAATAAAGCAATGATGGATTCTTCCACATGCGAACGTGCTTTCCAGTTCGCTACCTGCATGAAGCGGTAGACGCTTCGGGAACGGTTGGTAAAGTTCAAGGAAGAAGGCAGCAGGTGTCTACACATAATTAAGGAGGTCCGCTGTTCCACTGATTACCCAACTTGGAAGGCGTCCAGACTACAAATGCCGCTGTAAGCGGCCAGTGGCTCATTACGTAGAAAGTAATGCCACGTGAAGTTGACCAGCTGTCAATCAACAACAGCACACACGAGATGACGAGGACGTAAACAATATCAAAATACTTTTGTACTTTCAACATTACAGCACAGTCAGTAAACGCGATAATCTAATATATAAGAAACTATCAGCCTCGAGTTTCACGTGAGCTCCCGAGGCCCACCGCACGGCGTCATGGAGACGAGGCGCTCGCCGGAGCTTCAGTCAAGTCTTGGTGGTGACTCAGTAACTATGTATCGCATTTTTAAAATGTGACTACGCCTATTCAGGCAGCTTTAGTTTTATTTCTAGACCATGCCGTCTTAGACGAATTATAGGTTCAGGTATGTCTTCTGAAGAAGGCTCAATTATTTGGGCTGAAACCTAGGTAAAGGTTGGTTTAATTGCCGCAATCGAGGCTGATAGTTTCTTTTATAATATCAAAATAAATGAAAACATACTATAGCAATAAATACCTTCTCATGAATGCATTTTACCATACACAAAGAGAAGAACGCGGATCAACTCAAGGCAGGTCAAATATCAGAAACAGCGTCTACTGATGTAGGCTCTGCGCTCCCCCCCTTGCCCCCTCTCGCCCCCCCCCCCCCCAACCAAACATCGACCTTTGTCATACGGAAACTGTCATAACTTCTCACTCTTGGTGCTGAAGTGTTGTAGACTAGTTGTCAAAAGAGGAGCATGGAAGTGCTGTGTTTTCCAGGCTGGAGTGTAATGGATCGTTTTACAGCGCTATACTTAACAGCATAAGGAACTATACAATGTGTAAAAAACAAAATAACACTGGAATTCTTTATTTGTGTGCACAAAACAGCGACGCACGAGGAATGATCAGTCAAATGACACTATATGGTTCCAGAGACCTTTAGAAATCTCAGACACCTATGACTCAAACGACGAATAAAAATTTATACCAAGGTCGGGTCTCCTACCCGGTTTCCTGCTCACCGGGCAAATGAGCTAACAACTACTCCACCCTGACACAGTGGAATTGCACAGCTGCAATCGGTCTGCACATGCGCGTCATAGATGTTTCAGATTTGAAAAGATCTCTGGAACGATATAGTTTCATTTGATTAAAGCACCTATGCCTGAATTTCTTTCGATGCTGCGGTGCTATTCCAATGCAGTTGTAACGTCTCTGCAACGCTGTTCGACTGTGGGAGGAATAAGAGGTGGGCTGAGGTGTGAATGGGAATTTTAATTGAGGAAGGAAGCATGCTAGGGTAGCACATGCAGCTGTGAAAGCCATTACACCACGGTAGCGTGGTGGACAGAGCATCTGCCTAATGAGCAAGACATCCGGGTTTGAATCCGTGCGTTGGTAAAAATTGCAGGGTTCGAGTATGGCCCAGATCGCACGAAGCGATGGATCCCAGTTTTCAGCAAGCAGGTGGTAGCTCCATAATAGTGTGGGCTGTGTTTACATCGAATGGATTGGATCCTCTGATCCAACTGAACCAATGATTGACTGAAAATTGTTATGTTCTGCTACTTGATCCCAAGCTACGATGAAATTTTTATGGATGACAAAGCACCATCGGCCATTCGTCAAACGCAAACGATTGGTTTGAACAACATTCTGGATATTTCGTGACAATGACTGGGCCACCCAGATCAGCCGACGTGAATCCCATCGGACATCCATGGATGGGATCTAATCGAGAGACCAGTTCGTGGAGAAAATGCTGCACCGGCAACACTTTCGCAGTTATGGGCGGCAATAGAGACAGCAAGGCTCAGTATTTCTGCAGGGGACTTCCGACGATTTCCGCAGCTCGTGGTCTCGCGGTCGCGCTCTCGCTTCCCGAGCGCGAGGTCCCGGGTTCGATTCCCGGCGGGGTCAGCTATTTTCACCTGGCTCGAGATGACTGGGTGTATTATCCTCATCATTTCATCATCATCCATGAAAGTGGCGAGTTTGGACTGAGCAAAGGTTGTGAATTTGCACGGGCGCTGATAGTCGCGCAGTTGAGCGCCCCACAAACAATACCATCATCATCATCATCATCATCATCTGACGATTTGTTGAGTACATAGCACGTCGACTTGCTGCAATACGCTGGGCATTCCGACACGATATTTGGAGGTGTCTCATGACTTCCATCACCTCAGCGTGTAGCCTGTAAAGGACTACTACGATACAAATCGTGCGACTAGTGTATGGAGGATGTCATTAAGTGCCTAACGCAACCTGTCCGAACGTCTCACATTTCGAATTGTCCCACCTCACGAGAGACGGGCTGTGCCCGTTCGCCACTTGGCGCGGCTGTGGCGGTAGGAGACTGCGCGCGCGGCCGACTGGGCTCGATCCCAGGACTCGGCCAGTGGGTGAACCCCGGCACGACGTGGCGGCAGCGGGCAGCGGTGCAGCCAGCCGGCCTGTCCGGGCCTAGCGCTGAGTCACGGCCGCTCTGCCGCAGCCAGACTACACAGTAGAGGCCTGGGATCACCCAGCGAACGGCCCGCTGACCTATTTGGGCGCCGGCCCGCTGCTTCTGGCTGCACGGTACCAGCTGTCGCACACCACTCCACTTTCCTCGCAATGACAAGTCGGGGAGAGGGGCGGGGCACACTGCAAACTCCTACCCAAAGTCCGGACATACCGAATCGGTTCTGCGATACGAACGTGTCTTAAAGACATTTTTGACAAAAGAACGCAGTATGTCGTACTCGTGAGGTACGAGGGTATGGTCAGGAGTGGCGCAGGAAAGTATGATAGGACCGTTCTTCTCTATACACAAAATTAATATGACGGAGCAATCTGTGATTCTCCACGATAAATGATGACAGCCAGAACAGTTGCAGGACGAAGATTTATTAAAATTCTTGACCAAGGTTTCGGTATATACAGTGTGTTACAAAAAGGTACGGCCAAACTTTCAGGGAACATTCCTCACACACAAAAAAAGAAATTTACATGTTAGAGCTCATTTTATTACTTCTCTTCAAATCACATTAATCATGGAATGGAAACACACAGCAACAGAACGTACCATCGTGACTTCAAACACTTTGTTACAGGAAATGTTCAAAATGTCCTCCGTTAGCGAGGATACATGCATCCACCCTCCGTCGCATGGAATCCCTGATGCGCTGATGCACCCCTGGAGAATGGCGTATTGTATCACAGCCGTCCACAATACGAGCACGAACAGTCTCTACATTTGGTACCGGGGTTGCGTAGACAGGAGCTTTCAAATGCCCCCATAAATGAAAGTCAATAGAGGTGAGGTCAGGAGAGCGTGGAGGCCATGGAATTGGTCCGCCACTACCAATCCATCGGTCACCGAATCTGTTGTTGAGAAGCGTACGAACACTTCGACTGAAATGTGCAGGAGCTCCATCGTGCATGAACCACATGTTGTGTCGTACTTGTAAAGGCACATGTTCTAGCAGCACAGGTAGACTATCCCGTATGAAATCATGATAACGTGCTCCATTGAGCGTAGGTGGACGAAACTAAAATGAGCTCTAACATGGAAATTAAGCGTTTCCGGACACATGTCCACATAACATCTTTTCTTTATTTATGTGTGAGGAATGTTTCCTGAAAGTTTGGCAGTACCTTTTTGTAACACCCTGTATAAATATACCTTCATCAGAAGTAAAATGTCTAAAATTACATCCTGCAATGGAGATTAATAAAACAATTATACCAAAGGCGTCGTCAGTAGTTAAGACATCATCGTTTTGGCTGTCATCATTTATCGTGAAGAATTTCAACAGTTGCTGTTTCAGCCATGTTTCAAATATCGACCAGTGAATGCTGCGACGCTTTAGTATACGGCAGTGTGTCGTAGTTGTCTGAGGACAGAAGGATTCTGGGTAACTTAGACAGAATTTCTATTTGGTGTGATCGATGGTGCCTAGCTCTAAATGTGCTAAAATGCATATCTGTACCAAAAATAATCTCGAATGTTTGAATATAGTATTAGTCATGTGCTGGTTCAAAAAACGGTTCAAATGGCTCTGAGCACTATGGGACTTAACTGCTGTGGTCATCAGTCCCCTAGAACTTGGAACTACTTAAACCTAACTAACCTAAGGACATCACACACATCCATGCCCGAGGCAGGATTCGAACCTGCGACCGTAGCGATCGCGCGGTTCCAGACAGTAGCGCCTAGAGCCGCTCGGGCAAACCGGCCGGCTGTGCTGGTTGACACAGTCGCTTCGGTCTAAATATTTAGGCGTAAGATTGCAAAGCGACATTAAATACAACGAACACGTAAGGTCGGTTGAAGGCGAATTTATATTTATTGTGGGAATTATAGGTGTGTACTTCATCTGCAAAGCAGGCCGCGTACAGACTACTAGTGCGACCTATTCTCGAGAACTGCTCGAGTGTTTGGGATCCCCGCCAGCTCGGAATAGAGGAAGACATCGAAGAAGTTTAAAACTTTGCGGCAATATATCTTTCTGGTAAGTTTGATCAGTAGGACCATCACGGAGATGCATCGTCAACTGAAATGAAAAATCCGACGTTCATTACGTTAAACGCTACTGAGAAAATTTAGACAGCCGGTATTTGCGGCTCACTACAGAACGATTCTGCTGCCGCCAACCTAAGAAGACAAGACGAGAGAAATCAGGAGACATATTTCCAGAATGAGATTTTCACTCTGCAGCGGAGTGTGCGCTGATATGAAACTTCCTGGCAGATTAAAACTGTGTGCCAGACCGAGACTCGAACTCGGGACCTTTGCCTTTCGCGGGCAAGTGCTCTAGGAATGTAGGAGACGAGGTACTGGCGGAAGTAAAATTGTGAGGACGGGTTGTGAGTCGTGCTTGGGTAGCTTAGTTGGTAGAGCACCTTCCCGCGAAAGGCAAGGGTCCCGATCTCGGTCCGACACACACTTTTAATCTGCCAGGAAGTTTTAAAATCAGAGCACACTCCACTGCAGAGTGAAAATTTCATTCTGGAAACATCCGCCAGGCTGTGGCTAAGCCATGTTTCCGCAATATCCTTTCTGCCAGTAGTGCTAGTCCTGCAAGTTTCGAAGGAGAACTTCTGTGAAGTTTAGAATGTAGAAGACGAGATACTGGCGAAAGTAAAATTGCGAGGACGGGTCGCGAGTCGTGCTTGGGTAGCTCAGTAGATTAGGAAGAGAGTATTGCATTGTTCTACATACATACAATACATAAATGGCACGGAAATGGTGCTCCTGTAGACATTAGCTCCAAATTGAACAATTATTTATACGCCCTACTATTAAGAGTACTTTAGGAAAATACTGTACCTTTTAGACTACAAGTAATAAAGGGTGTTTATAAATGAATATCGGGGTTTTGGCTGGTTCAAATGGCTCTGAGCACTATGCGACTTAACTTCTGAGGTCATCAGTCGCCTAGAACTTAGAACTAATTAAACCTAACTAACCTAAGGACACCACACACATCCATGCCCGAGGCAGGATTCGAACCTGCGACCGTAGCGGTCGCTCGACTCCAGACTGTAGCGCCTAGAACCGCACGGCCTATCGGGGTTTTAACGCTATATAATATTTATTACATTAAACTTACAGTGACAAATGATATGTCAAAGGAAAGAGCAACTCAAATAGTTTTACCAAGAACCTTATAAGTGTTCAATGTGAGCACCATTTGTCACACGGCACACATCAGGTCTATAACCGAGTTCTTCCCAAATGTTGAAAAGTGTGTCTTCAGTGAGTGTAGCAACAGCTGCTTCGATCCGGTTTCTTAATTCAGGGAGGTCTGGTGGTAGCGGAGGCATGTACACACGATCCTTGATGAAGCTCCAAAGGAAAAAATCGCATGGCGTTAGGTCGGGTGAACGTGGAGGCCATGCAAAGCAAGCCCTGTCATTGGGCCCCTTGCGGCCTGTCCAGCGCTTGGGTACAGTGAAGTTCAATCAATCGCGTACTTCACTATGCCAGTGAACATTTATAAGGTTCTTGGTAAAACTGCTTGAGTTGCTCTTTCATTTGACATATCATTTATAACTGTAAGTTTAATGTAATAAATATTACAAAGCTTTAAAATCTCGATATCTGTTTATAAACACCCTGTACAATGGTTCGTTTTTTGCCAGCCATCTCTGTCTTTGCTTTTCTACTAATGTCATCTCGAACTGCAAATGCTAACGCTTTTTCCTTTCTATTCCTTCAAACAAATAGTTAAATATTTATCCGATTTCTGACATTTTTCCGGTGTGATAGAAGGTATAGTTTCGAGTAGAAAGAATAAAACTGTTGTTGTTGTAGTCTTGAGCCCAGAGACTGGTTTGATGCAGCTCTCCATGCTACTCTATCCTGTGCAAGCTTCTTCATCTCCCAGTACCTACTGCAGCCTACATCCTTCTGAATCTGCTTAGCGTATTCATCTCTTGGTCTCCCTCTACGATTTTTACCCTCCACGCTGTCCTCCAATACTAAATTGGTGATCCCTTGATGCCTCAGAATATGTCCTACCAACCGATCCCTTCTTCTAAACTAAAATTCTGAAATTGTCTGTGTTATGATCGCTCATCTAGTTCTCTATATTCTACACTAATGTGCCACCCACGGATAAAACGTCGCCTTACAATAATACTTAGTGTTGGTTGCTTGCCGCTGTGGCCGAACGGTTCTAAGCGCTTCAGTCCGGAACCGCGCTGCTGCTACGGTCGCAGGTTGGAATCCTGCTTCGGGCATGGATGTCTGTGATGTCCTTAGGTTAGTTAGGTTTACGTAGTTTTATGTCTAGGGGACTGATGACCACAGATACTAAGTCCCATAGTGCTTAGAGCCATTTGAACCATTTTTTAGTGCTGGTTGTTGTACGAATTCGTAAACAGAGGCCAGTCGAAACATAAGTACAATGAAGTCAGCTTAAAATTTGGAGTAAAAAGTTGAACAGAGAACAGTACCCTTCAGTGATCTGACTGTTGACTTGACTGGGCTGTTTGGTCGCCATGTTCGTGTCCTGAGGCCAACGAACGCAGTGCGCTCCACGGACTCGTAAATTTTGCCGAAACGAGCAACTTGATGCGGCAGTCAACACCGCATTCGCCCCGCTGATGACGACTCGTTAGCTGTTTGTTTGCGGATAACATCTGCGCCGCTGCAATCTCGGCAGCAGTGAGAAGGCGAGATTATTGCCTTGCTGCGGACATTACGCGATCCGACACAAGAAGAGACGGGCGGTCCTTCTCATAACGGCTTCTGTAATAAGTCGAGTGTTCTCCACGCTGTTCCCACGTCTTGGCGATTACTCCACGCGATACCGCCTGCGCTGCCATAACAACAGCGGAGGAGAGCGCATCGCGCTAGCACAGTGTCAATGGACTGGAAGAGAGGGGGGAGGGAGGGGGAGAGAGAGAGAGAGAGAGAGAGAGAGAGAGAGAGAGAGAGAGAGAGCGCAGGGGGAGGGGCGGGAAGGAGAGAGAAATGGGGAGCACTGGAAGCGAAATCGTGAAGGACTTGTAGAGCATTGTTTTATGTTCAAAATGGTTCAAATGGCTCTCAGCACTATAGGACTTTACATCTGAGGTCATCAGTCCCGTAGAACGTAGAACTACTTAAACCTAACTAACCTCAGGACATCACACGACACCCAGTCATCATGAGGCAGAGAAAATCCCTGACCCCGCCGGGAATCGAACCCGGGAACCCGGGCGCGGGAAGCGAGAACGCTACGCACGACCACGAGCTGCGGACGACTACTTCGAAGGCCAGTAAATCTTTGGAACACGTGTCTATTTTGTACGAGCTGCAAATAAATAGTTGCCACTATTAAAGTTCCAACCCTGGTAATATTTGTCAACTAGTCAGAAGTGATAGTTCCCAGCTGTGTAGATACTCTGAAGGGATACAATTTCGTTTCATTCGTTTGAAACATGTATTTCTTTTTTTACGAGCTGTAAATAAATAGTTGCCACTAATAAAGTTCCAACCCTCGTGTATGATTGTAAAAATCAAAATCCAATATTAACGCTCAGTGATTATTAGTCAACAACAAAATTTTTACACTGGCCAAATCCCGCGACATTTCGTAAAAAAATTACCGTTTCCGCATTACGTCGCTAAAAACCTCCGCTTTCGCTTATATTTCGCGTTATCTTTTACCTGAACTTTTCCTAACTATATTGCGTCTTGCAGAACATGCGCCGGCCTGTGTGGCCGTGCGGTTCTAGGCGCTTCAGTCTGGAACCGCAAGACCGCTACGGTCGCAGGTTCGAATCCTGCCTCGGGCATGGATGTGTGTGATGTCCTTAGATTAGTTAGGTTTAAGTAGTTCTAAGTCTAGGGGATTGATGACCTCAGATGTTAAGTCCCATAGTACTCAGAGCCATTTGAGCCAAGCATAATATGCCGGGAAGGAAATATCTGTTGACAATAGACTGAACTGTGTGGCTCGACCATTTCTCCTCCTCTGACTGGCTGATGAAGAATCATTCAGGGGTCAGAACAACATTGTTGAGAACTAGCCCCACGATATCAGATCGATTGATCAACTTGGGTCAGCTAGGCGGGACAGACACCCCAGTAGTGTAGGGAATATCGCGATGCGAAGGCTGCGCAGACATCGGGCCAACTAGATCGCGAACCGCGCGTCCTATTTGGCCGTCGACCAAGTGCGACCACCGGGCGGTGACACAAAGGCAGGTGACGGGTAGCGGGGCGAGCCGGCGGCGGCCGTGGAATTCCATACGGAGGGGCCGGCCACGGAGAGCTTCCGCTGCCGGATGCCTGGGTGCGCTCTAAACCGCAAGTCGAGCCTGCGACACAGTTGGAGCAGAGCAGAATGCCTCGTGGTCCGGCTCTGGTGGTCTGTTTGGGCTGCCACCAGCGCGGCTCCGACCTAGCCCAGTGGGTCGTCTGGCAACCACACAGTCTCCCGCGCACGTTGACACTGACCTGCTGTAGGGCCCTTCCGCGTGAATCACACAGGGGTCCCTCCGTGAGGAACCATACCAAGATACTGTGTTCATGTTCCGTTGTGGCCTAAGTCTTCAATGCTATCTTTTTTAATTAAGAGGAAAAAGTTACACTCTACCACTTCTACGAGGGTTGTTTTCTAAGGGCCGTTTTTATTTTTTAAAAAAAGATACAAATACTTTTGTAAAACAACTTTTATTTTCTGATTCTACACACTTTTACCTATTTTTCTACACAGTTGCCTTGTCTATTTAAGCACTTGTCATACCGTACAACTAAGCTTTTAATTCCCTCTTCAAAGAATTCGGTCGCCTGCTCCGACAGCCAAGAGTTCACGGCCGCTTTCACTTCATCGTCGTGATTGAAGCGCTGCCCGCCAAGATGGTGTTTCAGGTACCGGAAAAGGTGAAAATCGCTAGGAACAAGGTCGGGGCTGTATGGTGCATGGTCCAAAACTTCCCAGCCAAAAGAATCAATCAAATCCCGAGTCTTCTGAGAGGTGTGAGGCCTAGCGTTATCGTGCAGGAGCAAAACTCCTTTTGTCAGCATGCCGCGCCTTTTGTTTTGAATTGCTCTGCGGCGCTTCTTTAGAGTTGCACAGTAGGCATCTGAGTTGATTGTCGTTCCTCGTGGCATGAAGTCCACTAGCAAAACACCGCGCCGGTCCCAGAACACAGTTGCCATAATCTTGCGCTTTGAAAGCGTCTGTTTGGCTTTGACCCTGACGGGTGAGGTTGTGTGTCGCCATCCCATCGATTGTCGCTTGCTTTCGGGAGTGATATGGGGTACCCATGTTTCATCTCCAGTGACAATTTGACTCAACATGTCATCCCCTTCTTCCTAGTAACTAATCAAAAAGTCCAATGAAGTGGCAAATCTCTTCCGTTTGTGGTCCTCCGTGAGGAGTCTGGGTACCCACCGAGAACACAGTTTCTTAAAGTTTAGGTTTTCAGACACAATTTTGTACAAAACCGATCTTGAAACTTGTGGAAATTCCAAAGAAAGAGTGAAAATTGTGAATCTTCTGTCCTCACGAATCTTTGTTTCGACTGCAGCCACCAAATCATCAGTGAACACAGAGGGCCGGCCTGAGCGTTCTTCGTCATGGACGTTTTGACGGCCATTTTTAAACTCTCTAACCCATTGACGCACTTTACCTTCACTCATTGCATTCAAGCCATTAACTTCCGTTAACTGACGATGAATTTCTGCAGCTGATAGGCTTCTCGCGGTCAAAAAACCTATCACTGACCGTTTCTCACACGCGGCGGGCGATTCAATAATCGCAAACATTATAAAGTAGCACAGCGATGCGTACACGTCAGCTACAGAGCTGCAACTTGCATCAGTGTGAACGGGAAGGATGCCGGCATGTGGCGCGGTGGCTTGTTGGTTTGCAGCACCATCTTCAGACAAAGCTTTTTTCTCTCACATTCTAATTATTGACGAAAATTGCCACCCCTCAGCAGATGATTGGCTGTGTGCAACGACTGATAAGAGATCAAATCTAACACACATGTTCAACGCCGTAACATATGTAGTTTAATGGTTACCCCATTCAAGGCGTGAGTGACTACCTCACTATGAGTCTAACACCAGAGTCAATGTCATGTTTCACACTATACCAGACGTGCAAACTGAGAACTTTTTCTTTTCGTCTTTCATTCCTCCCCCTGACGGGAGAAGGCGGGCACATGGAGAACCTAATGTTCTTTGGTGCCTTAGCTTATCTTATCTACTGCTGTTGGGGCACAATTTAGTATTTAAAATGCGGTTTTTCCTGTGTGATCTATTTTCTTGGCTTGCGAGAGGATGTTAAGAACCTGGTATTCGCCTAAGTGCTGGAGGGAAACCTCTCGAAAGCCTCAGCAAGGGTCATTGTCTTGATGTTACTTGTTGTGCTTCTGCCTCTCAGATGCTTCAGTATTTCTGTTGTGACATTCTATTGCCACGCACTCTTTGATTACTTTCGGTGGAAATGGATATTTATGCTGTGGGTAATTTAACTCTGTGGGCGTGTAATTCAAGAGATTTAGGGCTTTATTCGTTGTCCTGTTGTTGCCAATTCTCGCTGTCAGTGTGATCCATCTGCGTTTTATGGGGATGACTTTGGTGTTTGGTAAACAATTTCGTTTCTCGTTCTTCTATTGAGCCGTCCTGTTATTCTCTCTAGTGCCATTAATCTCTGGGTGTTGCTTTTGCTAGCTATCCGGGTTCCGGGTTGCGGAGAGTAGGGGGGGGGGGGGGTATATTCTGGCGCCGGTCTCACGAAGGTTTTGTTACTCGCACAATTTGCCCTGCCTCTTATAAGTTTAATCAGATTACCTCTGTTGTTTGCTCTGTATACTCTTTTCTATATAACGGATAAAAACAGATTTCCGAGTGCAAGAGAGAAGCTATTGACTCTGTGTCGCGTAGCACTTCTCTCTGCACTTTGCTAGTAAGCGATTCATCATCATCATCTTGGACAGTTTCCAGCCTCTGGCCGGGTCTATATCGAACATAGGCCTCTCCATCGTCTTCTGTCTTTCCACCATCTCTCCGTCTTCACTTTGGTCCAGTCTTCTCCTTTCTCCTGGACGCATTCCTCTACTCCTTTCAGCTACCTGTCTCTCGGTCTTCCTCTTGGTCTCTTTCCTTCCAGTTTCATCTCGTCTCTCCTCCTGGGTATCCTCTTCTCCTCCATTCTCTTAACGCGTCCATACCATATCATCCTTTATTTCTCTGTCTCCTCCTGTAATGGCTCCACCTTCATTAACTGTCTATCCTCTCATTTCTGAACATGTGTATCTTTGTCACTCCAATACTGTTTCTCAAGAATTTCATCTCACTAGCTTGTACTTTGCTTTTCTCTCTTCCTGTCATAACCCAGGTTTCTGATGCATATGTCAGGATTGGGACATAGTATGACAGGAATATAAGCTTTTCACTAATTTGGCGTTCATCCTTGCTCCATATCAGGCTTCTGATAATATTCTGAAATGATTCTGCTTATCTGCCCCGCTCATTTATTTTTCTGTCGTTTTTTCCATCTTCCTGTATCAGGCTTCCTAGGTACTTGAAACTCTCCACCCTCCTCAATCGTTCCCCTTGTTGTGATAATCATCTCACTCTTACTTATACTAAATTTCATCCCATAATCTTGTACTGTTCGTTCCCATACGTCCAGCTGCTCTTCTACTTCCTCCTCCTTATTCCCTAAAATCATCAGATCATCTGCAAAAACCATAGCTTTCATCTTCCTTCAACCAGTTACTTGTGCTACTGTACTCATTATATCATCCATCACTACAATGAAAAGTAATGGCGAAAGTGCACTTCCCTGCCTCAAGCCATTCTTCTGTTCAATCCAAGCTGATCTCTCTCCTCCCACTTTCACACAGCTCACACTTCCAAGGTACATTTCCCTTATCCTCCAAATAATCTATTTTGCTACTCCTCTGTTCTCCAGGGTTCTCCACACCTTGCTTCTACGTACACTATCATGCGATTTTTCAATGTCCGGGAAGGTCATTAGTAGATCTATTCCTTATTCATAGAGCTGCTCTTGCTGTTGTCTTACAGCAAAAATTAGATTCGCCGTGGACCTTCCTGTTTTGAAGCCATGTTGCTCTTTTCTCATTCTTCCTTCTAATTTTTCCCGAATTCGTGCTTCCAAAAGTTTCTCAACAATCTTTGCACTATGACTCATCAATGTTATCCGCCGATAGTTCTTGCACTCTTTTCTATTTTCCTTCTTAAAGATCGGTACAATTATTCCCTTCTTCCAGTCTTCTGGGATCATCTTCTGTCTCCACACAATTTTCATTACTCGTTATAGCCATTGAATCTCCACCTCTCCTGCTGCTCTCACCATCTCTACACTTTGCTCATCCAGACCTGGTGACGTCCCTCCCTTCATCTTGCCCAATGCCTTTTCCACCTCTCCGCATGTCCAGTCGGGTTCAGGAGTTCTTCAGAATACTCCTTCCACGTATTCTTGAGTTCCTCCTTATTCTCTACATCTTGTCCACTTTTGTTCACCATTGGAGCATAATCTGTCGTACCGTTCTTCCTCTTACTTTTAATCATCCCATATAACACCTTTTTTGAACCTTCACTATCCTCCTCCATCATTCTGGTCTAGTAAGCAATTAACGAATTACAAAAGGATACTCAGGTGCTAGTTCTCTGATTGAGTAGATGTCTAACGAGTTCTTGTCTGAAGCTAATTTGATGCATTCTTGAAAGTCACTCATCTTGTCAAATTTGGAATTCAGAAAGTTTAATGATTTGCTAAAGTCGTAATAAGATATATACAAACCAGATTTGTTGTTGTATGAGAAGAAAAGGTAGTTACGAATTTTGTTTCAAGTGATAAGGCATATGTGAATCTCGACGTGTTAATCATGGAAATAGACCTTCGGGCGGATGGACTTTGGCAGCAATCCGAGAGCCTGCTCATGGTGACAACTTAACTGGGAGAAATTTATTCATGGCAAAAGTGTTTTCCTCCTTTCTTTAATGACAAAAAATAAAAACACCTACAGCCGTCCTTATGATTTTATTTTATTTTGTCGCTACCAGGACATAGGGACGGCTGTAGGTGTTTTTCTTTTTTGTCACGATTGTAAACGGCCGTCGTCCCAGAGACGTCCTTGGAAAAGGATGGACATACATAGTCCTTTCTTTAAATTTTACTAGGACGGTTAATACCAGAATCCAACCTAGAATCTTGTCATTGCATGGACAGTTTCTGAACGGTCTGTCACGAGCAGTCTACCGTATTCCTGGGTTGTAGCCTACGACGAACTTAGCAGGGAGACGTCGGGCAGCGGAAGTCTCATTTCGCAGAGCTGCAGAAATACTGAGTAACTTCCAGTACCAGAAAATAGTGCCACTTTATAAAAGCGCTCTTACAAATAACAAACATTACATACAACCAGTTTTGATTTCTCAGTGAATAGCTAGGACATTATCTTTGATATTATATTTGCAAGATTAAATAAATGTGAGATAAAAATATTTTTAGACATTTTTACGGGTCTTCCTTACACTTTTCAAAAGCAACCACCATGACGTACGACAGCCAGATAGTGGTCAGAATCCGGAAATGTCAGGAAGGGCTCGACGTCTGGGCATCCAAGCACGAGTGACGGATCCGATAGGCATATTGGAAGAGTTTGGATATGCCGCATCTCGAAGAACACCAACCTGACATCATGCTCCTCACTGCGCTTGAAATGTCAGGAAGTCTTTCGACATTTCCAGGTCGCTGAACTGGCAGAGGAGGACCCATTTCCTACGCCCCATGATCTCCAGACATAACCCCATTAGATTTTTTTTGTTTGGAGCTTTGTGAAGGACGCTGTCCATCAGACCCCGATGCAGGAATTGCGAGCTCGCATCAGAGCAGCAATTGCACTCGTCAATGAGGACATGCTAGGCTAGAGATGGGACAGCTGGAATATCGCCTGTGGTCGAGCAGTTCTAGGCGCTTAAGTCTGGAACCACGCTGCTGCTATGGTCGCAAGTTCGAATCCTGCCTCGGGCATGGATGTGTGTGATGTCCTTAGGTTAGTTAGGTTTAAATAGTTCTAAGTTTTAGGGGACTGATGACCTCAGATGTTAATGGATGTGTGTGATGTCCTTAGGTTAGTTAGGTTTAAACAGTTCTAAGTTCTAGGGGACTGATGACCTCAGATGTTAAGTTCCATAGTGCTCAGAGCCATTTGAACCATTTTTTTTAAAACGACGACAAAATTACCCTGCCTATACTCATCCAGTGTTCGACAAAGAGAGTGCTTTGCGACAACAAACAAACGTAATTTCAAATCTTTTCTAAACTGTTTCTCACTTACATGTTTAATTGAAATATTCAAATGGCTTCAAGCACTGTGCATCAGTCCCCTAGAACTTAGAACTACTTCAGCCTAGCTAACCTAAGGACATCACACACATCCATGCCCGAGGCAGGATTCGAACCTGCGACCGTAGCGCTCCGGACTGAAGCGCCTAGAACCTCTCGCCCACAGGGGCCGGCTTAATTCAAATATTTAACTCATTATTTCATTCGTAAAGTGATCTGACGTCTGAAGCTGCTTCATACATGCGAATCAATTCTTCGAAGAATCGGTGTTTTACTGCTTTCTGCTGAAGAGAAAGTGTAAAAGAAACGCTTAAGCGACGCCTTTCAAGGAAAACACGATCTGACGCGCTACGGATTACGAAGAACTGTGAGGCGGAATGTGGGGCAGAAGTCAGTGAGTGTGGGCGAGTTTTGGCAGGGCTTCCACGGGACAGGGCCGGATGGCTGCGCATGCGCAGTGGACAGGGGGCAGGTGTCCAGTTAGTCGCTGCGGCACCGTTACCACGGCAACCCGGACAAGGAGCGCCTGGCACCTGCCACGCCCTGCGTGACGC
Source organism: Schistocerca piceifrons (assembly GCF_021461385.2). Taxonomy (NCBI): domain Eukaryota; kingdom Metazoa; phylum Arthropoda; class Insecta; order Orthoptera; family Acrididae; genus Schistocerca; species Schistocerca piceifrons. Next base: position 96,393,409 of record NC_060147.1, on the reverse strand, counting down.
ACGCGACCAGATAGCAGGGACTGTGACTGCTCGCCATGATGAAAGTAAATTGCTAAATTTTAAATATTACTAATTTCTGTTAGTACGTCCTTGGTGGACAGAGGAATTCCGTGATTGCACTGAAATATAGATGGTACTGAATTTAGAGTATGCAGTTGTGAAAGTTAAATGAAGCTTATCTCGTAAAACCGTGAGAAGCGCTCGAGCATTCCATGATTATCTATTCACGGTTGATGTTCAGTACAGAATTTGTGCACCTTCTTTAAATAACTTATGCACGTTGAACATTTTCTTTTATCAAACCTGCCTCTTGCTTTCTTTACATGTCTTTTACGGAGATGTGCGCATTGCTGGTAACGTTCATTTTATAATTTGTGAAACATTCTGCTGTGTACTTAAGAAATGTGTGCATTCTGTAGTGTCCGCCATTATATCAACCGGCTTTGTCCAATAAGCATTAAGTAAAGTTTATCCTTATAGATGATACGCTACGGTCGCAGGTTCGAATCCTGCCTCTGGCATGGATGTGTGTGATGTCCTTAGGTTAGTTAGGTTTAAGTAGTTCTAAGTTCTATGGGACTGATGACCTCAGATGCTAAGTCCTATAGTCCTCCGAGCCATTTGAACCATTTTATAGATGGTACGTTCACCCAATGATGACAATTTGACAGTCACCCATTTACAGAAGTGCTTCTCAGTTACCCACTATTGGCTATTCGTATGTGACACCTGTGATTGTTTACATTCTGGTACTTGTCCCATAGACGGCACCAACTATCTGTATTTGTGTTTGACAGCTAGTCTGTGACAGCATTGTTTACAATCTGCTACTTGTCACATAGGCAGCATGGACTATTTGTATTTGACAGGTCGTCTAAAACAACAGTGGTTGTTTACATCCTGGTGCTTGTCACGTATACGGTATGGGATATCTGTATTTGACAGCTACTGCATGACAGATACAACATGAGCTGCTTGTATTTGACAGCTAGTGTATGACAGCAGCGTTCATTTACATTCTGGTACCTGTCATACAGACAGCGTGGGTTATTTGTATTCGACAACCAGTGTGCGTCAGCAGTGTTTGTTTACATTCTGGTACTTCTTACACAGACAGCATGGGCTATTTGTATTTGACAGCTAGCCTATGACAGCAAGGTTTATTTACCTTTTGATACCTCTCACATAAAAGCATGGGCTATTTATATTTGACCGCTACGTCATCACTCCCCCTTTGAAGCATCTCCTGTGGCCAGTTTTAAGCATCAGAAGACGCCAGCACCGCTGCCATCTTCCGCCCTTGCCTGGTAAGAGCAGAAGAGGGACGTGAGAGCAGTCTCGATATGCAGTGCAGCTAACACTGCGTTTCTGCCAGAAAGCGACTGCGTGTCGTCAAGGTTTTGCTTATCAATTTATTGGCTTTTGGGAGGTGTCCATTCAGCCAACTCAACAGTGAAACGTCAGTTATTACGATACGAACGTAAGGATTTTTTTTTTTTTTTTTTTTTTTTTTTTTTTTTTTTTTTTTTTTTTTTTTTTACACATGTCAAATCACCACAGACACATACATCACTCTCGACTAACGCAACACGTGCACGTGTTAGATGTACTGGGATGGCCCATTGAAAAGTGGGCCATCCCACGGCTTGGATCTACATGTGTTAACCTCAGCCTTCTTCAATATCCGGAAAAAAGGAACAGAGGCGACGACCCTTGTCAAAGAAGTCCCATTCCCTGTGCCACGTTACATTACGCCATTTTTTCAGTCCCTGTCTATCAGTAATCTGTTCCCCAGTAATCTCCCTCACCTTATCTCCTCTTCCTTTTTGAAGCCAGTAGGAGGCAGCCCTATATTTTATTGTGATGCCAATGGGTTAGATCCCGATGGCCACACACAGAGCTTCCACAGATGTTGTGCTGAAAGCGCCAGTCATTCTCAATAACGTACTTCTCTGTCCTCTTCTAACAATAGTTTTGTTGGTTTAGAACACTAAGCGGTGTGCCCAAGTACTTGCTGCGAAGCATGCTATGGATTCGAGGATAGCTATATGATATGACTGTAGTATCTTTAGAGGCAGTCTGTACTGTGTCAAGTTCAACCTAGCCAGCTTATGCATGACTTTACTGGCATTATCTATTGTGAGTTTCATGTGTTCACTAAAACTCTGTTTTTCATCTAAGTGTAGGCCAGGGTAACGCGTAACCTTTTTCCTCTGTATGCTTACAGCGTTTAGCTTTAGAATAGGATTCCTCTGCAGTACTCCTTTGAGTAGTATGTAAACCGTTTTGTTTGCAGCGATATGAAGTTTATTTTCCCTACACCAATCGTCGATTTTCATAAGGAGTTGTCTGCCGTTCTACATCTACATCTACATCTATACTCCGCGAGCCACCTTACGGTGTGTGGCGGAGGGTACTTATTGTACCACTATCTGATCCCCCCTTCCCTGTTCCATTCACGAATTGTGCGTGGAAAGAACGACTGCTTGTAAGTCTCCGTATTTGCTCTAATTTCTCGGATCTTTTCGTTGTGATCATTACGCGAGATATATGTGGGCGGTAGTAATATGTTGCCCATCTCTTCCCGGAATGTGCTCTCTCGTAATTTCGATAATAAACCTCTCCGTATTGCGTAACGCCTTTCTTGAAGTGTCCGCCACTGGAGCTTGTTCAGCATCTCCGTAACGCTCTCGCGCTGACTAAATGTCCCCATGACGAATCGCGCTGCTTTTCGCTGGATCATGTCTATCTCTATTCTGTTCGAGTACAGCTCGTGATTTTGCTGACGTCAGAAGTAAGAAATCGTCAGCATAAGCAACCACAACCTTATACGGTGATCTTGGGCCATGATATCCAAGAGGGGCTCAAAGACGATGTTCCAAAAAACCGGGCTGCATATCGAGCCTTGTGGGCAACCTTTGCTAATTCGTTTCACTACCTTTCGCGTACCTCCCACTCCACCACTCTATTGCGCCAACAGTCTAATAGACAGTTATATAGAGATGTAGGCAGCTGGGTCTCTCTAAGGCGAGCGAAGAGTGATGGCCACCATAAATTGTCAAAGGCTCCGGCTACATACTTGTCACGAGTACTATTCGTAATTTGTAATGCTTTATTAATAGCATCGTCTATGCACTTCTCCTCTCTGAAGCCATACTAGAAGGGTGTAAGGCCGGTGATACGTCTTTGTGACTGTAGCCTGTCACACAAAAACCTTTCCTGCACCTTAGCCAGTGTGTTTAATAAGCATATAGGACAGTAAGTTTTAGGATCAGTCGGGTCCTTGTCCTCAGATTTTTTAATGATAACCACGTCAGCTGTTTTCCACAACGTAAGGACGATAGAAAACCCAGCCTCCGAGCGGGGAAAATCACCGACCCGGTCAGGAAGCGAACCCGGGGCCTTTCGCTCGGCAATGCACCGCGCCGACCGCGCAGCTGCCGAGGCGGACGCGCAGCATCAGTTCTACAGCTTTTTAAACCTTGCTAGAGGTTGGTAAGCGGACGAGTACCTCGCACCATTAAATGCTGTGCCGCCTAGAGAGATTCCTTCGGATAAACAAACAGAGAGAAATATAATCGATTTAGAGTGTGAAGTGACTTTCCAGGGAATTATACTCCCCGAGAAATCCTTACTTGATATCTTACACGAAACAGCACAGAGAAAACACATTACCACGACTAATACAGACTAGGGAACTGCTGGCTTTCAAAATAGCTTCCAGTCTTCTCGGAATGGATAAATAAGTGCCCCTTGTGGTTTTCAGGGAAATCTTACAGCATTCTTCCTGCAAAATAGTGGCCAGCTCAGGTAAGATTATGTAGGTGGATAGCCATCACACATGCTTCTCTCCAAAGTAGACGACTAAGGCTCAATAATATTCAGATCTGTTGACTATGCTAGCCAGGAGAGACCCGACTGTTCATCCTCGTGCTCACAATATCACCTGATGCGACATCTTTGAAGAGGGCCCCTGTCGTCTTGGAACACAACATCATGATCAGTGCGAAACAAACACTGTAGCACTGGATGGTCTTCATCACCCCAAATGCTAACATAGTCCTCCTCAGTAACGCGACCTTGCAAAGTAAACACGGGACCATGCAGTACCACGACATGGCTGCGCAAATCATCAGCAAACCACCTCCATGTGTCATTCTTGCCACGTAAGCTCGGCCTGAAGTGGGAACGATGTGAAAAGAGACTCATTCTTCCATTGCTCCATAGGCAAGGTATGGCTTCGGCACCACGTTTCACTATTTTCGACTTTTGTGCGACTGATAAGTGGCTTTGAAATTCCAAGTCGACCAGTAACCCCTCTCGGTGTTCTTTCGGTGCTGACGGGTTCAGCGACTGGGACATTTAATTCTGCACTGAATTTTGCAGCAGTCGTCCTCTTATTTTTCGTCACAATCCTCTGCAATGACCGTCTGTCACGATCACTCAACATAGGCTTTCGTCCGCGTTGTGACTTAGCGGATGATGCTTTTCCACTTTCCCCGTGTGCGGTATAAATCTTCGATACGGTGCCTCTTGAGACACCAAACACGTCGGCTCCCTTGGTTACGGAAGCAGCCACCATACGAGAACCAACGATTTGCCAGCGCTCTAATTCACTGAGCTCCGACATAACGCAGTCGCAACTGCGCAATTGTCCACCACTGGTACTTGCAACGTATTGAGACCCTTACACAGGTACATTGTAATTCTGTCAGAGACAACAAAGGACCTGGTTCAACCGGCTCTGAGCACTATGGGACTGAACATCTGAGGTCATCAGTCCCCTAGAACTTACAACTACTTAAACCTAACTAACCTAAGGACATCACAGACATCCATGCCCGAGGCAGGATTCGAACATGCGACGTAGCGGTCGCGCGGTTCCAGACTGTAGCGCCTAGAACCGCTCGGCCACTCCGGCCGGCTGCAAAGGATCTGGAAGAGTAGCTGAACGGAATGGACAGTGTCTTGAAAGGAGGATATAAGATGAACATCAACAAAAGCAAAACGAGGATAATGGAATGTAGTCGAATTAAATCGGATGATGCAGCGGGAATTAGATTAGGAAATGAGACGCTTAAAGTAGTAAAGGAGTTTTGCTATTTGGGGAACAAAGTAACTGATGATGGACGAAGTAGAGAGGATATAAAATGTAGACTGGCAATGGCAAGGAAAGCGTTTCTGAAGAAGAGAAATTTGATAACATCGAGTATAGATTTAAGTGTAAGGAAGTCGTTTCTGAAAGTATTTGTATGGAGTGTAGCCTTGTATGGAAGTCCAACATGGACGATGATACGAGCTTTCGAAATGTGGTGCTACAGAAGAATGCTGAAGATTTGATGCGTAGATCACATAACTAATGAGGAGGTATCGAATAGAATTGGAGAGAAGAGAAATTTGTGGCACAACTTGACTAGAAATACGGATCGGTTGGTAGGGCATATTCTGAGGCATCAAGGGATCACCAATTTAGTATCGGAGGGCAGCGTGGAGGGTAAAAATCGTAGAGGGAGACCAAGAGATGAATACACTAAGCAGATTCAGAAGGATGTAGGTTGCAGTAGGTACTGGGAGATGAAGAACCTTGCACAGGATAGAGTAGCATGGAGAGCTGCATCAAACCAGTCTCTGGACTGAAGACCACAACAACAACAACACAGGTGTCGTTTGTGGCAAAACACAACAGTGCAAGCCGCAGGCTGGGCTAGCATCTGCATTTATGTTCAAGTAGCATTTCTCGCAGTGTTTCCGTGTTTTCATCCAACCGCTGTGTACAATTGCACGTCCCCCCTTGCTCCACTCCACGATAGTGCCAGCGAAAACCTGCATGCTGTGTAACCTACGATCGCTATGCTAACAATCTCACCATGGCTTGATACAAATGTCGAAAATATCAATGAAATGATGCTCTTTTTCGCAGTAATTCTTGGTTTTCTAACCGTCTTTCTTCAGGACAAGGACATAATCGCGAGAATCCGTTCACACGACGCACACAACAGTATTGTGGGATGCCTAACTCCCAGGCAACAAACCGATCAATTCACTTTTCATTTGTATTCAAGAGATTTCTGCAATTCCGCTTCCTTTTACATAGAGTGAACTCCACGTTACTTTAGCAAAGATAAAAAGCTATCGGCCTTGTAAGTGGTGAGATGGGGCCCACATCGAATTCCTCTGCTGTACTCACCTCTTCATATCAAAGTAGCAACTATAGGCTATGTCCTCAATTATTTACTGGATGCATTACAATCTCTGTCTTCCCCCACAGTTTTCACCCTCCACCGCTCCCTCAAGTACTATGGAAGTTATTCCTTGATGTCTTAACAGATGTCCAATCATCCTGTCCCTCCTTTTCACTGTTTTCCAAGCTTTCCTTTCCTCACCGATTCTCTGAAGCACCTCCCCTGTTCTTCTTTCACCAATCCACTCAATTTCAACATCCGTCTCCAACACCAAATCTCGAACGCTTCGACTTTCTTTTTTTCAGTTTATCATGATAATGCTGCAGAATTCTTGAACAAAGTCTGAGTTGCAATATAATAAATCTCCTCGAGACGGAGAGCTGCTGTCCAGAAATCAACAATTAGAGACCTCCAGTCGTGCGAAACGTAGCTTCCCCTTTTCTCACATATCCTGCGAACCATGGTAGATTCCATATTCCTAGATCTCCGAAAAGTGTTTGACACAGTGACCCACTGCAGACCGTTAACGAAGTTTCCCACGTATACGAGTCGCTCGAAGACCTCCTAAGCAACACGAAGGTTGTCGAGAAAGTAAGTTCCGATTAGTCGTTAAATGGAAACCACAGTGAAAATCAGAAACATTTTATTTACAAGAGTTAACTACACTTTCCAGATACTTCTTTACATAGAGTTAACTACACTTTCCAGATACTTCTTCACATAGTCGCTGCTCCGACTTACACATTTGTCGGAGCGTTATACCAAATTCCCAACACCATCGTCATAGAAGGCAGCCGCCTGTGCTTTCCGGTAATTCTCTAAGCTGGTCTATAGCATGTAGCCTGCGCCCAAGTGTTGTCTTCGTATCCAGCGTTTCATGTGAACAGAGATGATACCCAAGACGAGCCAATTAAGGCTGCGTTGTGGGTGATCAAACATTCCCCGTCGAAAAGGCTGCAGGAGCGTCTTGACTACCCCTGCAGGGTGCGGCTGAGAACCGCCATGGAGAAGGAAGTGCGTGGCAGTTGTGTCAGGTGGGCTGCGTTCATTAAGGCGAAGCCTCTCAGCGGGCCCTCCTACTTGGCCGGAGACATCGTTGTTCTGGGCACCTTTACTCGCTCACAGTGCGCTCACAACTGAAAAGAGCGTTTTGATGCGATCGACGGTCATACTAGAGACACTGCCCAACACGTCTGTGCAAAGCATCATCAGGTTTTCACTGTGCTGTCCATTTCGTGACCAATCGGACCTTACTTTCTGGACAACCCTCTTAGATCCCAGTACATTATCCTCGAGGGCGAGCGTTCGTCAGAAACAAGAGCATCATCAGGAGTGCCCAGGGTAGGGTGACAGGACTGCTATTATTCTCTCTATACACAAATGGTCTGACGGACAGGGTGAGCAGCAATGTGCGGCTGTTTATTGATAATGGTATACGGGAAGGTGTCGCCGTTCTGAGTGTAGGAAGATACAGGATGACGTAGACAAAATTTCCAGGTGTTGTGATGAATGTCAGCTAAGTGTAAATGTAGAAAAATGTAAGTTAGTGCATATAAGTAAGGAAAACAATCCTGTAATATTGAAATAACTGCTCAATACATTCACGTCGATTAAATGGTTCAAATGGCTCTAGGCAATATGGGACTGAACATCTGAGATCATCAGTCCCCTAAACTACTTAAAGCTAACTAACCTAAAAACATCACACACACACATATTCATGCCCGAGGCAGGATTCGAACCTGCGACTGTAGAAGCCACTTGGATCCGGACTGAAGCGCCAAGAACCGTTCGGCCACAGCGGCCGGCGTCGCTTAAATATCTGGGCCTATCGTTGCAAAGGCATATGAAATGGAAAGAGGATAGTAGGGAAAGCGAATGTTCGACTTCGGTTAGTTGGGAAAATTTTAGGGAAGTACCGTTGATCTGTAAAGGAGACCATGTATAGAATACTTATGCAAATCATTCTTGAATACTGATCGAGTGTTTGGGATTTCGACGAGTTCCGACTAAAGGAAGCCATTGAAGCAATACAGGCGTGTGCTGCTAGCTTTGTTACTGGCGGCTGGTCCCGGAGGAGATTCGAGTCCCCCCTTTGGCATGGGTTTGTGTGTTTGCCCTTAGGATAATTTAGGTTAAGTAGTGTGTAAGCTTAGGGACTGATGACCTTAGCAGTTAAGTCCCATAAGATTTCACACACATTTGAGCATTTTTTTTTTTGTTACCGGTAGTTTCGAACAATACGTATTACGGAGATGCTTCGTTAACTCAACTAGGAATGGCCGCTATCGACAGGGGATCGCAAGTTGATTCCGTATTTCTAGATTTCCGGAAAGCTTTTGACACCGTTACTCACAAGCGACAAGCTGCGGGCCTATGGGGTATAGTCTCAGTTGTGCGACTGGATTCGTGATTTCCTGTCAGGAAGATCGCAGTTCGTAGTAATAGACAGCAAATCTTCGAGTAAAACTGAAGTGATATCAGGTGTTCCTCAGAGAAGCGTCCTGGGACCTCTGCTGTTCCTGATCTATATAAATGACCTGGGTGACAATCTGAGTAGTTCTCTTAGGTTGTTCGCAGACGATGCTGTAATTTACCGTCTAATAAGGTCATCCGAAGACCAGTATCAGTTGCAAAGCGATTTAGAAAACATTGCTGTATGGTGTGGCAGGTGAAAAAAATGGTTCAAATGGCTCTGAGCACTATGGGACTTAACAGCTGAGGTCATCAGTCCCCTAGAACGTAGAACTACTTAAACCTAACTAACCTAAAGACATCACACACATCCATGCCCGAGGCAGGATTCGAACCTGCGACCGTAGCAGTCGCGCGGTTCCGGACTGCGCGCCTAGAACCGCGAGACCACCGCGGCCGGCGTTACAGGTGACAGTTGACGCTAAATAACGAAAAGTGTGAGATGATCCACACGGGTTCCAAAAGAAATCCGTTGGAATTCGATTACTCGATAAATAGTACAATTCTCAAGGCTGTCAATTCAAGTAAGTACCTCGGTGTTAAAATTACGAACAACTTCAGTTGGAAAGACCACATAGATAATATTGTGGGGAAGGAGAGCCAAAGGTTGCGTTTCATTGGCAGGACACTTAGAAGATGCAACAAGTCCACTAAAGAGACAGCTTACACTACACTCGTTCGTCCTCTGTTAGAATATTGCTGCGCGGTGTGGGATCCTTACCAGGTGGGATTGACGGAGGACATCGAAAGGGTGCAAAAAACGGCAGCTCATTTCGTATTATCACGTAGTAGGGGAGAGAGTGTGGCAGATATGATACGCGAGTTGGGATGGAAGTCATTACAGCAAATACGTTTTTCGTCGCGGCGAGATCTATTTACGAAATTTCAGTCACCAACTTTCTCTTCCGAATGCGAAAATATTTTGTTGAGCCCAACCTACATAGGTAGGAATGATCATCAAAATAAAATAAGAGAAATCAGAGCTCGAACAGAAAGGTTTAGGTGTTAGTTTTTCCCGCGCGCTGTTCGGGAGTGGAATGGCAGGGAGATAGTATGATTGTGGTTCGATGAACCCTCTGCCAAGTACTTAAATGTGAATTGCAGAGTAATCATGTAGATGTAGAACCTCTGGAAGGAAGATGACGTTCTTTCGGCCGGACTCTGTTGAGAAAATTTAGAGAACCGGCATTTGTAGCCGACTGTAGAGCGATTCTGCTGCCGCCGACATACATTTCGCGTATGGTCCACTTTGATAGGAAATGACTAGTAGTCCCACGAGCTATCCTTGTGGGTGGGGAGAAAATGTATGCAGATGTAGACATAGATGTATAACGGTTCAGACAGTGATGCGACCATTTTCGTTTCGCTCGCCGCTTCTCACAGACACAGTGACGCAAGCCAGCTGAGGCCGTCAGAATGCGGCCGGGACGCAGGTTTTCCTCGCGGCGCGTCTGATGAACAGGGACGCTCCCATTCCAGCCGTCCTGCGCAAACGCCGGCGTCTCACCGTAGTTGGAGCCACGAGCTGAGCGTTTCGAAAGGGTTCGCCCCTTCGGCACGCCGATCACGCGCCGGTCTTCGCGGGAAGTGGTCACGCTGGAGTAATTAAACTGGACTGTCCGGCCCGCAGTTCGGCGGTGAGTGTCGAAAGGGGGACTTCCCCGTGGAGTGAGGTCTGTGACAGCTGCAGCAGACAGGTAGCCGCCGCGTTGGTATTATCCAGGGAGGACGCTGGAGAAAGCGGGAACTCCTGTCTCTTCTAGCGAAAAGAAACTGCGGGCCCTGCTGAGAAAAAGCGACACGCAACACCTTTCCACTGGCTACAGGAGACTTTATTGTCCGTCCAGAGAGTGCTTGCATTTTTAAATTTTGTACCTATTTCTGTTCGACGCGAAACATCCTCGGATGCGAATATATCCGTTACAAGAGCAACCCGTCCAATTCGTTGACAGATTTACGTGCTATGATGCAGGACACTATTGAAGATGGTTCATGTGGAACATTAACCAACCACAATTTTAAAAATGCTTGCAATCTACTAGACGGGCCATAAAATCTACTGTGCAACATGTGATTCCTGACTTTCTCGGGAATACACAGTATGTTAGCGTAAAAAATTTGCACTAAGTTTGTGGCACTTTTCTGGGACCCGTATTTACTATGAGGCCCAGGCAACGTATCAGTCCGTCCCACAGACGTATTACGAAATGACCACTACAGGAGAGGCAGAGAAATTAGGGCTTATACGGAGAACAGGAGTTACACAAGGATGTCTCCTATGTCCACTTTTTTTTAATGTGTTCGTTGAGGGAACTGTTGAGATCATGAGGGAGAACACAAAGGTAAAACGGTCATAGGATATATTCTGTTAGATTTGCTGGTGACGTCGTTGTAGTTGCAGGCTCCGAAAAAGAAATGAACAGAATGTTGCAAGCCCTATCAGAAACCCTTAAACTATGGAAATCAAAAGTGAACAAACGGAAAACGAAAGTATTGGAAGTACGGAAAAAATGGGAGAAGAGAATACCAATGTAAAAATGGACAATGTGAAACAATTTTATTATCACAGTAGTATAATCGCACAGAACAATCGATGCTTGATGGAAGAGAAAATAACGACCGCGTTGACAATCCAGGCATTTATGAATTATAAAAATATTTTAGCCAGCAAACATACGAATATAGATGACAGAAAATCCTTTGCAAATTTATTTGCATGGCGAAACTGCTGGGTAGATTGTCAAGGAATCGACTTCAAGCTGCTGAAATGTGGATACGGCAAAAAATGGCAAGAACGGGCTGGACAGAAAGGAAAACCAACCTGAAAGTCTTAAGGGAAATTAACTTTGAGAAAACGAAAGTATTGGAAGTACGGAAAAAATGGGAGAAGAGAATACCAATGTAAAAATGGACAATGTGAAACAATTTTATTATCACGGTAGTATAATCGCACAGAACAATCGATGCTTGATGGAAGAGAAAATAACGACCGCGTTGACAATCCAGGCATTTATGAATTATAAAAATATTTTAGCCAGCAAACATATGAATATAGATGACAGAAAATCCTTTGCAAATTTATTTGCATGACGAAACTGCTGGGTAGATTGTCAAGGAATCGACTTCAAGCTGCTGAAATGTGGAAACGGCAAAAAATGGCAAGAACGGGCTGGACAGAAAGGAAAACCAACCTGGAAGTCTTAAGGGAAATTAACTTTGATGATGATGATGATGTTTGGTTTATGGGGCGCTCAACTGCGCGGTTATCAGCGCCCGTACAAATTCCCAACCTCTGCTCAGTCCAATCTCGCCACTTTCATGAACGATGATGAAGACAACACGAACACCCAGTTATCTCGAGGCAGGTGAAAATCCCCGAACCCGCCGGGAATCGAGCCCGGGACCCCGTGCTCGAGAAGCGGGAACGCGGCTGCGAGACCACGGGCTGAGGACAGTTAACTTAGAGAGAAGATTATCGAAGAAAATCGAAAAGATAAAAAATAAAATTTACTGGATGTGTCGTCGGAAGGGGAAGTTCTGAGAATCAAAGGAAGAGGACGGCCTAGCATGAAGTATTTTGAAGACATCGAGAAGAGGACGCGGAACTGAAACGAACAGCCAATGACAGCATAGAGTGCCTGCATCGACATTAGCTTTTATAATATGTACGTGAGTATATTTATACGTATTTACGGAGGTTTGCTGTCAGTCGTTCTTCCCACGTGAGAGGAGAGAGCTGAGATCATCAGTAAATCACCAGCTCGCGGAGGACACGTGGGAAGCTGAGCGGCAGCACGATGTCGGACGTTGTTTGCGACAAGTGTAGAAGGGGGAGCGGAGATTTCTCCGCGTTGTGCAACGCTCCCAGGCAAACTTGTGTCTCACAAACAGCGGCAAGTTGCCACCTGTACACCGCACCGCGTCTTCTGCCTCCTCAGTTCCACGTCTCAAGTACTGGTTTACACACCGGACCCGTATTCGGAAGGAGCGGGCTTCAAATCCCGCTCGACCATTCACATTTACATTTTCCTGCATTTCGCTAAATACGGTAGCCATACCGAAAGTAATGGCCAACAATTTTTAAAATTATTAATCCCTGTTTCTGATAGGCGAACCAAGTACACGATCTTAGTCTACGTACTCTCTGTCGCTTTTCAACATCATTTGCCACTGTTCCGTAAGATTGATAAAACCTGAGGTCATCAGTCCCCTAGAACTTAGAACTACTAAAACCTAACTAACCTAAGGACAGCAGACATATCCACGCCCGAGGCAGGATTCGAACCTGCGACCGAAGCTGTCGCGTGGTTCCGGACTGAAGCGCCTAGAACCACTCGGCCACAACGGCCGGCAAAATGTAACGTAAAATGCCTTTTGATACGTAAATGATAATGCAGATAGTCCTTCAAACGTTAGAACCGGCGTTGTTAGCAACTTTTTGTTACTGCCTCATGTTGTCATGCCCTGTCTCAAAGAACGGACTTATAATATTTGCTACGATGTGCCTTCATGAGTAGGACGCAATTTGCACTACATACATGATGGACATCCTGCTCCATTCCAATGTTAATCCCCAATCTCCTATTTCCAGATGAATCCGTGACAAATGGATACGGAAAGTTTGGCCAGTTCACATATCTCCCCCCGTTCTGCTGGCCTAAATACAGAAGAATTTTACTTCGAAGCTATTGCTTATCAAATCCTGAAATAAAGTAGAAGGAATCTTCGTGCATGAATTGCAGACTCCCTCCCTCTCCCCCCCACCCCCCCTCCCGCCAATAACTCCTCCTCCCACTTCGATCCGCTCCAGATACCAATCACGCATCTAACAGTAGTTTGCACATACAGATGTATCGGAAGCCGTTCGGCATTACTGGCTGGGAGAGCCGCATGGGGAACATCAGTTGTCTGATTGGAAACATTATCCCTGTCCTTGGCACACACAAGCACGTCTCCTTCGCGAAGTGATTTTTTCTTTCCTTGATTGAGTTTCGATTCCCCCCCCCCGTAGGGGGCGGGCTGGCAGCAGCTTAGTACGCCGCTCTTCAGCCTACAGAATTTTTAAAACATAAGAAGAAGATAATAAACAATAAAAGCAGGCGATAAAAACGGAGAGCCGGCCGGCGTGGCCGAGCGGTTCTAGGCGCTACAGTCTGGAACCGCGCGACCGCTACGGTCGCAGGTTCGAATCCTGCCTCGGGCGTGGGTGTGTGTGATGTCCTTAGGTTGGTTAGGTTTAACTGGTTCTAAGTTCTAGGGGACTGATGGCCTCAGATGTTAAGTCCCATAGTGCTCAGAACCATTTGAACCATTTTTGATAATAACGGTGACTTAAATTGTAAAATGGCGGAAAATTGTGGAACATAAAACAAAGGGTTGGCGATGCTAATAAAATACACAGGAAGCAGGCCGGTAAAATAGTAGACAGACAATTAAAAAACGTTGCGCCAGTCTGGTTTCTGTTCGCAAGACATATAAAAAGCACACCCAGCGACAGTATGATTTCCGTTCGCAACACTTTGGAAAGCACGCACAACACTTAACACTCACATGAAACAGTGCACTAAAAAGTTGGCACGGAGATGACATATCACAGCCAAGGGCGGGTGAGGGGGACCTGGATAGATCAGGGTAAAAAAAGGGAGAGAGGAAAGGAAAAACGGAGGAGGCATTCACGAAGTGAGAGAGTTGCGTGTTTAAGTGTATCTGGTAAGTGCAGATGACTAATGAGTGTGTGTGTGTGTGTGTGTGTGTGTGTGTGTGTGTGTGTGTGTGTAATGTGGCGTCAGGTTTGTGTTGGATGGCGATGATGAGACGCGGGAGAAAGTGAAAATCGGTGTCGGCACGCAGCCTGCTCCTAATAGCACCGAGGGCCCGCCAAGCTTTAAGCCGTCGACACACGGACCGTGCTGTCGAACGTTAACGCTGAGCGTGCCAAGTTCAACGTGCTGCTGAACGCTCAGGAATGATGCGACTTGTGCACACGGTACGTGGGCCCCAACGTGGTATACGCGATCGCAACGCACGCCAGCGGCAGTTGAGGGATGTTTCTAGTTCGTAAATCACACTGTTTACTCAACGGGCGCGCGTAAAATTTCCACGTTAGCTCTATTAAAACCCACATTTCCTTCACCGTCCACGAAAAGGAAAGTACCAGATTCAATCAATAAGGACAGAGGCTTATAAAAGTTCCATTACAAACAGTGCGATACAAATTTGGAATACTTCTCCGCATAAGATAAACATTATTTCATCATTTCCACATTTTAGTAAAACCCCAAGGTCAGTCTTACTTGATCACTGTTCCTACCCAGTAGCAGAATCTTCGCAACATGCGATTTACGAAGCGTAAAAGAAAAAGGAGCAATATCTTTATAAACGTAGCGCAAGCTGTCCTGTAGATTAAGCCAATCGAACAAAGTCACCCCTCAAAAAAAGGTGAGCTTATATGTACATAACATCAAATATTATAGTATATATTTGTATTAAACTAATAATAAAGTATCAGAACCCAATAAAAACGCGAATGTTGGGAAACAAAATTTGGAAGTGTTACGACGCGAACCACCGCCCCAACAAAAACTCATTACAGGACACAGACGCTACTCTCTACGCTTTTTTTTTTTTTAATCTCATTTTTTTCGTTTTCGTTCGTTGTATCTGCTCGAGGCGGACGTCGCAAGACGTCCGTTTCAATTCGTTGATCCATTAACTCAGTTTTTTTTTTTTATTACAGAGGTGAGCTAACCTTCTGACCGAACACGGTGAGTTACCGTGCCGTCAAAATATTTTACTTTCGCGAGACACGAACTATCGTTTTATCACTCATGTGGTCATGGACCATTGACGCTGGTCAGTACGCTAAAGTAACATCATGCTAGATCGAGAACACACTCCCTGCCCTTAATCGTATTATCTTACCCGTTGCTAAAAACGTTAATGGTAGATAATTATGTTAATAATTGAAATTTGATTATACCAAATTGTAACAAGAAGAATGCGTTTTGGGTGGATCTTCAGTGTGTCGCTGCCTTCAAATAGCCTACTCTCATAATACGCAAGTTACAATAATTCTTTTGCCACGAATACGATGTTTCTCATTATTTTATTGGATCGAATCACACAACTAACAACGGGTTTTCCAGTGATTCTCAATTTTCTGGTGCTCAGAAACGGCATATATACATATAGACTTGAAATGAATGCCAATATGGCGCCTCACAACTTTGTACTGAAGGGAGAGGGCGTGCGTGTGACGTAGGTGGCGTTGTTCCATCTCATTGGTCAACGCTCAGACGCACGCTCAGAAAATCTGACACGCCAGATATTGCTCTGCACGTTCAGAATGACTCCCGAACGTGCTGTTCCACGCTATGACGTCAGAAACTCGGCACGCTCAACGCTCGGATGCACGGTCCGTGTGCAGACGGCTTTACGTCTCTATCCGACGGGCGGATGACCGTGTCGCATGCCCTCGCTTCACGAGTGTGGTGTGCGTACTGTAAGACCTTCGGTATACACACCATCAGATTATTTGACTTGTCGCTCTAACGAAGTAGGCGAGTTTCAGCAATATATCTCGTGGTCTTATCGTGGCGTGTTTATCTTCTGCCCTTATGCAGACGATAGAAATGCCACTTGCACGCTTAGAGTAGCAGATTGACGGTGAACAACATTAAACTTGATTAATTTTCACACACATTTATTAAAATAATAACAAGTCTAAAAACTACTTAACTTGGTTCTGGATGCTATTTACAATTGACAATCTGAAGTTCCTTTGGTCTTGGTACGTTAATCTTATTCTCACATATCTCTGATACTTGACAAAGTGTCTATACATTTCTCTTCATGGCTATGTACAGGAATCTGGTAATCTTATTAGGTGCAGACTGAAACTTGACTACAGACTAATGCAAACTGACTAATCGGAGGTCTGTACACTCGTTATAATACCTCGCGCGTTCATGTATCACTGCGCGAGTGTGATCCGCGAGGAGAAAAGGTTCTACGTTAGCAGCAATCTCATTGGCTGCGTTACATATTAATACGCGGATCGGCGGAAGCAGAATTTGGTCCATCTCTAAGGCAGCGCCATCTCGTAGTGCGGAGACGGACGAGCGCGGAGCCTGCGCTGTTGTGCTTAGCGGGGCGCGCTCTAGTGGGAAAGTTGTGTACGCGCTGACTACGCGGAACTATGTACACAACAACGAGACACTGGGGAGAGGTTTGGAATATAAGTAAGGACATCGCCCCAAAGACTGGTGATCAGCAACTTTACTCCACCATCCCTACATCGCTTTGCCGTAACGGCAAATGGAAAGCTCCCACACCCGGGCGGTTACCCATCCACGCACCGGCCACGCCCGGCGTTGCTTAACTTCAGCCGTCAGAGCGGAACCGGTGTACTCAAACAGGCAAGGCCGTAGGCGCGTCGAAGCGACGAGGAACGCCCGTCAACGTCTACGTCTACATCTACATCTACATCCATACTCCGCAAGCCACCTGACGGTGTGTGGCGCAGGGTACCTTGAGTACCTCTATCGGTTCTCCCTTCCACTCTCGTACAGTTCGTGGGCTCTAATCTCTCTGGTTTCATCCTGATGGTCTCTTCGCGAGATATATGCAGGAGGGAGGAATATACTGCTTGACTCCTCGGTGAAGGCATGTTCTCGAAGCTACAACAAAAGCCCGTACTGAGCTACTGAGCGTCTCTCCTGCAGAGTCTTCCACTGGAGTTTATCAATCATCTCCGTAACGCTTTCACGATTACTAAGTGATCCCGTAACGAAGCGCGCTGCTCTCCGTTGGATCCTCTGTATCTCTTCTATCAACCCTATCTGGTACGGATCCCACACTGCTGAGCAGTATTCAAGCAGTGGGCGAGCAAGCATACTGTAACCTACTTCCTCTGTTTTCGGACTGCATTTCCTTAGGATTCGTCCAATGAATCTGGTATGTGCTTTACCGACGATTATTTTTATGTGGTCATTCCAATTTAAATCACTCCTAATGCGTACTCCCAGGTAATTTATGGAATTAACGGCTTCCAGTTGCTGACCTGCTGTATTGTAGCTAAATGATATGGGATCTATCTTTCTATGTATTCGCAGCACATTACACTTGTCTACATTGAGATTCAATTGCCATTCCCGGCACCATGCGTCAATTCGCTGCAGATCCTCCTGCATTTCAGTACAATTTTCCATAGTTACAACCTCTCTATATACCACAGCATCATCCGCAAGAAGCCTCAGTGAACTTCCGATGTCATCCACAAGGTCATTTATGTATACTGTGAATAGCAACGGTCCTACGCACTACCCCTGCGGCACATCTGAAATCACTCTTACTTCACTTTGCCGTAACGGTGAATGCGAAGCTCGACACCTGGGCGGTTACCCATCCACGCGCTGGCCACGCCCGGCGTTGCTTAACTTCGGCCGTCAGAGGAGAACCGGTGTACTGAAACAAGCGAGGCCGTCGGCGCGTCGGAAGCGACGAGGAACGCCCGTTGACGTCGCTCGCCGCTTCCCGCGGCCAGAGCTCCCACGGCCAGCTGCAGCCTGTCGGGACAAGTGTTTCCGGCGGCGCGCGGTTTAGCGGGACTGCGTGTCGGCGGGACGCACGCTGCGTGCAGCCCGTCTTCTCACGGCCCGCCGAGCGCGAAAAGCAGCCACTGGCCGCCGGCCGCCGGCACGCCAAGGCCCCAGCCAGCGCCGCCGGCGGAACCACCGAGAGACGCTCCTACGTCGTGATGAAGGCCGCACCTCTACGTTCTCTCCACGCCGAGGCCGTCACACATTCACACGCACTGGGATACGAACTCGGACGATCGCACACTGTACGGCGTATTTAACCCCTTAATTGCTACCGACTGGGATTAGCCGAGCGGTCGGCCGACACGGTAGCTCAGCGTGTTCGGTCAGAGGGTTAGCTGCCCTCTGTAACAAAAAAAACCTGAGTTAATGGATCAACGACGAACTGAAACGGATATCTTACGACGTCCGCCCCGAGCAGATGCAACCAACGAATACGAATAAAATAAGATTAAAATATGCCGGCCGGCGTGGCCGTGCGGTTCTAGGCGCTTCAGTCTGGAACCGCGTGACCGCTACGGTCGCAGGTTCGAATCCTGCCTCGGGCATGGATGTGTGTGATGTCCTTAGGTTAGTTAGGTGTAAGTAGTTCTAAGTTCTGGGGGACTGATGACCACAGATGTTAAGTCCCATAGTGCTCAGAGCCATTTTTAAGATTAAAATAAAAAAATGGTCTAAGGCACTGCAGTCATGGACTGTGCGGCTGGTCTCGGCGGAGGTTCGAGTCCTCCCTCGGGCATGGCTATGTGTGTTTGTCCTTAGGATAATGTAGGTTAAGTAGTGTGTAAGCTTAGGGACTGATGACCTTACCAGTTAAGTCCCCTAAGATTTCACACACATTTCAATATTGTTTTGCTAGCGACGTAAAAACGCGGAAACACCGCGAGAAACGCATGGTCGAACTTAAATGCAAATGAGACTTCCTGTCAGATTAAAACTGTGTACCGCACCGAGACTCGAACTCAGGAACTTTGCCTTTCGCAGGAAAGTGCTCTACCATCTCAGCTGCCCAAGCACGACTCACGACCCGTTCTCGCAATTTCAATTGTGCCGGTACCTCGTCTCCGACCTTCCAAACTTCACAAAAGCTCTCCTGCGAACCTTGCAGAACTAGCACTCCGGGAAGAAAGCCACGGGGATGTTTGAAGAATGAGATTTTCACTCTGCAGCCGGACCGACTCGAACTCGGGACGTTTGCCTTCCGCGAGAAAGATCCCGAGTTCGAGTCTCGGTCCGGCACACAGTTTTAATCTGCCAGGAAGTTTCATATCAGCGCACACTCCGCTGCAGAGTGAAAATCTCATTCTATAAATTCAAATGCTAGCCAAGCCTGCAGGTCGTGTTTTTGTATCTGACCACGAATGCCATCTGTGCAATGTCTTCGGTACACTGAGATAACGGAAATCATCGGATACCTCCTAACATCGTGTCGGATCTCCTTTAGTCCGGCCTAGTGCAGCGATTCGATGTGGCCGGCCGCTGTGACCGTGCGGCTCTTCGCACTTCAGTCCCGAACCACGCTGCTGCTACTGTCGCAGGTTCGAATCCTGCCTCGGGCATGGATGTGTGTGATGTCCTTAGGTTAGTTAGGTTTAAGTAGTTCTAAGTCTAGGGGACTGATGACATCAGATATTAAGTCCCATAGTGCTTAGAGCCATTTGAACCATTTTTTTGTCATTCGTGATCAAAACAGTGATCTGTGTAATTGTAACAGCATTATGTCGGAGCTAAGTGAATTCGAGCGTGAACAAACTGTTAGTACTCGTACACTGGGTGCATCCGTAACCAAGGGAGATGAAGTGTGTGGTGTCTCAGGAGACGCTGTGTCGATGATTGGTACCGCATATAGGGAAAGTGGAAAAACATTACCCGTTAAGTCGCTATGTGGACGAAATTGTGTGTTGTGTGAATGTGACAAACGGTCATTGAAGAGGGTTTTGACGAAGAATAAGTGGACAGCCGCTGCAAAAGTCAATGCAGAACTGAATGTCGCTTTCGCGAACTATGTTAGCACTAAAACAACAGGAAATGAGTTCCAGAAGCGGACAATTTCGGGGCCAGCTGGAATTCCAAAGCCACACATCAATAATGCAAATGCCTGTAACGGGAAAATGTGTTGCCGAAGGCATAAGACCTGGTTCAAAAAATGGCTCTGAGCACTATGGGACTCAACTGCTGAGGTCATTAGTCCCCTAGAACTTAGAACTAGTTAAACCTAACTAACCTAAGGACATCACACATATCCATGCCCGGGGCAGGATTCGAACCTGCGACCATAGCGGTCTCGCGGTTCCAGACTGCAGCGCCAGAACCGCGCGGCCACTTCGGCCGGCCATAAGACCTGGACTATGACATCTGGACTATGAAGGAACGGAAGACTAACATTTCGCCCGGTGAGTCTTGTGTTTCCAACTTCTGGCCGAGTTTATGTCCCATCAGTGAAATATGGCGATGATTCAATGATGATTTGGGCAGCCATATCGTAGTATTCCATGGCCCCCATGGTTACTCTGAAAGGTCGCATTACTGTCAAGGATTATGTCAGCATTTTGGCTGATCACGTCCATCCCGTGTGAGAATGTTTGTTCCCCAATGATGATGTTGAGTTCGAAGACTACAGGGCCCCTGTTGGCACAGCTCGGATCGTCCAAAAGTGTGGGCAAAAGGATGAACTGTCGCATCTTTACTGGTCGCCACAGTCGTCAGATCTCAACTTTGGAGAGAGTGGTGCGTGATCACAATCCACTTCAATCAGCGTTTGCTTCGAAAAGCATGCGGGGCCTGTATTTATCCGTTCCGAGACGACCGGAAGACGTTTCGAATGCCAACGGCTTTCCTACACACCATGCGGCTCGTTTGAGTTTTTTGTGTTCCCACATCTGGTCCACCCTCTGTAATCGCCCTGCACCAGTGTAATTGGATTCGAACTCATTCCAGCGTCCGTCTGCAGGACTAGCTAACAGCCAATACAAAATTCCAACTGCTTTCTTGCAACCATACGAGGGGTATTCAGAAAATTAGACCCGATCTGTCACGAAATGGAAACCACAGGAAAATCAAAAATGTTTTATTTCCAACAGTTAGATACACTTTCCAGCTGCTTCTCTACATAGTCGACCCTTTTGAGTGTTACACAATTATCTTGGCGTTGTACCAACTTTCCAATACCCTCATCACAGAAAGCAGCCGCTTGTGCTTTCCGCCAATTCTCTACATTTGTCTGCAGTTCCTTCTCTGTGCCAAAATGTTGTCTTCGTAGCCAGTGCTTCATATGAGCAGAGACGAACATCAGAGGGAGCCAAGTTCATTCAGGCTGTATGGAAGTTGACCAAAACCTTTCATCAGAAACACAGGCAGGGGCGTGCTCATTGCCCCTGCAGAGAGCGGCCGAGAATTGTCGTGCAGAAGGAAATGCATGACAGGTACATTGTGTGGGGTTGTATGAAATCAGGCGCAACCTCTCAGCGGGCACCCATACCTGGCGGGAGACATCTTTACGTGCTCACTGTGTCCTCAGAACTAAAAATAGCCACGTGACACGATCGACAGACTAGATACACTACCCAACATACCCACACAAAGTTTCATCCGATCTTTACTATCGTTTCCATTTCGAGATCTGTCGGTTCTTAGTTTCCGAATAGCCCTCATACAATTCGTCAAAAGATAAAACGGGGTAGAAGTTCAATGATAGATGGGTAGATTTCCAGCATAATCAAAAACATTCGTAGTTTCCACCGAAATAAATTAATTAAATAATTCAATTACATTACACCAAGTTCATCTCATCGATTAAACACCATTGTGAGGTAGCTGACATCACATCGCACGGGTGATCCATTGAAAATTTTGTTGACATGAGTCACAACAGGACAAGATTAGCAATGGAAGAGAGACATTTCAGTTTCCCTGTGACCGAATTGCGGAAGAACATTACGTTAGTTTCGGAACGTATTTCTGCATGTACTCCCAGGGTGCACAAATGCCACTCAACAGCATTCTAGGGCACTTTGACGATAGGATCGGCGCTATAGTTCAGATCAATATACGGCCTAACTTTCTCCGGGTGGACAAAATGTATGAGAAAAATTCGTGGAAATCGTTCTGTAAGACATGAGTCACTCCTTACTTCCCTCGATATGCCAGTCACCTACAGACTTTTGCAAGAGCGTGAGCAATCCTCATGTGTTCCAGAGTGCCAAAAATCTTCTTAAAATTATGAAAATTACTTTTAAGGTAATAGATCTTTACTAATGGTTGTTGTCAAATGACATATTTCCGTTCGACTCTCTCTAATGTAGTCAACTCTGCCATTCGAATACTTTCGCGAGAATTTAGGTGAAAAATACTAACCAGCATGCGTTTTCTGAAATAATATAAGCTGGTTGTGAGCAACGGCTGCAGTTAAAGTATTTTTTTAATACAGACATATGGGCTGCAAAATCATAATACCGGTAATAAAGAGTTCACTTATGTCCCAATACAGAACTGAACTCTTAAAAGGCGAAGAAAACGCGAAAAGGGAGTGTAAGGAACACAGCAAGTGCACGAATTACGTACTTGCCACTATATCTGAAACGGAACATGCTTGTTAGGATCGATAGTTTAGCAGATATTGATGTTGTATGTTACCTTTCTGTCGTGGTCAGTAGTGCAACACGTCGATCACTCATGTTACCAGACACCGCGAATTATGTTACTCCAATACCAGCGTTATTCACTAAGAAGGCACACCGCAGTTGATTCCCGCACATACCTGCAAAAAATTAAAACAGGAACAGTTAATGTAATGTTTTATATAAATTCTATAAGACTGCTACATGAGGAACGAAATACAGGTGCAAATGTGGAGGCTGTAAAAACAGGTAGCATCTGTAAGAAACATTGATGAGTAACTGAATCGCATGGAGAGGTAACACTACCGTTAAGACATTGGACTTCAGGTAATCCAGCTAACTTATGAACTTGATAATCATTTTCCGTACCCGATAGCGGAGTTACATAAACATTTCCGATAAACGTGAGGTAATTTTAATGAAACTGTGATATCACTATCATTTTAAAAATCGTGACACCCACGACATAACAGAGAAAAAATAATGTAGGAACTGAAGTGATAGTTGTTAATTAAACTGTCGAAAATCTTGAAGAATCAACACAAACAGGAGCAGGAAATACTGTCTGATTATCACAACCTTCTTGAAAAGTATGGCGAAAATTTTTTGTATATAATCATGGGAAAAAATCGTTACTACAATTGCAAATTTTATGTTGTCATTGAAGAAAATCGAAGCGCTTACCCACATAATTAAGTGGAAGTTAAAGAGTGTCAGTAGATGTTTATAGCATTGTCGATTGAATCAGTCAGTTTGGCATATACTGGGTCACAGTCTACTGATTATTTCTGTCAGAGCCGTTAACTGTCATACGGAAGACCCGGATTCGAGTCCCAGTGCTGCCAGGTACTTTTCTTTGCTGTCAAGACTGAAAAGGGGTGTTCTCAGCTTCGTGATGCCAATAAATTGAGGAGCTACCTGGCCGAGTAGTAGCGGCAGAGGTCACTAACATTGACAACGGTCGGGACAGCGGTATGCCGACAGCCGGACCTACCAAACTGCGTCCAATGACGTCATTGGCACAGGATGACACGGTGGTCGAACGATACCTACGGGGTGCGCGCCAAGGCCGGTGGATGGATTTAAGTTCTTGTGTAGCCCTCCTAGCATTTTGGTGGGCTGCAAAGCACACCTTACTGTACAACGTCTCAGCCACTATTGCAAAACGCGCTCGTGTTTGTCGTCTGGTCCCAACCCGTACAGGTTGCTGATGAATATTCGAATGCCAGTTTAAATGTTATGGAAACCACTTCCCGATGCGAATGCCTGCGAACATACATATTTTTCAATCAAATGTATTCACAGTTGTGAATATGTACAACCAACGGCTGTATAATGAAACGACGACAGTGGAAATCCGTGCCGGATCAGGACTCTAACCCGGTTTTTCCTCTTGTCGCGAGCGGTCTCTCTACCATCTGGCTATCCGAGACGACTCACGGCCAGACCCAAACTCCCATATGTCGTATAACACGTGTCTACAGCTTGCACTCGTACGTCAAATTTGTATATTCCCGTACAGGGGAGACATTTTACTTAATAGTCTCTTGCCCGGTGTCGTCCGATAAATACGATATGGAGTCGTGCACGGATGGCCGAATGATAAGGCGACCGCTCGCGATAAGCGGGAAATCCGGGTTCGAGTCCCGATCCGGCACAAATTTTCACTGTCTCCAGTCCATTACACAGCTTATGGCTGTCCACATTCGCAACTGCAGTGCCTGTTCCATCGGACACACGTGCACGTCCGAAGCAACAGTGCATGATAATTACGAACAACACAGGCATTGCAACATCATACATATTTTGTAGCTATTTGACTGTTTCAAAGATATTTTCTTCGATAGTACCAACTTCCTTCTAGTCAGATAATGACGGCAGTACTACAAGTTGTTCTCCACTCTTTTAGTATTCTTAGATTCTTCCTTCCTTCCTGCTCGATTTATGGGTGGCTATCTGTTTTAACTACACTTACTATTTCTTACTAGAACCAACTAATGCTCATATTTTTAATAATATCCCACGTCTTCAGTGAACCTATGTAATCGATGTAAATAAATGTTGTGTACTGATATTCCGTTTGATGATGCGTGACTACAATAGCTTGATAATGATAATACATATTTGAGCGTTTAATAAATTTACATGCTTGGTTATTATCTTTTAAATGAAAATATATTTAAGACTTTTTTAACTCATTCCAGATCCATGAGAACTATTTCACATACGATCCATGAAAGCAGCATCAGCATATCTTTCTTTTGTAAATATGTGTAATTTATTCTTGTTTCATAACATGTTCCATATCCTTGAGGATCTCCTCACAGTAGATTTGGTAAGAAAAGTATATGTAATCTAAGAAACGTACCGAATTTCTCGAGTAAAACTTTAAGAACGGGCTTGTAGATCACTACAGTCTACAACACTCTCCCACCGTCAGAGAATGAAAGTACTACACATAATGTGCGCTATTAATTTTTAGTATTTTCCTAGTTGGGTGACGACAGATGATGGCAAGAAATCAAGTGGTGGGGCGCAGTAAGATATGAAGAGTGCCGTAGCCAAGCCGAGTCTCACGCGAGAAAGACAACGCCGCGTATTGTTTAAACTGCCACAAACTTCCAGCTGGCAGATGAATGAAATTTGACACGGGCTAGAAATTAAACAGTACTACAACAGCCTCTCCATACTACGTTGGCTTAATGTCTGAGGTAAGTGAGTGGGTATGCATTCATTGCCTCTGAAGGAGGCCCTCCTCTTTCTGTGCGCCAGGAAGCGGTAGCAGGTAGCGTACGTAACCCAGAAGGCTCGCCCTAAGGACGGAAAGAATGCGGTCCCAAGGTCCTCCCAGCTGACAGGACGAAAGGTCGTGCGGAGAAAAGGTGCCTTGCGGTCGGCTCCGCGGCACGTGAAGGCCACGTGGCCAGAGGAATGTCGCCCAGCTCACTCCTCATTAAGGGCATTACCGCAGCAACCGCATACACCCATGTGAGCTCCACCGTTACCCGTGTCACAACTAAGCGTCTTCGCAACGGATTCCTCCGCGTAGTTGCGCTCAGTAGAATATGCTTAATTTATGAAACACTGATTTTAGTTCTGTGAATATGAGTGCAAAACCAATTCTAATACGGCATCTCTATTGTAAAGGAGGACGTAACGGAGCAACGCTTCGTCAGCTCTGGTCTCAAGCTCCCAGCAGCAAGTGGAGTTACGGACAGAATCGAGAACCCTGTTCACGACAAACAAAGTATATATATATATATATATATATATATATATATATATATATATATGACTGCTTCAGTATTCGCAGCGATTTTGTCTGATTGGCATACCGGTTCCGGACTGTACAGACCTCTAACGGAGACTTTTTCCATATATAGCCACCCGGGATTAGCCGAGCGGTTTAAGGCGCTGCAGTCATGGACTGTGCGGCTAGTCCCGGCGGGGGTTCGAGTCCTCCCTTGGGCATGGGTGTGCGTGTTTGTCCTTAGGATAATTTAGGTTAAGTAGTGTGTAAGCTTAGGGACTGATGACCTTAGCATTTAAGTCCCATAAGATTTCACACACATTTATATATATCTATATATATATATATACCGGTTCCAGACAATATATATATATATATATATATATATATATATATATATATATATATCTGTTCCGGACTGTACAGTCCTCGATTGGAGACTTTTCCCATATATATATATATATATATATATATATATATATAAGTCTTCGTTCGAGGACTGCACAGTCCGGAACCGGTATGCCAATCAGACAAAATCGCCGCGAATACTGAGGCAGTCCTCTCATCTTCGAGCCAGGTTGGAGATATCCGTTTAGTTAAACATCCTGTCCTGCTGCGTGCAGAAGACCGCAACGCAATCGGCATACGGACCGGGCTGTCAAACATCAACACGGAGCGCGCCGAGTTATACGTGCTGGTGGACGCTAAAAAACGAAGCGACTTGTGCCTTACCGTGGTATACGCCATAGCAGCTCATCCGGTGGCAGTTGCCCATGTCTCGCTCGCATATCATACTATTTACGAAATAAACGGACGTAAAGCTCCTATGATAGTTCTATTAAAGCGCACGTTTCCTCCACTGTCCATACCCAGCCATGTTGTCCTGTCTGTAGTCTAAATAGACATGATATGTTGCAAAAACGAAATTACCATATCCAGTCAATATTCTGTTCAAAAATGGCTCTGAGCACTATGGGACTTAACTGCTGAGGTCATCAGTTCCTTAGAACTTAGAACTACTTAAACCTAACTAACCTAAGGACATCACACACATCCATGCCCGAGGCAGGATTCGAACCTGCGACCGTAGCAGTCGCGCGGTTCCAGACTGTAGCGCCTAGAACCGCTCGGCCACTCAGGCCGGCCAATATTCTGTCCGCCCCCGGTAACTGAGTGGTCAGTGTGACAGAATGTCAATCCTAAGGGCCCGGGTTCAATTCTCGGCTGGGTCGGAGATTTTCTCCGCTCAGGGACTGCGTGCTGTGTTGTCCTAATCATCATCGTTTCATCCCCATCGACGAGCAAGTCGAAAGACTTGCACTAGGCGAACGGTCTACCCGACGGGAGGCCCTAGTCACGCGAAATTTACATTTAGTAATATTCTAAGGTCATTCTTACTTGATTACCATTCTATTCAGCAGCAGAATATTCACAACATGGGAAGTACAAAACGTAAAAGAAGAAAATACAAAATATCTTACTGCAGTTAGTGCAACCTGTCTTGTAGACCTAGCCAGTCGAACAAACTCGCTGTTCAGAAAGAGTGCACCAATATTTACGTAACATCGAATATTATAGAATATACTTTTATTAAACTACTAATCAAGTATCAGAAGCTATTACAAACGCGAAGGCTACTAAAAATATTTTTTGATTTATAGAGACGCGAACCAGCAATATATCACCCGATATCTTACACTTCTGCGACTCTGGTAATTGCGCTATACCGACCTTTACTTATCTGACCATATTTGCATCTTAACGTCTTCGGAAAGCTTTAATCGTAGCTATATTAACTGACAGCTTTAACAGTAGATATGTTATTATGTGACATTTAATTATGACAAATTGTACCAGTAACAGTGTACTTCTTAGGGATCGTTTATGTACCGGCGCCTTGAAACGGCATACTTTCACAATACACAAATTACGACGACTCTTTAATCACCACTTTGACGTAGTTCGTCATTTTATTACAACAAGTCATACAATTAACACCGGTGTTCCAGAGGTCATCAATTTTCTGATGCTTAGAAACGACTTATATACACATAGTCTACAACTGAAAGCCAATATGGCGTCCCAGACTCTGGTAAGGAGGGACGGCGTGCATTTGACGTACGTGGCGTTCTTCTATCTCATTGGTCAATGTTCAAACGGACGTTCAGAATATCTGTCATGCTAGATATTGCTCTGTACGTTCGTAAAGACTCGCCAACGTGCTTTTTGCACGCTGCGATGTCAGAAACACGGCATGCGCAACCTCAACGTCCGAACGCAGGGTCCGTATGCCGACGGCTTAACTGCCAGCTGCACATTTCTCGTCCGACGGGAATCGTCGACCTTTCAGGACCTTTTTAAGGAGCGAATGCATGATGATCACATGGTGAGACATTAGGACTATAGGACGGGTGCTCCAGCATCTCCCATCAGTGTTGGCGTAACTTCTGCGTCACGACATTTGCGATATGGGGATGTGAGTTATCATGAAGCAGAAGTGCCCCATGGCATACTATTCCACTACGATGGTTGTCAACAGACTTTCTGCCTCGTACACATTCCTCGTTCACCGACAGATGTCTACCGGTGTTTGTCCTTCGGCAGCCAAGAAAAGAGTAACAGCAAGTCAGTCCTGTTTGGAAGTATTTGGTAATAACGTCGGCATAGTTCACGTTTCCGCATTTACCCTCTCGCACGTCAGTAAGAGACAAATGCCGTACTAGTCCCTTGCATAACTGTCGGTACTTAAATTCGTTTGCCTACTTATCGGTGCTTAGGCCGTGCGGTTCTAGGCGCTACAGTCTGGCGCCGTGTGACCGCTACGGCCGCAGGTTCGAATCCTGCCTCGACATGGATGTGTGTGATGTCCTTAGCTTAGTTAGATTTAAGTAGTTCTAAGTTCTAGGGGACTGATGACCACAGAAGTTAAGTCCCATAGTGCTCAGAGCCATTTGATCCATTTGAACTTATCGGTGCTTATATACCCGTATCGGAGCCACACTACGTAGCATATACACCTTCAAACGGAAACTCTTTGATCACCCTGTAAATATAGGGTGTTACTCCTGACAGTCGCCAGGCGCAGTTTCGGCAGGTATTTGCAATTTCGGTTTTGCATCGTGTTGCTGGTGTCACCCGAACAAATACTGCTCATCATATCTTTCTTGCGACGCGCATTGTCAACGGAAAACGTCTTTTTTTGCCGTTACTGACAAAATGATTCCTAATTTGGGATCTCTCTATCGAAGATGCACTCCGTCTTCAGGCCACAAGCGGCCCATCGGGGCCATCCGACCGCCGTGTCATCCTCAACTGAGGATGCGGATAGGAGGGGCGTGCGGTCAGCACACCGCTCTCCCGGCCGTTATGATGGTTTTCTTTGACCGAAGCCGCTACTATTCGGTCGAGTAGCTCCTCAATTGGCATCACGAGGCTGAGTGCACCCCGAAAAATGGCAACAGCGCATGGCGGCTCGGAGGGTCACCCATCCAGGTGCCTGCCACGGCCGACAGCGCTTAACTTCGGTGATCTGACGGGAACCGGTTTATCCACTGTGGCAAGGCCGTTGCCGCTCTATCGAAGGGGCACGTAAAATTCCGCTTAAAGATCCTACTTTTTAAAATGGAAAACAAACCGACTCTTTCCGTCTACACTGGGCGTCGCATGAAAGGCATGATGAGCATTTTTTGGTTGGGCTTACTCCAGCTACATACTGCAAAAATGAAACTGCGAATAGTTGGGCGAAGTATCGGAGAAAATGCGCCTGCTGTCTCTCAGGAACGATATGAGTGTGCATATTACATACGACAACGTTTACGATTAAAGCTACACACATAGGGGCACTGTATGCTTCACTCAAGAAGTTTTCAGTTCTCGGATATGTACCTAAGCGTGCCTATATCAATAATGTGGGATTTCAAATCATGTGCTGTGTCTCTAAAGAAAATAATTTTATACAAGTGGAGCAAAGCTACATTGACTTCTAAAGTTAGTTCTTTGGACATAATTTTACTTTCC
Source organism: Schistocerca piceifrons (assembly GCF_021461385.2). Taxonomy (NCBI): domain Eukaryota; kingdom Metazoa; phylum Arthropoda; class Insecta; order Orthoptera; family Acrididae; genus Schistocerca; species Schistocerca piceifrons. The sequence continues at coordinate 96,363,270 of NC_060147.1, read as the reverse complement.
GTACGAAATAAAAAGAAATAAATAATACTGTTTTGGACTAGCGTGTTTTCTTTGCCTTGCACTCTTTCTCATGTAATATAAGGAAACTATTATGTAAAAAAAATTACTTTATCACTTGTTACAGTCTCAGATAGTAGCCGCCACGGTAACTCAGCGTGTTCGGTGAGAGGATTAGCTACCCGCTGTAAAAAAAAAAAAAATAAAAAATAAAAAGTAAAATAAAAAAACTGAGTTAATGGGTCAACGACGAACTTAAACGGGTGTCTTACGACGTCCGACACGAGCAGATGCAACGAACGAAAACGAACAAAACGAGATTTGCCGGCACGGTAGCTCAGCGTGTTCGGTCAGAGAGCGGCGGGCCTCTGCAATAAAAAAAAAAACTGAGTGAAAAGGTCAACAACGAACTTCAGCAGATGTCATGTGACGTCCGCTACGACAAAATACAACGAACCATAACGAACAAAATGCAAAAATAAATAAAGAAATAAAAAGGAGTGGCTGCCGTTGCTGCCTCTGGATCACGGGATCCCGGGTTCGATTCCCGGTGGGATTGGGGATTTTCTCTGCCCAGGGCCTGGGTGTTTGTGTTATCATCATCATTCGTGACAGTGGCTAGATTAGACTGAAAAAAAAAAATTGGACTGCGTAAAAATTTGGACATTGTACGGGAGCTGATGACCGCGTAGTTTAGCGCCTCACAAACCAAACATCATCACATAGCAGCTTCGTATCGAATTGGCTGTCTTTCCGTTATTGGTCATAGCTACTATGATGCTCCGAAATTGTAAAACGCACTGCACATAATTCGAAGAGTTTGCAGTGAAAAATGTAATCGCTGGGTACTGGGCACGTTTGGTTCGTATTAGATCATCGAATGGTGGTTTCGAAATGTAGCTAACCCATCGAAATTGTTTTTTTAAAGTTTGAAGAAGAGCCAGTATATTACTTTTACACAGTTGTTTAGATACATTGCGACATTACTGTTTTGTATTTGTCGAGTACCCGGAGTAAGGGGCAGCTGAATCAAACCGAAGTGAATACACATCCGAGAACCGAGGATATTTACGAACACAATAAAAAATTGTCCTCCTCTGGATCTTGCGTCGTGTCGCTGCCGACACGAGTCGATGCGCAATGTTAAACAGGACTTATTGTTCTCGAATGTAGTATTCGAATACTCGACGCCAGTTCTTGAGAACACCTCGGAACTGATAGCTTTTCAGTCCTCGGTTCCCCGACTGCCGTATGTTCCACATGCCAACACCTTCAGACGTTTCTGGAGCAACGGCGACGCGGAGGTCAACATGCGTGGTACATCACATGCGTTGGCTCCCATCGTTCTGATTACACAGTCAAGTAACTGTAGCCTGCGTTCTTCATTTCAATGCACGTCTCAGACAGACAGCGCCACATTTCAGCCTGGGAAGTACCGTACAGCAGCGCTGTGGCGTGGTCTAATCGACCTCTTTCGTCGAAGATCTAACCACAGGTCAATGAATCGTGAACACCAGCAGCTAGCTGGTCTTCTCCGTTACTTAGTGCTGTTCAGCAACATTTTTGTAGTATTTTATATGATTTGCAAATGTGTCATCTATGAAATTATGTAATACCATGAAGAGATTGATTCTACCGTTTTGTCAGTGTTACATACATCCCATCATCTACGAGAATTTACACAGATATGAAACGAGTCAAGGTATATATTACCAGAAGAAAACGTCACAAACTAGTTCTGTACGTTGTATTTCAATGAACCATAATTAATTTGCTCTGTCCTATATGAATCTACAAAGATTCTAAATGAGCCGCAAATCATCATGAAATGCTCTATTTTTGGAAGAAATGAAACAATACATCCGTTTCTGCAATTACACTAGGAGCTGTTGTCTATCTACTGCCTCTCGTTTCATATATATCTAAATATACTAACAAGTCCTTTAGGAAACCCTATCAACAAGTTGAAAGAACAGATTTATTTATAGTTATCGTTATTACGGTATGTGTTTCTCCATTCTGAAACCTATATGAACACGTAATCAATGACGCGAGGTCGGAGAACGGGTCATAAAATTCTAAGAACAAGATTTGACTATGAAACTTCAGAACGAAAGCAGCAGGAAATAAAAAAAAGGTAACTATACTGACGATGATGGTGGTGGTGATTACCATTGTTATTTATCCTTATTATCATCAGCATACAGCTTAAGAATTTAGTTCTGTTAAGGAAGTTTAATAATGATCTGGGAAAATGCAATGAGTTATTATCCATGGCCTGTTGTTCTTATGGTCTTCAGTCCTGAGACTGGTTTGATGCAGCTCTCCATGCTACTCTATCCTGTGCAAGCCTCTTCATCTCCCAGTACCTACTGCAGCCTACATTCTTCTGAATCTGCTTTGTGTATTCATCTCTTGGTCTCCCTCTACGATTTTTACCTTCCACGCTGCCCCCAAATACTAAATTGGTGATCCCTTGGTGCCTCAAAACATGTCCTACCAACCGATCCCTTCATCTAGTCAAGTTGTGCCACAAACTCCTCTTCTCCCCAATTCTATTCAATACCTCCTCATTAGTTATGTGATCTACCCATCTAATCTTCAGCATTCTTCTGTAGCACCACATTTCGAAAGCTTCTATTCTCTTCTTGTCTAAGCTATTTATCGTCCATGTTTCACTTCCATACATGGCTACACTCCATACAAATACTTTCAGAAACGACTTCCTGACGCTTAAATCAATACTCGATGTTAACAAATTTCTCTTCTTTGGAAATGATTTCCTTGCCATTGCCAGTCTACATTTTATATCCTCTCTACATCGACCATCATCAGTTATTTTGGTCCCCAAATAGCGAAACTCCTTTACTACTTTAAGTGTCTCATTTCCTAACTAATTTCCGCAGCATCACCCGACTTAATTCGACTACATTCCATTATCCTCGTTATCCATGGCCTATCAGTAGTAAATACCCGGCATTCGCCAGGAATGACTTGGGAAAACTATGGGAAACCAACATCAAAACTTTTATTCTTAGTCCATTCTCCCACCACTCTAAGAGGACTGCTGAATTATCTCTAATAATTTTACTACATTTCACAACATTTAAGACAGACTACGTCATTAATCAGTGCTGAGGGAAAATATGTAGACCTGTTACATATTAATTGAAACTGAAATCGCTGTCTGCTTTGTTATGAACCTAGGTCGAACAGCGGAAAACTATTAGAAATATTGTCGCCTCATTAACAGTAATGACCAATGAAATAAAACGCCTTATTGGATGGCTAGGAGGAAGAGGTACTACGAATTCCAACTACACTGTTCAATGTTTACGAGTGTATAAAAATACAATTCTCAAAAGCGTTTGTCGTCTACAGAGTGCCCTAAAACTGAAATAAAACTTAGTTTTTTTAAAAAAATCTTTTACCGTTTCATGAAGCAACAATCACATGGAAGCCCTCCGTTTCATTCTCCTAGGTTGGATTGCACAGCCCACACATACGAGGGTCGTTCAACAAGTAATGCCGCACATTTTTTTTCTTAGAACACATTTATTGTTAAGGGTGAGAATTTGGTGACAATATATATCAACATGACTTGTCTATATCCTATTTTTCCACATAGTCTCTATCACGTTCTTTGCCCGTACGCCAACATTGTGGAAGAGCACGTATTCCCTGTTGGTAAAAGCTCTTGTGCTGCAGGCGTAGCCATGTTTTCACTGCATGGCTGACACTCTCGTCATCTTCAAAGTGTGTCCCTCGTACAGAATCTTTAAGCGGCCCAAAGAGAGGGAAGTCAGAGAGTCTCAGGTCTGGACTGTAGGGTGGATGAGGCAATGATGTCCAACCGAATTTGGCGATGTGTTCCCGGGTTCTCAGACTTGTGTGTGGCCGTCCATTATCGTGTTGGAGCAAGATTTATGCTGGATTTTTGTCGGATCGAACACGTTCAGTTTATTCATAGTCTTCACGTATGCCTCTGAATTGATGGTTGGCCCTCTTGGCATCACATCCACGAGAATGACGCCATCACAATCCCAGAAGACCGTCACCATGACTTTTCCGGCAGACGGGTTGTCTTGAATTTGTTTTTTTGTGGTGAATGAAGATGATGCCATTCCATGGACTGCCTTTCTGTTTCCGGTGCAAGGTGGTGCACTCAGCTTTCGTCCCCCGTAACGATCCGTGACAGAAAGGCCTCTCCGTCGGTCTCAAAACGCTCCAGCAGTTGAGATTAAATGGCTTTTCTTTGAATCTTGTGGTCCGCTGTGAGCGTTCGTGGAACCCATCGTGATCACCTCTTTGAATATCCGAGAGTCTCGATCATTGCAGACGCACTTCCAATGCTGACCGACAACTGTGGAGCCAATTGTGGAGTTGTGATGCGCCGGTCTGTACGAATAATGGCGTCCGCACGATTCGGCATGTCTGGAGCAGTGGCTGTGACAGGACGTCCCGAGCGTGGCTGATCGTGGAGCTCTGTTTCTGCATTTCCTGAGGCTGTAACTCTATTTACTCAGCGCCCAACTGTACTTATAGCAACTGCAGCATCGCCATATACTGCACGAAAACGTTTATGGACGTTCACCACGGTTTTTGTTTCTGCACACAAGAATTCAATAACAGCACGCTGCTTGTAACGCGAGTCGTATGTAGACACCATTTTGACGGTGTACTGCGGCTCTTCAGTCTACCAGAACTGTTCGAAACCTCAACGGCGCACAGAACAAACATCAAATGTGAAGCACCAACAGGGACGTTTGTCTATATATACGTGGGCAACTATTTATTGACAACCGATACAAAAGAGTTACATGTTTGCACCTGCTACTGTCCTTCAAAGTAGTCACCAGCGTTGTGTAGAACCCATTGCCAGCGATGTGGAAGGCATAGTACACCGTTAGCAGAGCCTGTTCTGTTGATGGTGCGAATGGAGCGGTCTACTGCCTGTCGAATCTGTGGGACAGTTCTGAAGCGAATGCCAGAAGTAGTTACTTCATCTTCGGAATCAAATCAAAGTCCAAGGACTGAAGTCCGGGGAGTACGGTGGGTGGTACAGTACTTCCCAGTCCCATCGACCGAACAGAGCAGCCATAGCGTGCGCGGTATGCGCCCGCGCATTGTCGTGCAAAATGATGGGTGGGTTGCGCAGAAAGTGTGGCCGCTTCTTTCGCAAAGCTGGTCGCAGATGATGCTCCATAAACGAACAGTAGTACTGTGCATTGACGGTCTGCCGTGGGGGAACGAGAATCACCATAACTTTACTCCGCTCCTTTCGTACCAACAACAGAACAGGCTCTGCTAACGGTATACTCCGCCTTCAGTATCGTTGGCAACGGGTTTTACACAACGCTGGTGACTACTTTGGAGGACAGTAACAGGTGCTAACATGTAACTCTTCTGTATCAGTTGTGAATAAATAGTTGCCACTATTTAAGTACCAACCCTAGTACATTAATGGTTTTTTAAAAAATGTGAGCCATTACTTATTGAACGATCCTCGTAATAAAGAAATCCGCGGTGTGGTCCTTCCTCACACAGTATTTTTATATTTCCGAAAGCTAAAATGTGTGAATTGTCACCGGAGACTTCAACGAGTAATTAGAAGCCGAACTTCTAACAGTTCCTCCTCCATCGAGGTTCTGCAGTGGTTTTTTTTTTTTTTATCAATTCAGCATTTACATATTTCAGTACCTGTTATTTTTGCGTGCGTCCGACAATATCGCGAAGTAGAAACTCTAGCGTGGTATTCTGCGAAAAACTTTAGGAAGAGCGAATAATGTCAGACTTCATACCAACATTTTGCTGCTTACCAAGATCATCTGGTGTCTGGAGTACCGGCTTTAATGCTCCGAGTGAGGGCATGTGGGAACATTCTCTGAGAGCCACTGGTATTCACCACGAGGCCACGACGTTACGTATCGTGTACGGCGGAGGTCGTGTAACAGTCCTGCACGGCACGCTCCCGATGGTGACTCCTGGCACGGGCGACCCAGTTGCCCTGTTGGCGACCGCCGGCCTCCGACGTGCCCGGAATGTGTGCGGCCGGGTCGCTGGCCATCGCCGCAGCGCAGGCGGCTTGCGTAACGGGAGCCGCTCTTCGCACGCGTGGGTGACACTCAGCTCTGGCAGCGGCCGCCACTGGCGAAACGCGCCGACACTTGCTCTGCGCTCACGAAGCGGGGACGTGTCCCGCCACAGCTATCAGCCGATAAGGCAGTTTCACCCGCGCACTTACTAGTGCGCAAGCAGCGTCCGTAGCCCGCATATCATAAGCGACATTGCAGCAACCGATGCAATCGGACTGTCACTTGTTTGCGTTACTGAAGTATCTAAAAACCAAATTACAGCATAACGCTACTAGGAAGCTTAGGTCTGCCTTTGTTGCTCATATGTATGAACTTAAGTCTAATATACAACAAGCAAAATTGGTTCTTTTTGCGGATGACACTTGAACTAATCAATTCAAGCATACATACAGCAAGAGAAGAAATGGTAAACGAAAGTCTCACATTGGTTTTCTGCGAATCGCTTCACTCTCCGTTTTAAAATGGTTCAAATGGCTCTGAGCATTATGAGACTTAACTTCTGAGGTCATCAGTCCCCTAGAACTTAGAACTAATTAAACCTAACCAACCCAAGGACACCACACTCATCCATGCCCGAGGCAGGATTCGAACCTGCGACCGTAGCTGTCACGCGGTTCCAGACTGTAGCGCCTAGGACCGCTCGGCCGCCCTGGCCGGCCGTTTTAAAAGGACGCAACATATTCAGTTTTGCAATCTACAGGTACCACACCAATGATAAGTGTAACACACGGTGAAGAAATAATAAATAGGGTAGAAACTTCAAAACTTTTAGATGTCAACACTGATAAGACTTTAAATGGGGGTAATCACGTTTTGCACCTCCGAAAGCAACTTAGTTCAGCCACATTTGAGTCATTGCAAATCTCGGGGAGAGACAGATCAATGAGCTGAAATATTTTGCATATTTTTATTGAATAATGTCATATGGTATAATGTTCCGGGATAACTCATCTTTAAGAAAGCAAGTAATCATTGCTCAAAAACGTACTGTAACAATAATATGTGATGCTCACCCACGATCATCTTGTAATCATTTGTTTAAGGAGTTGGACATTTTGACTACTGCTTCACAGTATTTTTTTCCCCCTCGTGAAGTTGTAAATAATCCATTACAGTTCAAAAGGAACAATGACGTACAGAAGAAAAAATGACGGTCATTACTCCACATTACGGTTGTCTTTAGTACAAAAAGGGGTGTAATAGGCTGAAATTAAATGTTTTGATCACCTGTGACAGACAACAGAGTAAATCTGAATGAAAAATGCAAAGATTTTTTCGTGACAACTCGTCCTATTCCGTAGAAGAATTTTTATTAGTGCAATGTGTGAAAGACGGTGGGTAGGAATTGCTATCTCACATCTGAATATGAGAAAATATAAATGTTCAGCATGAAGAAATATTAACAAATTAGTTTTCTAACTGATTAAATTATAGTTTAAGCTTGTCAACTTAGGTGCGCAAACGGAACAGAAACATATGTTTATAGAGGAGTCCCTTTGCTCTCCTCTTCTCTGTACCGAGCATCACCAATGATATCATCGGATCAACTCCTATCAGTTGGCTTCCCGTGTTCTCAAATATAGGATATCGCAAAACCTATAGTGTCAACATTACAAAACCGGTAGAGGTTGCTAAACTCATTATTGTGATATTCATCATTTGGATTTGCTACTCTTGCAGTGGCCGTCTTTGCAGTTAACATTACTTAACGTAAGGTTCGCTTGCTAAGCAAAACACTGTTTTTGTCGTTTAAGGTCTATATAAAAAAACACTGTTTTTCATAACAGGCGGACCTTGCGTCAAATACTGATTATTTAAGATATACAAAATAAAACCAATAATCGAACAATTGCAATAAAGGTATGGAGACTGTATTACTGTAAGGATAATAATATGAATTTGTACGAAATATTGCGAACGGGTACGGTGGAAGGCGAATGAAAGGCCGAATTTTGTTGGGAATATTCTAGGAAAGCGTAAGCACATCTGTCAATGAAACAGTAAAAAATGAGCTGCTGTGACTAATTCTAGAGAACTTCACATCAGTAGGCATGAGAAAAGACCTCGGAGGAATTCACAGACGAGCAGCTAGGATCGTAAAAGCTCGTTATTGCCCATACGAAAGTATAAATAATAAACAGACAAATACGACTTTTTTCACACGGTGTTTGTTTATTTATTGTAATAAAGAGATCATGGTCCCTGACGTCCATTATGAAAGTGTAAGTGCAATGCTGAATATACTCAAACATAAATCCTCAGAAGAATAGTGATGTTGGATTCGCGAACACTTGCTGGGTATGTTTGGAGAGGTGGTATTTGGGGTAGCACATGGAACAGCTCTAATGCCTGTATCGAATATCTCCCGTACGTGCAATGGGAATAAGCTAATAGAGATTAGATCGCTTATAGCGCTCGTTTTTTTCCTCGCCTGATGTGAGAATGGAGTTTGAGTTTCTGCCGTACTCCATTCTCACATCGAGCGAGGAAAAAATATTGGTAAGAAATACCCTCCGCCACGCACCAGACAATGGCTTGAAGAGTAATCATGCAGATGTGTAAAATGATAAAAACCAGTCAATTATAAGGAACGTGTAATTTTGCGTCAAATTTTGACTGCGCCACATCATAATCATTTATTTACATTCCTGGAAATGGAAAAAAGAACACATTGACACCGGTGTGTCAGACCCACCATACTTGCTCCGGACACTGCGAGAGGGCTGTACAAGCAATGATCACACGCACGGCACAGCGGACACACCAGGAACAGCGGTGTTGGCCGTCGAATGGCGCTAGCTGCGCAGCATTTGTGCACCGCCGCCGTCGGTGTCAGCCAGTTTGCCGTGGCATACGGAGCTCCATCGCAGTCTTTAACACTGGTAGCATGCCGCGACAGCGTGGACGTGAACCGTATGTGCAGTTGACGGACTTTGAGCGAGGGCGTATAGTGGGCATGCGGGAGGCCGGGTGGACGTACCGCCGAATTGCTCAACACGTGGGGCGTGAGGTCTCCACAGTACATCGATGTTGTCGCCAGTGGTCGGCGGAAGGTGCACGTGCCCGTCGACCTGGGACCGGACCGCAGCGACGCACGGATGCACGCCAAGACCGTAGGATCCTACGCAGTGCCGTAGGGGACCGCACCGCCAATTCCCAGCAAATTAGGGACACTGTTGCTCCTGGGGTATCGGCGAGGACCATTCGCAACCGTCTCCATGAAGCTGGGCTACGGTCCCGCACACCATTAGGCCGTCTTCCGCTCACGCCCCAACATCGTGCAGCCCGCCTCCAGTGGTGTCGCGACAGGCGTGAATGGAGGGACGAATGGAGACGTGTCGTCTTCAGCGATGAGAGTCGCTTCTGCCTTGGTGCCAATGATGGTCGTATGCGTGTTTGGCGCCGTGCAGGTGAGCGCCACAATCAGGACTGCATACGACCGAGGCACACAGGGCCAACACCCGGCATCATGGTGTGGGGAGCGATCTCCTACACTGGCCGTACACCACTGGTGATCGTCGAGGGGACACTGAATAGTGCACGGTACATGCAAACCGTCATCGAACCCATCGTTCTACCATTCCTAGACCGGCAAGGGAACTTGCTGTTCCAACAGGACAATGCACGTCCGCATGTATCCCGTGCCACCCAACGTGCTCTAGAAGGTGTAAGTCAACTACCCTGGCCAGCAAGATCTCCGGATCTGTCCCCCATGGAGCATGTTTGGGACTGGATGAAGCATCGTCTCACGCGGTCTGCACGTCCAGCACGAACGCTGGTCCAACTGAGGCGCCAGGTGGAAATGGCATGACAAGTCGTTCCACAGGACTACATCCAGCATCTCTACGATCGTCTCCATGGGAGAATAGCAGCCTGCATTGCTGCGAAAGGTGGATATACACAGTACTAGTGCCGACATTGTGCATGCTCTGTTGCCTGTGTCTATGTGCCTGTGGTTCTGTCAGTGTGATCATGTGATGTATCTGACCCCAGGAATGTGTCAATAAAGTTTCCCCTTCCTGGGACAATGAATTCACGGTGTTCTTATTTCAATTTCCAGGAGTGTATTTAGCAGAATAAAGTGCTACCATCACGACTGGATTATACGCGGAGTCTTTGCATCTGGTTCAAAAATGGCTCTGAGCACTATGGGACTTAGCTTCTGAGGTCATCAGTCCCCTAGACATTCTGGACGATTCGAGCGAATGATTTGGCCGCTCAATCGCCCGACATGAAAGTGGTTCAAATGGCTCTAAGCACTATGGGAGTTAACGTCATCAGTACCCTACTAAGAACTACTTAAACCTAACTAACCTAAGGACATCACACACATCCATGCTGGAGGCAGGATTCGAACCTGCGACCTGCTACGCAACAGCGCGGTTCCGGACTGAAGCGCCTAGAACGCTCGGCCACAGCGGCAGGCTTGCATTTGGAATCTAGTTCACCGCTGTTCAGTAACTAACCCTGCAAAGCGTAGCACCTAGTTAAGTCCAGACACGGCTGAAAGAGGTTCACCGGCGGAGCATCAGGATTCCTGAGCTGACGGACGCCTATCGGCAGATCGAGTAACCGCAATCAGAGGCGGCGCTCGCATCGGGAAGTGAGTCGCGAACGCGCAGCCGCAGAATCGCTAATAGGGGCGGGGGGCATCGGCGTGGGTACCGGGGTCTCTTTAGAGCTGCCAACGCGGATGTGTGCCACTTAGCACCTGCTCTCACGCTGACACGATGCGCCCGCTGCGGGGCCGGCCAAACTGGGTCTCGTCTTGTGTAGGCCGGCAGTGGCCAAATTCCAATGGCACACACACCTGAAAATCTATGGGGCTACTCGTAGGGGCCCCTGTCGCCGCTTGGGATTAGCCGAGCGGTCTCAGGCGCTGCAGTCGTGGACTGTGCGGCTGATCCCGGCGGAGGCTCGAGTCCTCCCTCGGGCATGGGTGTGTGTGTTTGTCCTTAGGATAATTTAGGTTAAGTAGTGTGTAAGGTTAGGGACTGATGACCTTAGTAGTTAAGTCCCATAAGATTTCACACACATTTGAACATTTTTTGAGCCCCTGTCAACATTTCCGTGACGCACATTTTACTCTACAATTCCCACATAAGTATTTGGCGCAGGGTTCCTCGGCTGTTCCACTATCGAATGGCGTGTGGGGAAAATCTTTCCAGCATTCAGACTACTTCTCGGCTGTTCCACTATTGAATGGCGTGTGGGGAAAAATCTTTCCATGTGAGCTCTGATCTATTTTATTGGGATGGTCTTTCCTCTCTGCACAGGTAGATGTCAACAAAATATTTTGTCATTAGGGGGAGAAACTTGGTGTATACATATTTTTCAGTTTACTAACATATCCTGATCCTGGTCGTCTCGCACAAATCATTGCAACGTATTTGGCTAACAGTATATACAAACTGAAAACAGTATTTCAAGCTTTGCGACTTGTTTTAGAATAGTTGCAACAGCCCTTATAAATTTCCTTTTATCCTGTGTAATTCTAGGCATTGCTTTGGCAGATTCAAAGAAAGTTGATGTATACATATTTTTGGGTTTACTAACATATCCTGAGCTGATACCTTGTTTCTCAAGGGCTCTCTTATACAAATTTTGTTGAGCCAAAAACTTGGGCAATATCTGTGAATGTTACTAAACCGACTACAGTTCCAGATATAGCGGAGAAGTTCGTTTCCTGATCACTCGTTGAAGTCACCAATAACAAAGTGCTGCCATGGAAACTTTAATGACAACTACGTGCTACTTTTTGTTTCGTGTATCGTGTTTTCTGTAAATAGTCACACATGTTTTGTCTTCGTAAAGGGAAGACATTATGGACAAGCGAAAAACGCACCACGGATTTCTTCCCTATGTGTGTGCTCAGTCTGCACAGACGTGAAATATTGTCTCCGCATGTATACATAATTTGAAATTAGCTTCTTGCCGATGAACTCCTCGTTCAAGTCCAGCTGGGCTTCCTCCATTTCTTAAGAGCATTCTGTGGTGTCAACGCCAGACACCACGCTTGCTAGGTGGTAGCTTAAATCGGCCGCGGTCCATTTAGTACATGTCGGACCCGCGTGTCGCCACTGTGTGATCGCAGACCGAGCGCCACCACAAGGCAGGTCTCGAGATACGGAATAGCACTCGCCCCAGTTGTACGACGACTTTGCTAGCGACTACACTGACGAAGCCTTTCTCTCATTTGCCGAGAGACTGTTAGAATAGCCTTCAGCTAAGTCTATGGCTACGACCTAACAAGTCGCCATTAACCGTATCTGAAGATAGTCTTATTTGTATTATCAAGAGCGATGTACCACAAGGATCGAATAAAGTTAAGTATTCGAGGAGCTGCATACTTTTCTTATTAGCATTCACTAATTATCCTGTTCCAGAATTCACGTCCGTCTGCGTTAGATAGCGTGCATTTTAGGCTTCCTCTATCTACAAGGTGTTGGCACATTTACCAACACATCATATTCCATTACATTTACCTACTTTTAAGGTGAGCTGCTACCCAATATATTTACTCAGAAACGCTGAACCATTTTAGTCTGGTAAACGGAAGCAGTCTTTTGCATCCACAGTTTGGCAGGCGTATGTCAGAAGGAGGTGCGTATATACTGTTTTGGAGAAGCAAAGAAAGGGTGCGGCGAGGAAAGCGCCCTTGACCCGGCTCCGCAGTTGGGAAAGTATCGGGCGATACGTCCGCGTTCCGCTCTGGATGCCGCTGCGGTATTGTAATCCCTCAGCTGGAGCTGGGAGGCGGGATGTCGGAGCGACTGTGTATGGCGGCTGCTGCTGTTGCTGCTACAGGTGTCGGCACGTGCTGGTCTCGCTACACCAACATGTCCAGCACGACACCAACACGTCTTAAACACTGTTAATCAAGAATGAGATTTTCACTCTGCATCGGAGTGTGCGCTAATATGAAACTTCCTGGCAGATTAAAACTGTGTGCCCGACCGAAACTCGAACTCGGGACCTTTGCTTATCGCTGGCAAGTGGTCTACCATCTGAGCTACCGAAGCACGACTCACGCCCGGTCCTCACAGGCAAAGGTCCCGAGTTCGAGTCTCGGTCGGGCACACAGTTTTAATCTGCCATGCAGTTTCACTGTTAATCAAGTCATACAAAAGTCTAAATGCCTCTGAGCACTCTGGGACTTAACATCTGAGGTCATCAGTCCCCTACAACGTTGAACTACTTAAACCTAGCTAAGGACATCACACACATCCATGCCCGAGGCAGGATTCGAACCTGCGACAGTAGCGGTCGCGCGGTTCCAGGCTGAAGCGCCTAGAACCGCTCGGCCACAGCGGCCGGCCATACAAATTCTATGGACATTTGGAAGAAGAAGGTTTACAAAGAGTTGCACTAACGTAATGCTGCGTTTGCTCGCGGCATGAATTTACGAAATTCGCGAGTTGCTTTGGTTCTGAGTCGACTCAGGTATCAGGAATAGTATTGCAGATAGTGCTGGGTACCCGGCCGCGAGCGCGCTTTGTCACGGTCCGCGCAGCTCCCCCCATCGGAGGTTCGAGTCCTCATTCGGGCATGAGTGTAAGTGTTGTCCTTAGCGTAAGTTAGATTAAGTAGTGTGTAAGCTTAGGGACCGATGACCTCAGCAGTTTGATCCCAAAAGACCCTACCACAATTTTCCAATTTCCGGCCGCGAGCACTTGGTGACTAGGGCAGTCCATCGAAGTATCATGCATAAAAATGGAACACAGACAGCGCCTTCAAAACTGACCTACCAATAATCATGCCGCAAAATAAAGGAAATGGTGAATGGAAAGCTGTACTTGTTGCCTGTCTTTGATAAATGTATTGAAAGTCCAGTGGTCATCAATCAAGTCAGTGCGAATACCGCTATGCTTTACTACGCATTGACTGTAAAGAGTTAGGCAAATAAAAGTGGCGCGGACGAGTGGATACGACTGGATGTGAATTTATGCATGAAACCACGCCCCGCGTCGCACACACCTGTACGCCCGTCACGTGACCCACACGGGTTCAGAGCGTAGTGAGGCAGTGAAGTGTATTAAGGACATGCTACCTGAAAATAACGTGCATAATACTGAGGACAAGGGCTGCCCCTATCTTCTGGCACTCTGACCGAAAATCTTCCTGGGGCCCGCGAACGGGCTCATCCAGGCAGTTACATGAGGACCTGTCGTTTGAGATGGAACATCTCAGTGCTACAGCTTCCATTACTGGACCATTGTACATGATGTGGCCGTAGTGCAAATTAGTCCAGATCTCTCCTGTCTGAGTGTGACGACAGCAACATCGAGACTCGAAGCTGGGACTCCACCACCCATCACTGACTGGGACACACTCACCCAGGAGACTCGCAATTTGTGCGATACTCTTTCGGCAAGGAATGCTGCGTTCCAGGAGTTACAAAAGATCACATCCTACATAAACCCGATAATTCACCTGAAGATTGTACGTAAGACACCCGTTGATATGTTATTTCCAGACGACGATGCCATTTTGCCAATGCTGGAAAAGATTGCATTGCTGAAATTCTCTGAAAATCCCTCCAGTCTAATGATCACCTAATATTTCACCGTTTCTTTTCCGCATAATCTCTTGACTGACATCCACAGTAAACCTCAAACACCTATCGCTTTTGGAAATACCGGGTGATCAAAAAGTCAGTATAAATTTGAAAACTTAATAAACAACGAAATAATGTAGATAGAGAGATAAAAACTGACGCACATGCTTGGAATGACATGGGGTTTTATTAGAACCAAAAAACAAAAAATTTCTAGACGCTTGAAAGATCTCTTGCAAGCGTCGTTTGGAGATGATCGTGTGGTCAGCAGCCACTTTCGTCATGCTTGGCCTCCAAGGTCCCCAGACCTCAGACCATTATTGGCTTTGGGGTTACCTGTAGTCGCAAGTGTATCGTGATCGACCGACATCTCTAGGGATGCTGAAAGACAACATCCGACGCCAATCCCTCACCATAACTCCGGACATGATTTACAGTGCTGTTGACAACATTATTCATCGACTACAGCTATTGTTGAGGAATGATGGTGGACATTTTGAGCGTTTCCTGTAAAGAACATAATCTTTGCTTTGTCTTACTTTGTTATGCTAATTATTGCTATTCTGATCAGATGGAGCGCCATCTGTCGGACATTTTGTGAACTTTTGTATTTTTTGGTTCTAATAAAACCCCATGTTATTCCAAGCATGTGTGTCAATTTGTACCTCTCTATCTACATTATTCCATGATTTATTCAGTTTTCAAATTTATACTGACTTTTTGATCACCCGGTATATAAAGGTATCAAATCGCTGACCATACAATATCCGTGCTGCAGACAGTGCGTTGACTATACCATTTTGATGGTCAAAAAGTCGTTTTCTTCGTGCGGAATAGCCACTGTGCGCCACGCTACAGCAAATAGGCAGAGAAATCGTGAGTGATGACGGCTTACGTACATGAAAGATCCTCTAGGGACGTTCGCAACCTGGCGGTGCTTCCCAGTACCGGGTAGACTCATTGCCGACGGAGAAGGATAACACAGATGCGAGCGAGCGGCCCAAACACGTCATTACGGCTGCCAAAATCACCCTTTCACGTGATCATTACGAAACGCGGCCTGGTCGCGCGGCTCTCTCTGGAGATGGCACTACCAGCTTCTCAACCGGTTCGTGTCGACAGAACGCCGAAAGCCTCACGGAGTATACAGCACACGGTGTCTTGCTCTTAGCAGATCACTGCGAGAACTAAAAAGTAAATTAAAAATTATTTAATAAAAGAGAAAATTAGAAAATGAAAAGATCAATGCTCCGCCTGATGTGCCACCGGGACCGACCAAGGACCGTGTCATTCTCTGCCGATGACGTCATTGGGTGCGGTATGGAAGGGCGTAAGGGTCTCCCGTTGTCGACTATCTTGACCTTGGAGCCGCTAGTTCTTGAGTCTAGTAGCTCTTCCATTAGCCTCACGAGGCTGAGTGCACCCCCTACCAGTCCTCACATCAATCACAAATCCCTGGGAGTGCTGGGAATCGATCCCGGATATTCCGCATAGTAACTCAGACATGCTGGCCGCTGAGGTACAGAGGCGGACATAAAAATACAGGTACGTTTAACCTTCGTACATCCATAATTGAAATGGAGGACAGTGGGACGTCAGCTGGTATAATTTATATTACAAATGAAGGAATTCCTCCAGCTGTATTTACGGTGACACCTTAAATACAACTGGAGGAATTTCTTCATTTTTAATATAAAATACAGGGGAGATCAGAACGAGAGAACAACATCGAAATACCTATGTGTAGTGACCCAGGAGGTTTGGAACTTGGGTGAACCTTCAAATGGTTCAAATGGCTCTGAGCACTATGGGACTTAGCTTCTGTGGTCATCAGTCCCCTAGAACTTAGAACTACTTAAACCTAACTAACCTAAGGACATCACATACATCCATGCCCGAAGCAGGATTCGAACCTGCGACCGTAGCGGTCACGTGGTTCCAGACTGAAGCGCCTTTAACCGCACGGCCACACCGGCCGGCGGTGAACCTTCTCCAGGTTCCAGAGCACCATCAACTCCAACAGTAAATGAATGTGGAGTTCCTCGTAGACGTCACAAAGCACAAAGATTATTAGCTTATATCCGGTTTCAGAGCAAATCGGTACACGCCAAACAGAAATGGCGGACGTATGAAGCATGGAAAAAAGAGTGGCAGGGAATAGGGCGACACAGAGACCGCTAAAGGCCCGGGAGGCCGCTGTTGCACTAGATGCAGCGCTTCTTAGCTTGAAACTTCCTGGCAGATTGGAACTGTGTGCCGGACCGAGACTCGAACTCGGGACCTTTGCCTTTCGCGGGCAAGTGCTCTACCGACTGACCTACTCAAGCACGACTCACGATCCGTCCTCATAGCTTTACTTCTGCCAGTACCTTGTCTCCTACCTTCCGAACTTCGCAGAAGCTCTCCTGCACTTGCCCGCGAAAGGCAATATTTACAGTAAGTACTTGTGACTTCATTTTAGTATGAACGGTAGTCATAAAGTTTTAATTCTTACCTCGAAAAAAATAAAGTTTTGAAATTATTTTTTGTTTGTGTGCAGATGCATGTTTGCGGTCCTTGGTACACACTGGACTCAGCACGCCACAAAAGAGCAGAGCGCAGTAACAAGAGCAAGAACTGAACAGCTCAGCCCATTGATGAATTGAAATATCCTGCAGTAGTTTTTTTGTTTTTGTTTTTTTTTTCTGAAGGAGAAAAGCGGAGCGGGTGTGTACCTCAATAATGCACCATAATACAGCACCTCCTCTTTAGTCAAAGAACCAACCATTATCTGGCAAGATGATGCCGAGTGCCTTTTAGAACAACCACAGCATGGTGCCAACAAGTTGTGCTCGTAGGGGACAAACCGTCACAGCATCAAACTGCCCAAATATCCTGACGTGGCTACGAGAGGCTACCAAGGTGAAGTGTCCCTAGAAGCTGTCTAAAGTGTACCCCCCCCCCCCTTTTCAATGACATCACACCAGCGCCGTATCATCTGGCGAACGATTCCCCTCCCCCCTCCAAAAAAATGTTCAAATGTGTGCGAAATGTTATGGGACTGCTAAGGTCATCAGTCCCTAAGCTTACACACTACGTAACATAAATTTTCCTAAGGACAAACACAAACACCCCTGCCCGAGGGAGGACTCGAACCTCCGCCAGGACCAGCCCCACGGTCCACGACTGCAGCGCCTTAGACCACTGGACTAATCTCCTGCCGCCCCCCCCCCCCCCCTCCCACCTTCTTCTTTTCCGTCGTACACTTTCATCCGTATCAGTTTTCGCTATTAATTGATTTACGCGCTGTATACAAACCTTGTACTTGGGCACCTCTCTCAGCTTGACACCATAAGCGGCCGGTACTAACTGTGATACGTCCTGTACAGAAATGCCGGCCGGCCTGGCCGAGCGGTTCTAGGCGCTACAGTCTGGAACCGCGCGACCGCTACAGTCGCAGGTTCTAATCCTGCCTCGGGCATGGATGTGAGTGATGTCGTTAGGTTAGTTAGGTTTAAGTAGTTCTAAGTTCTAAGGGATTGATGACCTCAAAAGTTAAGTCCCACAGTGCTCAGAGCCATTTGAACCATCTGTACAGAAATCTTTGCAGTTGCGGTACCTCTGGCGACCCTCCCAGCTTGACGCCCCAAACGGCGGCGTGTGTCGGTTGGACTTCACACCGGACCTGCTCGATTAACCTCTATCTAGTGGTGGACGTAATACATCAAGCGGTTTTCCTGATTACTATTCCCCAAGAATATGTGCTGACATGTATTTCATTTTTATTCTGGATAAAACATTTTGTCTCGTAACGGGTTAAACCGCTTTCGCCCTGTGACGTTTATTGCATTTGTAGTCCTCCCGGACAGAGGGAGGCGCTGGCTGGGTTCTGTGCGGCCTCGGTGCGTGAGCAGGCGTGGGTGGGTGCGACGGGAAAACGGCGGCATTTGGCTCGCCGCACGGCCAGCCTGAGTCATCGCAACCCGCGTAGAGGCACAACCAGTGAGGCAGCTCCATACACTCGGCCCGTCCTTGGGAGGAGGATATTGTCGTCTCTCCGCACATTTCTGTGGGTCTGTGGGCAGTTAAACGGCGCGAGTAATGGCCTGTCGTAATACTGAATCGCTTCCTAATGCCCTCCGCTCCAACTGCAAGCTTTCCAGTCTCGTGGCCGGACGAAACGCGATGGGCGTCAGCTCGTATTCGCTCCTTTAATGACGAAATGCAAATGTGTTGGGTGAACTTAAGAATACAACTTTCTCCATAGCAAGCTTCTTTTATCGTTTTCCGTGGGACCCAGTTCATCTCCAGCTGAAACTAAGAAAATAATAAGCTCTTGGAATATATTGAATAAGCCTGTGCTAAGACTCCGCTAGGTCTTTTGAGAGGGGCGAAAACAAAACTCCATAGAAATTACACAATGAATCTTTTTCCGAATTTTCATAGCCAAGCGAATAAATCGTAAATGGACAAATGCGTTATGAAATTAGGTAGTGTGAGGTCTAGTTTCTCAAAGATGTTTAATTACTTACAGCTAATGAAGCTAATTAATAAAAATTTATCGAATGGTTCAAAAATGGTTCAAATGGCTCTGAGCACTGTGGGACTTAACATCTGAGGTCATCAGTCCCCTAGAACTTAGAACTACTTAAACCTAACTAACCTAAGGACATCACACACATCCATGCCCGAGGCAGGATTCGAACCTGTGACCGTAGCAGTCACGCGGTTCCGGACTGAAGTTATCGAATGGTTTAAGGGAAATTTTGTTCCGAGCTTTTGTAGTCGAACGGAGTAGAAAATGGACAAGGGGAGAAGGGGAGGGCGGGGGATATCAAAAGGACCAGCGTGATATCTAACTTTGCAAAATAGAACTTAAGTACTTGAAAGCATTCAGAATAATTTAGAAAAAATTAATTAGTTATTTCAGGAAAAATGCAATATTTCACTAACAGCAAATGCTGCTGCTAATAAATGAAGTGTCAAAAAGTTCATATCTTCAAGGCGTAGCTTTTTTGGAGGATAAATAGTTAGATAGGTGTAAAAATTGTAATTATTTCTACTATGTTGAAAAAATAAATATCAAAGCACAGCATGAAGTAAAACGTCTCTACTTTCTCTTGATTTGTGTACTCTTAACAATAATAGAACCCAATCGATATTTAAAAATAGTTCATGCTTTCTGAAAGAAACATGAAAATAAAAAAATAGATTCAAATGTTTTGTCAAGTGATTTGAGTAAAAGTAACGAGATAAAACAGATTAGAGAAACATTTGACTTGACTCATCTTCTTTATTGGTAATAATCAACAACCTTGTCTTACACCTCTTCGCAGTTCAATTTCTTCACTCATCACACCTCCTATTGTTACTCTTGCTCTCTGGTTCAAACACAAATTTCTAATCAGCCGTCTATCCCTCCAGTCAACTCCATGTATCCTTAGGATTTCCATCAGTTTGTCCCATCTGACACAGTCAAAAGCCTTCTCCAGATCAATGGACACAACATACACCTTCCTTCTCTTCCCCATGTACCTCTCCCCTATCACTCTCAGCAGCCCAATGGCATCTCTAGTTCCCACTCCTCACCTGAAACGAAATTGTTCATCTCCTATTACGCAATTCAGCTTTCCATTTAGCCTTCTGTTGAGCGTCCTCAGCAAGACTTTGGCTGCATGCGATATCTAGCTCACTGTTCTATGTTCCTCACACTTTTTGCTGTTCTTTTTCTTTTCTATAGGTATTAAGATACTTTTTGTAAAGTCCTTTGGCCATTTTTCTGTCATGTATATTTGGTTACACAATTCAAATGGCTCTGAGCACTATGGGACTTAACATATATGGTCATCAGTCCCCTAGAACTTTGAACTACTTAAACCTAACAAACCTAAGGACATCACACAACACTCAGCCATCACGAGGCAGAGAAAATCCCTAACCCCGCCGGGAATCGAACCCGGGAACCCGGGCGCGGGAAGCGAGAACGCTACCGCACGACCACGAGCTGCGGTTACACAATTCAATCAACTCCCTTTTCCCTATAGTAAGCAGAGTCAAATAGATGTTGGTTGCAGTAGTTCTGTATAAAAACCAGTCTTCGGTCTGAAGACCACCAATGTAGTGTGCTATGCAACCTCTGCAGAGCTCAAAATAGGAGAGGTACTTCCTGTTTATGATATGGCCTTTAGTATAACTGATTCTTTTAAATATTTTTGCGGATCGTAATGAAAGCGCCAGAGGTTCGAGCAGCGGGCTTTCGCCGCATTCCCCGGCGCTGCCGCTTGCCGCTCCCAGTGCGACCTTGGTGTTTTCGGCCTCCTTTGTGGTAATGATTCGGCGGTGGCCCACGCAGTGAAAGCACAGAGGCGCCGCTTTCCTCGTGATTGCCGCAGCCGCAGGTGTCTGCGGCGGCCGGGGCTCGCTTTCTACAGGACACGCCCCACGCCCCACGCGCCCCGAAAGGCGCTGCCAACGCACGGCGAGCCGCGCCGGCAGCGGAAGGCGAGCTGTCTCTGCTGCCCCTATAATGATGGCGCGGAGACAATTATCTCCCAGTTTTAGTGCTCTCAGCATGGCTATCATACACCGCAGTTACAAATGTTATGGGGCAATAGCACAAGTGTGGGATACGTGCGTGGGCCACTCCAGAAGAAATTCACACTATTTTTGTAAAAATACAGTTTTCATTCCGCATGTTTGGAAGTTTTACAGTGTGTAGATACATCCTTCCCACTTGTTTTCTTAGTTCAACCTCTTCCCGTGAGTGGTGCCGTCACAGCATGTCTTCAAGATGACTGTTACACTTGACGTTTGTCAGAAGCAACATGCTGTCATAGAATTCCTGTGCTGTGGAAACGAGAGAGTGGGAAACATCCACAAGAGGTTGAAAAAGGTGTACGGAGATGCTGCTGTCGATCGCAGTACAGTTAGTCGGTGGGCAAGCAGGTTACGGCAATATTGAGGATTGTCCTCGCAGCGGCAGGCGTCGTACTGCACACACTCCAGACAATGTGCAGAGAGTTAACGAATTGGTGACTGCTGACAGACGCATCACAGTGAACGAATTGTCACGCTACGTTGGGATAGGGGAAGGAAGTGCTTGCAGAATACTGAAAGTGTTGGCGTTAAAAAAGCTTTGTGGCAGGTGGGTTCCCAGGATGTTGACAGTGGCTCACAAAGAAACAAGAAAAACGGTATGCAGCGAATTTTTGGAACAGTACGAGAATGGTGGAGATGAATTTCTTGGAAGAATTGTGACACGTGATAAAACATGGCTCCACAATTTTTCACTAGAGACGAAGAGGCAATCAATGGAGTGGTATCATGCAAATTCACCCAAGAAAAAGAATTCAAAACCACACCTTCTGCTGGAAAAATTATGGTTACAGTGTTTTTCTATTCCGAAGGACTCTTGCTTGTGGACATCATGCCAAGTGGAACCACCATAAATTCTGATGCATATGTGACGACAATGAAGAAACTTCAAGCTCGACTGAGTCGTGTTCGACCACATCGGGTAAAGCAGAATGTTTTGCTGTTGCACGACAATGCACGGCCACATGTCAGTCAGAAAACCACTGAAGCGATCACAAAACTCAGATGGGCAACACTAGAACACCTGCCTTACAGTCCTGACCTGGCTCCATCTGACTATCATCTCTTTGGGAAACTGAAAGACTCTCTTCATGGAACAAGGTCTGAAGATGATGACTCCCTTGTGCACGCTGCCAAACAGTGGCTCCAACAGGTTGGTCCAGAATTTTACCGTGCGGGTACACAGGCGCTGGTTCCAAGATGGCGTAAGGCAGTTGAGAAGGATGGAAATTATGTGGAGAAATGAAAATATTGTTCCTAAAGGATGTATCTACACACTGTAAGACTTTCAAACACGTAGAATAAAAGACGGATTTTTTTAAAAAATAGTGTGCATTTCTTTTGGAGTGACCCTCGTACATCTTCAAACGCATGCCAGCGTCCCCTATTTATTGACATTCAGGTTTCTCTTCGATGATGTCAAAAGTGTCTTGCCGTTATTTGTGATAAGACTCTTTCCTGTTTTTTTTTTTTTTTTTTTTTTTTTTCGTCAGCACACACGAACATAGAACTAGTTGTTGTTGCATACGAAGAACCAAAAAATGTTACGTTCACTGATGTTAACACTGATCATGTACAGATCTTAGAGCTTGGACTAAAATATGGAAAAACAGAGAAATGTATGCACGAACATAAATGCAGATGATGACCAAGCCTGCAGCTTGCGCTGTTGTATTTGACGTCTAACGTTATCTGCGCTATGTTCTCAATACGTTGCAAGTGTCATTCGTGGAAGGAGCAGTGTTCTTTATGGTTCTGAGTGCAGTATGTCGGAACCAAATGAATCCAAACACATACAGGCAAAGCGGAAAAAAACATCATCTGCTATGTCACAACACGGGCGAAATTGGCTATCGAGGGATCGTGACGAACGGTCATTACAAATGATTGCGACGAGAAATAAGACGAAGACAGCCGTTAAAATCACTGCAGAATTGAATGTCGCACTCGCGAACCCTGTCAGCATCGAAAGAACACGAAGCTAGCTCCAGAAATTGTAGGGCGAGCAGTAATTCCAAAACCGCTCGTCAGAGATGCTAATGAACGTGGAAGGAGCAGTGTTCTTTATGGTTCTGAGTGCAGTATGTCGGAACCAAATGAATCCAAACACATACAGGCAAAGCGGAAAAAAACATCATCTGCTATGTCACAACACGGGCGAAATTGGCTATCGAGGGATCGTGACGAACGGTCATTACAAATGATTGCGACGAGAAATAAGACGAAGACAGCCGTTAAAATCACTGCAGAATTGAATGTCGCACTCGCGAACCCTGTCAGCATCGAAAGAACACGAAGCTAGCTCCAGAAATTGTAGGGCGAGCAGTAATTCCAAAACCGCTCGTCAGAGATGCTAATGAACGTAAGAGGAAAAAGTGGTTCCGAAGCCATGTAACCGGAGTATGGAGCAACAGAAGAAAGTCACTTGTTCGGATGAGTCTTGTTTCGCACCGCTTCCGATTTCTGGCCGAGTTTACGTCTAAGTGTGAAATATGGCGGATGTTCGGCGATGATTTGGGCAACCATATTGTGGTAATCCATGGGCCCATGGTGACTGTGCAAGATGGCATTACGCCCAAGGACTATGTCGCCATTTAGGCTGATCACGTCTACCTTATGCTACAGTGTTTGTCCCTCAGTGGTGATGCTGCGTTCGAAAACGACAGTGTCCTTGTTCACACAGCTCACGTGGTCCAGAAATGTGTCTGTGAGCACGAGGATGAATTCTTTCATTTTCCCTGGTGGGGGGAAGATACAGATTTGAATGGAGTCAATAAATAACTGAGGGCACTGTGCAAGTTCCACTCTGAGGTGAATGTGTTGGCCCAGAGGCTGAATTCGTGACAGGCTGCATCAAACCAGTCAGAAGACTTTTGACCCAAAAGGAAACTCGGCAATGCTAAAAGTTTTTAGATATCGGTGACGCGCCATTCTTCCAGAACCTTCAGACCTGATGTTTCACCCCTCTTGCTAAGGACTACTTCTAGGAACTGGCAGCACATTGTGGCGCATTGTCGAATTTCCGCCGGCCACTGTGGCCGAGCGGTTCCACGCGCTTCAGTCCCGAACCGCGCTGCTGTTACGATTGCAGGTTCGAATCCTGCCTCGGGCATGGATGTGTGTGATGTCCTTAGCTTAGTTAGGTTTAAGTAGTTCTAAGTTCTGGGGGACTGATGACCTCTGATGTTAAGTCCCACAGTGCTTAGAGCCATTTGAACCATTTCACCTCACGATATGTATGTTATTACTCTCTGAAAATTTGAATATTGTACTTCAAGTGGTTTCTGAGATTTAGAGAAAAATGCAACAGAAAATGTAAATTTTCAGAAATGGCTTCTGAGGTTTCAAAAGATTGTAAATATATGCTTAATTTTTTTTTTATTTTTAGTCACTCAGAAGCACCTTGTACCATACTTGATATCATCCTCTTGATCTTTTTTCAAGTTTTTTCTTCTTTTCTTCTTTCTGGTCTCCTTAGTGGCCAACTGTGCTGTATACTCTGCTTTACCAATGCGAACTTTGTCCATCAGTTCAAGTTCTCTGATGCAGTTTGCTCCAGAATTAATTGCCACATGCTGTAGCACTTTCACCCCGATAACCTCAGATGTTAAGTCCCATAGAACTCAGAGCCATTTGAACCATCGAATTTCCACGGCAGCGTTTACAGCGTAATGAGTCGCTTTTCGTTGTGGGAGAATTCGTCTACCATACATTCGTAAATATACGCCAAAAGAACTCGTTTTTGGATACTCGTCACTGGGACATTTTTGCTTCTACAATCGCAGCCTTCTGTCCAATACAATTTGTGCTATTAGTTACGTTACAACCTATGCAAGCACTCTGGAGACACCTGTTCCATTTTGGAAACCTGGGAAGGTTGTGTGTTATAGAACAATTAACGCCAGCATAGCAACAAACCGACAGACTGGATCGGACAACTGCAGCCAACAAGAAGATTGCTGCTGCCAAGGGCGTGTCGCAAAGTTCCGTTAAATAGGAGCAGCCTCGCACATTCTACCCGCTCGAGTGCCAAGAACGTGGGAAGAAAGAAGAGCAAAACAAAGAAGAAAAGTGTTGCTGAGGCAATCAGAAAGGAGTGGTACTCCAGGAGAGAAAGAAATCGCGCAGGTGGTTGTAAAGCACTCGGCAGTCGAACCCAACCAATTCTCTACTTTAGAGCGCTGTAACTGCTTCCGATGGTCCCAAGGTGTGGAAACTTCTGTTCTGGGGATGCCCTCGTCTTTTGCAGGTGCGCAGGAACAGACTCAAAAAGGTTCTGGAAGGTATCGACAGGGATGTGGAGTCATGCCGTGGCCAGCTGTAGTGGGTTTCTCGGCTGAGGACCCGTGGAGCGAACAACCCGATCGAGATGGTTCCACAGATTCTCGACTGGGTTTAGATCCGGTTTGTCCAGGGGAGTACAGCTAACCCACCCTGGTGCTCTTCAAACTACGCACGTACACTATGTTTGAGACGTGGCATGGTCTTGCCGGTAGATGTTATCTTGCCGAGGAAAACAAACTGCATGTATGGACATGATCCCCAAGGATAGGTGCATACTCGTGTTGATAAACTGTGCCTCCTTGAATGAGGAGATCACCTAGGGAGTGTCACATTCCCCAGACCATCATGCTCCCTGCGTTGCTGTAGCATGCTTTCAGACGTTTCACGCCGTACACCCCAATTGCCAACTGCCCGATGGACCATCTACAGCTACATCTACATCTACATGGATACTCTGCAAATCACATTTAAGAGCGTGGCAGAGGGTTCATCGAACCACCTTCACAATTCTCTATTATTCCAATCTCCTATAGCGCGTGAAAAGAATAAACACCTATATCTTTCCGTACGAGCTCTGAATTCCCTTATTTTTTCATGATGATCGTTTCTCCCTATGTAGAAAGTTAGAGATTGGAATTTCGTGAGAAGATTCCGTCGCAACGAAAAACGCCTTTCTTTTAATGATTACCAGCCAAAATCCTGTATCATTTCTGTGACACTCTCTCCCATATGTCGCGATGATACAAAACGTGCTGCCTTTCTTTGAACTTTTTCGATATACTCCGTCAGTCCCATCTGGTAAGGACCCCACACCGCGCAGCAGTATCCTAAAAGAGGACGGACAAGCATAGTGTGGGCAGTCTCCTAAGTAGGCCTGTTACATTTTCTAAGTGTCCTTCCAATAAAATGCAGCCTTTGGTTAACCTTCCCCGCAACATTTTCTATGTGTTCTTTCCAATTTAAGTTGTTCGTAACTGTAATACCTAGGTATTTAGTTGAATTTACGGCTTTTAGATTAGACTGATTTATCGTGTAATCGAAGTTTAACGAGTTCCTTTTAGCACTCATGTGGATGACCTCACACTTTTCGTTATTTAGGGTCAACTGCCACTTTTCGCACCATTCAGATATTTTTTCTAAATCGTTTTGCAGTTTTTTTTATCTTCTGATGACTTTATTAGTCGATAAACGACAGCGTCATCTGCAAACAACCGAAGACGGCTGGTCAGATTGTCTCCCAAATCGTTTATATAGATAAAGAACAGCAAAGGGCCTATATCACTACCTTGGGGAACGCCATAAATCACTTCTGTTTTACTCGATGACTTTCCGTCAATTACTACGAACTGTGACGTCTCTGACGGGAAATCACAAATCCAGTCACATAACTGAGATGATATTCCATAAGCACGCAATTTCACTACGAGTCGCTTTTGTGGTACAGTGTCAAAAGTCAGGAATACGGAACCGATCTGAAATGCCTTGTCAATAGCACTCAGCACTTCTTGTGAATAAAGAGCCAGCTGTGTTTCACAGGAACGAGGTTTTCTAAACCCATGTTGACTGTGTGTCAGCAGACCGTTTCCTTCGAGGTTATTCATAAAACAGAGCATAAAACTTGATTCATCTGAAAAGACTACCTGTCGGCACTCAGTGGACGGACAGTTACTGTACTGGCGAGCAATTTCCAGCCCTCGTCGTCGATAAACGGCAGTCACTATGGGTGCATGAACCAGGTGCCTTCTGCAGAGGACCATACGCAGTAACGTTCGCTGAGGAGACACTTTGGCAGACCCCTTGGTTCATCTTGGCGGTCAGTCGCTTAACAGTTGCATATCTGTTCGCCCAAATACATCCCCGCACTCTTCGTTCACACCTATGGCCCGTGGTACACCACAGTTATCCCGGCATGGTTTTACCTAGCGCCATTTTGCCATGCACGGCGGTACGCCAACAGTTTACAAACTTAGCCGTTTCGGAAATGCTTCTATCCTTGTCATCCCGTTTTGGACTTCAGATAAATCGCTCCGTTTCCGCATTACTGCAACGACTGCACTTTTTTCCGCGTACCCCGGACGCGCTTTATGTGCCCTCCACTGTTTCTGCTGCCACCCGTCGTCTGTGAGTGGTTATTACACGTCGAACATAGCCTGTGGTCACATTAATCTGACTGGACCACATACTATCACTTTCGTTAAAATTATTCCTCAATTCTGGCAACAAAATTGCCTTCAGTGCCTCGATTTTCCCACTAGAACACCTTATTAAGCTCTTCTCGTCATGAACTATGAACCTTGACTGAATGGTAACAGATAGCCATACCACAGATCCTATAACAACGGAGACGCATCTGTGCAAATGTCAGAGAAACTTCGCGGCAAATCAGTTTGCATTCTTGAGAAATTTAGAAACGCTCGAGGCAACAGGAATCCTAGGACTTGCCTTAGAAAATATATTTAAGAAAGGAAAGCCTAAGTCTACAAAATTTGCAGATACAGAGAATGCTTTTGAGAATACTGACAGTAAATCACTGTTTGAAATTACGAAGGTAGTAGGGGTAAAATACAGGGACTGAAACGATATTTACGGATCGTACAGAAACTAGACGGCAGTTATAAGAGTCGAGGGCCACGAAAGGGAAGCAGTGCTTGAAAAGGGAGTGAGACAAGGTTGTAGGCTATCACCGATGTTATTCAACCTATACATTGGGCAAGCAGTAAAGGAAATCAAGGAGGAATTTGGAAAGGAAAGTTCAGTACGATGAAACGAAATCTTTGAGATTGCTCGATGGTATAGTAATTCTGCCACAGATAGCAAACGACCTGGAAGAACAACTGAACAGAATGGACAGACGAACGTCAACAAAAGTGAAGGAAGAGCAACGGGATGTTGTCGAAATAAACCAGGTGATACTGAGGTAATTAGATTAGGAAATGAAAAGTAGTAGATGAGTAATGGTATTTGCACAGAAAAATAACTGACGATCCTCAAAGCAAAGAGAAGCATTTCCGACAAAGGGATATCTCTTAATACAGGATAAATATTTAAATGTTCTGAAGTATTCTCTGAGAGTATATATAACCTTGCACTGTTGACGTTATGCAGTTCAGTCAAGATAATTAAAGCGTCTGAAATATGGCAGATAGAATAAGTAATGGATAGGTACTCAATCGAAATGGATGGGGAAGATAGAAATTTGTGTCACAACCTGAGGCATCAGAATTGGTGGATTTGGTAACGGAGAGAAGTGTAAGAATTAAAACTGTAGAGGCAAACCAAGGCATGAATACTGCAAACAAGTTGAAGTGGATGTAAGCTGTGGTTGTTATGCAGAGATAGTCTTGCAGAGGACAGAGCAGCCCGGAGAGCTGCCTCGAACTAGCTTTAGGACTGAAGACCACCACAACAAAAACAACAACAACAACAACAAAAACTCAAATAAACTGTGGGCTGACAGTGCGTTTGAAATGTTTACCTCAACCTTTGAGTAAATCTCTGCTTAACATTACCTGTATCAAGAATGTTAATGTGAGAAAAATAAACGATAGAGGCCCTTTTCTATGTACACGGATTATCCCCCTACCGGGAAACTCCCCGTCCCACTGTTACATCGCCGGTGCACTCGCTCCCATTTCGTACGCACCGGAAGCGGCTGCGTTGACGCACTGCCTTCCGCGACGGCAGGCGTTGGAGAACGAGTCCGCTAATTGTCCGACTCGGTTCCGCGTTTCACCCACCCCGTGTTTTGCGTCTCCTTCCATTCCGTCATAATTACCATGTCGCTTTTTTTAAATACGCTGCTACACAGATTTTTCCATTTTCTCTTTGGAAATAGTGTCCGTTACGTAGCATAAATTCGTGAATCGGCAAGAATAGTACCGAAATTGTACATGGCGCTTAGGGCCGAAACAAATTTACCGAACATAGTGTGGAAGGAAAGTTCGGACGAAACAAATAATTGTTGCTATTTGATGGCTTCTTTTCCTCTACAAAATAGATAATGCATCTCTGGACTCGACCACCACGAGGAACTGGATTGAGATAGCTTTCAACGTTATGATGTCATATCTCAAAGGCTACTGAACTCACTGCACCGGAATAAATCGACGGAATGGATCCGTTCAAAATTTGATAGCGAATTATGTTTGCTATTTATAAACTCCGAAGAACGACATTTATTTTTCAGTTTTCTCAATATTTAAATCGTAACAAGCATGAAGCTTAAAGTTTCTAGCTACTCCTAAAATCACGAAAAAATTTCGAAACTCTCGTGTGGTCTATATAATATCTCTAAGCTTGTCAAAAACTTGTTCTTAAGTTTTTATACTTGGCAACTGGCGGGAACAATGGTTTGCGCAGCTGAAGCGGCGACACAGTGGCAGCACAACATTAAACTCACCGATGGAGATGGAGCAATGGTTAGCACACTGGTCCCGCATTCGGGTGGGCGATGGTTCAAAGCCGCGGCCGGCCATCCTAATTTGGGTTTTCCGCGATTTCCCTCAATCGCTTCAGGCAAATGCTAGGATGGTTGTTCCTTTGAAAGGCACGGCCGACTTCTTTCCCCATCCTTCCCTAACCGATGGGACCGATGGCCTCGCTGTTTTGTCCCCTCTCCCAAATCAACCAACCGACCGGTGCATTCTTGTGATTTTATTTGTATGGGCATTAGGTTGTGGTACATGACAACCTTTTGTGTCCAACTATTCCTCTCCTAATGTTGGAGACGTCCTCAGAGACTATAAAGAATACGTTAGTTGCTATTCGAGCACGTAACCACGCAGTGATCGGATTCTCACGCCGTCATACCACTGCCGAAGATGGTAGGCTCGCGCCGACGTGTGTTATGGAGCTTGTAGTGGGGAACAGTTGGTGCTGTCTGCTTTATTTAGCACTAATGCCCACAACTTGTCTAATTTCAGTGCTCCTCCTTTTCTGTAAATGTTGATTTTGTGCGTCTGGTTTTCCATCACCTCCTTGTACATCCAAGCATTGTAACGATTGCACTTTGATAAAACCACAGTCTCGGAGAACCGAATTTGGTGATCCCTTAGACCGACTGCATAGTCTTCCGTGTTGCCCAGATCACAAATGCGACTATGTGCCTGCCAGTTGCCAAGTAGAAAAACATTACTCCGGTCGCAGCTAACCCTGGTGTTGATGCTTCTTTTATTAAATATCGACCCTGTACCACGAGAATACGACACACAATGATGTGATGATGATGATGTGTGGTTTATAGGGGGCTCAACTGCGCGGTTATCAGCGCCCGTACAAATTTCAACATTTGCTCAGTCCAAGCTCATCACTTTCATGAATGATGATGAAAATGATGACAACAGAAACACCCAACCATCCCCAATGATGTGTCGCTGGCGACAGCAGTCCTGCCTGCTCACTGTCAAGATGCGGATTTAAAATTGGTGCCAAGTCTGTCGTCGTGATACACTGCCTCACAAGAAAAGTGAAGCACCCACTCAGAAGACGTGGTCGGCTGTCAATGTCAATTTGAACAACTACACTCCATCGGCCGGTTGCAATTCACTCTGACAGGTGAACGGCCACCAGATTACATTAGTGATGGTGGTGTGTAGAGTTGGCAGCAGACGTGACAGGGTATACAAGGGGAGTTACTAGCGTCAGATGTTGAGTGATCGTTGTGAAGGACACGGAGATGCTGCGTACACGTGTGAGACAGCGTTATCATCTCCTGTCCGAGTGGGACAGGGCCCTCATTCTGGGTCTTCATTTGGTCGGCTGGACGAATCGTGCAATATCCACATTTGTGCGGCGTTCAGATGCGACTGTTAGTCTATGTCGGACTGCATGGGAACTTTGGGACAGGCAGACTCGTCGTCAAGGTTCTGGTGCATCACTGCCTCTGACCACCACAAGATCGGATCGCCCTATCGTGCACCAACACAGGAGCGCCTGCCATGTGGCAGGACAAGTAATGGATTCCCTGCTACATTCTGTGTCATTCCGTATCATTGGTAGGAGAATAGTGGCAGTCAGACTACGTAATTAATATCCCACACACGTTGGCTGCTACTAACATCACAGCACGAACGACTGCGTTTGGAGTCGTACAGTGGTTGGCTGGTTCGGTGATTTGGTGCATGGGACCAAACAGCGACGTTCAAAATGGTTCAAATGGCTCTAAGCACTATGGAACGTAACATCTGAGGTCATCAGTCCCCTAGACTTAGAACTACTTAAACCTGACTAACCTAAGGACACTACACACATCCATGCCCGAGGCAAGATTCAAACCCGCGACCGGCGCAGCAGCGCGGTTCCGGACTGAAGCGCCTAGAACCGCTCGGCCACATCGGCCGGCAAACAGCGCGGTCATCGGTCCCATCGGATTAGGGAAGGATGGGGAAGGAAGTCGGTTGTGTCTTTTCAAAGGAACTATCCCGGTATTTGCTGAAGCTATTTACGTGAAAAATCAGGACGGCCGGACGCGGGTTTGAACCGTTGTCCTCCCGAATGCGTGTGCAGTGTCCTAACCACTGCGCCACCTCGCTCGGTAGTAGCACAGTTACTGGGAAGAATGGACTGCCAAAGAATGGCGTTGCATCGTGTTCAGCGATGACTCCTGGTTCTGTACTACCCCAGATGGGTGTTGGCGAGTATGGGGACAACATGGGGAGAGGTCCCATTCTTCCAGTGTTTTGCTCGGAAAACGACTGGCATGATTGAGGGAACGCTGATGCCACAACTTTACGCCACGAATGCCCTATGACCTCGTGTGTCACCTCTCGTGCAACTGTACTGTGATGCCCCTTTTCAACAGGACAATGCTCATCCACATGTGGCAAGTGTCTCCGTCAACTGTATGTGTGATGTTGATGTACTCCAGATTCCAGCTCAGTATCCACAGATCTGTCTCCCATAGAACATGCGTGTGATCAGCTCGAACTTCAGCCCCGATATCGAAGGAAACGACTTTCTCAACTTTTCTCAACCGAATCAGTGCATGCTTCCACGTCAGAGGGGTGGAACGCTACAGTAATAAGTGGGTTCATACTGGGAAGTTAATGTCTGTAGAATCAATTACATGCACTCCGCTTAGGCGTGACTTCACCTAAGTGGCTATTCCCTATTGTGGAAGGTGGATAGCTTCGACCAGTGTATAACCAGGTATTCGTCCTCTGCGCTGACGATCTTGCTCATCTTTGGTATGTGTTTCTTGAATGTTGACAACATCAATGTTAAGTTCATGCAGTTGTTTCTGTAGATACTCACATTTGGCAGAGTCAGATAGAACCCTGAGCTACAAAGAGCACATAAGCTTTCTCATAACGTTGCTGCAAGGAACAACATACTACATAAGCTCAGTGGTACCACCTGGGGAACCCCTGCTGACTGTCTGCGCTTAACTGGCACCAGTCTTGTGAACTCTGCTGCCGAGTACTGTGCACCTGTCTGGTTGGAAAGTGTACGTGTCAAGAAGGTAGACACAAAAATGAACGACACAATGCGCTGCATTACTGGTTCCAACAAATCAACCCCATGCCACTGGTTATCTGTACTGAGTCACATCCCTCCATCTCACTTAAGGCGGAAACAAGCTCTACTGAGGGAGGCCAAGAAAATCTCTGCATCACCCTCTCTGGCTGGCTCTGAGCACTATGCGACTTAACTTCTGAGGTCATCAGTCGCCTACAACTTAGAACTAATTAAACCTAACTAACTTAAGGACATCATACACATCCATGCCCGAGGCAGAATTCGAACCTGCGACCGTAGCGGTCGCTCGGCTCCAGACTGTAGCGCCTAGAACCCCACGACCACTCCGGCCGGCTCATCACCCTCTCTACCACTGCACCAGGAATTCTGTCATCCGCCACAGCAACGATTGCGACCAAGAAGACCAGCAAGTGTTACTGCAGGACAACTCATCGCGGATGATTTTGATTTAAATGAAAGCTGGAAGCATAAAAAAAATGGTTCAAATGGCTCTGAGCACTATGGGACTTAACTTCTGAGGTCATCAGTCGCCTAGAACGTAGAACTAATTAAACCTAACTAACCTAAGGACATCACACACATGTATGCCCGAGGCAGGATTCGAACCTGCGGCCGTAGCGGTCGCGCAGTTCCAGACTGTAGCGCCTAGAACCGCTCGGCCAACCCGGCCTGCCTGGAAGCATGAATGGTCAACAAAAACATTGGGAACAAGAGCCCATCACCTTGGTCCCACAAAGAAGTCAAAAGGTTTTGACCTACCGAGGAACCTTTGGTGCCGCCTCAACAGGACTGGACATGGTTGTTGTAGGTAGTTCAGGTGCAAATGGGGCTGGATCAGTTCCCCAATGTGTGAATGTAATCAAGAAGAGCAGACAATTAAACATTTAGTCCAACGCTCTCCACTTCATTCATACCCTGGAATTCCCAATGACTTGATCAGTCTCACACTGTAATGGTACTTGAATTACGTAACCATTACGGCACCTCAACTCAACCTCTCGATACCAGCAATATTGTACTGTGTTTCTGTAAAGTAATTAACATATTTCTGACACAACATTCAGATTTGATTTCATTAATGTAGAGGTACTTTAATACATCGATATGTTTATGTTGCAGTGATATTATTCTTATGTGTATTCTTTCTTTCGTCACTATGATCTTTGTCGTAACTCTGATTTTTGGGCGCGTAAGCGATTGTTAGTTAGAGAGTCGGACCTTGAAATAGTCAATTCTTGGACGTCAAGTTGGAAAGACGCTTATTGTAGCCAGTTTATAAAATGTGAACTTTAACAGTGAGGAAGATGTTTTCAAATATGCTTTTGTATTGTGAAGTGATGTTTTGTGTGTTAAGTGATATTGCAACAAAGGCAATAAAAAGGAAGTGTAACTTAAATTCGGAGTGCTGATTACTTTCTTTACACCATTGTCCTGCAAAAGTGTAATCTTCAAGAATGGTTTGTGAAGCGCATCTACAAAACTTTTGAATATCGCAGAATAAAACCTAGGCCTCTTTGCATCCGAGCTTGGAAACATCACCACCTGGATTTTCGACGATTGAGCCACGATTTTACAACGAGACCAGCGTGGGAAATACGAAAAGATGAGTGCCTAGTTTATTTATTATTACATGAAATGACTTTATTGACTGTGCTCTAATGACACCTGCCACATAATAACTTTGTTGTTGCCCGAAAATGCAGTATTTAGCAGCGTGAGCAACACCACAATCATTATTAAATTTTGACCTTTGTTGTGGTAGGGTTGTTAGAACACCCAGCTTAATTAACTGGTTGAAAAACACTGCCTTTAAGGTTTAATCTTGTCTAATATCATATGTATATTGTATAAAATCATTTGCCTTATATCAGCTGTATACTGTGACTCTTGACGTCGTGGTTAATCGCAGGGTGGATGGGTCATTGGGGCATTCCGTCTATCGAAAACCCACGCATACGGACCTGAACCTGCAGGCGTCAAGCTGTCATCACCCGTCACAAACTATGGGCGTCCTTCGAACGTTGGTGCATAGGGCACATGTCGTGTCTGATAAAGACAGCCTTGCAGACGAATTAGAGCACTTGAAATCTGTATTTCAACATAATGGATATTCTGCACATCAGGTCAATACTGCTCTAAGGAGGAAAAAACGTGACCACCGACAAGATCAAGAGGAAAAGGAGGTGTTTAAGTCCAGAGCATTTCTCCCATATGTCGGGAACATTTCATCGAAAGTAGGCAGAATTTTAAAGAAACATCGTGTGAAAACAATCTTCCGGCCACCTACAAAGACTCGTGCTCTTCTGGGCTCAGCCAAGGATGATCTGGGATTTCGGAAGGCTGGAATTTATAAAATACCTTGCGAGTGTGGGAAAGCCTACATTGGTCAGACCACACGCACAGTACACGACCGCTGCGTTGAACATGAGCGCCACACTCGCCTTTTACAGCCCAGTAAGTCGGCCATAGCCGAACATTGTATTTCCACAGGACATGCTATGAATTATTCGGCCACGAAAATCTTGGCCCCATCGAGATCTTTGTGGAATTCAGTTGTGAAGGAATCCGTGGAAATACGTTTAGCGGAAAATCTCATTAACCGTGATGGCGGCTTTTTATTGAATAAGGGCTGGGACCCGTTGATTTCTTTAATTTCAACCAAAAGAAAACTTTTTATGGCTTCTGACATGTCGAGCGACAAGTAATTTTAATTTTAATATTGAAATTTTGCATTTTATTGTTTTGGACACATCTGCGTGCATGTTTTACTTTTTTCACGCATTCGTTTGCGCTCCATATATGCAGTAATATTGTAGAGGGCCTTGGAATCGACAGGCGGCGCGCATGCTACGGTAACTTGCGCATGCGCGCCGGCGGCACTTTTACGTATAAATAGAGCGACTTGCACTAGCAATCTCCAGTGTCAAACACTCGCCTGAAGATGGCTGTAAGCTTGTCAGCCGAAATATCGTGGAAAGAAGTCGATCAGATCCGGCTGCAATCCCGAAATCTTGTGGAACTAGATACTGTATAAAATCATTATACGATTAAACAAATAAATACTGGGAAGTTCTATTTGTCAATCTGACTTGATATTGTCATCATCGAAATGACATCGCATTCCCTTTCATTTCGTTAGGTCCTCCGCATCTGGATGTCAAAGATTTTTTTTTTGTTTATGACACAGCTCGCTTTTTCTCCAGTCGCCAGAGTGAGCGCCCGTAAGTGCCCGCGGCCAGTGCAGGCGTCCTCCCCAGGCAGCGTGGTGCTGGCTGGGTACGGAACGCGCTCGCCGGCTTCCCACGGCGGCCGCAGTGCATCCGGAGACGGCGGCCGCGCCGGGCCGGGCTAACTGTAGAGGCGGCCTTACCGCTACGGCGTCTCGGGAGGAGGGAGTGGCCCCGAGGGGACCCGGCTTCCCTCTGCAGCTCCGGACCGACGGCCGACCACCTACTGCGCGCGCGCCGCGACGCAGCTGCCGTCGCGATCTCGCGAAAGCAAAAGGCGAACCGGTCCTTTCGTCCGTGCCTCGGAGCCACTGCAGCGTCGCGCGGAAATACAGCCACGGTCGAGGCCGGATGTGTAGCACGCCAAACAAACCACGCGCTTCAACCGCGCGATCGCTGGATCTCAGGCCGTGCTCAGCTGCAGCCCACCGTCTCTAGATCCTGAAACGACTCTGCATCAAATCGATCTTCAGGCCTCCGAACGAAAGTCCGTCAATTACTGAGACCAGTTAGAGACGCAGCAGGTCCCAGAACACCTGGAGTCTTCAATATAGCTTGCAAGTGTGGCCCGTCTTACGTCGCACTGTGGAACAACACAGGATGGACCATGTGAGATTTTATCGCCCACGCTAACCCAAGAAATCTGCTTGAAATTTGACGAAACATCACCGCGGCTTGCACTTACGGCTTCTTTCTTTCTTTTGCTACTGCCTTTATCCCGCAGGGTCGGCAGGGTTAAGTACGGATTTGGTATGGTTAATTTTAAGGGGTGGCCGGGGATGCACTTCCTGCACACACACAACCCCCCCCCCCCTCCCCCCCCCTGGGACGGAATTACTGTACCCCAGCTGTCTGCGTCCAGTGTAAATCGTGAAATAGTGTGAATGTGTTACAAATCCAGAATGAGATTTTCACTCTGCCAAGGAGTGCTTGGTCGAAAGGGTGTGTAATTTTTATCACTTGATGCGGCTGGAAACTTTCTGTTCACCCCAAATAACAGTCTTCAGCCTCGCCTTGACCTGTGAGACAAGATTACTCTTTTCACAACCTCAAACTCAAAATCCCTGTAGCAATCCAATTACTTTCAGTTCCACATTTACAGGGCTCACATTCCTCTTGAAGGGACATCCACAACTGTTAATATTCATCACTGATAAAATCAACTAGAGTTGTAAAATTATTTATATCTAAAAGAGAATGCACAATTCGGTATCAGAACCTGTGTCCCATCTTCAGAGGCATGCTAAAATGTGAGTCCATAAATTACTGAGGTTAAAATAGTGCATCCCTGATACATGGTAGGAAACAGGATATCCTCTTCAACCCTGCGCCGGACGGAAAGTTATGCATTGTTTATGGACTCACATTTTAATATGCACCTGAAGATGGAACACTGGTTCTGAGGCCGAGCTGCGCTTTCGTCTTTTAAAAATAAATAATTTTTACAACTCTAGTGCATTTTATCATTGATGATATTTACAGGACTACTCCGCAATCTACACTTAAGTGCTTGGCAGAAGGTTTATCGAACTGCTTCCACACTATTTTCCTACCGTTCCATTCTAGAATAGTGCGTGGGAAGAACTAACGCTTAAATATTTCTGTGTGAGCTCTTATTTATTTTATGACGGTGGTCATTTCTGCGTATGTGGGTGGGAGTCCGGACAAGCGACTTCTAATCAAATTGAGTGCCTGTGGAGTGTCGCTTCAGATGTGCAACAGGATTCCTGATTTCCTGTCACAAAGGTCACAGTAGTAACTGACGGAAATTCATTGAGTAAAACAGAAGTGATATTCAGTATAGGTCCTCTGTTGTTCTTGATTTACATAAACGGTTTAGGAGACAATCTGAGACTTTTTTTGCATTTGATGTTGTCACTTACCATCTAGTAAAGTTATCGGAACATAAAAATCATTTGCAAAATGATTTAGACGCGATATCCGTATGCTGCGAAAAGTGGCAATTGACTCTGAATATATAAAACTGCGACGTAATCCACATGAGTATGAAAAGAAATCCGTTAAGTTTCGCTTAAACTATAACTCAGACTAATTTAAAGACTGTCAGTTCAACTAAATGCCTAGGAATTACAATTACAAGTAATTTAAATTGGACCAATCGCATAGATAAAATTGTGGGGAAGGCTAACCAAAGACACTGTTTTATTGATGAAACACTTCAAAGATGCAACAGGTCTACTACAGAAACTGCCAACACTACGCTTGGTCGTCGTATGTTAGAGCATTGCTGCGCGCTATATGATCCTTACCAGTTAGGATTGACGGAGGAAGTCGAAAAAATTCAAAGATAGGCAGCTCGTTTTGTATCATAGAGAAATAGGGGAGAGTGTGTGTAATTGGAAGCCCTCCTCTAACATTACCTTTTTTCATAGAATTAACCGATACCATGTATACTATCGATTCTTGTGTATGTGAATATTATCTCAGTTGTTTAACTGAATCAACTTCAAATGATTTGTATACAATGTATTATATTTCAGGCTAAAACGTATAATTTGGTAGTACTA
The DNA here is from genome assembly GCF_021461385.2 of Schistocerca piceifrons. Taxonomy (NCBI): domain Eukaryota; kingdom Metazoa; phylum Arthropoda; class Insecta; order Orthoptera; family Acrididae; genus Schistocerca; species Schistocerca piceifrons. The sequence continues at coordinate 96,324,533 of NC_060147.1, read as the reverse complement.
TGCACGTACGGTTAAAATTACTCTTCTTTTAAAAACATTTGAAATTTGGCATACCTAAAATTCATATTATTAATTGAAATAAGGGGAAATAACTGGTAAGGATCGTATACCGCGCAGCAATGCTCTAACATGAAACGCACGTGTTTTTTAAGTTTGTCTGCAATAATGTATTTTTTTAATGGCTATTGTAAAGTCGATGTGATATAGAAGACTGGGATAAAATAAAAGAAAATAATAGCAACAGATAATACCTCATCAGTCATTTCGTCATCAGGAACCCGCAACGTTATAAGTCAAAATTTCAGCCGCAAGAATGTACACCTTGACATGAGAAGTAGAGCTAACAAGAAGAATAGAAAGTGAAGATAAGTAAAAAGTTTTTCTTTTGTCTATCTTATGCCTCTCGAAGCTTTTGGAAATAAAGAAGAGACTAAGAGAAATTTAAGGGTGACGTGAGGGGGAGGGGGTAAGGTTACAAGTGCCAGGGATATGATACACGAATTGAGGTGGCAGTCATTAAAACAAAGGCGTTTTGCGCTGCTGCGGGATCTTTTCACGAAATTTCTGTCACCAACTTTCTCTTCAGTGTGTGAGAATATTTTCTTGTCACCATCCTACACAGGGAGAAATGATCATCGTAATAAAACAAATCAGAGCTCGTACAAAGCGATTTAAGTGTTCATTTTACCAACTTGCTGTTGGAAAGTGGCGAAACAGCAGAGACATAGTCTGTAGATGGTTCTAAGAAATGAAATAAGAACTGCAGAGTAGTTAGGTAGATGTAGATGCAGATGAATCGACAAAATATTTATGCATGCGAATAATGGTTCAAATGGCTCTGAGCACTATGGGACTCAACTGCTGAGGTCATTAGTCCCCTAGAACTTAGAACTACTTAAACCTAACTAACCTAAGGACATCACAAACATCCATGCCCGAGGCAGGATTCGAACCTGCGACCGTAGCGGTCTTGCGGTTCCAGACTGCAGCGCCTTTAACCGCACGGCCACTTCGGCCGGCTGCATGCGAATAGCCTAGTATAAGCGGGACGTGTAAAACCGCTGAAACACACACGTAGGTCGCCCGAAGTAGTTCTACAGCAGTGGAGAGCGACTGTGTCTGACTTGGATGTCTCCCAACTTGCTGCTCTATCAGTTTTTATATAAGAGTGTGTAAAACAGTGAACGTAAATGTTGATTATATTTTGAAGAAATGGTGCTTTCCTCTTGGAAGAAAGGGGGCGTTCTTAAGAGGAGAGAGTTCCGCCGTCTTACGTCATCAACCTGCTCTCCGGGCTCCCAAAGCGGAAGTGTCCGTGTGTTTTAAACGCTCCCGGGCCAAATGAGGAAGCAGATAATTTCGTTACTAATAGCTGCGTGGAATACTTGAAAGTGCTTTTCACCTCTCGCTTTACTGGAAGTGTTCTTACAGCGAACAGAAGGCCCCTGTGGCACGAACGAAAACAACGTTCTTGGAAACCAAGCCAGAATTTCATTATTCTCCTGCATATTTCTTCCCTTATTGAATTTATTCGATTTTCGGTTGACTAGCGTAAAAGCATAGAGCTTCCCTCCTAACTTCATAAAAACGCATGTTCCTTTCTAAGTTTTAAACATGGGTGAATATGAACTATTTCGACGCTCGTATACATTTTCTTACTCTATCACCGTCTCTTCCTCGTTTGTACTTTCTAACAATTATTTTCATACTCATCTTGGTCTGTTTCACATATTTTGTATTTTTCTGTCAGTTGGATATTCTGAGTTTTCCTCTCAAGCTTTCAGGCATTATTTTGTCAGTTTTTCTCGTATATTAGCAGTTTTCCTTGTTCTCTGATATTGTATCTAAAGTCACTGATGTAGTAGCATAATGTACAGTCCTACCATTGATATCACATTGTAATTTTCTTCCTTAAGACAAAGAGCCGTCGAGCTTAAAGGAGTGGAAATTGTCCTACGCGTTTCGTACACCATGAGGAAAATAATATAGTTTTCCTGTTGTACAATACAGAAGAGGAACTGGTCCCGGACAGTCGTCAAACAGAACGAAAACGAAACGCTGCAACCGCGGTCAGTTTACAGCCAATAAGCCGAGACGGTGAGAAGAGCAAAAGCAAATTGCTTGCTTCTTATCCTAAAGTTGTAAGACTTCATTCAGGGTATTAGAAATCCAAGACTTCAACATTTATCTACGTGATGAGAATAGCCAAATACTGCAGTAAACTTATTACTCAAGCAAACATTGTAAGCACGCTTTCATCAGAAAAAAGAAATACGTCAAGCCCCCCCCCCCCCCCCCCCAGTGTTAATCAGTTGGATTGAAAACAATACCGCCCGCATCTCGTGGTCGTGCGGTAGCGTTCTCGCTTCCCACGCCCGGGTTCCCGGGTTCGATTCCCGGCGGGGTCAGGGATTTTCTCTGCCTCGTGATGGCTGGGTGTTGTGTGCTGTCCTTAGGTTAGTTAGGTTTAAGTAGTTCTAAGTTCTAGGGGACTGATGACCATAGATGTTAAGTCCCATAGTGCTCAGAGCCAGAGCCATGAAAACATTACTACACCTTTAGTCCGGATGGCGGTCGGCAGAGCGCTGAAGATCAATATTTTTGTCAACAAACGGTGGACGGACGCGGCAGGAGCGTACAGACACATGTTGTAAGTTGAACAGCGTCGACGTTGCCTTTTTATGTAAATGTCAAAAGCCCCAGCATTACAAATTATAGTTTCTGTGATTATTCTCAGTCATAACACATTATGTGGCAAGCCACCGGGGTCTGCAACATTGTAGAAAAACCCATGGGAAATAGTACGATGCGATATGAAATTAAATGAACAGATGGAATCAAGCGTGGGAAAGGTGAATGACCTATGATTTACTGGGAAGATCCTAGAATAGTGCGTAGAAACTGTAAAGAAACCGCATACAAAACAACTTGTTCTATAGTAATGTATCAGTGTATGGAGTACGTATCATGTAGGTCTGGCAGCATACGTCGAAGAAACTCAAGAGACTCGTTTTTAAGATTCGAGCAGGTCTGTGTTGTTGTTGTTGTGGTCTTCAGTCCTGAGACTGGTTTGATGCAGCTCTCCATGCTACTCTATCCTGTGCAAGCTTCTTCATCTCCCAGTACCTACTGCAACCTACATCCTTCTGAATCTCCTTAGTGTATTCATCTCGCAGGGTGGTGTCCTGCCCAACATCCAGGCCGTCCTGCTGCCAAAGAAGACCGCGGCGCTGCGCTACGTGCTCCCTACGCGCTTTGCCTTGCCGGCTCGGCTGTGTAGCCCCTACGATAGCATAACAGCAGCTCATGGAAATCAGAGGAACAATGCTGACCTTCATGTAGTGAGCAGATTTAGATCAACAATAATGGAGGTATACCGCCAGTTAATGCCTCCTTCCTCCATATCAGTGCGCTAATAAGATAGGCAGGACGAGGAGCGGCTAGTACAGAATGATGCACGCTCCACAGTGTCTTGCCGAGTATCTATAAACATGAGGAAGTCAGGAGACAGCATGCTACGGAAGGATGCGTTTTGTATTATTCTTATCACGGTGTTTGTCAGATCTTAGGTGGTTCCAAGAATCGACTTATCTTGTTTTCCATAGTCTTCAGAATATTAGCCTAATAGGAAAAATACATTAACTGTATTTTTCATCTTTCTGTCAGGACGAGAAATTATGCGAAAACCTAGACGATCTTTGAAAAAAATGCATTTGGTACGATTGTCGATAAAATTTAGATAAGGTTCATCTTTTCTTTAGACTGCTAACACCCCGTATCTGCTCCATAGCAGACATGAAGCGCCTGTGAAACGTCAACGCATTTGATACTGGAGACTTCAATGCTCAGGTAGAAGAGGAACACGAAAGTGACCTATGCAAAACTCATACTAGCTTGCAGCATTACACTGCATACTGGAGTGGATGAAAATCCCGTCAAGATCGCGTTTAACTATACGCCGCAATGCCTTCATTGCCTGTGATACAAGAGTGACGCACGAGACAAGCATACAGCTTACGATCTCCGTTCACTTTTGACTGAAGACCTTCAAACAAACCAGATTTCATTCTACAAGGCCTACCATAATTCCGCAGGGCGTTTGATTATGCAGACCTGCAACAGAGCGCGCAAGAAACGTCGTTATTTGTACTTCCGGCGCTACAAATCATTAATAACGTTCATAACGGATTTCTAAACTCTGTGCTAGTGCTTCATAAATTACAGTTAACACTCCTCGCCTTCTAGCAAAACGCATAACATTTTTGTTCCTCCAAAAATGTTTCCCTGCGGTTGCGTTTATTTATTTATTTCTCTCCGCCGTCCTGCCCCCCTCCCCCCTCCTCACGCCTGAGCTCTTCCTCAGACAAACATTCACACTGAACCATAAAATACACTCACCCTGAATAAAGTCAAATGCTGACGCTGCTGATCTCCGTCAAAGCGGCGGCACGCGTAACTGTATGCAGTGCAGTAATTAAAAAAAGAAATGCAATGACGTAGTACGGCAATCATGCTGTCAGTTGAGAAAAAAACACCGTGAACGAGTACGAGGAAAGCGGAAGTGAACGCCGCTGCATCAGCGTAACATACTAAGTAAGCAACGCATTATTGTGAATATCTCTTTTTCATAATGACTGAAAATACGTAATTACATAATATCCACTACTCATCTAAAAAAAAAACCAGAGATGCAACTAAGATATGCCAAGTAATCTACAATATCTACCAGGACTCAGGGCAGCCCACTACTGTAACTGTCGAAGCTGCCTTTTGCTTAACACCAACATACGGGTTTTCAGAGGTTTCTCTCTTAGGTCTCAGTTTCCGATATAGGTTATTATCTGAGCATACGTATGTTGCAGATGGCGTGCTGCATTTTTTACGAATCTGAGGATGAAGTTTCTACATCTTTAGGTACATGCTGTACGAACAGTTATAAAGTACACTATGTGATCAAAAGTATCCGGATGCCTCGCTGAAAATAATTACAAGTTCGTGGCGCCCTCCATCGATAATGCTGGAATTCAGTATGGTGTTGGCCCACCCTTAGGCTCTATGACAGCTTCCACTTTCGCAGGCATACGTCATACGTTCAATGAGGTGCTTGGAGGTTTCTTGAGGAATGGCAGCCCATTCTTCACAGAGTGCTGCACTGAGGAGAGGTATCGACGTCGGTCGGTGAGGCCTGGCACGAAGTTGGCGTTCCAAAAACTCCCAGAGGTGTTCTGTAGGATTCACGTCAGGACTCTGTGCAAACCAGTCCATTACAGGGATGTTATTGTCGTGTAACCACTCCACCACAGGCCGTGCATTATGAACAGGTGTTCGATGGTGTTGAAAGATGCAATAGCTATCCCGGAATTGCTCTTCAACAGTGGGAAACAAGAAGGTGCTTAAAACATCAATGTAGGCCTGTGCTGTGATAGTGCCACGCAAAACAACAAGGGGTGCAAGCCTCCTCCATGAAAAACACGACCACACCATAACACCACCGCCTGCGAATTTCACTGTAGGCACTACACACGCTGGCAGATGACGTTCACCGGGCATTCGCCACCCCCACACCCTGCCATCGGTTCGCAACATTGTGTACCGCGATTCGTCACTCCACACAACATTCTTCAACTGTTAACGCTCGTTTGGCATTTACCGGCGTGATGTGTGGCTTATGAGCAGCCGCTCGACCATGACATCCAGTTTTCTCACTTCTCGCCTAACTGTCATAGTACTTGCAGTGTGTCCTGATGCAGTTTGGAATTCCTGTGTGATGGTCTGGATAGATGTCTGCCTGTCACATTACGACCCTCTTCAAATGTTGGCGGTCCCTGTCAGTCAACAGACGAGGCCGGCCTGTACGCTTTTGTGCTGTACGTCTCCCTTCACGTTTCCACTTCACTATCACATCGAAAACAATGGACCTGGGGATGTTTAGGAGAGTGGAAATCTCGCGTTCAGACGTATGACACAAGTGACACCCAATCACCTGACCACGTTCGAAGTCCATGAGTTCCGCGGAGCTCCCCATTCTGCTCACTCACGATGTCTAATGACTACTGAGGTCGCTGATATGGAGTACCTGGCAGTAGGTGGCAGCACAATGCATCTAATATGAAAAAGATATGTTTTGGGGGTGTCCGGATATTTTTGATCACATAGTGTATATGGCAGAAGGTAATTAGCGTGGCATCATACACGGGTGGACAAACATATGGAAACACCGTGAGAACTGAATGTCGTAGTCGCGAACTCAGTCAGCATCAAAACAACACGAAGGGAGCTCCATATGCAGGGAATTGCTGGCCAGCTGGAATTAACCGTTCATCAGTGATGCAAATGCACGTAACAGGAAAACGTGTTGCCGAAGCATAAAATCTAGACTATGAACCAGTGGAAGACAGTCATTTCGGCGGATTAGTCTTGTTCCACACTGTCTGCAAGTTCTGAACGAGTCTGCATCGTAGGAGTGAAACATTGCGAGAATTCGGTGCCGATTTGGGCAGTAATATCGTGGTATTCCACGAGCCCCACGGTTACTGTGAAAGGTCGCCTTACTGGCAAGGATTATGTGACTATTTTGGCTAAGCAGGTCCATTCCGTGGCACAATGTTTGTTCCCCAATAGCTATGCCGTTTTCAAAGGAGACAGGACCCCTATTCACACAACTCGCATCTTCCAGGACTGGTTTTGCGAGCACTAAGGTGAGTTGTCGTACCTACCCTGGCCACCACGGTCACCACATCTCAACATTGAGACTTCGTGGTCCTCTTTGGAGATAAAGGTTCACTATCACACACATGGCTCTGAGCACTATGGGACTTAACATCTGAGGTCATCAGTCCCCTAGATCTTAGAACTACTTAAACCTAACTAACCTAAGGACATCACACACATCCATGCCCGAGGCAGGATTCGAACCTGCGACCGTAGCAGCCGCGCGGTTCCGGACTGAAGCGCCTAGAACCGCTCAGCCATCGCGGCCGGCTCGGTTCACTATCCACTTCCATCATCATGACCCGAACTTGCCACTATTTTACATGAAGAGTGGTATAAGATTGCCTTGAAAACAACACAGGGCCTGTATTTCTCCATTTCGAGACGACTGGAAGCTGTTTTGCGAACGGTTTTGCTTTACCGTATGAGGCTTAGTAATCAGTTGGGTATTTCCAGATTTTTTTGTCCATCCCTGTACAGACTCTCCAAACCACTGTGGAGTGTACGGCTGAGTGTACTTAGCATGGTACGATATGTTAGGGCCTATTTCTGTTTCCATTGTGTAGCGGGAAAAGAATGACTCATAAATGCCTCTGTGCGCTCTGTAGTAAGTCTAATACGATCTTCGCGGTATTTACGGAAGCCACACGTAGTCGGCTGTGGTACATTTCTAGGTTCATCACTTAATAATGAGTCTGGAAACTTTGTAAGTGTGCTTTAGCGGGATAATTGGCGTCTGCCAATTCACTTTTTTCAGCATTTCCGTCAGTTAAAAAAAAACTTATGACCATTCGTGCAGCTCTTCTCTGTATACGTTCAAAAATTCAAATAGTTCAAATGGCTCTGAGCACTATGGGACTTAACTTCTGAGGTCATCATTCCCCTAGAACTTAGAACTACTTAAACCTAACTAACCTAAGGACATCACACACATCCATGGCCGAGGCAGGATTCGAACCTGCGACCGTAGCGGTCGCGCGGTTCCAGACTGTAGCGCCTTTAACCGCTTGGCCACCCCGGCCGGCTGTATACGTTCAGTACCTGTTACCTCTATCTGGTATGGGACCCACACACTAACAATATTCGAAGATGGAACGCACAAGTATTTTGTAAACAACCTCCTCCGTAGAGAGAAAGCACTTTCGCAGTACCCTGCCATCGAACCGAAGTTAGCCGCCAGGTAAGACAGTAGGAGAATCATAGAAATGAAAAAAAATGGACGCTAAGTCCAAATGAATAAGACGCTATTGAAGAAAACTTTGAAAGTAATATTTTGTCAACCGATCTGAGTGAAAATACAAAGAGGTTTTGGTCTTATGTAAATTTAGTAGGCAGTTCGAAATCCTTTATTCGTTCACTCAGTGGCCATACTGGCACAGAAACGTAAAAAAGGACAGAGAGCAGGCTGAAATACTGAATTCGACTTTCCGAAACTGTTTCACAGCGGAATATCACAGCGCGGTCTCTCTTTTCAATCATCGTGCGAACGTGGGGATAACCGATTCTGAGATAACCGAAAGGGACTGCAATCGCTTAGGCTTGGCAATGGAAAGACATGAGGTCCAGATGAGATCCAATAAGATACTGCAAAGACGAAAAGAACTTGCTCCCCTTCCAGCAGCAGTTTTCGTAGACCGCTGGAGCACGGAAAGGTACTTAGCAACTCGAAAAAAAAGAAAAGAAAAAAAACCGCAGATCATTCCTGTTTTCAAGTAGAGCCGTAGAACAGATGTACGTAATTACAGACCTATATCGTTGACGTCTATCTGTTTTAGACTTACGGAACATGTTGTTATGCTCAAGGATTACGACTTTTTGGAGAGAAAAAAAATCTCTATGAAAATCAACATGAATACCGCAGAGATCTCGTGAAAATCTGTTCTCTCTGTTCCTGCACAAGATCCGTAGCGCGGTAGATATCGGCGCTTAGGTTCATGCCCTGTTCCTTGCCTTCAAGAAGACATTTGACGACGTCCCGTACCGATGTTTAGTGAAAAAATATTCGAGCTTACCGAGTATGGATCCAGATTTGCGACTGAATTCGAGACTTCCTCGCAAATAGAACGGAACGAAATTGACAGATGTAATTTCCAGAGTACCCCAACGAACTGTGAAACGACCGGTACTGTTTACAGTTTAATAAATGGTCTCACTGAAAGCGCCGAAAGCTATTTCAGACTGTTTGCAGATGACGCGGTTGTCTATAGGAAAGTAGTAACGCCAGGAGACACAACTGAATCAAAATGGTTCAAATGGCTCTGAGCACTATGGGACTCAACTGCTGAGGTCATTAGTCCCCTAGAACTTAGAACTAGTTAAACCTAACTAACCTAAGGACATCACAAACATCCATGCCCGAGGCAGGATTCGAACCTGCGACCGTAGCGGTCTTGCGGTTCCAGACTGCAGCGCCTTTAACCGCACGGCCACTTCGGCCGGCACAACTGAATCGCAGAATGACCTGCAGAGGACTGAGGAATCGTGCTGCCTCTGGCAGTTGACCCTGAACGTAAATAAATGTAACGTATTACGAATACACAGGAAAAGAAAGCCATTACTGTGCAGTTGCACTATACAGGGTGTCCCAGCTATCTTGTCCACCCAAAATATCTCTGGAACAATAACAGCTATTGGAAAACGACTTTCACCGGTATCAATGTAGGGCTGGGCCCCATGAATGTACATATTTGTAAACATTCTAAAACGAAAGCATATGCGTTTTTTAACACAAACTTATGTTTTTTTAAATGGACCTCCTATATTTTTTCTTCAGCATTCCATAGCATGACAAAGCACATACACAATGGCATTGATTGCATCGCAATATTCCCATTACATCCCGAGATATTGAGACGCGAAGTTGACGCTTGAAACGCCCGACATGCGCTGCTAGCGCACGTCCTGAGGCTCAGGCGTGAACCCCATGCTGCCCGTAATCGCGATGACCGTATTACTCGTTTCGGACCTCTTGATAAGTATGGAGGTGTGATTACACATGTCAATCACATCGGGATTACGGGCAGCATGGGGTTCACGCCTGAGCGTCAGGACGTGCGCTAGCAGCGCATGTCGGGCGTTTCAAGCGTCAACTTCGCGTCTTAATATCTCGGGATGTAATGGGAATATTGCGATGCAATCAACGCCATTGTGTATGTGCTTTGTCATGCTATGGATTGCTGAAGAAAAAATATAGGAGGTCCATTTAAAAAAACATAAGTTTGTGTTAAAAAACACATATGCTTTCGTTTTAGAATGTTTCCAAATATGTACATTCATGGGCCCGAGCCCTACATTGATACCGGTGAAAGTCGTTTTCCAATAGCTGTTATTGTTCCAGAGATATTTTGGGTTGACAAGATAGCTGGGACATCTTGTATATGACAAACTGCTGGAAACAGTATCTAACGTAAAATATCTAGGAATAACTATTCAAAGCGACGTTACGTGGAATACTGCATAAGACAAACAGTAGAAAAATCAGATGTCAGACGGAGATTGACAGGGAGAATCTGAAGGAAATGTAACTCATCCACGAAGGAAGTGACTTACAAGGCGACTGTTCGACCGATTCTTCAACACTGTTCATCAATCTGGCATCCTCACCAGGTAGGACTGGTAGTAGAGCGGAGCGTTTCGTCACGGGATCGTTTAGTCGGAGCGAGAGCGTCACAGAAATGCTCGACAAACTGCATTGGCAGACGCTACAAGAGAGGCGTTATGGATCACAGAAATGTTTAGTACATGATTTTCGGGAGAGTACTTTCCGCGAAGAGTCGGACAACATAGTACTTCCTTCCACATACATCTCGTGGAGTGGCCGCCACGTGAAAATTCACGAGAAATGACAGCTAATACAGAGGCTTGCCGAGTGGAAGAGGGAGGAGGGAATCATTTCGTAGTAGCGGACGTACCCTCCACCACACATCGCACTCTCAGGTAGCTTGCGGACTATGAGTAGAAGTAGATGCCACAAAAAAAATGGTTCAAATGGCTCTGAGCACTATGGGACTTAACATATATGGTCATCAGTCCCCTAGAACTTGCCGTTGTTGTGGTCTTCAGTCCTGAGACTGGTTTGATGCAGCTCTCCATGCTACTCTATGCTGTGCAAGTTTCTTCATCTCCCAGTAGCTACTGCAGCCTACATCCTTCTGAATCTGCTTAGTGTATTCATCTCTTGGTCTCCCTCTACGATTTTTACCCTCCACGCTGCCCTCCAGTACCAAATTGGTGATCCCTTGATGCCTCAGAACATGTCCTACCAACCGATCCCTTCTTCTAGTCAAGTTGTGCCACAAACTCCTCTTCTCCCCAATTCTATTCAATACCTCCTCATTAGTTATGTGATCTACCCATCTAATCTTCAGCATTCTTCTGTAGCACTACATTTCGAAAGCTTCTATTCTCTTCTTGTCCAAACTATTTATCCTCCATGTTTCACTTCCATACATGGCTACACTCCATACAAATACTTTCAGAAACGACTTCCTGACACTTAAATCAATACTTGATGTTAACAAATTTATCTTCTTCAGAAACGCTTTCCTTGCCATTGCCAGTCTACATTTTATATCCTCTCTACTTCGACCATCATCAGTTATTTTGCTCCCCAAATAGCAAAACTCCTTTACTACTTTAAGTGTCTCATTTCCTAATCTTATTCCCTCAGCATTACCCGATTTAATTCGACTAAATTCCATTATCCTCGTTTTGCTTTTGTTCATGTTCATCTTATACCCTCCTTTCAAGATACTGTCCATTCCGTTCAACTGCTCTTCCAAGTCCTTTGCTGTCTCTGACAGAATTACAATGTCATCGGCGAACCTCAAAGTTTTTATTTCTTCTCCATGGATTTTAATACCTACTCCAAACTTTTCTTTTGTTCCCTTTACTGCTTAGAACTACTTAAACTGAACTAACCTAAGGACATCACACAACACCCAGTCATCACGAGGTAGAGAAAATCCCTGACCCCGCCGGGAATCGAAGCCGGGAACCCGGGCGCGGGAAGCGAGAACGCTACCGCACGACCACGAGCTGCGGACTAGCTGCCACAAGTTCAGTGAAACATACTCAGGTAAACACAGAATGTACACAAGTGTTTCTGGTGAAGGTGGATCCTGTTAGCCGCGTTACTGGAGTCGTGAACTTTTTGGAGAGCAGAAGAGACCCCGTGGCCGTTAGTTCTCCAGTCGGACCAGAAACAGACGTGAGGCGGCATGACGCAGGACCGCTGTCGGCGGAACGCCCACATTCGCTGAGCGGGGCACACAATAGTCGGTGTTAGCGGTTCGGACCCCCGACCCGGATACCGGCGGTTCGTGCTCGCCCCGGGGCACACAGAGTGCTCGGCGCAGCTAAGCGGGCGCTCACAACCCTGCCCCAGACACGGCTTACTCCTCACTCTCCACAAACACGCGCTAAAGCATGTTAACGGTACTGTGCGTATCTTACCTTGTGCTTACGTAGAGGTCCCGTAAGTTACCGCATGGCGAGATATTTTACTAGGCCGAAGGTTCAACTCACATTTCAGTTTTCACATACACTACTGGCCATTAAAATTGCTACACCAAGATGAAATGCAGATGATAAACGGCTATTCATTGGACAAATATATTATACTAGAACTGACATGTGATTACATTTTCACGCAATTTGGGTGCATAGATCCTGAGAAATCAGTACCCAGAACAACCACCTCTGGCCGTAATAACGGCCTTGATCCGTCTGGGCATTGAGTCACACAGAGCTTGAATACCGTGCACAGGTACAGCTGCCCATGCAGCTTCAACACGATACCACAGTTCATCAAGAGTAGTGACTGGCGTGTTGTAACGAGCCAGTTGCTCGGCTACCATTGACCAGACGTTTTCAATTGGTGAAAGATCTGGAGAATGTGCTGGCCAGGGCAGCAGTCGAACATTTTCTGTATCCAGAATGGCCCGTACAGGACCTGCAACATGCGGTCGTGTGTTTTCCTGCTGAAATGTAGGGTTTCGCAGGGAGGGTAGAGCCACGGGTCATACACATCTCCAATGTAACGTCCACTGTTCAAAGTGCCGTCAATGCGAACAAGAGGTGACCGAGACGTGTAACCAATGGCACCCCATACCATCACGCCGGGTGATACGCCAGTATGGCGATCACGAATACACGCTTCCAATGCGCGTTCACCGCGGTGTCACCAAACACGGATGCGACCATCATGATGCTGTAAACAGAACCTGGATTCATCCGAAAAAATGAAATTTTGTCATTCGTGCACTCAGGTTCATCCTTGAGTACACCATCGCAGGCGCTCCTGCCTGTGATGCAGCGTCAAGGCTAACCGCAGCCACGGTCTTCGAGCTGATAGTCCATGCTGCTGCAAACATCGTCGAATTGTTCGTGCAGATGGTTGTTGTCTTGCAAACGTCCCCATCTGTTGACTCAGGGATCGAGACGTGGCTGCGCGATCCGTTACAAGTCATGCGCATAAAATGCCTGTCATCTCGACTGCTAGTGATACGAGGCCGTTGAGATCCAGCACGACGATCCGTATTACCCTCCTGAACCCACCGATTCCATATTCTGCTAACAGTCATCGGACCTCGACCAACGCGAGCAGCAATGTCGCGAAACGATAAACCGCAATCGCGATAGACTACAATATGACCTTTATCAAAGTCGGAAACGTGATGGTATGCATTTCTCCTCCTTACACGAGGCACAACAGTCATTGGATCTCGACCAACGCGAGCAGTAATGCCGCGATAAGATAAACCGCAATCGCGATAGACTACAATCCTACGTTCATCAAAGTCGGAAACGTGATGGTACGCATTTCTCCTCCTTACACGAGGCATCACAACAACGTTTCACCAGGCAACGCCGGTCAACTGCTGTTAGTGTATGAGAAATCGGTTGGAAACTTTCCTCATGTCAGCACGTTGTAGGTGTCGCCACCGGCGCCAACCATGTGTAAATGCTCTGAAAAGCTAATCATTTGCATATCACAGCATCTTCTTCCTGTCGGTTAAATTTCGCGTCTGTAGCACGTCATCTTCGTGGTGTAGCAATTCTAATAGCCAGTAGTTTATTTAAGAGACCTCCGGCACACTTGCGGTGAATTCAGTTGGCTACCTGAGCGCGTGCGCTTCTGCTGCAGTTTTGTGCGCGGCTTCCAGTAATTTTCTGCATGGAATCCCATCGAAGGAAAACTTGGTTCTCTGCGTAGCCGGCGTCGTTCTGCGATTTTGTCGTGCGAAGGCGATGGAACTGATCTCGATGCGGCGAGCTTTCACCACGGCGGCCGCGCGGAACAGCGCTCTGATTTCCAGCAGAAGCGCATGCGCTCAAGCAGCCTGCAGAGTGCACTGTAATTGTTCAAAACTGGTTCAAATGGCTCTGAGCACTGTGGGACTTAACATCTACGGTCATCAGTCCCCTAGAACTTAGAACTACTTGAACCTAACCAACCTAAGGACAACACACAACACCCAGTCATCACGAGGCAGAGAAAATCTCTGACCCCGCCGGGAATCGAACCCGGGAACCCGGGCGCGGGAAACGAGAACGCTACCGCACGACCACGAGCTGCGGACACAGTGTACTTGTACTGGCGGGCTGTTAAAGACGTGAGCTCATAGCATTTTCGTCAGTATTCGCCTGATATGGCCGAAAGACACTGCGCCGAAATATCTCCAGAAATTTATTGAGCAATCTGTACGCCGGCAATGTTTTAAATTTCGCAAACACAATTCTTGGTGAAGGGAGGAAGATTAGAGTTTAACGTTCCGTCGTCAGCGCGGTCATTAGCGGCGGAGCGCATGGCTGGGATTACGGAAGGATGGGGAAAGAAATTGGCCTTGCCCTTAAGAAGGAATCATCCTGTCATTTGCTTGGAGCGATTTAGGAAAATCAGGGAAAACCTAAGTCTGGACAGTCTGACGGAGTTTTGAACCGTCGTCCTTCCGAATAATTGTTGGTGAGTGAAGGTAGTTGCCTTAAGACATGGCCGGCCGGAGTGGCCGAACGGTTCTAGGCGCTACAGTCTGGAACCACGCGACCGCTACGGTCGAAGGTTCGAATCCTGCATCGGGCATGGATGTGTGTGATGTCCTTAGGTTAGTTAGGTTTAGGTAGTTCTAAGTTCTAGGGGACTGATGAGCTCAGAAGTTAAGTCCCATAGTGCTCAGAGCCATTTGAACCTTAAGACATGATACCGTACTAGATACTAGAGAGAAATTAAGCAAACTTAACCGAAATCATTCGTACAGTGAAGGTACTATCAAGTTTATGTACTTGGTGTTGTTCGTGATACTTTGAAGAAAGTCCTCCATCTACACTCAATCCTAAGAATTTAAAATGGTCCTGCGTGATTATCATGGGGTAATCAGTTTCCTAGCGTTCCGTGTTAGAAACGTATGAATTGTGTCCTGTGGCAGGCTGTTAAGCTATAATCTGTTCTCTGAAAAGTCACGAGGTGATGTTAGTGACTACCCTATTAGCTACATCATTTACATTAGCTTGCACGTCTTTCTCAATAACACTAGTACGGTCAGCAAACAGAACAATTTCTGATGGTGGTGGTGGAGGTGGTCGTTAGTGTTTAACGTCCCGTCGACAACGAGGTCATTAGAGAGGGAACGCAAGCTCGGGTTAGGGAAGGATTGGGAAGGAAATCGGCCGTGCCCTTTCAAAGGAACCATCCCGGCATTTGCCTGAAACAATTTAGGGAAATCACGGAAAACCTAAATCAGGATGGCTGGAGACGGGATTGAACCGTCGTCCTCCCGAATGCGAGTCCAGTGTGCTAACCACTGCGCCACCTCGCTCGGTAACAATTTCTGAGTCATGTGCCGTATATAGTGGCAGGGCACTAATATACCAGGCGGTTACAATTAAAGTGCGGTTACTCGCACAGGTCCAGTGTGGCCTGTAATTATCGTATGGCAGATACTCTAATGGCAGATACTCTAATGAATCTATTTATGCGGGAAAAATCAATTCCAATTTTGAGCACCAGGTGCAAATCTGGTGCAGTAGTTTAGGAGCAGGACGTAGACAAAAACCGTCAAACAAGTGAGAAAGGACATAATGCAGATTTTATTACTAACCGCTGCTCACACAATTTGTTGAATATGAGAACCGGAGATGTCGACGAGATGCTGCATTCCTAAAACGACTGATCTACAGTTGCTCGCAGCAGTTTCGTTAGAATCTGGGGTCCAGGCCAGGTAGAGACGAACTGCGTCGCCGATAAACGCGTTCTTTTAGATATCCTCTGGGCCAAAACTCACATTAATTCATATGAGGTGATCTTGGAGACCACGCATCTGGAAAACTTCTGGACATAACACGTTCGTGGGAGGTTGCTTTAAGCAGATCTTTCAGTGGGTAAGCGCTACGAGGTGTTGTCCCATCTTGCGTGAAATCAGTGGTTTCCACACAGTAATGCTCTTCCAAAGCAGGAATCACACGTTGTCGAAGGAGGTCTCGATGAGGTGCAGTCGTCACGGCATTGAAAGACCCTCTGGATGTATTATCCTCAAAGAAGAGCGGACCCAGAACAAAGGTGCTTGTGAATTAACACCACACATACGGCGAGTGCAATGGCTCTTCGTGCACAACACTCGGCTTAAGAATACACAAAACTCGCCACCTGCGTATTCACTGCACCCTGTAGTGTAACACGCGCCTCGTCACTCCATAGAATATTGATCGGCCCTATGTCATCAACTTCTAACCGAAACCGTCAGTGAGGCCGTCTTATTTGCGGATCCTTGACGCTGTTCACCATGCTGGGATTCGACTGCCCACGGGTGCTTATCGGACCAGTCCCTTACCCAGCCTCTGTGCTGAGGTTGGCGAACCGCCACTTACCATCCGGCGGCAGCTCCTGCTGGTGCGCCAGGCTTGTAAGTTTCTTGCAGCTCCCAGCTCGCCTGCTCACCATCTTGTTGCCCATCCACCTCTGGACCGCCTTTTTTCCCGCCGCCCCCGGGCTACGTTGCCGTTTGGGATCCGTGTGCAACATGTGCTAGAGTCGCTCAGTGTGGAGTCTGTACAACCCCAAATCCTGGGTTTTCACCGCCTGCCACCCTGGTTACTGGAGAGGCCCGGAGTGATTTTAGATTTATTGCAGTACAAGAGAGATTGCACTCCTGCCACCGTTTTTAATGCAGCATTTTCTGCCATTTTATCTGAGCACCACGACTATGTAGCTGTTTTTACGGATGGGTCGAAACAAGGGGATTCTGTTGGTTGCTCAGTTGTTTTCCGGATCGTGTCCTCAAGGTCCGACTGCCTCAGACTTTTACTGTCTTTGATGCAGAATTGTTTGCGATCTTGCGGGCACTGGAGCACATGAGACATTCTTCCTCTCCTAAATTTCTCGTCTGTTCCGATTCACTCAGTGCCCTTCACTCATTGCAACGTTTGTATCCAGCAGATAAAATTGTCCAGACTATCCAGGATGCCCTCCTCCGACTACAGCGACTGGGGAAGGTTGTAGCTTTCTGCTGGGTTCCGGGGCATGTCGGCATTGCTGGGAATGAAAGGGCAGATCTCGCAGCCAAGGAGGCGTGTCTCGCCCCACAAGTATCTCAGTGTGCTATCCCCTTGCACGCACTCACCTCGCTGTTGAGCTCACGGGTCATGCGTCGATGGGAGGATGAGTGGCTGGAAGTGACTGACAATAAGAACCGTTTAGTCAAGTCCACAACGCTTGTGTGGTGTACTTCTTTCCAGCCCCATCGACGGGACGAGGTTCTCCTCAGTCGGCTTCGAATAGGCCACAGCCCTATGACGCATGGCTTCCTGCTCCGGCGAGAGGACCCTCCAATATGTGGTGCTTCCGGCGTCCAGGTCACTGTGCACCACGTTTTATTGGATTGCGTCTTATTTTCTGACCAGCGGGTCGCGGCTGACTTGCCAGCGGACCTGCCATCTCTTTTAGGCAACACTCGGACGAATGTGGCTAAAGTTTTAAAGTTCTGTGCCCTGTCAAATGTTTTTACAAAGATTTTAGGGAGAGGATTTCAATTTGCTCACAGTGTGACAAGCTCGCCCACATTTTATGTAAGTGGCCAGCCAATAACAATTTCCTGTGACATTCTTGTTGCTATGTTCCCCCTTTCCTTAGGTTTTACTTTCTTATGCAGCATTTTCCTTCTTTTCCTGCTTTCTTTGAGTGTGTGCCTTAGTTTTCTTAGGTCTGTCCACATTCGTTCCTTTTAATGTGTGTCAGGGCGCTGATGACCTCGATGTTGAGCGCCCATAAGCCCAACACACCACCACCACCACCACCACCGAAACCGAAGAGTAAATTCAGAACGCTGTTGCAGATAGGTCTCAGTTGCTGCACCGTCTGGATGCTGTGTGGGTTTCAGTGTAAAATAGATCGCAAAACTTCCCGCGCTGTTGACCATGGGATGAACAGTTCTCGTGACACTGCACGGGCCGTAGCACTATGCGGGGCACGCGCTGCATGGTCAGCTACAGCGACAGCAACCTCGTCAGTAAATTCCAGACATATAGGGGGCCTCTCTCTCTCCCAGCTAACCTGTCTATTTAAATGTCATTGTCATCTTCTTTAAACCACATAACGGCATCGGGACTCTCCTTAGACCTTTCAATCGGCGATACTGTCTCAATGCAGCATTGTAATTGTTGCCGTTCACATGCAACAGTTTCACTAACAGCTCACTGTCTCTCTTCTGGACAGCCATATTGCTCACTCGCGCTAAGACTTGTCAAATAGCGTGGATATGATACCGACATACGAGGGGCGTTTGTTAGTTAGCAGCATCTTTGGAAAGAACGCACACCCAGTTTCAACCATATTGGTTTACGAGGTGCATTCAAGTTCTAAGGCCTCCGATTTTTTTTTCTCCAGACTGGAAAGAGATAGAAACAGACGCATTGTTTTAAAATGAGGCCGCGTTCATTGTCAATACGTCCCAGAGATGGCAGCACCGTACGGCAGATGGAATTTTACCGCCAGCGGCGAGAATGAGAACTGTTTTAAATACTTAAAATGGCGACGTTTTCCTTACTTGAACAGCGTGCAATCATTCGTTTTCTGAATTTGCGTGGTATGAAACCAATTGAAATTCATCGACAGTTGAAGGAGACATGTGGTGATGGAGTTATGGATGTGCCGAAAGTGCGTTCATGGGTGCGACAGTTTAATGAAGGCAGACCATCGTGTGACAACAAACTGAAACAACCTCGGGCTCGCACAAGTCGGTCTGACGACATGATCGAGAAAGTGGAGCGAATTGTTTTGCGGGATCGCCGAATGACTGTTGAACAGATCGCCTCCAGAGTTGGCATTTTTGTGGGTTCTGTGCACACAATCCTGCATGACGACCTGAAAATGCGAAAAGTGTCATCCAGGTGGGTGCCACGAATGGTGACGGACGACCACACGACTGCCCGTGTGGCATGTTGCCGAGCAATGTTGACGCGCAACGACAGCACAAATGGGACTTTCTTTTCGTTGGTTGTGACTATGGATGAGACGTGGATGCCATTTTTCAATCCAGAAACAAAGCGCCAGTCAGCTCAATGGAAGCACACAGATTCACAGCCACCAAAAAAATTTCGGGTAACCGCCAGTGCTGAAAAAATGATGGTGTCCATGTTCTGGCACAGCGAGGGCGTAATCCTTACCCATTGCGTTCCAAAGGGCACTACGGTACCAGGTGCATTCTACGAAAATGTTTTGAAGAACAAATTCCTTCCTGCACTGCAACAAAAACGTCCGGGAAGGGCTGCGCGTGTGCTGTTTCACCAAGACAATGCAACCGCACATCGAGCTAACGTTACGCAACAGTTTCTTCGTGATAACAACTTTGAAGTGATTCCTCATGCTCCCTACTCACCTGACCTAGCTCCTAGTGACTTTTGGCTTTTTCCAACAATGAAAGACACTCTTCGTGGTAGCACATTCACCAGCCGTGCTGCTATTGCCTCAGCGATTTTACAGTGGTCAAAACAGACTCCTAAAGAAGCCTTCGCCGCTGCCACGGAATCATGGCGTCAGCGTTGTGAAAAATGTGTACGTCTGCAGAGCGATTACGTCGAGAAGTAACGCCAGTTTCATCGATTTCGAATGAGTAGTTAATTAGATAAAAAATCGGAGGCCTTAGAACTTGAATGCACCTTGTATTTCTTTGTGTTCGGCATTCGTGTGAATCAAGGGTCGAGTGATTGTCAAAAAATGGACGAAAAAGAATTTCGCGTGATGATTAAACATTATGAAAGGCAAAACGCCTCAGGAGACTAAAGAGAAGCTTGATAAATATTACGCTGACTCTGCACCTTCGATTAGAACAGTTTATAAGTGGTTTCAAAGTTTTCGGAGTGGCCATATGGGCACAAGTGATGCTGAACGTTCTGGATGCCCTGTGGAGGTTAGGACTCCGGAAATCATTGATAAAGTCCCTGATATGGTGACGGATGACAGAAGAGTTAACGTGCGAGAGACTGCTTGTGCTGTGGGCATCTCGAATGAACGGGTATGTAATACTTTGTATAAACATTTGGACATGAGAAAGCTATCCGCAAGATTGGTTCCTCGACTGCTCACGCTTGATCAAAAACGGAATCGTGTGAAGTGTTGCAAGGATGGTTTGCAGCTGTTCAGGAAGAATCCGCAGGACTTTAAGCGTCGTTTCGTCACTGTGGATGGAACATCGATACATTACTATAATCCTGAGACCAAACAACAATCTAAACAATGGGTTACCAAGACAGAATCTGCACCAAAGAAGGTGAAGACCATTCCTTCGGCCAGAAAGGTTGTAGCGACTGTCTCTTGGGATTCGATAGGGATAATCCTCATCGTCTATCTGGAAAAGGGTAAAACTATTACAGGTGAATATTATTCATCGTTACTGGACCGTTTGAAAACCGAGCTGCAAGAAAAACGCCGGCGACTGGACCGCAAAAAAGTCCTTTTCCATCACGGCAATGCACCAGCACACACCTCAGCAGTTAATGGAAATAGGATGCGAACTCGTTTCACATGCCCCCTATTCTCCAGACTTGGCTCCCTCGGACTACTATTTGTTCCCCAATTTGAAGAATTGGCTGGCGGGACAAAGATTTTATTCAAACGAGGAGGTGGTTGCAGCAACTAATAGCTATTTTGCATACTTGGACGATTCCTATTATTCGGAAGGGATCAACAAATTAGAACAGCGTTGGACGGGGTGTATAACTCTAAAAGGAGACTATGTCGAAAAATAAAATAGGTTTACCCAAACATGTGTAAGTAGTTTTTATTTTTGTACAGACTTTTCAAACGCCCCTCGTACAAACAGCATACAGCGCTAGACCTGCTCGTGGCGACTAAAACTGGAAGTAAGGTTTTTTTTTCAGGGCAAATCGGTTGCGCATTAACGCATTAGCATACCTACCGAGTTTCGCTGTCAACGTTAATTACAGCCCACACTGGAACTCCGTGTGTAGCTGCTCTAATTATAAGCACCCTGTCTTCTTTCCTTCTTTTGCTACTCCCTTACCCCGCATTGTGCTCAGTGTCGGCAGGGGTAAGTACGGAATTGGCATGGTTAATTTTTAAAGGGTGGCCGGATGCCCTTCCTGCCGCCATCCCATACCCCCTGAGATGGAAGCAGTGAACCCCAGTTGTCTGCATCTAGTGTAAATCGTGAAATAGTGTGAATGTGTTTCAAATGTCTGCGAATCGTGGAACTGAGGCGGGACGTGGGGACCAGCCCGGTATTCACCTAGGAGGATGTGGAAAACCACCCAAAAACCACATCCAGGTTGGCCGGCACACCGGCCGTCGTCGTTAATCTGCTGGGCGGACTCGATCCGGGGTCGGCGGGCCTACCCGAGTCCTGGCGGGTAATTATAAGCACGCTGTATATCATGAATGACTGCAATCATACCGGAACCTCTTCCTTCTTTGTTGACTCTGGACCATAGCTTACTACTTCCTACTGATGCCAACCTTTGCTAAGCTTTTTCCCTAATCCCATAATGTTCAAGCTTAGACAGAAGGCCCGAGGCTGACAGAGGAGGGGAATGTCGGCCTGCCTGAGGCTGCGCGTCCTTGCCGGCCACCGCGGCTCCTGGGAGTGCAGGCCACACACACAGTACCCGCAGCGTCTGCTCTGCTCTGCACTGCAAGGCAGCAGCAGACTACGGACAGGGCGTGGTCGGCCAGCAGTTGAGCAGTTCCGTGTTGCGCAACGCCGCGCCGCTGGACAGTGCGGTTCTGCAAGGCGCACGGCCAGAGAGAGAAAGAGAGAGAGAGAAAGAGAAAAAGAGGCGAAACCGCTGGCCGCCGGCGAATAGCGCCGGGCAAGGCTGCAGGGGCTACGCGCAAGGCTGGCGGGCAGGCGCCGGGACCGACACCTTAGTCATGAGTACAGCACGAAACGAGACGATGGAGTCGGGTGCAGCAATGGCTCCGAAGCTCTCTCGCGTATTCCCTAAAGAGCTGTATTCCATAGTGATTTTGGACGTTCGCTCTTGTCCCTTGCCTTGCCTTTACAAGCAACTGGTTCGAATCATGCTAAACAAACACAATGCAAAAAGATATGCTGAATAATTCAAACAATTTTGAAAGCATAGAAAACTGTAATGACAGGGGAGAAGTAACAAACGGAGTCCCACACGCTTCAATTTTGGGTCTACTCCTATTCCATAGATGTGTGGATGACCTTAGCATACACACAACTGGTTTCAATTATGCTTAACAAACATAATAGCAAACGGTGTGCTGAATAATTCAAAGAGTGTTGAATGGAGAGAAAATTGTACTGACAGGGGAGAAATAACGAAGGGTGTCCCACAGGGTTCAATTTTGGGTCCAATTCTTAAATATGTGTATGACTTCCCACTTAACATTAAAAAAGTAGAATTGGTACTTTTGCAGACAATACTAATGTTATAATAAATCCCATTAGAGAGATAATAAATCCCATTAGAAAGATATGAAATAATGTTTTTTGAAGAATTATTAAAAGGTTCTCCGAGGATGGCAATTTAAGAAAACACACTATATTCATTTCTGTACAACAAACAGTCATAGCAAAAATTGATGTGTTAGTTTAGAAGGCACACTCTTACCACATAGTATCCAACAAATCAAAAACAGTGTACATTCCGAAATTCTGTAAATGTATTACGTACAAAAAGTTTTAAAAAACCTTAAAAATAATGAAAATCAATTGCGAAATAAAGTATTCCTTTTCATTCGTATTCTATATGATTTATTGTAACTTTTTACCTCTAAAATTGGCAAAATCGCAATGTGTAGCAGAAATTTGCGACCTGACACAATTCCGAAGGTTACCCCAGGTTAGGACGTATACCCAATACCGATACATATTTTAGCGATGGCAAAGCATTGCCGGATTCGCCAGTATTAATACGCAGAGTTACCAGTATACGGCACCTCAGACATTTCAGTCTTGTCAGTATTTTGAGCCAAGTAATTACCTCATTACGTTACAGCAAAATGTGATTAATGATATTCTAACGGAAAATGGTAACAGCACTACTGAAGGAATCTGCATGTGGAGAAGTAGTTTCCTGGTCCCGGGAAGACGAGAAGAAATAGGGTAAAGCAAGTAGATGAGAAGGGGGGAGAAAATACAGAAATATGCAGGGTGATTCACGAAGATATGCAAACATTTTAATATGTTATTCTACAAGTAAAACTAAAGAAAAAAGTTCATACAAACATAGGTCCGCAAATGTTTAGTTACGGAGTTACGGCTAATAAAATATTTGGTCTCAAATTTAGTAACTTTGCTTATATATAGCCATGGCAAAACTGTAAAAGGCTAAAGTAAAGCACGATTTCCATTAATTTTGTTGTTATTGATCTGGTGAATATAATAAAACATGTCCCAGACGTGTATCTGCAGTAGTTTTCCACAACATCAACAGAAGCAAAGACGTAATTTCGTAAAATTTTTAATTTATTAACTACTTGGCCCAATTTGTTTCTTAAATTCCAGACAGTTCCACAAAGAATTTGTAGAGAATTTAATTTGGAAAAAATGACGGTAATAACGTTAACTCAAGCTGTATCAATGTTTCAGTTAATCTACTTTCATTAATACCATAGCACACTTGAATTCATGTTAAAGCGGAAGAAACAAAACTCAGTGTTGAGGAAGTTGTACATTGCTCATACAATTTCATAATACATTCACAATAAAAATTCAAAAATGTCTCCGCCGTGTTCAGTGCATTTAGCTGCACGTGTATGAACATTCTAAATACTCCGCTAATGGTTCGTGAATTCGGAATCCTCCGGGTCGGATAATGTACGTGATATTCTTTAACTGCAGCCATAAATAAACACCATATCGACGTATTCCTCTGTTGTCAATTTGAAAGGCATCCCTATTTCATAAATAATCTACAAACTACAACAGTTGCTATGTGGTTTCACTTAAATACCCTGTTGCTATTATGTTCTTTCACTGAACGATACAGAAAACTAACTCGTTTCTAGGTTAGGAAACGACTGAAACAACTCAACAATGGTTGCCAACAATGACATGTTCTTAATGTAAAATAAACAAATTTACTTGTTACTTCTCTGGATGTTGTGGAAAACTACTGCAGACACACGTCTGGGACATGTTTTATTAGATTCACCATATCAATAACAACAAAATTAATGGAAATCGTGCTTAACTTTAACATCGTACAGTTTTGAGATGACTTCATATTAGCGAAGTTGCTCAAATTCAGGCAAAATCTATTATTAGTCTTAACTCCGTAAATAAACATTTGCGGACCTATGTTTACGTTAACTTCCTTCTTTAGTTTTACTTGTAGAATAACATACTGAAATATCTGCATATCTTCGTGTGTCACCTTGTATACAGCCTAATCTTGGCGCTCTTAGAGGAACCCTGATTAGTTGTTGAACAGAACACGGAGAACAGTGACATGTCGGGAGAGAAGCTACGCCGATAATAGCAGGCAGGGTCTTAGTCTTCTGCGTGCTAACCGGTAAGATCCAGTTTACATCTACATATACATATATACTCTTGTCAACCACCAAACAGTGTGTGGAGGAGGGCACAATTCGCGCCAAAGTCATATTTCCCCCCCTCTGTTCCACTCGCGGATCGAGCGAGGGAAAAACGATTGTCTGAACGCCTCAGTACGAGCTCTAATTTCCCTTATCCTTCAATGGTACTCATTGCGCGATTTGAAAGTTAGTAGTAATAATACATGCTCCACATCCTCGGCGAAGATCGGATTTCGGAATTTAGTGAGCAGCCCCTTCCATTTAGCGTGTCGTCTATCTTCAAGTATGTCCCACTTCAAACTTTCTATGAGATTTGTAACGCTCTCGCGATGGCTAAATGTACCAGTCGCAAATCTTGCCGCTCTTCTTTGGACCTTCCCAATCCATTGAATCAGACCCAACTGGTAAGGGTCCCGTACAGACGAACAATACTCTTAAGACTGGACGAACTAACGTACTGTAAGCAATTTCCTTTGCTGAAGGATAGCATCGCTTCTGGATTCCACCAATAAACCGCAATCTAGAGTTCACCTTGCCCGTTACTTGGGTAATCTGATCATTCCAAAATGGTTCAAATGGCTCTGAGCACTATGGGACTCAACTGCTGTGGTCATCAGTCCCCTAGAACTTAGAATTACTTAAACCTAACCAACCTAAGGACATCACACACATCCATGCCCGAGGCAGGATTCGAACCTGCGACCGTAGCAGTCGCACGGTTCCGGACTGCGCGCCTAGAACCGCGAGACCACCGCGGCCGGCCTGATAATTCCATTTGAGATCATTTCGAACAGTCACGCCCAGTTATTTGACGTATGTTACCGCTTCCAAATACTGGGCATTTATTTTGTATTCTTACATTAATGGGGATTTTCGCCTTGTTATACGCAGTAAGTTACACTTACTAATATTGAGAGATAACTGCCAGTCATCACACCACGCATTTATTTTCTGCAAATCCTAATTACTGTGCAGTTTTTTCCAGGGTTGGATGGCTGAAATCTAGAACGACATGGAGAAAGATCTGGTGTCATGTGGAGACGGTGGAGCGCCAGAGCGCTGTATATTTGTACAATAATGCCCACGTGGATACCGCGTTCCTTGACTTCTGGAACCATCGGGTGCAGATCAACACTCTCCTTTAGTGTACAAAAACCTCAGAGATTACTGGTGACTGGATTAAGGGCTTCCTTACAGACAGCGGAACGACTAGCGGATCAAAATCGAAAGACATAAAGCTAATTTCCGGAGTCACTCAGAGGAGTGCTACAGTGTCTTTACTATCTACAGTTTACATAAATAATCTAGTGGATTACGTCGGAAGCTCAGTCATCTCTTCTTAGACGATCGCGTTGTCTATTTGAAAGTTACAGCGCTAGAAGACTGCAGAGGAACGACGACTAATGCAGGGCCTGGCAGTTCACCCTGAACGTAGATAAATGTATTACGAATACACAGGAAAAGGAAGCCACTGCTGTTCAACTGCACTATTGATGACAAACTGCTGGAAACGGCATTTACCGTAAAATATCTAGGCGTAACTATACGGGACGACCTTAAGTAACCTTACTATATTACAGAAATAGAAGAGATAGAGAAGATCCAACGAGAGTAGCACATTATGTCATGGAACCTTTAGCAACAGCGACAGCGTTACGGAGATGATCAACAAACTCCAGTGGCAGACGTTCCAAGAGGCGGCTTGCGCACCGCAGAGGGGATTAGTATTGAAAGGCCGAGAGTGTACATTACAAGAAAAGTCGGGCAACGTATTACTTCATTGCATGTATATCTGGATAAACGACCACAACCAGAAAATCAGTGAAATTAGTGCTAATACGAAAGCAGCAACGATAATTCATTTGTCCAAGAACCGTTATAGAATGATGTAAGTTCTGTCCGTTTAATATAAGGAAAACCCAAGTCATTTATACGGACATATGAACATATACACATGTTTAACGTGAGGGGTACAGGACCACAAATTCAGACGCGAGCTTGTTGACATTCGCCTGGAGTTATTTAGGGAAGCCGCACGAAACCTAAATCACAATGGCTGGAATGACACTGATGTTCCAACCACCGAATCTTAACAACTGCACTATCCCAGTCTGTTATACCTAACGTACAGTTCTTACCACCCGCCATTCGACTATGAAGGAGGGAAAGGGGGCATCCTGGATTGTAGCATGTTACCTCTCATGTGACAACATCGTGGCGCCATTTTTCAGCAGGATAATGCTCGTTCACACATATTTGTCTCTGCGAACTGTGTGCCTGATGTTTACTTCCGTGGTCAGCACGGTCCCTAGACCTATCTCCAATAGAACATGTTTGGAATCAGCACGGAAATCAACAGCAATCCATTGGCAGTATCCGACATATCGAGTTGTGGGCCATCTTGCTTCAGGAGACAATGCAACGGCTTTATGACACCCTTCCCAACCAAATCACTGAATGTGGCCAGGTCAGAGGGGTTGCTACTTCATACTGACAAGTGAGCTCATGCTGCCAAGTTCTTTGTAGATTTGACTTTTAATTGTAATACCCTCCGTACCTGTGAAGTTAGATGCCGTGTCCCCCTCCCCTTTCTGGTGCTTCGGCTCTTCTGCGGTGCCGTCCCAGCAGCGGCGCGGCTGCGATCAGCCCTGGCGCTCGTGCTACAGCCTTGGCCGGCTCCACCGTTACCGCCGACCGTTGCGTAACCCCGTGCTCTTTCCTCTCCTCTCGACTGCCGCTCTCATTTGCATAAAACTCAAATGCTAGCCCGCCCTGCGTTAATGCAATTTCTCCGCACACTCACCCTACTCCTCGCGTCCTTTACAGAAGCAGGCTCGTTAATTTTGCATTGTATCCGGTCTAGCTCTGCCCGCATCCGGCCTTCACTCGACCATTCCCTGTGCATGCACTGTCTGACCAAAAGTATCTGGACACTTATTATAGTTCAATTCTTTTATCTTGGCTGTTCGCGCGCATGCCCGCCCAGACGCGGGAGGTTGCTGCGTTGCCAGCTGAACGCGCCAAGAGAAGCAGCGCCATAGTATAGTTCGCAAACTTAGGTTTAGGGGGGAGCGCGCAGTTTATGAAGTAAAGGCGCCACGGCCGCATTAACCCTTTTGCTGTTACAGAGACGTGCTCCCCACATTCCGCGATGTGCGCGATTTTGTCATCATTGCACTGCTCGCCTGTGCAGACACATGGTGTTTCGATTGCCTTGACACACTTTATCATTCGATTTCACAAAAACTATTTGGCCCAAAAATTTGGTTTTTACACATCTTCTTGACTGATACCTTCCCACCATAAATAACTTAATTTTGTTTCGCTGTTGTGCAGCATTAGATGTAGTAAGCCATTGCACGAAATATTGAAGAGTTTGCAGAGGTAAAACTCCATAGCGTATACTTTCTGTATGGTCGATTTTAGTTGCCACTAGAAATTTCATAAAATTACGTTCAAACGAATAAAATTCATGAAGTAAAACACTTCTATATTGTTTTTAAATAAAGAAAATATTAAGCACCGTTCAAGGTTTGAACTCAGAACCTTTCGCTTGGCAGTCAGACACTGTCACCAATATGCTAACGCGGCTCGTCGTTCAATATATCTCCCAGAGAACTTTAAAATATCACGCAAAATACCGAAAAACAATGTTGATATATAAATTACTCACGTTTCGTCGAAGTACAATAGGAAATAAACAATTACCACTGTTCTTTATTGCGAAAAAGCGGTTAGTGAGAATGATACAAACACCTTTCCTTGCTATCGCCTGAATTAGGAATCTTACTGCTTGTTTGGTTTAATTAATTAATAGAATATGAAGCAATTGGTATAAATAATGATAAAAGAAATTCTGCTATCAAGACATTGCTTTTGTTCAATTGCTTTATTTATGACTGAACGTTACTAAAACTGAAGACTCTCCTCCGTCCTCTGCACTGCAGTCGAGCTCTGGCAACGTCGTTCTCTGTTCATTGGCTGACTCTGTTTTGTGACGTCAGATGCGCAGAACGAACCTAAACTCGGCCGCCGTCATAAATGACGCGCACTTTAGTGCAGATTAATACGGGGTGCGTCCATAGCTCGCATTTATGACGGTTTCATCTCTGCTGGGGCTTTCAAAGAGCTTTCTGAGTGTATGTGGAGGAATGGCAGCCCGTTCTTCCTCAAGAACCGAAACCAGAGAAGATAGTGATGGTGGAGGCTGGAGTCTGGAGCCAAGTCGATGATCTAACTCACCCCAAAGGTGTTCTGTAAGGTTCAGGTCGGGACTGTGGCCAGGAAAGTACATTTCAGGAATGTTATTTTTCACATATCATTGCCTCAAACACGCCCCTTAATGAGCACGGAATGGAAACAGACGACGAAGTCGAAGACCAGCTGGCACATTCAGTTTTCGGTAGAAACATTAGATCGTTTTGGAACTGTTAAAACATTATTGTTCACTGCGTTCTGTCGTTGTCGTTATCATATCTGTCATTTACTGAATCCAAATAAACAGTCTTTACTTCTGTGTTCCATTCCTGTTCGTTTTCTTCATACTGACCTCCATGTGCGGATGAGAATGACGAAACGCTAGTGGCGTGGCAATGGAACAGATCATATGTTGTTCGCAAGATGAATTCAATGCAGTATATAGTATCTACAAAGGTGGCTCATAGTGTGGAACTATATTAATTAAATAAATTGGAAGAAAATTACGAATTATGACATATTTCTTGCAAAGAATACTTCCAACAAGTGACAATATAGGGTTAAAAATCGAGTGATTTCATCACCAAACCAATAAAAATATTGAATCTTTTTTTTTTTCCTGCAGGTGAGTTCAGCATTTACTGAATCGGAGTTATCAGTGATGTGTGCAGGGGGAAGAGACACACACAACTCCATATGTAAATTGAAGGTGGATACGCGAAAAAAGGAAAGGAAAGGGAAGGGATCACTGCTGTCATCTGCAGGGGGACATTATGCGGAATCAGGGGCGACGAGTGAAAATGTGTATCGAACTGGGACTCGAACCCAGGATGCTCTGATTACTAGGCAGGTGCGTTAACCACTGCGCCATCTGGAAGACAGCGTTATCTCAACTGCATGGACTATCTCGGCACCGTCACGGCCGATCCATAATCCGAGCACCGTCACGGCCGATCCACAATCCGAACGAGTGCCTCCTATTCGCAAACCCTGTCCATTTCCTCCATGTTCGCTCTCTGAGATTTTCACAGGTGATCGGACGTATTTGTACGAGGGTGAGTCAAATGAAAACCTTAAATATTTTTTTAAATATTATTTATTGTGCAGAAGTGGTACAAAGCTGTATCAGTTTTCAACATAATCTCCCCCACGCTCAATGCAAGTCCTCCAGTGCTTACAAAGTGCATAAATTCCTTTAGAAAAAAAAATTCTTTTGGTAGACCGCACAACCACTCATGCACCGCGTGGCATACCTCTTCATGAGAACGGAACTTCTTTCCTTCCATTGCGTCTTTGAGTGGTCCCGACATATGGAAATCACTTGGGGCAAGGTCTGGTGAGTATGGTGGATGAGGAAGACACTCAAAATGCAGGTCTGTGATTGTTGCAACTGTTGTACGGGCAGTGTGGGGCCTTACATTGTCATTTTGCTAAAGGATACCTGCTGACAGCAATCCACGTCGCTTTGATTTGATTGCAGGCCAAGGATGACTTTTTAGGAAATCTGTGTATGATGCACTGGTGACAGTGGTCCCTCTAGGCATGTAATACTCCAAAACGACGCCGTTTTCGTCTCAAAAAAGAGCCAGCATAACCTTCCCTACTGATGCTCCTGTTTGGTGATGAGGAATGGCGCCATTCCTTGCTCGCTCTTTTCGTTTCCGGTTGGTGAAAGTGAACCCAGGTTTCGTCCCCAGTAACGATTCTTGCAAGGAAGCCATCATTGTAATACGCGCCTAAGAGAGAACAGATCAAAGAGTAGGGAGCGAAAGCAGCGAGACAATTCTCAGAATCGTCACAACGTTGCGGGAAGGAAGGAAGTCGGTGTAGCACTGATGGGACAGGGGCGCCTTGACTTCGGATGTATGCAACCCTCAACACTGGACTGGTACACGCTGCGCTCCTGATCTCCGCAGGGTAGAGTGTAGGGCGGTGGACAGTACGCGACGCACCTGCAGGAGTGACAGCGGGTGGTGGGGGTAGAGGGAGTGGGAGGGACTGGACTGGAAGCCGTCTGCGGCGCTGCGAGGCCGGCCGTGGCTGCCTGCTGGTGCGGATGGAGGCTAGGGAACCGTTAAGCCGGGCCCGATCGCCGCGCCGCCGATCTGGGTCAATGCAACAGTCGCCACCTCACCTCCCCTCTCCTCTCCGGCACTGGGAGAAGAAGACCAGCTGATACGATAGTGGACTAGCCGCCAAACGGGCCCAAAACATCCGGCTCCCGTTCCGCCTACACCTACATACGTACTCAGCAAGCCACGATGCGCTGCATGTAGTGGGGCACCTTGTGTCAAGTTCCACTCGCAGACTGAGCAAGGGAAAAAAGACAATCTACATGCCTCCGTATGAGGCCTGATTTTTTTCATTTCATGTTTGCAGTCCTTACGAGAGGTGTACAGTAGAACTGTTTTGCTGTCTTATCACAAATGCTGGTTCTATAAACTCTTAATACTTAATCTTTGCAAATATATTGGGTATAGCAGCAATCACAGTGAATAGTAATAAAATATTACATCTAACGGTCTTGATCCTATAAAAATACTTTTATTCATAAGTGATGATTGGTTTAGACCCGATGTGTATCATCGTCGGGTCATTCTCTGTAATTTACAGTGCAACAGAATAGAGGGATACACGTAATACAATAAACACTAAAATAAATGGAAATGGCGTGTGGCTAGGGCCTCCCGTCGGGTAGACCGTTCGCCTGGTGCAAGTCTTTCGAGTTGGCGCCACTTCGGCGACGCGTGTCGATGGGGATGAAATGATGATGATGATGAGGACAAAACAACACCCAGTCCCTAAGTGGAGAAAATCTCCGACCTAGCCGGGAATCGAACCCGGGCCGTTAGCGATGACATTCCGTCGCGCTGACCACTCAGCTAACAGGGGCGGACAGTTAAAATAAATTGTACGATATACACAGTGATGACATGTGAAGACAGTGGCACAGAGCAGGAACTGAGGATACCACCCGCCGATGTCGAATGCTGACTATGTGGCCATACCAATAATTTACGTACCACCACCACGCCTGTCACATTAGATATTTCGCTAACAGGCTATACCATATGCAACATACGTCAGACAGAATGAATATAAACCTTAATGCTATTTTGGGTATTATCATGAGTCATATCTAAATAACAATTAGTATGTTATACAGTTAAAATTTCACATAATGTAAAAAACTATAATTGACTAGCCGATGATATTGACTGCCCTCTGCGAGACTTTCCATACACCAAAGGTGGACTGCAGGACGCCGCTATATTGACGATGAAGTGTCTCAAGAAACATTTTTAGATTTCTTTATTAAGGTACACCGACCGCTGTGGCCGAGTAGTTCTAGGCCCGGAACCAAGCGGCTGTTACGGTCGCAGGTTCGAATCCTGCCTCGGGCATGTATGTGTGTGATGTCCTTAGTTAGGTTTAAGTAGTTCAAAGTCTAGGGGACTGATGACTTAAGATGTTAAGTCCCATAGTGCTTAGAGCCATTTGACGCATTTTTTACTAAACTACCTCCGATACTGAAACGCCAAAGAAAATGGTATAGGCATGAGTATTCAAATAAAGAGACATATAAATAGACAGATACGGCGCAGCGGTCGGCATCGCCTATATAAGACAACAAGTGCCTAGCGCAGTTGTTATATCGATTACTGCTGCTACAATGGCAGGTTATCAAGATTTAAGTGAGTTTGAACGTGGTGTTATAGTCGGCGCACGAGCAATGGGACACAGCATCTCCGAGGTACCGATGAAGTGAAATTACCGAACTATCAGTTTAATAAGTCACGGCTGCAAAATACTAACACGAATTCTTTAAAGACGGCCGAGCGGTTCTAAGCCCTATAGTCTGGAACCGCACGACCGCTACGGTCGCAGGTTCGAATCCTGCCTCGGGCATGGATGTGTGTGTTGACCTTAGGTTAGTTATGTTTAAGTAGTTCTAAGTTCTAGGGGACTGTTGACCTCAGATGTTAGTCCGCAGCTCGTGGTCGTGCGGTAGCGTTTTCGCTTTCCACGCCCGGGTTCCCGGGTTCCATACCCGGCGGGATCAGGGATTTTCTCTGCCTCGTGATGAGTGGGTGTTGTGTGATGTCTTAGGTCAGTTAGGTTTAAGTAGTTCTAAGTTCTAGGGGACTGATGAACATAGATGTTAAGTTCCACAGTGCTCAGAACCATTTGAACCACCTCAGATGTTAAGTTGTATAGTGCTCATAGCCATTTGATCTTTACAGATGAATGCAAAAAATTGGTAGAAGCCTACCTCAGGGAAGATCAGTTCGTGTTCAGTACAAATGTTGGGACACGTGAGGCAATACTGACCCTACGACTTATCTTAGAAGATAGATTAAGGAAAGGCAAACGTAGCATTTGTAGACTTGGAGAAAGCTTTTGACAATGTTGACTGGAATACTCTCTTTCAAATTCTGAAGGTGGCAGGGGTAAAATACAGGGAGGGAAACACTATTTACAATTTGTCCAGAAACCATAAGGGGCATGAAAGGGTAGGACTGGTTGGAAAGGGAGTGAGACAGGGTTGTAGCCTCTCCCCGATGTTATTCAATCTGTATATTGAGCAAGCAGTAAAGGAAACAAAAGAAAAATTCGGAGTAGGAATTAAAATCCATGGAGAAGAAATAAAAACTTCGAGGTTTGCCGATGACATCGTAATTCTGTCACAGACAGCAAATGACCTGGAAGAGCAGTTGAACAGAATGGACAGTGTCTTGAAAGGAGAATACAAGATGAACATCAACAAAAGAAAAACGAGGATAATGGAATGTAGTCGAATTAAGTCGGGTGATGCTGCGGGAATTAGATTAGGAAATGAGACACTTAAAGTAGTA
Organism: Schistocerca piceifrons; assembly: GCF_021461385.2. Taxonomy (NCBI): domain Eukaryota; kingdom Metazoa; phylum Arthropoda; class Insecta; order Orthoptera; family Acrididae; genus Schistocerca; species Schistocerca piceifrons. The sequence goes on along the minus strand of NC_060147.1, from coordinate 96,290,753 downwards.
AAGGAGTTTTGCTATTTATGGAGTAAAATAACTGATGATGATCGGAGAGGATACAGAATGTAGACTGGCAATGGTAAGGAAAGCGTTGCTGAAGAAGAGAAATTTGTTAACATCGAGTATAGATTTAAGTGTGAGGAAGTCAGTTCTGAAAGTATTTGTGTGGAGTGCAGCCATGTATGGAAGTGAAACATGGATGATAAATAGTTTAGACAAGAAGAGAATAGAAGCTTTCAAAATGTGGTGCTACAGAAGAATGCTGAAGATTAGATGGGTAGATCACATAACTAATGAGGAATTATTGAACAGAATTCGGGAGAAGAGGAGTTTGTGGCACAACTTGACTAGAAGAAAGGATCGGTTGGGAGAACACGTTCTGAGGCATCAAGGGATCACCAACTTAGTATTGGAGGGCAGAGACGAGGGTAAAAATCGTAAAGAGAGACCAAGAGAAGAGTGCACTAAGCAGATTCAGAAGGCTGTAGGTCGCAGTAGGTACTGGGAGATGAAGAAGCTTGCACAGGATAGAGTAGCACGGAGAGCTGCATTAAACCAGTCTCTGGAGAGAAGACCACAACAACAACAAACAACGTAAGAAAGTATAATTGACCAACAAATGATATCAGTTAACACGTTAGTGGACTGCTCTCTGCGAAACTTTGCATACACCAAAGATGGACTGCCGGTAACAAATGTAGCAGCATGCTTCTGAACCGCTTTGATGTCTTCCTCTAATCCGACCTGGTGGGGATCCCAAATCCTATAGTAGTTCTGGAGAAGTGGCCGCACTAGTCTTCCCCACCCCGTCTATTTTATCGATGAGCTACACTTTCTCCCAATAAACGGCAGTGGACCATTCGCCTTCCCGACTGCCGATCTTAATTGATCGTACCATTTCGTGCTGGTTTGCAACTTTACGTCCAGACATTTAGCCCAACGTTATACGTTCCAAAAACGAACCGACACGTCACTAAACAAGTGATCATAACGTCTCGGCTTATCATAGTATAAAAGAGGGAAAAGAAAACTCTTGAACAGGCAGATAGCAAGGTATCGGCAACTCCTGGATCCCATACAAGGTATGCCTAGTGTTATCGGAACATCGCTCACCACTGTGTAAGCCGACAGACATGCAGTTCTCGTGTGGGGCACATCACGCCCTCACTGCCTTGCAGTATCCCAGCTAGCGAGTGAAGGTTCCTTTCGATCTTTTACGACATCGTCACGGACGAACGTGAAAACCTACCGACCGTGCATTCCAGCGATTTTGAGTGAACGTAAAAGCAGTGGTCTCAAGTTGTGCTGGCAGAGAAAGTACCACCCACGATTTGCGGTTTCACATTTCTAGGTGCGATTTCCCCAACAGTGCCTTTTAAAATGATAGACTATGCTTGGCGGAATGCATGCAACCCCATGTTATAGAGGAGGGCAACTCCCTGCGTATCACGGTTACAATACCGTGGCATCACCATGAAGCCAGCCGTTGTGGCCGAGCAGTTCTAGGCGCTTCTGTCCGGAACCGCGCTGCTGCTACGGTCGCAGGTTCGAATCCTCGGGCATGGATGTGTTATGTCCTTAGGTTAGTTAGTTTTAAGTAGTTCTAAGTCTAGGGGACTGATGAGCTCAGATGTTAAGTCCCATAGTGCTTAGAGTCATTTGAACCATCACCATGAATTGTGGTTCTGTAGCAGTATGGCTTTGTTACAGCAATATCGGTTTATATTTTTTGGCAACGACTCATTTTGTTATGATTAACACTGCGTAACAGTAATAGATACCACTGAAGATGAGCGGTTATTTTGAAGGCTGTAGTGATTCAGATGAGTGTGAAGCTCTTGAATTTTCTTATAATGATACCAATATGAAGCCTAAAGAGACATTTTTTAACGATGAGACTGGGCACATTAAAGGTGTTCTAGAGGACCAAAAATTGCAAAACTTAGAAATATCACTTATGGAGTTAAATTGGCACTAGTTTCGCGAAGGAGAGGTAAGCAAGCTACGCCTTATGGATAGATTTAAAGAATATTAAACCTAACAAGGGAACCTCCCCATCGCACCCCCCTCAGATTTAGTTATAAGTTGGCACAATGGTTAGGCCTTGAAGAACTGAACACAGATCTATCTAGAAAACAGGAAGAAGTTGTGTGGAACTACGAAAAAAATAAGGAGAATATACAAACTGAGTAGTCCATGCGCAAGATAGATAACATCAGGGATAGCGTGAGCCCAGGAGCGCCGTGGTTCCGTGGTTAGCGTGAGCGGCTGCGGAACGAGAGGTCCTTGGTTTAAGTCTTCCCTTAAGTGAAAAGTTTACTTTCTCTATTTTCGCAAAGTTATGATCTGTCCGTTGCTTCACTGACGTCTCTGTTCACTGTAATAAGTTCAGTGTCTGTGTTTTGCGACCGCAAAACCGTGCGATTAGTAGACGAAAGGACGTGCCTCTCCAATAGGAACCGAAAACATTTGATCGCAAGGTCATAGGTCAACCGATTCCTCCACAGGAAAACACATCTGATATATTCTATACGACACTGGTAACGGCATGTGCGTCACATGACAGGAATATGTTGTCGACCCACCTAACTTGTACACTTGGCGAATGGGTAAAAAGATTCTTCTACCTTGCCCGATTTAGGTTTTCTTGTGGATGTGATAATCACTCTCAAAAAAGTGATGAAAATATAAGAGTTTGTCACATAAAACGAAAATAAGAAACTAAACTTTTCACTCGATGGAAGATTTGAACCAAGGACCTTTCGTTCCGCAGCTGCTCACGTTACCACGAGACCACGGCGCGCCTGCGTTACCAATTGTCCTTGATGTTGCCTATCTTCCCATGAACTACTCAGTTTGTATATTTTGCTTATTTTTTTCACAGTTCCACACAACTTCTTCCTGTTTTCTCAATTGATCTGTGTTCAGTTTTTCAAGGCCTATCCACTGTGCCAACTTATAACTAAATCTGAGGGGGGTGCGATGGGGAGGTTCCCTTGTAAGTGCAATATGGACAGGTAAGTTTGGAAGCTTTTTACACATTTGCTAATTTCAATAATTTTAAGTAAATGTTCTTAGATTATAAGACAGTTAAAGAAGTAAGTTTGGAAAATTTCCACAGTATGTATATGACGCGTCCGCTGCATCGTGAGCTAGTCGTGGTACAATTGCACGGGTGAACCGTGGAGATACACTGCATTAAGTTTTAAATGTGGTATGTCGTAGTTTTGTTTTATACAGTCTGTTATTTCATTTCTCATTTGTTCTATTGATCTGACAGATTCTGATGATGGCCGTGGCCAAAACGCGTATATATATATATATTCCCCGTTAGGAAAGCTTGTTAACTTGAGCCAATCACAGCTTCTTTTTTTTCTTTTCTTTCCAAACCCTCTTCATTAATTCACTGTCCTTTTTCTTCCTTTCGCCTGTCCATTTTCCCCTGTTGCCATTGAGAGTGGTTCAAGTTTTTTGTTTTATTTTTTTGTTTCTGAACTGTTTTCTGCCTTCTTCTGCAATTTTCAGTTGTTGTAGGTCTTCTTGCGTTTTATTTTTTCAACTTTATTTCTGAGTGTGTTTTCGTCGTTTCCTAAATTTATATATGACGCTGTCTGTGTTCGTAGAGTTTCTTTGTAGGTCATCTGACCCAAGTTCCGTCTCAGAGCACCGTAGATTTTTCTAAGAATTTTTGTTTCCCTATATCATGAATTTTTTTCATCCCTCTAATAAACTATGGTTTCTGTCCCATACAAGACTTCTGATAAGACAATCGACTTGTAATGCCGTTGTTTTGCATTAAGAGATACTGATCTTTTGCTGTAGTGATTCAATGTCAGTTTGTACGCCTTTTGCAGTCTGAATATCCTTTCTGTCTTGGAGACTGTTCAGTCATGTAGGTTGGATGGTTTCCCCTAAATACTTGAAGTGAGTGACCTGTGAGATTTTTCCATAGTTTTCCTGTTGATGTGGTGTCTATATACTGAGTTTTTTCATAGGAAATTTGAGGTCAGGATTTACGGGAGATTCATATAGGTTACATAGCGCTAGTTTGGCTTCATCTTTACTGTTTGTTTATATAGCCAGATCATCAGCAAAGACCAAGCATTTCACACACACACACACACACACACATATATATATATATATATATATATATATATATATATATATATATATATATGAGATTACAGGAAGTAAGATCTATATATAATCTTACTTCCTGTAATGTCCTCTTTTTTTACCGCTCTCTTTTTCGGTTTTAGGAAGAACACTTTTGGCGACATCATCGGTGGTAGGCCGCTTGAATTTGCACAAACAGCTGCCTAATTGGCTAACTTCAACGCTAATTAGGTCGGAAATGGTGCAACGCATCGATATTTCTTCTTAGCAGTTATTTTTCAAAACACTCTACGCTGCAACACGCTTACAGACTTCAGACTATTTCCGACCACTCCGCATATATAACGACCAAGAAGAACAATTGCGCTGAAGTGTGTAATACGAACAGTGAACGATTTCTCGCGCCAGAATGCGTCCAACAAGCGGTGGTTTCCCGCTGCTGCCCCAGCAATAGAAAAACATATTCTGCAACCGAGGCGGCGCGGCCGCGGTGAAAGCCCTCCATTCCCGTGCGCCGTGTCACCGTTGCGTAACGCGCCAGCACTTTAGTGAGGCTAAAAGTGTCCCCTGCCGCCTGACGCACAGCACGTGCAGCTAGCGCAGTGCGCGGATGAGAACATCGCCCAGCACGTCACGAGCGAACAGTTATTGATGATGATGAGTTGGGTTGAGGGGGCGCTCGACATCACGGTCATCAGCGCCCTGACGAAAAGTCAACAGGAAATCTCATGGGCTGGAACGAAGGCTGTCCCCACATGCAGAGCAGTTTATAACGTACTAAAGTCTGCCGCCCTTCCCCACCAGTTTAGGGATGAGGCCTGATAGTTCACACAATCTCACCACTCTGTTAACACGACGGTGGGCAGCTCTGCAGCGAGACCGAGAGCTGCCCTATTATCAGTATACAGGACACACGTAGCCACAATGTGCTGAACTGAAAGGGGCATGCCACAAACTTCACAGAAAGTTGGATCCTCCCCCCGGGGGAGGAAGCTATGTGTGAAAGGGCAATGCCCGATGCGCAGTCTGAGAAGCAAAACCTCCTTCCAGCAGCAAGGCTGACACGAAGTCCGCCAAGCTTTTGTGGTCGATTTGAGCGACCGCAGTTTGTTGTCCGACACCTGCAACCATTCAGTCTCCCACTGACGCATGATGCATCTGTCAGAAAATGAGATAATGGCGTTCAACGGGATGGGACACTGATGGACAGCACCATCCCAACTTGCTTCCTCGGCAGCTTTATCAGCCATGTCGTTACCCTGTATCCCAACGTGGCCAGGTACACAGCAAAAGATCACCTGCTTGCCACGACGTCGGAGCCGCTGTAAGCAGTCATGGAATAGCTGAATCAGCGGGTCTACCGGATACATTTGGTGAAGCGCTTGCACTGCAGTAAGAGAGTCGGAACTCGTACGGTGATGTCTGTGAACCCTCTCCAGTGCCTTTAGAATGCCATATAACTCCGCATCATAATTTGTAAATTGTCCTGGAAGACGCACTTTGCCGGCCGGTGTGGCCGAGCGGTTCTAGGCACTTCAGCCTGGAACCGCGGGACCGCTACGGTTGCAGGTTCAAATCCTGCCTCGGGCATGGATGTGTGTGATGTCCTTAGGTTAGTTACGTTTAAGTAGTTCTAAGTTCTAGGGGACTGATGACCTCAGATGTTGAGTCCCATAGTGCTCAGAGCCATTTGAACCAAGACGCACTTTAAAAACACTATCAGGGAAAACCACAGAACAACCAAGAGCATTCCGCTCCTAGGATCCATCTGTGTAAATAACGATAAAATTATGGCAGATACTTAAAATAGACGAAAACAAAGTTGTAAAAACCATATCTGGAGTACAATTTTTCGGGTACTGCGTCAAGCTTAAAATCACGTTGGGTCTCTGAAGACACCAAGGCGGCAGTGCGTTCCATCCCTGGGTGCGTATTTTCATCCCCGAGAGATCCAAATCCTTGAGGCAGTCCGTAGCACGTATACCAAATGGCGAAGAGTTATTAGCTTTAATTTCCGTGCCGGACTACCCGCTATCCAAATTTAACCAATAAGCACGGTCCACCAATGACAGCCTCGCAAGAATCACTCAGATATTTTCTCTTCTTTTCAGAAAAAGATCGCAGGGAAATTTTAAATAGGAACACGATACTTTCTTTCGGTAGGATTTAGACAACTCCCTAACATCTCAGTAATGATATTCTAACGTTCAGTTGGAAGAGGGTAACGGCGCTATAGAGGACCGGGAATATTTTATTACTGTATCTTAGAAATCGACAAAACTTCAGGAGAAGAGTGGAAAATGTAAATTAGAATGGTTGCGCCTAGATTCGAACCCGACTCCAGAAACTATGTGAGGTGCTTTGATCAAGCGGTATACCTAAATGTGCGTGTTTGTGTATTAACTCAGATGTGTATTAACTCAGATGAATAGCGTGAGTTGCTTTCCACGACTCTTAGAAGCCATCGAGCGAGGTGCTGAGGGCAGTGACCTGGCACTAGAAAGGACGCCGTTTCAGATCTCTGTTGGGCCATGCAGGCTTGCAGTCTGAATGCTGTAATGGTTCCTCTGAAGAGGAGAAGTTTTTATCTTTGACGTACTTTGATCGATAGTTATATTTTATCCGTGACAAGGTTTATCTCTGTTGTCACGTGAAATCCAGACCACGCCCACTTTTCACGGTATTTAGGCCGTTCTTCGACTTCCGACTTGTCAGTCGGTAAGACTCAGCACCACCTCCGAAGATGTTAAACGTAGATTTGGACGAAACGTCAGGGATAGAAGAGTTCCATGGACCACGGCTATACAACCAGGAAGAATTCTCGGCAGTTGAAACATCTGGTCGTGAAAGCCTTCATTAACGCTTTGACAGTTGGCCACATAAACGTGACTGGACAGTGTGATTGCATTGGCATCTGCGGCCAGTCAGTTAACATGGAAGTTTTCTGGGCATGGTACCGCGTCATACGCCCGAAAACATTCATTATAACATGCATGTTTATACCATTTAACCATTATCAGTGTAATATTTTTCTGGATTTTCGATCATTTGGATGGATTTCGCTCCCATCTAGTCCACACTAGGTGAATACAAAAAATGGTTCAAATGGCTCTGAGCACAATGGGACTTAACTTCTGAGGTCATCAGTCCCCTAGAACTTAGAACTACTTAAACCTAACTAACCTAAGGACATCATACACACCCATGCCCGAGGCAGGATTCGAACCTGCGACCGTAGCGGTCGCGCGGCTCCAGACTGTAGCGTCTGGAACCGCTCGGCCACCCCGGCCGGCCTAGGTGAATAAATTACGGAGTGGGTGGACACTAGTCTCGATGCCACCGGGAATCGAAACTGGGTCGCCGCAGACGCGAGCCAAATGGCCGGCAGCCCGCGCTACATAACACGAACGAGGACGCAGGCGCGAGCGCGGCCGAACACGATACTTACGCTCGCCGCTGACCGGCTAGGATTTCTCTCCGGCGCCAAGGACGGCCGAATACCGGACCATACCGCCGGGCACTGCTGGAGAAATTCTAGCGAATGAGCGCTGCTGTAGTCAGCACTATGGACTCGCATCTGGGAGGCCGACGGTTCAAATCCCCGTCCGGACACCCACATTTCCGCAATTTCCCCGAATCGCTTACGGCGAATGAGGTTGTTGCCCTTGGAAAGGACTCAGGGGATTTCCTTCTACTTCTTTCCATCTTTGGTCACCTCATCGTGAACCTTAAACCCCAAATGGCGTGCAAATCCCAGCCTTCGTTGCCGATGACTGGCAGTCAGCATGAACCATGCGTCTGCTACGGAGGCCCATCTGCAGCAACGTCCGCTGAACGATCGTTGAGGCATTGCTGGTAGCAGGTCAGGTGCTAAATCCTCTCTTTTCACAGTGCCTTTCGGAGAAATTCTAATCCTATGCGCTACCCACAAGAAATCAGGAACCTTTGAATTTCGCAGGCAATGTTGTTATCGACTGACGTTGTAAGTAGGCTGTTCAGGTTTTTATATTGGTAACGCCACGTAGCGCTCTGTATGAAAATCACTGGGTGTGCTGTGTGCAGTCTGTGGCTGGTCAGCATTGTTGTACTATTCGCTATTGTAGTGTTGGGCAGTTGGATGTGAACAGCGCGTAGCGTTGCGCAGTAGGAGGTGAGCCGCCAGCAGTGGTGGATGTGGGGAGAGAGATGGCAAAGTCTTGAGAGCGGATGATCTGGACGTGTGTCCATTAGAGAGAGTAAATTTGTAAGACTGGATGTCATGAACTTATATATATATATATATATATATATATATATATATATATATATATATATATATAATGACTTTTGAACACTATTAACGTAAATACATTGTTTGTTCTCTATCAAAATCTTTCATTTGCTAACTATGCCTATCAGTAGTTAGTGCCTTCAGTAGTTAAAATCTTTTATTTAGCTGGCAGTATTGGCGCTCGCTGTATTGCAGTAGTTTTTTGTGAAGTAAGTGATTCAAGAAAGGTATAGGTTATTGTTAGTCAGGGCCATCCTTTTGTAGGGATTCTTAAAAGTCAGATTGCGTTGCGCTAAAAATATTGTGTGTCAGTTTAGTGTTGATCAGACTAGGTAAAGAGCGAAATGTCTGAGTACGTTCAGTTCTGCTCAGCTGTTTGAAAAGCAAATAATGTAAGAGTTTTATCAGCACAGTCATTCATCATTTTTTTCTAAGGCGACGTTTCAACGTATCCACGCACAACCCACCTCCCGCCCTCACAGGTTTACTTGCACCAGAATCTCTCCTCCTACCTTCCGTGCTTCACAGAAACCCTGCTGTATACCCTGCGAGACTACGACTCCCGGCAGAAAAGATGGATCTCTATCTCATTATTTTCATCATGGTAGCAACACCAGCAACCGCTACGAAATTGTTTCGAATGAAAAATAGCCCACAGTTGCACTAATTATGTTTATACTAAATCTTGGCCATAGTTTCAACTATAATAATATAGCCTTCTTCAGAAGTCATAACCTTTTAAAAATGAAAAACTTCTTAGCCCAGCGGCTGCGTCACGACCAATAAAATAAAAAAAAGAAACAACTTCAACAGACATAAGCCTGTTTCGATCATAAGTAGTTCACTTTTGGAACACAACCTACGACCAGCTTAGAGACAGAAGTGATGACACTTTCTGCAGGACCTGACCATCATTTTGCACGACAATGCTCAAGAACGTACAGTGCAAGCTGTTACTGATTTGTTTGACTGATGGGGTTGCTAAGTGCTATACCACCTACTGCACTCCCCTGACTTAAACCCCCGCAAATTCAACCCGATTTCTAAACTGAAGGAAACAAATGGTTCAAATGGTTCTGAGCACTATGGGACTTAACATCTGTGGTCATCAGTCCCCTAGAACTTAGAACTACTTAAACCTAACTAACCTAAGGACATCACACACATCCATGCCCGAGGCAGGATTCGAACCTGCGACGTAGCAGTCGCACGGTTCCGGACTGCGCGCCTAGAACCGCTAGACCACCGCGGCCGGCGAAGGAAACACTTCACGGCATTCGCTTCAGAACTGCTACAAATTCGTCGGGCAATAGACCGCGCCGTTCGAACTGTCAACACAAGTGGCACTGCTAAGAGTATCCTACGACTTCCACATCGCTGGCAACGAGTTGTACACAATGCTGGTGACTATTTTGAAGGTCAGTAAAACTTTGAAACACGTATCTATTTTGTACGAGCTGTAAATAAATACTTGCCACTATTAAAGTTTCAACCCTCTCATTTACGTTAGAAAACAACACACCTCTAATTAGTAGGATGCACTCGAATACAGCGACATTACTTCACAAAAATTGTCAACGAATTAGCACTTCACAGCGTGACAAATGAGAATTTCAGCTTCTAATGATTAACTCACAAGTTTTTGTTTCAGAGTCTGAAAATATGTTGGACAGAGAACATTACATCGAATCGAGATATCGTACGGTCAACTATGAATACAGCGTTTCTCCAAACAATTACACCATTGTTAGCGAACCTCGTGAAAAATATGTAGCCAACTAATTGTAATAATTTCGTGTGGCTCACTGCCCTGCAACAAGTCTTTCAATTGGACGCCACTTCAGCGATCTGTGTGCCCCTAATCTACCGCAGTAGTCCAACTGGGGAAAGGGACCTACAGATTAACACGGAATCCACACCACGTAACGATTCTGTAGAATCACCATATCGTTGTGAGCTGCAGGACAGGATAAAAGGAAGCTGAAAAATCCGTGGTTCACAGGGATGCAATCCGGCACCCTGTCTGTTTCTAGACAGGCCAACATATAGCCAAGTATGTGTGGGTTGCCCGCCGGGTTGGCCGTGCGGTCTAACGCACGGTTTTTCGGGCAGGAACGAGCGCCTGGTCCCCGGCACGAATCCGCCCGGCGGATTTGTGTCGAGGTCCGGTGCACCGGCCAGTCTGTGGATGGTTTTTAGGCAGTTTTCCATTTGCCTCAGCGAATGCGGGCTGGTTTCCCTCATTCCGCCTCAGTTAGACTATGTCGGCGATTGTTGCGCAAACAAGTTCTCCACGTACGCGTACACGACCATTACTCTACCACGCAAACATATGGGTTACACTCGTCTGGTGTGAGACGTTTCCTGCGGGGTCCACCGGGGGCCGAACCGCACAATAACCCTGGGTTCGGTGTGGGGCGGCGGAGGGGTGAAGTGGACTGCGGTAGTCGTCGTGGGGTTGTGGACCACTGCGGCTGCGGCGGGGACGGAGCCTCTCCGTCGTTTCTAGGTCCCTGGTTGACATACAATACAATACGAGGTGCATTCAAGTTGTAAGGCCTCCGATTTTTTTTCTAATTAACTACTCACCCGAAATCGATGAAACTGGCGTTACTTCTCGACGTAATCGCCCTGCAGACGTACACATTTTTCACAACGCTGACGCCATGATTCCATGGCAGCGGCGAAGGCTTCAATAGGAGTCTGTTTTGAACACTGGAAAATCGCTGAGGCAATAGCAGCACGGCTGGTGAATGTGCGGCCACGGAGAGTGTCTTTCATTGTTGGAAAAAGCCAAAAGTCACTAGGAGCCAGGTCAGGTGAGTAGGGAGCATGAGGAATCACTTCAAAGTCGTTATCACGAAGAAACTGTTGCGTAACGTTAGCTCAATGTGCGGGTGCGTTTTTTGGTGAAACAGCACACGCGCAACCCTTCCCGGACGCTTTTGTTGCAGTGCAGGAAGGAATTTGTTCTTCATAACATTTTCGTAGGATGCACCTGTTACCGTAGTGCCCTTTGGAACGCAATGGGTAAGGATTACGCCCTCGCTGTCCCGGAACATGGACACCATCATTTTTTCAGCACTGGCTGTCACCCGAATTTTTTTTGGTGGCGGTGAATCTGTGTGCTTCCATTGAGCTGACTGGCGCTTTGTTTCTGGATTGAAAAATGGCATCCACGTCTCATCCATTGTCACAACCGACGAAAAGAAAGTCCCATTCATGCTGTCGTTGCGCGTCAACATTGCTCGGCAACATGCCACATGGGCAGCCGTGTGGTCGTCCGTCAGCATTCGTGGCACCCACCTGGATGACATTTTTCGCATTTTCAGGTCGTCATGCAGGATTGTGTGCACAGAAATGTCAACTCTGGAGGCGATCTGTTCAACAGTCATTCGGCGATCCCCCAAAACAATTCTCTCCACTTTCTCAATCACGTCGTCCCGGCTTGTACGAGCCCGAGGTTGTTTCGTTTTGTTGTCACACGATGTTCTGCCTTCATTAAACTGTCGCACCCACGAACGCACTTTCGACACATCCATAACTCCGTCACCACATGTCTCGTTCAACTGTCAATGAATTTCAATTGGTTTCACACCACGCAAATTCAGAAAACGAATGATTGCACGCTGTTCAAGTAAGGAAAACGTCGCCATTTTAAGTATTTAAAGCAGTTCTCATTCTCGCCGCTGGCGGTAAAATTGCATCTGCCGTACGGTGCTGCCATCTCTGGGACGTATTGACAATGAACGCGGCTTCATTTTAAAACAATGCGCATGTTTCTATCTCTTTCCAGTCCGGAGAAAAAAAATCGGAGGCCTTAGAACTTGAATGCACCTCGTACAATGTATGGGTTATAACTCAATCCAATCACGGTGCTTTGAAATTCGTTAGATGATGAAAGGCAACTCCGTTACCAAAAAGCCAGACCTATCAAAAAGAAAAAAAAAATGCCGGTCGGACTTTTAAAAAAATCGAAAAAGCTGGACATGTCCGGTAAAAGCCAAATGGTTAGTAACACTAGTCGTCAGCGGCTAAGAGCATTAGCCGCGAAAGGCAAAGGTTCTGGGTTCGAGTCCCAGTCGAGGGTCTGGCTGGCAGGAAGCTGTAAACAGTGCACACTCCGCTGCGGGCTGAAAACTGGCCACTATTACGGACACGTGCTGCGCGTGAAACTACTGAGGTGCCCGGTCGGCATAGGAAAGGGGTGCGCCATCGAAGTCCGGAGGGGACAGAAATTTGAGAGAAAGCTGCCGGCAGGCGGCGGGGCGCTCGGGTGAGGGCCAGAAAACACCGGCAGGGCGGACCAGCTTTCTACTCGGCGCTGTGCGAGGAGCGGCCGTTTACGTAACCCCGGCCAGACACGGAGACACTTCCGAGGCGGCTGTCGCAGCGCGCCGGCCGGTGCATTCTTCATACGGCCCGCTGGTCAGCTCCGTGATCTACTCACACTTTCCCTGTGTCCGGCCGTCACTTCGGATGTGCGTGCTGACGGCTACAAGGCCACCTTGTCCTATCCGCGCGACGCAGCGAACCGAGCATGCGATTTGCACGCGTTGCGCGTGTAGTATCCACTAGAGCCGGAAATTCCCGTACCTCCAACTGATCGGACCTCGCTCGACAGCCGAAAATCAATCTCCGCCACGCAAGGTGCCTACGAGTATATTACTAAGCGACTCTTCCGGAACGCGATACCTGTTGCTGGTTGCTTATCTAACTGTTTACAGGGGCAAGAAGAAAACTGATTTTCAATATTTCGCGTAGTTACTGATCGAACTCAAAAATTTTAATGCTGTCTTAATGTACTCATTTTAAGAGGTATAACCTTATGTTAAGAGAGTAACACAATAGACAAGTGTCATGGTTAGAAACTGTGTGTGTCTTGTGGCAGCGTAACTACGGGTGCGCAAATACTCTGTCTTTATTGGCTGGTTCAAATGGCTCTGAGGACTATGGGACTTAACTACTGTGGTTATCAGTCCCCTAGAACTTAGAACTACTTAAACCTAACTAACCTAAGGACAACACACACATCCATGCCCGAGGCAGGATTCGAACCTGCGAACGTAGCAGTCGCGCGGATCCGGACTGCGCGCCTAGAACCGCTAGACCACCGCGGCCGGCCTCTGACTTTATTCATCCAGTATTTGATAGCGAGTGCATTTAGCGACTTTCAGCAAACTTTTCACATATTTTGAAACTTTTACGAAATATTTCCTCGCAGACAGCCCCTGCAAGGTAACGAAACGAACATGTTTATTGCTTACTACATTTTCGACGCACATGCAGTAAGACTTCAGGATCAGGCATGACATTTTGAATTATTTCTTTACTACCGCCTGTACTCGCAATACAGTTGGCACACAAAATGTTCAAATGTGTGTGAAATCTTATGAGACTTAACTGCTAAGGTCATCAGTCCCTAAGCTTAGAGCCGGCCGGGGTGGCCGAGCGGTTCTAGGCGCTACAGTCGCAGGTTCGAATCCAGCCTCGAGCATGGGTGTGTGTGATGTCCTTAGGTTACTGAGGTTTAAGTAGTTCTAAGTTCTAGGGGACTGATAACCTCAGAAGTTAAGTCCCATAGTGCTCAGGGCCATTTCAACGATTTGAACCCTAACCTTACACACTACTTAACCTAAAATATCCTAAGGATAAACACACACACCCATGCCCGAGGGAGGACTCGAACCTCCGCCGGGACCAGCCGCACTGTCCATGACTGCAGCGCCCCAGACCGCTCGGCTAATGCCGCGCAGCGTTGGCACACAGTAACCACATATACCACAGAATGCACCTACAACATTATATAATTAGGCGACACAGAGACGCAAAGGAATTAAACACATTGGCTGCGAGCGGGCATTGTTTGAAATCAATGGTGAAAGTGGAAAATTTGCACCGGACCGGTATTCGAACCCGCGTCTCCTGCATACTGGACAGATGCTCTGACCACTAAGCCAGCTGGATACAGTGATCATCGCAACGGACTCTCCTAACACGCCTACTGTCCGATGTAAATCCTCAACATATCCACATACTACTAATGAAGTGTCCTTCCCATTATCATTTCTCGCGGCATTTCGCCGATTCCCGTAAGAATTCGGTCCGGCACAAATTTCCAACTTCCGTCAGTGATTTCAAAAGTATTCCCATCGGCACACCAGGCTCGAAATGCCGCGAGAAATGAGGACAATGGGCAAAGGGCACTGCATAACTAGAGTGTGGATAACTTCACAATTTGGGTCTGACGGGAGGCTTGCTAGAGCAGACGGTGCGGCTGCAATGACCACCGTGTCCGGATGGCTCAGTCATCTGCTCATCTGCCTAGTAGTAACCAAGGGATCAGGGTTCGAATCCCAGGCCGGCAAAAAATCTCAAATGTCCCCTATTCATTTAAATCAATGCCGCTCGCACCCAGTGTCTGTAATTCATTTTTATCTTAATTCATAAAGGCTGCTGGATCGCTCATATATATATATATACATGTTGACTCAGGGATTGAGATGTAGCTGCACGATCCGTTACAGCCATGCGGATAAGATGCCTGTCATCTCGGTTGCTAGTGATACGAGGCCGTAGGGATCCAGCACTGCGTTCCGTATTACCCTCCTGAACCCACCGATTCCATATTCTGCTAACAGTCACTGGATCTCGACCAACGCGAGCACCAATGTCGCGATACGATAAACCTCAATCGCGATAGGCTACAATCCGACCTTTATCAAAGTCGGAAACGTGATGGTACGCATTTCTCCTTCTTACACGAGGCATCACAACAACGTTTCACCAGGCATCGCCGGTCAGCTGCTGTTTGTGTATGAGAAATCTGTTGGAATCTTTCGTCATGTCAGCACGTTGTAGCTGTCGCCACCGGCTCCAACCTTGTGTGAATGCTCTGAAAAGCTAATTATTTGCATATGATAGCATCTTCTTCCTCTCGGTTAAATTTCGCGTCTGTAGCACGTCATCTTCGTGGTGTAGCAATTTTAATGGCCAGTAGTGTATTCGTATCAGGACCGCAGCACCGTTACTGTACGGTGGTACGTCGACGATATTCCACGCCCCGTTTTGTTTTCCTTCATGTCAACCCATTCTGGGCTACATTTGAGAAAGATGATGCCCGCCTGCATACAACGACAGTTTCTACTGTTTCCCTTCATGCTTGCCAAATCGTACCTCGGCCAGCAAGATCGCCGGATCTCTTCCCAGTGGAGAAAGTTTGGAGCAGCACTGCTAGGGCTCTCCAACCAGCTTGAGATTTTCAAGATCTAAAGCGCCAATTTCGCACGATGTCTCTTAGAGGATATCCAACAACTCTACCAATCAATGCTAAGCTGAATAAGTGCTTGCATAATGGCCAGAGATGGACCCACGTTCTTTGACTTGGTCAAATGGTGATGCTGTTTCTCCTAAATAAATGATGCAATTTTTTTTTTGAAATTGTGATCGCCTGTTTGTCGATACATGTACATCACATCTACCAATTTCCGTTCCATTTGGATAGTTCCTTTGTAGTGTGTCGGCTTTTTTGTGTTAGAATATAATCATACTGACTTCAGTGACAGTTCGTGGCCACATATTCGCAGTTATCTCGTTTGCGAACTCATGTTTTGCCGGAAAGTTTTTGTTTCTTTCAGCATCCCTCATTTTTCGCTATTAATTATGATAGACCCTTTATATGCCGTTTTGACAAACTCCGTGTTAGAACCTCTTCTAGTAGTGTACTGACATTATTGGTGACGACATCAGCGGCAGTGAAGGTCTGAGTAGTCAGGCCTGGATGCGTTCATATCTGGCTTTGACGTATCTCACACCATGTCACTGCGTCTCCATTGATTTTGTGATATTGTCCACAGCGGCCGGCCGGTGTGGCCAAGCGGTTCTAGGCGCTACACTCTGGAACCGCGCGACCGCTACGTTCGCAGGTTAGAATCCTGCATCGGGCATGGGTGTGTGTGATGTCCTTAGGTTAGTTGGGTTTAAGTAGTTCTAAGTTCTAGGGGACTGATGACCACAGATGCTAAGTCCCATAGTGCTCAGAGCTATTTGAACCATTTTGTCCACAGCGTCCGTCCCGGTAGGTGAGTGGTCGGCGTGACGGATTGCCGTCCTGCGGGCCCGGGTTCGATTCCCGGCTGGGTCGGGGATTTTCTCCGCTCAGGGACTGGGTGTTGTGTTGTCTTCATCATAATTTCACCCCCATCCGGCGCACAGGTCGCCCGATGTGGCGTCGAATGTAATAAGACCTGCACCAAGGTGGCCGGACCTGCCTTGTAAGGGGCCTCCCGGGCAATGACGCCAAACGCTCATTTCCATTGTCCACAGATCGCAGCGATACTCCAAAGTCGACCACGCACCGATACCACAGACGCTAGTGATGTCTCGGTGCAATCTGCAACGACGAATCGGAAATGCTGCAGAAGACGCACCCAGTCTCTCAGCTGTGCAGCGCCCTTGCACGGAGGTCAATACAGACTCGAGCTGGGCGCAGCTGCGTCCAATTCGTGACGTCATCTAAAGCAGTGAACGTCATCGAGTAGGAGCAAAGAGCTATTCATGCCTTAGGTGGAAATATACTTTTGTAAATGTCGAACACTGTACTTTAAGAGAGAAGCTGTAATTATATTCTTCAAATGATGCTTTAACAGTCGAGGACATTCGTAAATTATCAAGCACTCCTGTGGCGAAAGATTGTATCAAATAAATATTTTTATAATTCATGCCGTAAAGTGAACTAATATTTCATATGTTGTACGAGCCGTGTTTTTTAAGTAAGTACCGTTTTGAAATCAAAAAAAGACGCGCTAAGATATCTCAATAATTTTATTTTTACATGAAAGCCTGTACCTTAATCCACTTTTCTACACAATTTCCGTCAATATTGAGGCACTTGTCATAACGTTGCACCAGTTTTTGAATACCCTCCTCATAGAAGTCTGCCGCCTGACTTGTTAACCACTTCATCACCACTGTTTAGACTTCGTCATCGTCTTCAAGACGCTGACCGCCCAGGTGTTTCTTCAAGCGCAGGAACAGATGGTAGTCACTGGCCGCAAGATCGGGGCTGTACGGAGGATGATCTAGAGTTTCCCATCGAAAAGATGTGATGTGATCTTTGGTCCGATTCGCCACATGCGAATGGGCATTGCCTTGCAGCAAAACGATGACCTTGCTCAGCTTCGATGGACTGTTGCTTTGATTCTGGTGTACGTAGGCCACCCATGTTTCATCCCCCGTTACAATTTGGCTTGAGAAATCATCACCGTCGTTTTGGTACCGCTCAATGAAAGTCAATGCACCGCCTAAACGTTTGGTTTTGTGCACATCCGTCAACATTTTCGGTACCCAACGTGCGCACGATTTTCGGCAATTCAAGTGCTCCGTCACAATGCCATAAAACACAACGAGAAACATTAAGAAAGTCATCCCGCAAGGAGGAAATCGTAAAGCGTCTGTTTTCTCTTACCTTATTGTCCACTACCTGCAGCAAACTTTCATTGACGACTGAAGGACGCCCACCCCCTTGTTTATCATGCACATTTGTGCGGCCAACTTTAAATGCTCTCACCCACTTTCTTACCATTCCATCACTCATAACGTTTTCTCCGTAAACTGCACAGATCTCACGATGAATGTTGTTGTTGTTGTTGTGGTCTTCAGTCCTGAGACTGGTTTGATGCAGCTCTCGACGCTACTCTATCCTGTGCAAGGTTCTTCATCTCCCAGTACCTACTGCAACCTACATCCTTCTGAATCTGCTTAGTGTATTCATCTCTTGGCCTCTCTCTACGATTTTTACCCTCCACGCTGCCCTCCAATACTAAATTGGTGATCCCTTGATGCCTCAGAACATGTCCTACCAACCGATCCCTTCTTCTGGTCAAGTTGTGCCACAAACTTCTCTTCTCCCCAATCCTATTCAATACTTCCTCATTAGTTATGTGATCTACCCATCTAATCTTCAACATTCTTCTGTAGCACCACATTTCGAAAGCTTCTATTCTCTTCTTGTCCAAACTATTTATCGTCCATGTTTCACTTCCATACATGGCTACACTCCATACAAATACTTTCAGAAAAGACTTCCTGACACTTAAATCTATACTCGATGTTAACAAATTTCTGTTCTTCAGAAACGCTTTCCTTGCCATTGCCAGTCTACATTTTATATCCTCTCTACTTCGACCATCATCAGTTATTTTGTTCCCCAAATAGCAAAACTCCTTTACTACTTTAAGTGTCTCATTTCCTAATCTAATTCCCTCAGCATCATCTGACTTAATTCTACCACATTCCATTATCCTCGTTTTGCTTTTGTTGATGTTCATCTTATATACTCCTCTGAAGACACTGTCCATTCCATTCAACTGCTCTTCCAAGTCCTTTGCTGTCTGTGACAGAATTACAATGTCATCGGCGAACCTCAAAGTTTTTATTTCTTCTCCATGGATTTTAATGGCTAAATGGTTCAAATGGCTCTGAGCACTATGGGACTTAACATCTATGGTCATCAGTCCCCTAGAACCTAGAACTACTTAAACCTAACTAACGTAAGGACAACACACAACACCCAGTCATCACGAGGCAGAGAAAATCCATGACCCCGCCGGGAATCGAACCCGGGAACCCGGGCGTGGGAAGCGAGAACGCTACCGCACGACCACGAGCTGCGGACATGGATTTTAATACCTACTCCGAATTTTTCTTTTGTTTCCTTTACTGCTTGCTCAATATACAGATTGAATAACATCGGGGAGAGGCTACAACCTTGTCTTACTCCCTTCCCAACCACTGCTTCCCTTTCATGCCCCTCGACTCTTATAACTGCTATCTGGTTTCTGTGCAAATTGTAAATAGCCTTTCGCTCCCTGTATTTTACCCCTGCCACCTTTAGAATTCGAAAGAGAGTATTCCAGTAAACATTGTCAAAAGCTTTCTCTAAGTCTACAAATGCTAGAAACGTAGGTTTGCCTTTCCTTAATCTTTCTTCTAAGATAAGTCGTAAGATCAGTGTTGCCTCACGTGTTCCAGTATTTCTACGAAATCCAAACTGATCTACCCCGAGGTCGGCTTCTACCATTTTTTCCATTCGTCTGTAAAGAATTCGCGTTAGTATTTTGCAGCTGTGGCTTATTAAACTGATAGTTCGGTAATTTTCACATCTGTCAACACCTGCTTTCTTTGGGATTGGAATTATTATAGTCTTCTTGAAGTCTGAGGGTATTTCGCGTGTTTCACGATGAATACCGATCGATTTTTGGCCTTTAGCACTAAGAAATCTGATAATAGCCCTTACTTCACAGTCGGCGGGAGTCACGATTATTGGAGGCATCTTAAACACTCAGTACACAAAGTAAACAAGGAACAATCAGACTTCAATGGCGTCAGTTCGTAGATTAAGGTACAGGCTTTCATGTAAAAATATAATTATTGAGAAATCTTAGCACGTCTTTTTTTAGTTTCAAAACGGTACTTACTTAAAAAACACGCCTCGTACTTCAGTTCAGCCATCTCCGAGAGCAATCAAAGCACCCACAGTTGTGACCGGACGATTGTAGTGTCGTGTGGTAATATCAAATTTCGCCTTCATCGGCCAATTCATTAATTCTTCTGCCTACTTAATTTCTTTCGGTTGTGTACGTGGCTCGGGCTCGCGACCACAAAGTGGGTGAGTCCGCACAGAAGCGGCCCGCGTAAAGAAAGCTGTCGGCTGCAGCTGCGTTGTGCAAGGCGCAGCGCCGCCGCGGGGGAGGTCTGCAGTGAGTACGGCGCGGCGTGACATTTAGTGGCCGGCCGGCCGGCCGGCAAGGCGAGGCGAGGCGAAGCGCGCTCGCTCTCTCCCTCCAGCAGCGCCGGCTGCAGCCTGCGGACTCGCCGCTGCTGCGCTTCCGACAGCGGCCGGGAACCAGAAGGTCGCGGCGGAGGGTCGGCCAGCAGAGCCGGGGGGTTGCGCGCTCTGCAGGGACCGAGCAAGCTTCTCTCGTCCCTTCTGGTCTGTGAACACTGTCACTGCCGAATAACAGCGGCCGATTTGGCTATAAATTCTAACTACTCCCTATTTTCAATTGTTTGAAATGATTTACGAGTATTATCTCATTTAGTCAGGTGACCAGGCACTGCAGGCTTTTCATCAGATTATTACAAGGGGTGTACAATAAGTTGTGCAAATCTTTTTTTTACAAAAGCAGGACGATTTTATTCATGATTCTGATACACCGTATTACGCAATGGCCTTGCCGCAGTGGATACACCGGTTCCCGTCAGATCACCGGAGTTAAGCGCTTTCGGGCGTGGCCGGCACTTGGATGGGTGACCATCCGGGCAGCCATGCGCTCTCACCATTTTTCAGGGTGCACTCAGCCTCATGATGCCAATTGAGGAGCTACTCGACCGAATACTAGTGGCTCCGGTCAAAGAAAACCGTCATAACGACCGGGAGAGTGGTGTCCTGACCACACACCCCTCCTATCCGCATCCTCAGTGAGGATGACACGACGGTCGGATGGTCCCGATAGGCCACTTGTGGTC
Source organism: Schistocerca piceifrons (assembly GCF_021461385.2). Lineage (NCBI taxonomy): Eukaryota > Metazoa > Arthropoda > Insecta > Orthoptera > Acrididae > Schistocerca > Schistocerca piceifrons. Next base: position 96,269,842 of record NC_060147.1, on the reverse strand, counting down.
TGAAGACGGAGTGCAATACTCCATATTATCACCCCACTCTTCTGGCTACCCTACTGGTCGACGTCAGAGCCAACGACTTGCGGCATTAATAACCTCCCCATCATTTATGTACTGTTCCCACGGAGTGCATCCTTCATTGGGCCAAGGAGATGGAAGATCCTGGCTGTAGGGCGGATGAGGAAGAATACTAGCCTAACTGGTGGGCGAATGTGTCAGCATTACCAGCAGAGACGTCCAGTTGAGCAGCGAGGTTCTGATCTGTCGATCACCTTGAATGAGAGTGTCCGCACGTTCCAAAATTTGCAGTAGTCGCAGTTGTATGCGGCCGGTCGACCGATTTGCGCGACCTTGCGATGATGACAGACGCCTCGCACTACGACTCATCGTGCTTTTGTTCACTGCGCTTCAGACAGCGGCCGGGAACCAGAAGGTCGCGGTGGACGGTGGACATAGACATTCTGGAAGCGCCTATGAGAACCTGTCTAGCTCTGCTTTCCGCCAAAAGAAACTCAATCACAGCTCTCTGCTTCGAATGCACTTCTGTTACAGACGGCAACTTTCAAGTCTACGTTTAGCGCCGCCAACTACTGGAACTTCATGAAACTATAGGAGCTGAAGCGGGAATATTTCATGATTCCCCAAAACAAATTCCGCATCTTGGCCGAGAAAAAAAATGTTTTGCATTAATTATTGAACGTCCCTCGTACATTTAGCAAGTGGCTAGTTGTTGTTCAGTCCCATGGTCTCATAGGACGCAACGTCGGACACTGTTAGGGCTCGACTGCTGGACACTCTTTAGAGCTCAATGTCGGGAAGACTCATGGCTCAACGTAAGGTCAGCACAAAGCCCTGAGGAAGGCTGCTTGCGACAGTAACCGAAACGCCGGACACTTTTATATACTGACAATGCGGTCAACACCCAGACGAATTTTATTGACTGTGATTATGGGTCAATGTCGGGTACACCTACAGCTCAATGTAGAGCACAGCTAGAGCTCACTGCAACGCAGACTTAGGGCTCAGTCGAAGGCATATGTGGGTCTACGTAAAGAACACATTTAGATATCAGTACTTAACACAGAGTTCAATGTAAATTATACTTAGGGCTCAATGCCAGGCATAATTGGAGTTCAAAGCCGGGCACAACTAGTGCTCGATGCCCTATAGCTAGTGCTCAGTTGAGTGCTCACAGAGATGAATTCCCATCACGCATAGGGCTCAATGCTGGACACATTTCGAGCTCAATGCTTCTTACACATTGGACACAGTACCAGATGCATGTAATGCTCAATGCAGCCCACATACAGTACTCAGTTCTCCTCACACATAATGCTCAAGGTTGCCCACAGGGCACACGTGATGCTCAATACCGAGCGCACTTTTGCTCATTGCTAAACGCCTTGGTGGTCATTGCCGAGCACATTTACGTCACGTGCTGGGCACATCAGTGGTGTGCACATGTTATGATCAATGTTCGACATACATGTACAACTCAATGCTGGGCAAAATAAGGACTCAATACTGGGCACATCTCAATGCCGGGCTCATTCAGGATTCAATGTTGAGCATACTCGGAATTCTATGTCCAGCACACTTAGGCTCAATGCCAGGAACATGTAGTGATCAGTCCTGTCCAGACAGTATGGTCAATGCTGGGCACACATCGACAGCTCAGTGCTGGACAAACTAAGGGCTCAGTACTGACCACACTAAAGTCTCAATGTCGAGCATATTCGTCGTTCAACGTCCAGCACAGTCAGTGCTTTGGGCAGATCTAGAGCTAAATGCTAGGAACACAAGGACCTCAATGTTTCCACAGATAGGACTCAATGTCGGGCATCCTTAGGGCTCAGCAACATGCATACTTAAGGAGTAATGTAGGTCATATTTAGGGCTCGTTCAAAAATGGCTTTGAGCACTATGGAACTTAACTGCGGAGGTCATCAGTCCCCTAGAACTTAGAACTACTTAAACCTAACTAACCTAGGGACATCACACACACCCATGCTCGAGGCTGGATTCGAACCTGCGACCGTAGCGGTCGCGCGGTTCCAGACTGTAGCGCCTATGGCTCGTTCCCAGGGATAGTTGGGCACACAAGGAGTCGATGCTGGGCTCTCTTTGAGCTCACTACTAGCTCTCAGCAGAGAAAACGCATGACTTCCTATTGCATAAAGTGAAGATTCAGTAAAGTGGAAATGAACGCCTCACAAAAAGGGAAATTTGTATTTGCTACTAGAGAAAATTTAGGGCTCAGTGCCTGGGACCATTACTGCTGTGAGTGCCGTTATTTGAAATTCCTCCTAGCGCAGCCTTCTGTACAAAGAAGAGACGGAGTAGGAAGGAAAGGCGACAGGCAGGGCCAGCCAGCTGAGGTGTCCCAGAGGTGCGCCGCCAGCAGCGCAGGGCGACCTTGGAGCCGCTGCCAAGCCGCGCCCGTATTTGGGACAGCGCGGCGAGTCGCGGACCACGCACACAAGCCCCTACTGCAGGCCTGCGTTCGCGAACTTGTGGATCGTACTTAAGACGGTCGACTTAGTTGTCCATTACTGGCTGAAAAACCACTAGCCCGGCAGCTTTCATCCGATCACAACAGACGTGTTAAGAAGGCCGTTCGGGGACCGTACAGTCCTGAATCGGTACGGCAATAAGGCGAAACCGTCGCGAGCATTGAGACAATCAGCCCATCGACGCACCAAGTTGAAAAAACCCGTTTGTTGAAACACCGTGTCGTGTTACGCGAAGATGTCCGTAAGCGCCTGCTGTACATCCTCGTCCGACACGAATCGTCCACCCTTCAAGGCTTTTTCTTAGGGATCGGAAGCGTGATAATCGCATGGGGAGAGATGAGGAGTACAGGGCAGGTAGTCGAGTGTCTCTCACTTGAGTTGGCGTAACTTCTGCGTCACGATGGTTGGTTGACTCATTTGGGTTCAAAAATGGTTCAAATGGCTCTAAGCGCTATGGGACTTAACATCTGACGTCATCAGTCCTCCAGACTTAGAACTAATTAAATCTAACTAACCTAAGGACATCACACACATCCATGCCTGAGGCAGGATTCGAACCTGCGACCGTAGCAGGAGCGCGTTTGCGAACTGAAGCGCCTAGAACCGCTCGGCCACAACGTCCGGCGCTGATTTGGGGGAGGGGACCAAGCAACGAGGTCATCGGCCCCATCGGTTTAGGGAAGGGTGGGGATGGAAGTCGGCCGTACCGTTTTAAAGCGACCATCCCGCCATTTGCCTGAAGCGATTTAAGGAAATCACAGAAAACCTAAATCAGGATGGCCGGACGTGGGATTGAGCAGTCGTCCTCCCGAATGCGAGTCCAGTGAAGTAACCACTGCGCCATCTCGCTCGGTCTGCGTTACGAAGTTTGGGATATGGGGACGTGTGTTATCACTCAGCGACAGCACCCCTTGCCGCAGTTATCTCGGACGCCTCCATTCTCATTCTCCGATGAATGTCTACTACATCTACATCTACATCCATACTTCGCAAGCCACCTGACGGCGTGTGGCGGAGGGTACATTGAATACCTCTATCGGTTCTCCCTTTTATTCCAGTCTCGTATTGTTCGTGGAAAGAAAGATTGTCAGTACGCCTCTGTACGACCTCTAATCTCTCTGATTTATTCTCATGGTCTCCTCGCGAGATATACGTAGGAGGGAGCAATATACAGCTTGACTCCTCGGTGAAGGTATGTTCTCGAAACTTCAACAAAAGCCCGTACCGAGCTACTGAGCGTCTCTCTTGCAGAGACTTGCACTGGAGTTTATTTATCATCTCTGCAACGCTTTCGCGATTACTAAATGATCCTGTAACGAAGCGCGCTGCTCTCCGTTTGATCTTCTCTATGTCTTCTACTAACCCTATCTGGTACGGATCCCACACTGGTGAACAGTATTCAAGCGGTGGTGTTTGTCCTTCGGCAGCCAAGGAAAGAGTAACACCACGCTGGTCCTGTTTGGATGCATCTGATAATAACGTCGCCATAGTTCACGTTTCCGCGCTTGCCACGCGTACATCGGAGAGAGACGAATTCCATATTAAACCCTTGAATAAATATCGGTACTTATACACCCGCATCTGAGTCGCGCTACGCTGCCTATACGCCCCAAACGGAAACTTTTTGATCGCTCCTTTATAGGTGACGGAAGAATCCTATGATATAACGAAATCCGGTGAAGGTTGAAAGCATGTCTGTTGCGGGAAAAAAGTAAATCTGTCATTTATGGGCCGGCCGGAGTTGCCGAGCGGTTCTAGGCGCTACAGTCTGGAACTGCGAGGCCGGTATGGTCCCAGATTCGAATCCTGCCTCGGGCATGGATGTGTGTGATGCCCTTAGGTTAGTTAGGTTTAAGTAGTTGTAAGTTCTATGGGACTGATGACCTCAGAAGTTAAGTCCCATAGTGCTCAGAGCCATTTGAACCATTGTCATTAACGTGAAGGTTGCTTTGAGCACCACAGTGATTTAGCAGGCGTGACCCTACTGAAGGTGTTAATCCATTGCCTTCGTACGACCTCCGAATCGACTTACCCAGTTAATTATGCGGGGACCTGTAGTTTAATTTGGACTGCGAACTGCGCTGTAACACGACATTTTTTGCATTAAGAAACATTGTCAGAGGTGCAAAGAAGTCTTAAATGGTGGACAACAATCCTAGCACTGACAAGGGGTCCATACCCTGATCTTTTTCATAATCTTGCACATTAACACTCACTTCGAAGAACCAAGAAAGTGATAACTGAGGTCTGCAGGGGGGAAACCGGTAGGGGAAATTTGTTGTATCACGCAGACCATAATAAAATGGTTCAAATGGCTCTGAGCACTATGGGACTTAACATCTATGGTCATCAGTCCCCTAGAACTTAGAACTACTTAAACCTAACTAACCTAAGGACATCACACAACACCCAAGTCATCACGAGGCAGAGAAAATCCCTGACCCCGCCGGGAATCGAACCCGGGAACCCGGGCGCGGGAAGCGAGAACGCTACCGCGCGACTACGAGCTGCGGACAGACCATAATACATAAAGCAAATAACTGAGGTTATAGAGTATGGTAAGCCAACGGCCTTGCAACAGTGGTAAGACCCCTTCTCTTCAGAATACCCAAGTTAAGAGCTGTCGGGCTTGGCTAGCATTTGCATAGGATCTGCCGACCGCTGTTGGCAAGCGGGGTGCACTCAGCCCTTGTGAGGCAAACTGAGGAGCTATTTGACTGGGAAGTAGCGGCTCCAGGTAACGAAAACCGACAACGGCGGTGTGCTGACCGTATACCCCTCCATATCAGCATTCAGTAGCGCTTATCGGCTGGGGATGACAAGCCGGTCGGTCGGTACCGTTACGCCCTCTGTGGCCTATCCGAACAGAGTTAGCGTAGTCAATCACAGTATGGTAGGTATGCAGATATGAGAAGGTTATCGTTTAACACAAAACAATAATACATAAAGGACAACATTGCATCTCAGTCAGCAATCATGATAATTTAATATATAAGAAACTACCAGCCTCGATTGCGATAATGAAACCAACCTTTACCTAGGTTTCAGCCCAAGTAATTGAGCCTTATTCAGAAGGTAAACTTGATTCTATAATATGTCTACGAGGGCATGGTCAAGAAATAAAACTAAAACAGCCTGAATAGGCGTAGTCACATTTTAAAAATGCGGTCCATAGGTAATAACTCACCACGTTTCACGTGAGCTCCCGAGGCCCACCGCACGACGTCCATGGAGACGAGGCGCTCGCCGGAGCTTAAGTCAAGTCTTGGTGGTGACTCAGTACCTATGGACCGCATTTTTGAAATGTGACTACGCCCATTCATGCTGTTTTAGTTTTATTTCTAGACCATGCCCTCGTAGACATATTATAGAATCAATTTTATCTTCTGAAGAAGGCTCAATTTCTTGGGCTGAAACCTAGATAAAGGCTGGTTTCATTACCGCAATCGAGTCTGATAGTTTCTTATATATAACCGAATATTCACTCTATTAAGAACATTTTTGATCGTACAAAAAGACATGTTTACGCTCGCGCAAAAAGCTGTAATCTTATGTATTATAGACTGGGTTGCCAGCTGTTACGTCTTTTACCAAACTGTTCGGTACATCAGCCCCGTGCTCGGTTTTCGGTACGGAAGTATGAGTGGTACGGTATTTTTCGAATTCCATTCATTTTTTAGATTTTTGGTAACAACGTTGAACAAGTTGTCTGTGCATAGCAGTCCAGATGTTCTTTTGAAAAACTTGCAACACTATGGCTGCCGAGATATTTGTTTTTTAATTGCTCAGATTCAATAGATTGAAAGTAAAAGTGTCTTTCTTTTTCAGTTTTGGAAATAAGTGAGATGTGTGATGTCTATAAACATGTAATTTATAGTCAAATTTTTATTTTCAATCTAATTCTGAAAAATAATGAAATACGACACATATAAAAACATACTTCATAAATAAGCCGTTGGAAATTAACAACTAATTTTTTAAAAATAATTCTCATTTGGGCAAAAGATAACATCGAAATCTGCCAGAAAATGAGATGATTTTTCCTTGTCAGGTCAAATTACCCAATAAGTGAGTTTTAATCAGAGTTGCAGTCTAGAAGTGACCGCGCAAGACACATCGGAAGCTATCGCAGATCCTACTGTCGCTGCACCAGGAAAGAAAGACGCACTTCGCGCCTTTACGACGTCGTTACGGACGATCATGAAAACCTACCGACCGTGCGTTTTCTCCAATTGCAGGTGGACGTAAACGATTCACTCGTGTGCTCACATGCTGGGAGAGAAAGTCACATGGATACAGTCACACATGACGTGCAGCTTCACGTTTCCTATCACGCCTTTCCCCTCAACAACTCTTCCAAAACAGAGATCCCCTGATGAATCTCGCTTGTCCGGATCATCCGAACCCATTTTTTCAGTACAATAACAGTATCCATACTCGGGCAGTAGTAGTGGTAACAACAGACGACAGCCACCAATAAACTTAAATTTTTCTACCCGTCACACATGCTTCCCGGTACGGTGTCACCTAACAAGTCAACATTGAGTTGTACAACATTTTATTGCTCCCATTTTTTGAGAGAGTAAAAGAACATCAGAGAGATATTCATCGACAAAAAGTTAGATAAACTGCATGTGATGTATAAACGAGCATTGTTGAAAGCCACTGCTGATGAAATTGTTGTGGAACTTCAAGTGTGTCATAAATACTCATCGTTTCATTCTTGAAGCGACTGTTCCACCCCATAATTCTATCAAGGGAGAGATTTTGCCAAATTTTGTTTTTAAAAATAAACAAGAAAGTAATTACCTTATTTATTCTCCTGGGACTTTGAATCAAGTTTTAATTGCTTTCAGCCTCCATGCATTTCACGCAGATCCTCCCATAATTCTCTACTAAAATCAGAACACCACACTGTTGACAAGGATATCCTGTTTCCCATTTCAAACAAGTACAACAAAAGACAGATGTTTTTCGTTTTTCAAAACATTATTTCTGTATTGAGGCTCATATCTCCAAAACAGCAAATTCTCTCCGATACTTTTCGGAATCTGTCGCAGTCGAGGCAGCTGCAAGGCAACGTTGAGTTGCCTTGTTCTTAAGTTAGCGGCTCCTGTTTTCTCCATCGAAAATATATTTCTTTTCATATCGAAGAAGTACGCTTCTCCATCGTCATCACCTGTTACGTCTTCATCATTTTCAGTTTCTTTTCCAAATTAGTATCGTGACATAAGACTTTTGTTTCAAAATGATGACACAAGACGGTTTAGAAAGTGAAAGGGCGACCAAAAAAAGCAAAGAAAGATTTTCCAGGAAAAGTCTACAAGTTTAAACAAGACGTCTTGTGAGGGTGAACCTAACTTCACAGCTAGACTGCTTGTTGAAAATATGGAAATATCGGCTGGAATACGTCGGCTGCCAATGATCGGCGAGCCCCTCACATGGAAAAATTTCTGTGGACGCCCACGTGTGGGAACGTGCTGCACCTAAACGACATACAAGTCTGACTCGAAAGAAACTTCCTGGTTATTTCTGCGTATATAAAACTCACAGATTTATCAATATATGCTCAAAATTTATGCGGAAGTAACGTACAATTTCTCTGTTTACGGCAAAATTAAATTACATTCTAATTTCTAATGGATTTCCTGGTTTCTGATAATATTCCAGTAGCTGGAATATCATCTGACAGATAATTCCTACGAATAGACTAATAAGATTTTAAGAATACCAGGATAAAGCATCATTTCGATGAAATAGAGCGTACAATCGTCCCATATGCTAAGATTCCGTGATGTTCCGCCCGGGAAGAAAGTTACGCTCATTGACATTATCATGGCGGCACTGATGTCAGCTCACAGTGTTCGTAGTGCGTTCTGTGCTTGATGTATTCAAGCCTAATATACATTATGTACTCTCTGATACCGAGGGGAGCCGATAGCTTTATTTGTAAGATAATAGCCTCATATGAATCTATTCTTAAGAAACTGTCATATTTTATGTATCGCTACTCATCTTTTATATGATTAGTATGATTTGGAGGTTATCTTACGCGAAACTACGTAAATATTATTTCCATCACATTTTGCTAAGCTTATGTAAAATATAGGTATCAGTCAATTTAAATGCTGTCTATGTCAGAAAATTGTAAATTTGTGTTAAGGTCTTACGGGACCAAACTGCTTAGATCATCGGTCCCTAAGCTTACATACTACTTAATCTAACTTAAACTAATACAACACACCCAACAATTAGAACCTTTGAATATATATGTAATTTTTTGTCCTTGTCATTTGTTGGGAAGAGTAGCTATAGAAAGGAGTCTTTTGAAGTGAGTTAAAATGGACAAACATGTTTTTGTACAGTCATAACGAACAGTTCGAATTTTGTAGCTCAATAGCTCAGATGAGCGGGTGAATATATTAATGTGGAGTTGTGTGTTATTTGTAAGCCAGGTGTTTGAAAATCCTTAAATGCAGAAACACAAAGGAAGAAACTATTGTTAATTCGTAGGTGAAGTGGCCCAACATACGAAACAACCCTGAAAAATCACGGATTTATTCATACAGGAAGAACACGAGACCAGCATACCCCGGAGGAAAAGACAACGAAGCCAGCATAAAAAGCGGCTGAGCAACAACATTCTAAATTTAATAAACTGGGCATGCTTTTCAAATCTTACTCAAAAATGACGATCATCCGTGCAGCGGCTACATCAAAAGATGTATTTATTTATTTCAAGTTTCTGCTACCAGTCACTTTTTATTTTATGCTTAATCTAACATACTGCAACCCGTTTCGAACATGTTCTGTTCATCTTCAGGTGTTTATACATACATACATACATACATAGAGAAATGTTACTTAAAAATAAAGTCTTTAACTAGATTAATCTAGAACACTAGATTAATCTAGTTTAAGACTGTTTATTTTTATCTTTACTTTTAACTAACATTTCTCTATGTATGTATGTATAAACGCCTGAAGATGAACGGAACATGTTCAAAACGCGTTGCATTATGTTAGATAAAGCATAAAATGAAAAGTGACTGGTAGCAGAAACTTGAAATAAATAATTATCCCACACGGTCACGGTTCACAAACATAGCCATTATGGCTGAAAATAATCAAGAGATGTATATTCATTGTTGAAATAGAACGTTGCAAGTGATTGTTGTTGAGAAATAATCGAAGTGGAGCACTAGTATTTTACTGTATGAAATAGCTTCTCTGCAACACGACATATGCAGAAGTCGTAGTGTTGTTGTTAACAGGGAGGATGCCATGGCGAAGTTTGAAGATTAAGTTGTTTTTACGAGAAGCTGCGAGACATACTCCTGCATAGTCTCAATAAAAACAGTAATAAACGTTAGAAACAGCTCCACTGGCAAATCTAACGTTTTGACATTTCCCCGAAGGCTGACTACTTGCGGAGAAAGTTGTTCTTGGATTATAATTCTTCCGAGAAGGCGCGCTAACGCACATCGGTTACCAACAGTTGTGACGAGTAGTTCTTGTACATTTTACATACGGTTTTAATACCTTCCCGAATGTTTTGACGCGAACAAGAAAATAATTTGGAAATTTGTTGTAAGGTCTTATGGGACCAAACTACTTAGGTCATCGGTCCCTAAGCCTACACACTACTTAACCTAACTTAAACTAACTTACGCTATGGACAACACACACACCCCACGCCCAAAGGAGGGGGGGGGGGGGGGGAGCCCCACACGGACCGTGGCAATGCGCCTTACACCGCGCGGCTACCCCGCGCGGCCACGAACAAGACAACGGCGCTATGAACACGTCTGATGCAATACATTAAAGGGATTGATAGTTCTTCTGTAAAGACGTACAGTGCATCGATTTTTATGTGAAAACGTCTATTCGCTCGTCGCTCTAACTTTCTTGTACAGCGAAATACCGTCATATTTCAATCGCTGATAACGAAACTAACATTGCGCAAACAGTGGTATAGCCTACAACGGACAGATCACGTCTGTACGTGCTTGTCGCCCAGTATTTGTTTTGTCTGTAACGTCATCATACTAGAGTAGCTTCATGCGCATGATTGTTACGAATTAGCTTTGTGTAAAGGTTCAAATTGGTGTAGCATGGAAATGCGTTTAGTAACGACATTGATTCCGGTGTCACTGGAAACGCTTACGGAGCAATACTAGCACTCAAAGTGAGACAGTAAAAATATTCGTCGGAAAACAACTGAAAATCGGTATCAAATTGAAAATTACAATGTAATGAAATATGTCGTCTCACATGAGGTCCAATATGCTGGGCACTATAGGAAACGCAAGTCAGAGGGGCAACAGCGTCGAAACTAACACATAGAATCTAAAAAGTACAGAGCCGAGCGAATGCGAGAGCTACGGTAGTGTCAAAGAAGAAACGGCGCAAAGCCATTACATAGCTGGCCCATCGAGCGTGCAGCGCCCACTGACAGTCAGAACCTGTTATTTACCTATTCCGTAACGATTACACTGCTCCGAATAATCACTCTATTAAAGAGTGTTATAATTAATTAGACGTTAATAAGAAACACTTCTTATGATTTTATCTCGAAATGGGCACACAAATTTCTGTTTCCTTTCTACAGAGTTATGACCGATAGCTGACCTGGGCTAGGCAGTTCCTTGCTCGAGGCTTTGACATCAGCCAGTTTGGAATGCTTCCTAGGGATGTTTCAGCACTTCTGCAGTTCTTCCGGACGACATTCGGACATCAATCGCTCTAGAAAACTCAGCCCAGCCGGCAACTATTTTCGACTGACTGAATTAGTCGCCTGCTTCATTTGAAACCTGTAGATAACTTTGCTCATATTTACACAAGCTAGTCAGCCCGTTTACGTAACTATCTTTTATCCGCGTGGACTTTCGAGCTCGTTAAACTTAGCGTAAGAGATGACACCGAATGTGAGTTCTGACAAGGTTTTGGATAAACATACGCATAGTAATAACACTGTCCATCTGTGAAAACGCCTCTACGCCGTTTAAGGTGAATCTTCAATGTTAAGTATATGTCCAGCTTATGTAAACAGACGTGCTATTGTACTGTGTTTTGTCACGTAACAATCATATATATATATCATTTTGAGAAGATAGGAGGAGCGACCTGTATTACTTGCTAAAAAGATTAAAAAGTCAAGATCGTATAAATATTTCTTTATTTAAAAACAGACTTTGCTGTCATCTCCAGGTCTTAAAAAACTTTTTGTTATGCCATTTGCACAAGGTGCCGTATGTCTTTAAATATTTTATTTATGACAAACCTTTTAAAATATGCTGGTTTTTTTATCTGCGTACAACTTGGCGTAAGGTTCAACTTAAAATGAACACGTTTCATACGAAAAAGTTTTTTAAGACCTGAAGATGACAGCAAAGTCTGTCGAAACAGTTTGTTTCTCAAAATGAGAAAATTCAATCAGATTTGCTACGAGTTTCGAGAGCGATGGGTAACTCAGCTGTACTGGCGAAGTATACCTAAAAGTAATAAATAAACTCTGTTGTATTCGTAGATCAACCGTGCTGTCCCTGCGTGTTGTCTGTGTATTTGAATCCGCGTGGGAATCCGTAAATTAACATAGCCACATCATGGCAGTGGCAGACGGCAATGAATGTCAGACAAGACCAATGCTGAAGAAGCGAGACCTCGTACGCTTGATCGCTGAATAATGACGATGATGATGATTGTTATCACTGGCTGTGGGAACGAAAATAGTCTCTCCCCTATTCCGGAAAATTTGCGGATGTTTGTACCCATTTCAAGAAGAAGTCAAGTTCTCGAATATAGCGCAGAAGTGAAAGTACAGCTTTCCTTACTACACCGTCCATACCGCGAAAAGGACAAGTGGGCCATCAACAAAATTCCTAGAACGGAGCCTTCACTAAAAGGAACCACTGTGTTAACCGAAGATAAAACTTCATCGCTAGCACATGTAGACCAGAAGCTCCGACACTCGGTTAGCAGGCAATGTTTTGTACCGACACACAACGTCAGGAGAACTGTGCTAAATTATTCGATTCATAGTTTGTAATCGAGGAATCGGTACCAGAGACGAACGCAGGGATTGACCTGAATACTAGTATCTGTGACAAGTAACATAATGAGACTGGGGAATCTGTTAGATCTAGAAGAACCAGACACGAAAAGTTTCATTCATCATCGTACACCACGTAAGAAAAAATCATCTCCTCTGTACTTGACTAACCACTACGAAAGGATGACTATCTGTGCTCCTCTGTGCGAACTGTTTTCTAATTTCGTCCCCACCGTCTCTACGGGGTGGACACGAAGTTTGCTGAAGGATATTCGCAGTTTCTCACCTGATATACTATTATTAAAATTTTCTAAGCAAGTTTCTATACCTAAATCTACATACATACTCCGCAAGTCACCGTATGGTGCGTGGCGGAGGGTACCTTGTGCCACTACTTGTCGTTTCCTTTTCTGTTCCACTCGCAGATACAGCGAGGGCAAAACGATTGTCTATACGCCTCCATATGAGCCCTAGTTTCTCGTATCTTATCCTCGTTGTCCTTAACGCGAAATATATGTTGGCGGCAGTATTATCGTTCAGCAGTCAGCTTCAAATGCTGGTTCTCTAAATTTTCTCAGTATTATTCTCCGAAAATAACGTCACCTTCCGTCCAGGGATTCCCATTCGAGTTCTGGAAGCATCTCCGTAATATCTGCTTGTCGTTGGAACCTACTGGTAACATGTCTAGTAATCGGTCTTTGAAACACTTCGATGTACTCCTTTAATCCGACCGGATCCCATACATTCTCGAGCTGTACAAAAGAACAGGTTGCACTAACGTTACCTTTACAGCTGAACCACACTTTCCCAAAAATCTCCCAGTAAGCCGAATACGACCAATCGCCTTCCCTAGCACAATCGGCAGACACTCGTCCCATTTCACATCGCTTCGCAACATTACGCCCTCATATTTAAACGATGTGACTGCGTCAAGCAGCGTGCTACCAATGCTCTATCCGAACATCACGGGTTTGTTTTTCCTACTTATCCTCATTAACTTACATTTTTCTACATTTCCAGCTAACTTCCTCTCATCATACCAACTAGAAATTTTGTGTAAGTCTTCTCGTATCATCCTGCAGTCACTCAACTTTGACACCTTCTCTTACACCACGGCATCATCAGCAACTGACCGTACATCGCTGCTCGCCCTATCCGCCAGATCATATATATATATGATCTGGCGGGTATATATATGATCAGGGAAGCGTGACAGGACCGCTCTTACTTTATATATATATAGAAAGTAAGAGCGGTCCTGTCACGCTTCCCTGAGGCACTCTTGACGAAGCCCTAGTCTCTGATGAACACGCGCCGTCGAGAACAATATACTGGGTTCCGTTACTTAAGAAGTCTTCGAGCCACTCACATACCTTGGATCTTGTTCCGTATGTTCGTACCTGCAGTAGAATACCTTGTCAAATGCTCATCGCGAGACGTACTGAGTTTTTCTTAGAATACTTGTCAGCAACAATTTTTCGGCACTTCAGTCAGATGAGCTTACGATCATTGGCACTCCATTATATACACTCCATGTCTAGGTTTCGTCCGACTCGTTATAGCACTCACACACTTGAGCAATATTCAAGATTTGGCCGTACAAAGGTTTTGCAGGCAATCTATTTTTGTAGACTAGCTGCCGTTTCTCAGTACACTACCAATAAATTGGAGGTTGCCGATTTTGTCGTCTACAACAGAGCATATGTGGCTGATCTAGTCCACATCTCGTTACCTGTGAAAGAAGGTTGCCATAACTTGTTTTCGCCTTAAATCTGTCCATCTTCGCTCCCTCTAAAAATAAGAGTGTCAGTCGGTATATACCTAATTTCTAGCGCATCAACAAGCTTATTTTTAAAGTGAGTGATGAAGGAGAAAATAAGACATAGCACCCTTCTTTATCACCCTTTCATGCCCTTAACGGCGTATAAAGTAAATGTACCACATATGTATTATATACAGGTATCCTCCAGAGTCATCAAGCGCGTTTTCTGTGGTGTTTCGGCACATATATGCAATTTAGTTTCTGCAACAGGTAGCTTGAGTTAGCCCAAACAAGTACTGATGACTGCTACAGCCATGCAGAAGCGCTGCTCAGCTGCTGCTGGAGTACTGATAATTCTTCATGTTCTACTGTTCCCGTTACTACACATTGATAAAACCAATAACGTTCTAGACTAATCTGGGACTGCTCTAAAGAATGAATTTTGATTTAAAAATCTTTTGTAATGGGAAAGAAACCGATGCTGGGCGTCGTATCAAAGACTTTTTGAGCAGGATTTGTTTCGGCTACATGTTGCAGAAACGAAACTGCAAATATCTGCTGAAATACCAGCGAAAACACGCCTCATACTCTTAGCAGAGACACCAGGCCTACTGAAATATCTCCTACCGCTGACGACGGAAGAAGGCGTCGAAACCTAGAGACTGACAAATCTGACGTAGCAGGAGTTCCGTGAAGCATTGATTCACAGTATGTCATGTTTTCGAAATCCAATCCCCATTGTTTCAATTACTTTCCTTTAGGCAGTATCATAGACGTACGAAGTTTATGAAATGACAATAGTCCCGTCATGAATGGTGGGCTGCATGTGGTTCCCAAGTTGTGCAGCGAACGTAAACCATAAAATTACCAAATATGCAGCAACCAGTCGCAAAATCATGTTTTATTTACTCACTTTTGAAAATCGATTTCAACTGATTAACAGCCATCATCGGTGCTCTCAACCAATATATGCCCCGAGTAGTAATACTGTCTTAAGCAGAGGTCAAACATAACTTTATGTTTGATCACTGCTAAGACAGTATAACTTAATGTTTGACCTCTGCTTAAGACAGTATAACTACTCAGGGCACATATTTGTTGAAAGCACCGATGATGGCTGTTAATCAGTTAAAATCGATTTGCAAAAGTGAATAAATAAAACATAATTTTGCGACTGGTTGCTGCATATTTGGTAATTTTAATAGTCCCGTCATCTTTTGTAATTGCTGCTTATTTTCCGCTTTTGGCAATTTTGCTATAATGCCACTGTCACGTGGGTTGACGTGTCCACCAAGTTATCCAACCACCAGCATATGGCTGTCATAAGCGTGGCGATTGTCCTCGGGCACGAAAACAACCTTTTGACAATGGATTCACAGCCTAAGTAGGCCAATAGTGGAAATGTTGTAACTTCCTGGCAGATTAAAACTGTGTGCCGGACCGAGACTCGAACTCGGGACCTTTGCCTTTCGCGGGCAAGTGCTCTACCAACTGAGCTACCCAAGCACAACTCACGCCCCGTCCTCATAGCTTTAATTCCGCCAGTACCTAGTCTCCACTCTTGTAGAAATGTTATCATATCAGGACTTCCTCCTTTCTTTTGCAACGGTGCTAGCACGAGTTAGAGACATCGACTACGTAGACGACAAGCATTGTCACTCTCCAGTACGGATAGAAAGGACAAAAGTATACAAAAAAACAACATTCTGAATTTCAGTAGGAGACAGAATAAAAAAAATATTGTGGTAGTGTCGAAGAGCAGGGCGGAGGCGTCGCGACGTTTCGGCCACGCACCTGAGCAGCGTCCTCGGTCGAGCGCTAGCAGCGCGAGCAGCAGCAGCCGCAGCTGCAGCATCGTCGTCGGCGTCGTCGACTCCCCGTCTGGCGTCGCGGGGGTTCTTCGCTGCTGCGAGTCCTCTACATGCACTGACCCGACCCCCGAGGGACAGACGCTACCGAAAACTCGAACGTGCCGCTGTGCGAAAATTTAAAAAAAAATTAATCCCGGAAAAAAAAATACGATCCCGGTCACCACTGTTGCTGTTCCTGGGTGCGCGCGCGAGTCGGTGTCGGAGCGGCGGTGTGTGTGTCCCCTCGGAGGACAGGTGCTGGTGTCCGGCGCACTTGTTCCCTCGAGACTGAGGAGCACGGAGAGAGCGGCCCTCGCAGACGCCGGTGGTTGCCGCTGCGGCCGCGGGGTGGGGGCCGGGCTGGCGCGGCACCGCTACGCTACAGCCCAGCCCCAGCACGCGCCGGCGACCGCTAGCCCGGTGCTGGCAGCGCTCGGCGGGTTGCCCACTTGGCAGGCAAACGCGCGCCGCCCAGCCTGCGGAATTCCGTCTGCGGCGGTCGCTACTGGGTTAAGCGAACGATTTCTGACCTCAAACGTCTTTCTTTTCCGCTTCGTAGTGGAGGCGGTGGCGAAGAAGCGAGGCCACATTCGCGCTTCTCATTATTATTATTACACACGTTACAGGTCTTTTATCAGACAACCCGAAACATTCATGACTCCTTGTTCTATATACAAGGTGGTCCACTGATCGTGACCGGGCCAAATATCTCACGAAATAAGCATCAAACGAAAAAACTACAAAGAACGAAACTCGTCGAGCTTGAAGGGGGAAACCAGATGGCGCTATGGTTGGCCCGCTAGATGGCGCTGCCATAGGTCAAACGAATATCACTGCGTTTTTTTAAAGAGGAACCCACATTTTTATTACATATTCGTGTAGTACGTAAAGAAATATGAATGTTTTCGTTGATCCACATTTATCGCTTTGTGATAGATGGCGCTGTAATAGTTACAAACGTATAAGTGCGTGGTATCACGTAACATTCCGCCAGTGCGGACGGTATTTGCTCCGTGATACATTACCCGTGTTAAAATGGATCGTT
Source organism: Schistocerca piceifrons (assembly GCF_021461385.2). Lineage (NCBI taxonomy): Eukaryota > Metazoa > Arthropoda > Insecta > Orthoptera > Acrididae > Schistocerca > Schistocerca piceifrons. The sequence goes on along the minus strand of NC_060147.1, from coordinate 96,252,624 downwards.
TATCAATTGCGGAAAAGGTCGATATCGTGTTGATGTATCGCTATTGTGATCAAAGTGCCCAACGGGCGTGTGCTATGTATGCTGCTAGGTATCCTGGACGACATCATCCAAGTGTCCGGACCGTTCGCCGGATAGTTACGTTATTTAAGGAAACAGGAAGTGTGCAGCCACATGTGAAACATCAACCAGGACCTGCAACAAATGATGATGCCCAAGTACGTGTTTCAGCTGCTGTCGCGGCTAATCCTCACATCAGTAGCAGACAAACTGCGCGAGAATCGGGAATCTAAAAAACGTCGGTGTTAAGAATGCTACATCAACTTCGATTGCACCGGTACCATATTTCTGTGCACCAGGGATTACATGGGGACGACTTATAACGTCGTGTATAGTTCTGCCACTAGGCAAAAGAGAAATTACAGGACGATGACAGATTTTTTGCACGCATTCCATTTAGCGACGAAGCGTCATTCACCAACAGCTGTAACATAAACCGGCATAATATGCACTATTGGGCAACGGAAAATCCACGATGGCTGCGACAAGTGGAACATCAGTGACCTTGGTGGGTTCATGGATGGTGCGGCATTAAAGGAGGAAGGATAATTGGCCCCCATTTTATCGATGGCAATCTAAATGGTGTAATGTATGCGCTGTAATAGTCACAAACATATGGCTCTCAATTTTAGACGAACAGTTGGTAACAGGTACGTTTTTTTAAATTAAAATACAGAACGTAGGTGCGTTTAAACATATTATTTCCGTTGTTCCAATGTGATACATGTACCATTGTGAACTTATCATTTCTGAGAACACATGCTGTTACAGCGTGATTACCTGTAAATACCACATTAATGCAATAAATGCTCAAAATGATGTCCGTCAACCTTATTGCATTTGGCAATACGTGTAACGACATTCCTCTCAACAGCGAGTAGTTCGCCTTCCGTAACGTTCGCACATGCATTGACAATCCGCTGACGCATGTTGTCAGGCGTTGTCGGTGGATCACGATAGCAAATATCCATCAACATTCCCCACAGAAAGAAATCCGGGGACGTCAGATCCGGTGAGGGTTCGGACCATGGTATGGTGCTTCGATGACCAATCCACCTGTCATGAAATATGCTATTCAATACCGCTTCAACGGCACGCGAGCTATGTGCCAGCATCCATCATGTTGGAAGTACATCCCCATTCTGTCATGCAGTGAAACATCTTCTAGTAACATCGGCAGAACATTACGTAGCAGATCAGCATACATTGCACCATTTAGATTGCCATCGATAAAATGGGGGCCAATTAGCCTTCCTCCCATAATGACGCACCAAACATTAACCCGCCAAGGTCGCTGATGTTCCAATTGTCGCAGCCATCGTGGATTTTCCGCTGCCCAATAGTGCATATTATGCCGGTTTACGTTACCGCTGTTGCTGAATGACGCTTCGTCGCTAAATAGAACGCGTCCCGTAATTTCTCTTGTGGCCAGTGGCAGAACTGTACGCGACGTTCAAAGTCGTCGCCATGCAATTCCTGGTGCGTAGAAATATGATACGGGTGCTGTCGATGTTGATGCAGCATTCTCAACACCGACGTTGTTGAGATTCACGATTATCGCGCAATTTGTCTGCTACTGATGTGCGGATTAGCCGCGACAACAGCTAAAACACCTACTTGAGCATCATTATTTGTTACAGGTCGCGGTTGACGTTTCACATGTGGCTGAACACTTCCTGTTTCCTTAAATAACGTAACTATCCAGCGAACGGTGCGGACACTTGAATGATATCGTCCAGGATACCGAGCTGCGTACATAGCACACGCCCGTTGGGCATTTTGATTACAATATCCATACATCAACACGATATCGACCTTTTCCGCAATTGGTAAACGGTCCATTTTAACACGGGTAATGTATCACGAAGCAAATACCGTCCGCACTGGCGGAATGTTAAGTGATACCACGTACTGATGCATCAAGATGGCGCCGATAGAAGAGCGTTGTGACACATCTCAGTCCTCAAAAACGGTTAAATTAAGTAGTTCATCGTGTAGGGAATGTTCGAAACGCGTCATGAAAGGCATCTTTTGTGTGAAGTGTAACTACTGGATTCATGAAAAATGTGCGAAAGTGAATTTAAAACTCATAACAAACGAGTTTCCATGGTCGTGTCCACATTGTTTGGTATTGAGACGGCTGAACTCGTAAGTACCGTGAACTCAAAAGAAGAAATTATTAAATTGCTTCAAAGCGACATTGAAGCGCTGAAGGCGGAAATTTTAGCGTTGAAACAAGAAAATTCTGAACTGGTTATTGAAAGAAAATCCTGTGTGTGTTGAAATCAACCCATTACTGAACAAAGTGGCAAACATCCGCATGTGTGTAATACGGCGAATAATACCACAGAGAACTCTGTCAGTGAAACAAGTGATAAGTATAAATGGAAAACAGTTTCCTATAATAAGAAGGACAAACGTAAAAGTGCAACGAACAAAGAAGATGACGAAAACGATTTTCTGTTAATAGGTGATTCTACATTAAAAAATGTTATTGTGCCGGACTGCAAGGTCGATGTTCGACCTGGAATCCGATCGCATCAACTCAACAAACATTTTAAGAATGTATTGTCCACGAAAAGAAACACGGGCGAAACTGGTAACAAAACTATAAGTACCGACGATTACAGAGGTGTCTTAATCCACGTGGGCACAAACTCCATCCGCAGTAACAGTGAGGAAGAAATCGTGAATGAAACACGGAATCTGATTAGATCGGCGAAAACTGTATACCCGACATCCAGGCTGGTAATTAGTGGAATTATTCATCGAAGATCGGTAAGTGATACTTACATCAACAGGATAAATACCGGCATTAGGGAACAATGCAACAGACTCGGTGCAGTATTCATTGACCCAAACAAATTCTTAAACTGCAAGTGTCTGGGAAAAGACGGCCTGCACTTGAATACATTAGGCTCTGTGAACCTTAGCAAAATGTTCATAGACGTGTGTAAAGTCCTAAGAAGCAAGGGAAACTAATTCATTGTGATAGGGGTGACAAAGAAAAAATTCAAACTGAAAATAAAAAGTTTATGTACCAAACAAAGGATGCACGTGAAATAACTAAAAGCAAAAATGATCTATTGATGCACTGGAATATAAATGGCTTAGGGGCACAACTACCAAATCGTAATTCTCAAAAATCGACGAACTAAAAATTCTGCTTTCAGAATCCGTAAATATTAAAATAATCTGCCTAAATAAACACTGGTTAACAGAAGATAGTATAAAAGTACTAAATAGTATTAATAATTTTAAGGTAGCTGCTAGCTTTTGTAGAATAAGCAAATCTCGTGGAGGCTCCTGCATTCTTGTCAATTCTTCCGTAAGTCATACAGTAAAAGATAGTTTTAATTATTTAAATGAAGAGAGCGTGTTTGAAAGTTGCTCTGTAGAACTAAGTGATCTGAATACACTGGTTATAGCAATCTACAGAATTCCTGGATGTGCGGTAACAAGTGTTTTTAGCCAAATTCGAATGCCTCCTGGAAAAACTCCAGAAGGAAAGTAAGAAAAAAGTTGTTACAGCAGCAGACTTCAACTTAAATATCTTAGTTGAAAGCAATGATTCCACGAAATTTCGTGACTTAATTCAAAAATCTGGTTTCAAGCTAAATTTTTCTGAAAGCAGTAGGGAAAACAGCAAATCAGTGACCTGCATTGATAATATTATTACTAACTACAAATTTGACAGTGCAAATAAGCACAAATACTGCTTAGACTTGGGTATTTCAGATCACTCAGCTCTGTTTATTGAGCTCCTAAAAGCAAATAACCTAAAGCCTCCAGAAGTGTGTATAAAAAGGGATCTCAGTAAAAGTAAAATGGATTTATTCCGCAGTAAATTAAGTATAATAAACTGGCCTGTACACTACAATAGTTCAAGCTCGATAAACTATGACAAATTCTTAAATTGTTTCTTAGAGGTATTTAATGAATCATTTCCTCGTAGATATAAGCAAAAGAAAGTAAATGGTAAACTCAAATGGATTACAACAGGGATAAAAACCTCTAGTGCCAGAAAGAGAGAGCTCCACAATGAGTTAAAATCCAACAGAAATCCAGATTTTGTTATTTGTGTCAAACAGTATAAAGCTGTATTTAGGAAAGTTGTAGTGGCAGCTAAAAAAATGGCAAATAATAAATTCATACGAGAACACAGAAATAAGATAAAAGCAGTGTGGTCAGTTGTTCAGTCTGAACTAGGAGCCAAAGTAAAAATTCATGAGATTTTGAAAATTAGACATGAAAATGAAGTTATAGTAAACCCTGTTCAGATGTCAAGTTGTTTCAATGAATTCTTCCTAAATGTAGTAAGATCTGATGTGGATATGACATTCTATCAGGGCATCACAAATTTGGAAAACAGCCAGAACACATCTCTTAAACAATTTGAAAAAATCACCCAAAGGGATGTGGAAAAGGAAATATTGTCTCTAAAAAACAAAACCTCACATGGGTGGGATGAAATAACATCTGTAATCAAGTATGTGCACGATATTATTTCCCAACCACTGTCAACTATTATAAATCAATCTTTTGAACAGGGATGCTTTCCAGAGGTATTGAAATATGGTGAGATCAAACCTCTATTCAAGAAAGGATCAACAGAAGATATGGGGAATTACCGCCCTATCTCTCTCTTGCCGCTCTTCTCTAAAGTGTTTGAAAAGATTGCAGCAAAACAAATTAACAACTTTCTTACTGTAAATGATATAATTTTTAAAAACCAGTTCGGATTCCAACAGGGTAAAAGCACTGTGAATGCTATAAATGAGTTTATCCAAAAAATATGCTCCACGTTAGATAAAGGTAGAAAGGTCACAGGTATATTCTGTGATCTGACTAAAGCTTTTGATTCAGTGAACCATGCATTACTCCTCCACAAATTACAGATGTATGGAATCAGAGACACTGCTTTAAAATGGTTTAGCTCTTACCTGTCAGGTAGGAAACAAAGAGTAATTTTAACTTTAAATGGAACCAATTATTCATCAGACTGGAAAACAGTTCCCCAAAGAGTCCCACAAGGTTCGATATTGGGTCCCTATCTGTTTCTGTTTTACGTACATGACCTACCACTTGCTACTGAAGTTCATTCAGTCTTATTTGCTGATGATAAATCAGTTCTAATTGAAAATGAGGTATCTGAAAATATTCCAGAAAAAGCCGATAATGCTTTAGAAAAACTTGAATCTTGGTTCTATCAAAATGGACTAAAACTAAATGTAACTAAAACCAAAATGATGCAATTTGAAGCTAAATCAGTAGAAAGGAGTGAAATAAAGATAACTTGTAATGATTAGGATATCACAGAAGCAAACCACGTGAAGTTCTTAGGCCTAAATCTTTACAAAAATTTAAATTGGAAGGTACACATAGATTACTTAGCAAATAAACTGAACAACTTAGCATTTGCAATGTGTATTTTGTCAGGTGCCACAAACATGGATACCAGAAAGATAGTTTATCACTGCTACTTTGAGTCAGTTATTCGTTATGGCATAATCTTCTGGGGAAATTCTGCAAATGTCACTAGGCTCCTAGTATTACAAAAGAAAGTAATTAGAAACATGTGTGTTGCAAAAAAACGGGAATCCTGTCGACCACTGTTGAAAAATTAAAAAATACTATCTATCCCCTCACTTTACATATATGAGATGGTGGTGTTCCTATAGAGAAATCAACATACACTAGGCACTTTCCGTTTTGACCACAACTACAGCACTCGCCACAGAGATAACTTCAAACTTCCAACACATCGTTTAAAACTTTATGCCCAAACGCCAGAGTATATGGGGTTAAAAATTTTCAATAAAATAAAACTCCTGGAAATGGAAAAAAGAACACATTGACACCGGTGTGTCAGACCCACCATACTTGCTCCGGACACTGCGAGAGGGCTGTACAAGCAATGATCACACGCACGGCACAGCGGACACACCAGGAACCGCGGTGTTGGCCGTCGAATGGCGCTAGCTGCGCAGCATTTGTGCACCGCCGCCGTCAGTGTCAGCCAGTTTGCCGTGGCATACGGAGCTCCATCGCAGTCTTTAATACTGGTAGCATGCCGCGACAGCGTGGACGTGAACCGTATGTGCAGTTGACGGACTTTGAGCGAGGGCGTATAGGGGGCATGCGGGAGGCCGGGTGGACGTACCGCCGAATTGCTCAACACGTGGGGCGTGAGGTCTCCACAGTACATCGATGTTGTCGCCAGTGGTCGGCGGAAGGTGCACGTGCCCGTCGACCTGGGACCGGACCGCAGCGACGCACGGATGCACGCCAAGACCGTAGGATCCTACGCAGTGCCGTAGGGGACCGCACCGCCACTTCCCAGCCAATTAGGGACACTGTTGCTCCTGGGGTATCGGCGAGGACCATTCGCAACCGTCTCCATGAAGCTGGGCTACGGTCCCACACACCGTTAGGCCGTCTTCCGCTCACGCCCCAACATCGTGCAGCCCGCCTCCAGTGGTGTCGCGACAGGCGTGAATGGAGGGACGAATGGAGACGTGTCGTCTTCAGCGATGAGAGTCGCTTCTGCCTTGGTGCCAATGATGGTCGTATGCGTGTTTGGCGCCGTGCAGGTGAGCGCCACAATCAGGACTGCATACGACCGAGGCACACAGGGCCAACACCCGGCATCATGGTGTGGGGAGCGATCTCCTACACTGGCCGTACACCACTGGTGATCGTCGAGGGGACACTGAATAGTGCACGGTACATCCAAACCGTCATCGAACCCGTCGTTCTACCATTCCTAGACCGGCAAGGGAACTTGCTGTTCCAACAGGACAATGCACGTCCGCATGTATCCCGTGCCACCCAACGTGCTCTAGAAGGTGTAAGTCAACTACCCTGGCCAGCAAGATCTCCGGATCTGTCCCCCATTGAGCATGTTTGGGACTGGATGAAGCGTCGTCTCACGCGGTCTGCGCGTCCAGCACGAACGCTGGTCCAACTGAGGCGCCAGGTGGAAATGGCATGGCAAGCCGTTCCACAGGACTACATCCAGCATCTCTACGATCGTCTCCATGGGAGAATAGCAGCCTGCATTGCTGCGAAAGGTGGATATACACTGTACTAGTGCCGACATTGTGCATGCTCTGTTGCCTGTGTCTATGTGCCTGTGGTTCTGTCAGTGTGATCATGTGATGTATCTGACCCCAGGAATGTGTCAATAAAGTTTCCCCTTCCTGGGACAATGAATTCACGGTGTTCTTATTTCAATTTCCAGGAGTGTATTTAAAATGGAGATTGGTTCACTGAAAAGATTGCTCTTTACTCTTCTGGTGGAAAAGTGTTATTATTCTGTCGATGAATTCATTGAGGACAGCTTCACAATCTGAACACAGGGATTGTATTACATTTATTATTTTATGTACATGTGTAGCTGTAACTTAGAACTGTAAAATATAATGTAAACTTTTGTATTTCTCTTAAAAAAGTGAAAAAAGTGTCTTTTGTAAACCTCGACGTGTCTCCTGTACATCAAATCAAATGATTTGAAAATTGTATGTAATGAGATGAATAAACCACATATCACACATCACATATCACTTATACTTTTGTAACTATTATAGCGCCATCTATCACAAAGCGATAAATGTGGTCCAACTAAAACATTCATATTTCGTTACGTACTACACGAATATGTAATAAAAATGTGGGTTCCTATTTTTAAAAAAACGCAGTTGATATCCGTTTGACCTATGGCAGCGCCATCTAGCGGGTCAACCTTAGCGCCATCTGGTTTTCCCCGTCAAGCTCGACAAGTTTCGTTCTTTGTAGTCTTTTCGTTTGACGCTTATTTCGTGAGATATTTGGCCCGGTCACTCTCAAACGACCACCCTGTATATATGAAGATGGTATCTGTTCTTTCGGACATGTCCGAAAGAACAGATAGCATCTTCATATATATATAGTTAAGGCTCATCGGCCATTTGACCATCTTCTTCTGTGCTGATGCACAAACAATGCCCGAACTCTTACGGGAATCGGCGGTAAAGCACCGAGTAATGAGTGTGATGGGCAGGGGCACTATGAATATAGTGCGGAACAATAATTTGCGAATTTGAGTCTCACGGGAGGCGTGCCAGAGATAATTCCCTGCAGTCGCACTATCCTTTGTGTCCTCAGTCCTCAGTGGCTCAGACGCCGGCACGGTAGCTCAGCGTGTTCGGTCAGAGGGTCAGCTACCCTTCGTAACAAAAAAAAAAAAAAAAAAAATGAGTGAATGGATCAACGGAGAAGCTAAATGGGTGTCATCAGACGTCTGCCTCGAACAAATTCAACGAACAAAAAAAAAGACGGATAGAGCGTATGCTATGTAAGCAGGAGATCCCAGGTTCGAGTCCCGGTCGGGGCACACAACTGTCCCCGTTGACTTATATCAACTAAAGGCTTATATATCAGCTAAAGGCATTCATTTCATTGTAACTACTAAAGGCTCTCTTCCTTTCTTCCGTCCACTTTGGGCTTTAGGTGTTGTTTTTTCTGACATCACTTCCCACTTGCACACCTCGTGTCTGTAGATGCCTTTGTCCATGACGTACGCTGAATCCCCTCTTTCCAGATCAATTTTGACTTGTGTCATCCAGGCTGTAGTGGCCTTGAGTCTGTGGATGTACCTGAGGATTCTGTTGGTGAGTCTGGTCTGTGGGAGTCTGCTTACGTGTTCATAAAATTTTAGTCACCTCTTTCTAATGTCCACTGCGATCTTGGAGAACTTCTCTGTGGTGTCCCTGGAGTGAAGCCTATATCCATCGTCGGTGAGTTTTGGCCCAATAATTTTCCTAATGATTTTTCTTCCCTGTGTGGAAATGTTCTCAAGGTGGGTCTTTGTGTGTAACATCAGTGTCTCACTAGCGTATAGCACCTCAGGTTTGATTACAGCGTTGTAGTGACGAATTTTGGTGCAGCTGGACAGACATTTCTCGTTGCAAATATCCTGTGTTTTGTATAAAGATCCGCCCCGATAGCTGAGTGTTCAGCGCGGCGGTCTGTCACAGCAAGGGGTCCCGGTTCGATTCCCGGCTGGGTGGGAGATTTTCTCTGCTCAGGGACTGGGTGTTGCGTTGTCCTCATTATCATTCCATCGTCATCAGTGGAAGGCAACGGGAAACCACCACTGGAATCACTTCCCTAGACGCTCATGCGGTGTACCTCTCTGACGAGGCTTCCCCCATGACCAGACCTGCCGTAAGGCAGAACACAAAGTTTTAAGTTGCATAAGGCTCTCTTCATTTTCAATAACCTAGTGTTCTAGGCAATTTTCTCCTTTCCTGTCGGTTCAAGCGCTTCACCTAGATACTTAAAGCGTGTGACCCTCTTGATCTTGCCATACTTTTTGTTCAAATTTGGAATGTTTAATTTCGTGCAGAAGAACTCAGTTTTCTGAAAGGAAATCTGTAGCCCTACTTTTTCTGCGCACTCTTTGAGTACTTCTATCTGCCTGATTGCTGTAGTTTCGCTACTGTGAGCAGTGCCAGATCGTCTGTGAAGGCTAGACAGCCGAGCTCCAGCTTGTCCTTGGGTCGTCCAAGTCGCACTGGCTTCCAATAGCCTTGCATTTGCAGCTCTTTCTCCCATTCCTTGATGACCTTATCCAGCACTAGGTTGTAGAGGAGCGGTGATAGTCCGTCACGTTGGCGAACGCCTGTCTTGATCTCAAAGGGTTCGGAGATTTCCCCCTTGAACTTCACCTTAGACGTCGTGTCTGTCAGTGTCTGTCTGATCAGTCGCAGTGTCTTGCCGTCCAAACCTTGTTCATGTAGAATGTCGAACAATGACTGGCGGTCGATGAAGTCATATGCCTTCTTGAAGTCAACGAAGGTCCATATGACTGGACTGTTCCTCAGTGCTTTGATTTCCAGGGTAGTCTTCAGATCGAAGATTTGTTCTGCACAAGAGCGACCAGAGCGGAAGCCCGCCTGGTACTCGGTGATCTTATGTTCCAGTTGGTTGCGGGTTCTTTGGAGTAGGCACGCTGAGAGTCCCATGTATGTGATTTGTATTAGTGAGATACCCCTGTAATTGTTCACATCTCTGGCGTCACCCTTTTTGTTCAGAGGGTGGATCAGTGCGCATTTCCAGTCGTCTGGCAACTTTCCTCACGTCCATATGTCTGTGATGATCTTTTCGAGTTCTCTGAGCGAGTTTGGTCCGAGGTTTCTCAGTAGTTCGGCCACTATGTCGTCTTAACCAGATGTCCTGTTGTTTTTGTGTTTTTGTGGCTGAGGATGTGCCTGTGGACTTCCTCTTGTGTCGGAGGTAGTGAGTCTGTATGTTCTTCGTCTGGGAACCTCTCTGTGGGTTCTGGGCAACTGAGATGTTCTGAGAAGTACTGTGCCAGCACCTTGCAGTCCTCCTTATCCATCAGTGCCAATTTTTCGTCACTATTTCTAAACCAGAGGTTCGATGGTGTGTACCCTCGGATGTGCCCTGCAAACGTCCTCTAGAAGTCCCTTGAGCTGTAGTTGCAGAAGTTGTCCTCTATAGAGTCTAGCTGTTGCTTCAGGTATTTCCTCTTGGACTGTCTAATAATTTTTGCTGTTGTCTTTCGTGTTTCGTTGTACACCTGTAAATTTTCAGGGACTTGTTACTATTGTATTTCTGGTATGCCAATTTCCTGGCGACGAGTGTATTCTCACAATCAGTGTCCCACCAGCGGTAAAAGAGCAACCTCACACGGTCATTGACCAACACACCCTGCAGCACCGTTAGAGAATTAATCTCCAAGCGATCAGAAGAAGAGCCCTACACTCCACGTCTCATGAACAAATGTAGCTCTGCAACTCCCAACCCATCCAAGTGCGCGAGATTTCTCGAGATGTTAGCATGTCGCGGAGCTTAGCACTCCTTATCGATGTACAGTAACAGATTTCAAAGTGCCGTAATGCAATAGCATACAGTTAAGAAGAACAAGAAAAGACTTATTTTTATACGCGATAGAGTTCGAGACGAATTGAGTTGGATACATTTTTACCTAAATCAACGAAGTCTAAATTATTGTTCTAGAGTCTAGGACCTGTACTTGGAATGTACTGGTAAGATAGAGAACATAAACAGACACGCTCCTAAGACTGCGACGTTCTGCACTTAAAAACTGGCTATAATGTTAGATCGAAACCCCCCCCCCCCCCCTATCAGACCTACATCCTTCTTCACAGGAATGAGGGCTTGCGATTTTTCTGTGATTTTTTTTTTTGCGGAAATTTTGGCAGTTATTTGTTTGTTCTTTTACCCAACCATCTTTCACTCCAGAGTAAGCCATCCTTTTTGTATCAAATTATTATTATTATTTCGTTTCATCATACCTTGGGGTACGTTAAATCAAACAACTTTCTGGGGTGGTTAGAATGGGTGCAGTTTTAATATATGGTTTAACCCGAGAATACTATTGGTAGTCAATTCGTTTCCGCCAGCGGAAGTGACATACGCCGCTCTTCATCAGCTAAACCATGTATCATCCCGAAGTTACAGCGTCGAACCGACGAAGGTGTAGGTGTGCACGTAAATGTTGATTCAAAAAAATGGTTCAAATGGCTCTGAGCACTATGGGACTCAACTGCTGAGGTCATTAGTCCCCTAGAACTTAGAACTAGTGAAACCTAACTAACCTAAGGACATCACACACATCCATGCCCGAGGCAGGATTCGAACCTGCGACCGTAGCGGTCTTGCGGTTCCGGACTGTAGCGCCTTTAACCGCACGGCTTCTTCGGCCGGCAATGTTGATTCGTCGAAACGACTAACGTGTAGTATTCACGAACAAAATGGACTCGTCGATTCGGCCAAAATTTAGTAATGAGCGACCAAATTGCAGTAGGTATCTAATTGGATGTTTGTTTAAAAGAAGATTTGGGTTTCAAGTAGGTTGTGGTACTATTCCGTAACTTTCATTTTCTTTTCATCTCCTGACGAATTACCCAGATTGAGAGTTATGGATGCAATGGGATCAGATCTTGACATACCATCATCTGATGAATCTGACGAAGACTACAACGTCGAAGAATGAGACGTTTCCGGTCTCACTCTGCATCAGATTGGGATGAAGAAATACTCAACGCTACCGCGACCCAAATTGAGAAGGAAGCGTCTGTTGGAAAAACAATAAGGTAAAACAGTCAACTGTTCCTCCTAAAAGCACTGGCCCAAAAAATAAGCAGAACATAATCAACGAGAATGGTTCAATGAAGAGGAGTCCCTCAGCAGCTTCCCAGTCGTTAGCCACAATTTCGTCCTCTGGAGATAACTTCCAATACATCTTGGTGCCACCCAAATGCGAGCTAATGTCTAACACAGAAAGAGTTCATTAGATCATTGGAAGAGTTGTGTTTCAAAGTAGTAAAGATAAACAAGTGCTCATAGCTCTTAAGGAATGCATTTTATAGCACATGTTTACTGGTCGTTTTTTCCTTGTTTTGGTCCATACTACCAGTTCCCAAAATATGGAACGCAAAGAACTTGCAGTAGAAGAGATTTGTTTCATAGCATCTTAAGATGAAAAATTGCTCGTACCTCTTAAGAAATGCATTTTCGACCTTATGTTTGCTGAGACTTCTTTGCTTCTAGTATCGTGTACTTTCAACTGTATACGTTTACGCCATTAATTGTGATACACCCTGTATATTCATTAGATTAACTGATCAAGTATTTTTCTTTTTCTATTGTTTGTGTAACTATTGTTTGTATTCAATAGTCTTCGCACGCAACCACTCAGATTATCGTGCAAGAGTTGACGCAATTTTCATTTGATTATTTATTCCACAGCGTTTTCCCTGGTGAAAAATATGTATCAACGCCCTTTTGTTTGTGAACGGGTGCGGCGCAAGTTTTTGTGATTTATTGCAATGGAAAGACGGTGTAAAATTTGAAATGTTTTTTTTTCTTTGACTTTCCTTCACTAAAGGGTTGTAATTCTACTGTTGCGTCGATTTTAACCATTTTACTGGCCAAACTTAGGCGTGATAGTCGGATCGGCAAAGGTAATTGGTATGGAAGGGTTTGAAATCACTATAGTATTCTCGGTTAAGGAAGACGGAAACCTCGCCTGCCCCAAATCAACTATCTCAGTTCATCTAAAAGAAACGAGTCACTTTATTTCCAACATTGACAGAATTTGCATATTATTATACTTAAGGAAACAAAAGGAAATATTTTAAATGCTTTGGAGATAATATATGTCATGAAGACATTAAAGCGAGCCCAAGGTTCAACTCTGAATTATTAGATTTAAATGATACACTACAACATCCTACAGAAATTTTACTATCTGAATTGTCACCAGTAGCTACTAAACTGTTTTTCACGTTAATTTAGCAACTGTGGAATACTCAAATACTACTCCTTTGCTAATTTTATAAAATTGAGGTAATATTATAAAGGAGATTATATTTTATCTCTCATTTTATAGCGTACAATAAACTACATATTTTTCAAAGTCATTTAATGCGGTTCCCAGCCTTAGGTTTTTTTCCAAGTTACGATTTCCTCCATGCAGCTGTTCGTGTTTACATTGTTTTCCTCTTCGGTACCGCCCCCTTCCGGTTTGCAGTGTGTTTCTAGGATTCACTGGCTGCTAACATCACATCGGCCTGTTAGCAATACGGCGGAAGTACGCACATCGCTCTGGATTTTAAGTTTTACTCACATCGGTTTTATACAGCTGGTGTCTACCAGGTCTTGTAGTATATCCTACGGTAAGCTTTTCTTCAGATTTCTCCCATTCTCGACGTTTCGGTACCATATTATAGTATTATTTCTGGGATGATAGTTCCCCTGTGCTTACAGTACTTTCCCAAAATTTAGTTAATTTTTAGGCACTGAATTCCTGTTCACTATTAGTGTCCCATTCATTTTTTTTTTCTCCCGCTTTATTCTAGACCTGGCTCAGTCAGCATTCACGCTTTGTACATTTTGAAAAATATTCAAATGTGCGTGAAATCTTATGGGACTTAACTGCTAAGGTCATCAGTCCCTAAACTTACACACTACGTAACCTAAATTATCCTAAGGACAAACACACACACCCAAGCCCGAGGGAGGACTCGAACCTCCGCCAGGAACAGCCGCACAGTCCATGACTGCAGCGTCCTAGACCGCTCGGTACATTTTGAAAAACATCTTTTGGATGTAATCAATTTTATTATAACTCACTAGTGCGGTTTGACTCCTAAGGTGTATAACTTCCCGAATGCTGGCACTCCGTAATTGCCTATCTATATTATGAAAATATAACCATTGTGACTACTTGTCATTGTCTCTTATTCAATGCCAACACTATCTGTGGTTCTGTAAGTCCACTGTTTCAAAAAATTTCACACAGTGATTGGTATTCTTATCAGATAAACCTGAAGATGCGTCTATACTGACGTGAAACGTGCGAATAAATTACCTTCATACAGCTATGCGACATTTGGAAGCACCTCATCATTCTTGATTTCCTCAGTTGTTTTAATTTTATGACAATTTGAATAGTTGTGAATCTAGGGTAGTTTTTGTTCTTATTTACGTCAAATCAATCAATTTTAACATTTTGTGCCTTTCTATTAGACCAGTATAGTTTAATTTTTTGTGATCTTCCTTACCTTTCGTCTTCAGGGACTTGGATCGTTCGTTTGGTTTTCTTTTTGACTTGGAATATCTCGTTCTTCTCTTTCTCCCTCTCCCTCCCCCCCCCCCCCCCTCTCTTTCTCTCTCTCTCTCTCTCTCTCTCTCTCTCTCTCTCTCTCTCTCTCTCTCTCTCTCTCTCTTCAGTTTTATCTACGAGAATATTTTCTGTGGTCTGAAATTCTCTTTTAAGTCCTTCTTCGTATCCTTAAACCAATTTTTTTTTTTTTTGCGGAAGAAATCATTTTTTTGTTACTCTATTTGGAGTCATTCTGTACATGTATCCACAAAAACCAGCTCTCCTTTTCCTCATGGAGTCTGGGAGTTTTTCAACAGTCTGGTAAAAGGCTTCATTTATTATACAAATTAGTATGTTGTCGTGGAACCTGGTGCCAAGGTTTTTTCTTAATATCTTCCTTTCTTTGATCTCCAGCCTTTCAACCGGGCAATGGTTGTTGGTGGACAGTGTTTTGGCTGCGTACACGGCTCCCAATTTGATTACTGTGTTGTAATGTCTTATTTTAGTATTCTCGTTGTTTGTGTTTTTGATCAGTTGGAAGACCAGTTCAATCTTTCTTCTTCTCTAGAGGGCTCCAGCTGGTCCATTCTCCAAGATATTGAAATCTTTCACGATTGTTGTTCTCCCACTTTAAAATCTTTCGTCGGAATTTTTATGTCACATCATTTTTTTGGTCTTGTAGACCTATTATTATGCTTTTTATGCTTTTCTTGTAGTTCGGGAGTCTTTTCTTTGGCTTTTTCCCAGGTGTGGGCTTGTAGGACCATTTTATATGCAAAGGACAGACAGTTTGTTCAGATTGTCTGCCAAATCGCTTATATAGATAAGGAACAGCAAAGGGCCTATAACACTACCTTCGGGAACGCCAGAAATCACTTCTGTTCTACTCGATGACTTTCCGTCAATTACTAGGACTTGTGATCTCTCTGACAGGAAATCACAAATCAAGTCACATAACTGAGACGATATTCCATAAGCACGCAATTTCACTACGAGCCGCTTGTGAGGTACAGTGTCAAAAGCCTTCTGGAAATCCAGAAATATGGAATCGATCTGAAATCCCTTGTCAATAGCACTCAACACTTCATGTGAATAAAGAGCTAGTTGTGTTTCACAGGAACGGTGTTTTCTAAACCCACGTTGATTGTGCGTCAATAGACCGTTTTCTTCGAGGTAATTCATAATGTTCGAACACAATACATGTTCTAAAATCCTGCTGCATATCGAAGTTAACGATATGGGCCTGTAATTTAGTGGATTGCTACTACTAGTACCTTTCTTGAATATTGGTGTTACCTGTGCAACTTTCCAGTCTTTGGGTACGGATCTTTTGTCGAGCGAACGGTTCTGTATGATTGTTAAGTATGGAGCTAATGCATCAGCATACTCCGAAAGGAACCTAATTGGTATACAGCCTGCACCAGAAGACTTGGCGCTGTAATTCAACAAAATCCGTGTTCTCATTTTTCTGTGGAAAATGCTTACCGGTACAGATAAATAAAAAATACTTATTTACTTCGTAAATATTGAATCGCTAGAACTAAAACTCTACCTCTCTCCCCATAGGGTAGGGTTTAAGAGAGAGAAATTAGAGTTTTACAAATGTTGACCCAAATATTAATTTTTTCCGCAGATCACATCTTGTGAATGACTTCCTTCAGGATAACGACATCGCTCGACACAAGTGGCCAGCATGTTCTCCAGACATGAACCCTATCGCACATGCCTGGGATAGATTGAAAAGGGCTGTTTATGGATAACATGACCTACCAACCACTCTGCGGGATCTACGCTGAATCGCCGTTGAGAAGTGGGACAATCTGGACCAACAGTGCCTTAATGAACTTGTGGATAGTATGCCACTACTAATACGGGCATGCATCAGTGCAAGAGGGCGTGCTACTGGGTATCTGAGGTACTGGTGTGTACATCACTCTGGAACACCACCTTTGAAGGTCTCGCTGTATGGTGGTACAACATGCAATGTGTGGTTTTCAAGAGCAATAAAAAGGGCGGAAATGATGTTTATGTTGATATTTATTCCAATTTTCTGTACAGGTTCCGGAACTCTCGGAACTGAGGTACTGCAAAACTTTTTTTGATGTGTGTATTTTTCACTTTTAGATTCCTCTTTTGTCGAACAACACTCGTAGAAACAATATCCAAATCATCATGGAACATTCCTGTTGTGTCATGAAAGTAAATTAATCAATAAAATAGATTAAGAACAGACAAATGCACAAAGATTCACTACCCTAACTCAAGTGACATGTCAGCACGTGATGCCACTGTATCCTTTCACAGTCCATGTCACAACTTTCTTTGTGAGAAATCTTAATGTTAATATCCCATCCTGCCCTGTCCCACCTCACTGACAACCAGTGTGAATGCAGCTGTTTTAAACATTTTGTGGAATGGTTTGACATTCCAATGAATTCTGTCAACTGTGAATCGATCATTACTCGCTAGTTACACCAAAAATTATTGCTGACACTAATAAATGGTTTTTAGATAGATAGATATACTTTTCATTCAATTGATACAGGATGAGAAGATTATCAAGGGTGTAGAATATTTCCACACATACATAACACGCATTTACAAAAGAAGAGTTTGCTAACGGTCCATCTACAGTTCTTATGTGAAATAAAACTCTACAGAAAGTTGAATTAGTAAAAAAAAAAAAAAAAGTCTAAAATATATTTTCATTTAAAAGCTAATACCAAACTACCACAAAGATATACAAGGTGTACTACTTTGCTTCCGCCGTTTTTTCCCCAACATTTGAGGCTTTAATGAAACAAATTGGTTACATATGTATCATTCAAAGTAGGCCTATTTTCCATCGGTGGCCACTACTTTTCCCATCTTTCGGGCAGTGTACAAATCCCGCGTCCAAAAAATTGTTCATGTTTTGAAGCGATCCACGAATCGATCCAATTTGTGACTTCTTCATGAGATCGGAAGTGTTGGTAGCCAGGCCATGCACCTTTGATCTAAACAGGTGAAAGTCAGAGGGAGTAATGTCTGGAGAATACGGCGGGTGGGATAGGACTTCCCATTTTAATGTTTCCAAGTACGTTTTGACCTCTTTTGCAACGTGGGGTCGAGCGGTGTCGTGCTGCAAAATCACTTTATCGTGCCTCTCACTGTATTGCGGCCGTTTGTCTTTTAATGCTCTGCTCAAACGCATTAACCGCGTTTGATAACGAGCACCTGTGATTGTTTCACTTGGTCTTAACACTTCATAGTACATGACGCCGAGCTGGTCCCACCAAATGCAGAGCATGGTCTTGGAACCGTGAATATTCGGTTTTGCCGTCGACGGGGAAGCGTGGCCGGGATATCTCCATGATTTTTTGCGTTTAGGGTTATCGTAAAGAACCCATTTTTCGTCCACGGTCACAATGCGATGCAGAAATCCCTTCCGTTTTTGCCTCTGACGCAACTGTTCACAAACACACAAACGCCGTTCAACGTGTCTTGGTTTCAGCTCACACGGGACCCAAGTTCCATCTTTTTGAATCATGCCCATAGCTTTGAGACGTTTTGAAATGGCTTGCTGTGTCACTCCCACTAATCGTGCCAATTCTTCTTGAGTTTGACGCCAGTCTTCACTCATCAATCTCTCCAATTCTGCATCTTTGAAAACATTCTCTCTTCCACCACTATGCCGGTCTATGACGTTAAAATGACTGTTCTTGAAGCGTTGAAACCACTAACGATACGGTCTTTGACTAATGGCGTCCTTACCATACATACCTGAGAGCATTCGATGAGACTCAGCCGCTGTTTTCTTCATATTGAAACTAAACAGTAACACCTACCGCAAATGACGAGAATTAGGCTCGTAAACTGACATTTTCAATCAAGAACAACTTTATGATGCAGATACGAATCGACTAATGTTTGAATGAGGTTATGTTGACCGAGGTCCAAGCTAACTGCCTGACGTCTGCGATGTTTCTTTCAACCGCTACTTACCATTGTCGCCGCCTATCGGCAAACGGCGGGAGCAAAGTTGTATACCTTGTAAATGTATACACACTTAAGTCCATAAGATAATTTTATGGCCACATTACCGCAGCGAATATGTGGAAATGTCAGAGTTTTGTAACACACATGTTGTTGGTATTATTAATAATGTATAAATCAATTCATTCTACTACAAAAGTTGTCAATGGAATAGTGGTCACCACCAATAAATCCTGTTGAACAGAACTTTATTAGTAACTGTAGTTTTCATGGTTGCTGATAATTTATTGAAAATGTTGTTCCCTGAATAACAGGCATATTTAGCCGACCGGAGTGGCCGAGCGGTTAAAGGCGCTACGGTCTGGAACCGCATGACCGCTACGGTCGCAGGTTCGAATCCTGCCTCGGGCATGGATGTGTGTGATGTCCTTAGGTTAGTTAGGTTTAAGTAGTTCTAAGTTCTAGGGGACTTATGACCACAGCGGTTGAGTCCCATAGTGCTCAGAGCCATTTGAACCATTTTGAACAGGCATATTTTTGGACCAAAGTAAGTGACTTGCCATCTTTCTGAATGCATTCCAGTCACTGCTTTCCTCCACAGTTTATACCCTTTACGGCACCTTCTGATACCGTGGAAGTTGTTCCGTCCTGTCGTAACAGATGTACTACCATAGTGTCCCTCCTTCTTGTCAGTGTTTTCCATATATTCCTTTCCTCGCCGATTCTCCAGAGAACATCCTCATTTCTTACCTTATCTGTTCACCTAATTTCAACATTCTTCTGTAGCACCACATCTAAAATGCTTCAATTCTCTTCTTTTCTGGTTTTCCCGCAGCTCATATCTCAGTACCGTACAATGCTCTTCTCCAAAACGTTCATCCTCAGAAATGTCTTCCTCAAATGAACACTTATGTTTGATACTAGTATACTTCTCTTGGACGGGGATGCCCTTTTTACCAGTGCTAGTCTGCTTTTGATGTTCTCTTTGCTCCAACTGTCATGGGTTATTCTGCTGCCTAGCTAGAAGAATTCCTTAACTTCATCAAATTCATGATCCCCCATCCTAATGTTAAGTTTCTCCCTGTTCTCATTTCTGCTACTTCTCATTGCTTTTGTCTTTCTTCAGTTTACTTTCAGTTCATATTCTGTACTCATTAGACAGGACATTCCATTCAGCAGATACTGTAATTCTTTTTCACTCTCATTGAGGATAACAATATCATCAGTGAATCTTATCATCAATATCCTTGCACCTTGAATTTTAATTCCACTCCTGAACCTTCCTTTTATTTCCATAATTGCTTCTTTGACGTATAGATTCAACAGCATTGACAAAAACCTACATTTCTGCCTCACACCCTTTTTAATCCTTACACTTTGTTCTTTGTCTCCCACTCTTGTTATTCCCTCTTGGTTCTAATACGTACTGTATATTGCCCATCTTTCCCTGTAGCTTTCCCCTACTTTCCTCACAATGTCAAACATCTTGCACCATTTTATGCTTTCAAACACTTTTTGCAGTCAAACAAATCCTATGAACGTGTCTTGATTTTTCTTAAGTCTTGCTTCCATTATCAGCCACAGAGTACGACTTGCCTCTCTGGTGGCTTTATCTCTCCTAAGGCCAAACTGAGTGTCATCTAACAGATCCTCAATTTTCTTTTCCATTCTTCCGTACATTATTCTTGTCGGCAACTTGAATTCATTAGCTGTTAAGCTGATTGTATGATAATTCTCACACTTGTCAGCTCTTCCAGTATTCAGAATTGTGTGGATGATGTTTTCCTGAAAGTCAGATGGTATATTACCAGTCTCATACATTCTGCACACCAGTGTCAATAGTAATTTTGTTGCCACTCCCCCCAATGATTTTAGAAATTCTGATGGAATGTTATCTGTCCCTACTGCCTTACTCGATCGTAAGTCTTCCAAAGCTCTTTTAAATTCTGATTTTAATACTGGATCCCCTACCTCTTGTATATTGACTCCTCCTCCTACTCCTATCATGTCACCAGGCAAGTCTTCCCCCTTGCTCTTCATGTTACCACCAAAGTTTGTTTTGACTTTTCTGTAAGCTAAGTCAGTTCTTCCAATAGTCATTTCTTTTCTGATTTCTTCATATTTTTCCTGCAGCAATTTCATCTTAGTTTTCATGCACTTCCTATTTATTTCATTTCTAAGTGAATCGATTAACTTCTGTGTCTTCCAACTTCTGAGACTGTGCTTCCACTTATGTATCCCACTTCTTTGGGCATTGCTTCTTCCTGACTAGTCTTTTAAACTTCAGCCTACTCTTCATCACTACTAAATAGTGATCTGAGTATTTATCTGCCCTGGGTATGCCTTACAGTCCAGTACCTGATTTAGAAATCTCTGCCTGACAATGATGCAACCTAACTGAACTGTTCCTGCTCCCAGCCTTTTCCAAGTATACTTCTTTCTCGTGTGATTCTTGAACAGAGTATTCATTATTATCAGCTGAAATTTATTGGAGTACTCTCATTCCTTGTACCAAGGTCCTATTCTCCCATAAACCATTCTTCTATTCCTTCCCCTACAACCATTTTCCAATCCCTCCTGACTATTAGGTTTTCATCTCCCATTACATACTGAATTATCTGCTCAATATCTTCTAACATCTCTATCACTGAACAGTTCACAATAACTCACTCTTTTCCCTATCTTCCTCTTCATAACAAATCCTATTCCTGACCGAGCGAGGTGGCGCAGTGGTTAGCACACTGGACTCGCATTCGGGAGGACGACGGTTCAATCCCGTCTCCGGCCATTCTGATTTAGGTTTTCCGTGATTTCCCTAAATCGTTTCAGGCAAATGCCGGGATGGTTCCTTTGAAAGGGCACGGCCGATTTCCTTCCCAATCCTTCCCTAACCCGAGCTTGCGCTCCGTCTCTAATGACCTCGTTGTCGACGGGACGTTAAACACTAACCACCACCATCCTATTCCTGTTATACTATTTTCTGCTGTTGTTGTTGTTATACTATACTCACCTAGCCAGAAATTCTTGTTTTCTTTCTATTTCACTTCACTGACCGAATTATATCCAGACTGAGCTTTAGTATTTCCCTTTCCAGGTTTTCTAGCTTCCCTACCACATTCAAACTTCTGACATTCTACACACTAACTCATAGAACATTATCCTTTTGTTGATCATTCAATCTTTTTCTCATGGTCACCTCCCCCTGGTGCCACTCATATGGACACAAGAAAGACAGTCTACCACAGTTATTTTGAATCTGTTATTCGGTATGGGATAATTTTCTGGGGAAACTCTAGAAGCAGTACAAGGCTAGTGATTCTTCAGAAGAAAATCATTAGAAATATGTGTGCTGCTCACAAAAATGAGTCATGTCACCCATTGTTCAAGAAATTAAAAATACTAACAATTACTTCATTGTACATTTTTGAAATTTTGATTTTTCTGTCTAATAATCAACATAATCTAAAAAATTTCCATTTTAAGCATAGCTATGGTACTCATCACAAGGAAAACTTCAAATTACCTTTGCATCACTTAAAGCTTTATGCTCAGACACCACTGTACATGGGGCTAAATATTTATAACAAATTGAAAGGAAGAAACATATTAACATTGGACCTTGGTTCGCTATAAAGTTTACTCTAAAATAGTTTCATAGAGAAATTTTACTACACTATTGAAGAATTCACGGAAGACAGGCTGACACTTTGAACAATAAAAATCTATAGTTAATATAGCAGTGTTGTGTGTGTACAACAAAGTAAATTGATAAACTGGTAATTTATAGTAAATATCGTAGTGTTGTATTTATTGGCATTATTCTTAAAATAGTGTAAAAAGAATTTCTGTAAATCACTATACATTATATTTTTGATAAACTTGACATGATTCCTGTACAACAGATCATATGGTCTGTACAATGTATGTAATGAGACTAATAAATCACATTTCACACATTTTACAGTCCCCTCCCTGAGATCCGAAGGGGGCAACAGTCTGGAATCTTTCGCCAATGAAGAGATCATCATGGTACTTTTTGAATAACAAGCCACAGGTCCTGTGGATATAAAATATGCATCTTTAATGCAGTGGCTTCCTTTGCCTTCTGTATCCTCATGTCACTGATCATTGCTGAGTTTTCCACCCGGCAGTTTCCCACCGCAAAAGCAAGAGAGTGCCCTGAACCTCTGTCTGCTCCTCCGCCCTTTTTGACAAGGCCATTGGGGAATGAAGGAAACTTACTTATCCTGGAAGCCTTCAGCTGCCATTACTGACTCAGTGTGACATCTTTATGGTGAGTAACAATCTATGTATCATTTTCACAATATTGTTGATACTCCAACCTGGATGGCACATTATTTTATCTTTGTATACAGATTATTCTTATTTCTAGTACTGGTTCCATAAATTTAAGAAGAGATAGATTGTTTATGACACATTTCATACAAAATGAGCACTTGCCCGCGAAAGGCAAAGGTCCCGAGTTCGAGTCTCGGTTCGGCACACAGTTTTAATATGCCAGGAAGTTTCATATCAGCACACACTCAGCTGCACAGTAAAAATTTAATTCTGTAAACATTTCATACAGTAATAAATACAGCATATTTGGGAGGCAGCAGTTGGCATTCCCAGTTTCTTGTACAGGCTTCTGCAGAACGTTGCTGAGTTCACACTACAAATAATTTACAATACATGAGTTCAAACTTTTGATACTTTAACTTTGCTCTATGAGTCACCCCAAAATAAGTGTCATAACAGCAGGTGGTTAACTGTTACTTCTACATCTGCAACATACTCTGCAAACCATTGTTCATTGCAGAGCTTATTTACCACACTATCATACATTAGGGTTTAATCCCCATTCTACCAGAAATCCCATATTGACTGTGGGAATAATGACAGCTAAAATGTCTCTATGAGTGCTGTAAGTCATCTGACTTCATCTTCGTGATCCCTATGGGAGTGGTATGTATGTGGCTGAAGCATATCTCTAGGTTCTTCACTTAATGCCAGTTCTCGCACCTTTGTAGGTATGCTTTCACTGGATAATTGGCATTTATATTTGAGAGTCTGCCAATTCAGGTTTTTCAGTATTTTTATGACACTTCCAATGGTGCCAAACAAACCTGTGACAATTCAGGCTCCCCTTCTTTGCATACTTTCAGTGTCTCCTGTTAGTCCTATCTGGTGTGCATCCCACACATTTGAGCAATATTTTAAGATGGGTTGCACAAATTATCTCCCTTGTCAATAACTGTATTTTCCCAGAATCCTAAAGTCTGCCACCTGCCTTACCTATGACTAAACCTATGTGATTGATCCATTTCATATACCCACAATCTGATACATCCACACATTTGTAAGAGTTCACTAGTGCAAACTGTGACATATGGATGTTGTTGTCTTTTCTCAACTTTTGTTTACTATTTGTTTTGAGGTTGTATCCAGTGGTGGACATACTATATTGAACTTGCATGGCACAGATGGTCTGCCTCTGTAGCTGAGTGGTCAGTGTGGCTGACTGCTGATGGCCACATGGAGGAGCCAGGTTCAATTCCTGGTACTACCACAGATTTGGTGGGGGGACTAGTACGGAGTGCACTCTGCCTTGTGAGACCAACTGAGAAGTTGCTCAGCCAATTAGTACCAGTTCTACAGTCAAGAAACCCGATAAAACTGGGAGAGCAGTGTGCTGACCACATACCTCTCTATATTGCATCCAATGATGCCTTTGTCAGAGGATGACACAGAGGTTCATTGGACCTAATTGGCCAACCTAATGCAGAACTTTCCCTTTTACTCTACCCCTTTTATTCTAAGGGGATGTTTCATAACCCATCTGTACACTTGACAGTGACTTAGGGTCCAAAGTGACAAGTAATGCAGAATAAAGTATTTGTTACACTTCAACAGCCAGTGTGGAAATGGTTACATCTTTCATTGAATTTTATGGCTGTGATGCCCCAGAAGAAGAAATCAGTCACATTTATTTGTCAGGTACAATTATGACACTGATATACTGTTACTCTGGCAATTATTATTATTGTGACCAATTATCTAACATGAAACCCCACACCCAATGCTAACCACTGTTGCAGTGGTGGTATTGGATGCTGGCCACCAGAAGAAGTATGCAGAACAACTCTGCAATGTGAGTTGTGAATACTATATGTTCCATGCGTCTGTTAGCAGTGACCTCTGCAAATGCGGTAATCACAAGAGATAAAGCAAATTATTGTTGCTCTCATACCCATCACATGTGGCAGACAGAAATGTGCAGTTTCACATCTTTGGTCTAGTAGCACAAGAATGGTATGTCTCACACCATTGAGTTCCTACTCAAAATCAAGACATCATCTGTCCAATGACTTGTAAAGTCCTAAGGAACTGTAGCACTTTTACAAATAACTTTCACATCTAGAAGAAAATGAAGATATGACTTGTAGATCACTGTTTCTCTTGCTTGAACTGTTAATGTCTATTTCAGAACAAACATCTTTAAAAAGAATAACTGATTTCAGATGCAAGGAGACGGGCTCATATCCCAGAAACATCACTAACAAATGGTTTCCACATACAAATAAAACCTATACATATGCAGAAAAAAATAGCAGGACATGGCATTCTAGATAAGTGAATTATAGACAGACTACTCACCACTCTACAGTGAGTTATGCTCTCACTTTGCTGAAAGACATGAGAATGGTTGGATTTTGGTGGTGTATGCCAATAATAATTTGTTGATCACTACTTGAAACTCCAGACAAATCTGCGAGACAGAAGAATGAAAAGTGATGATATACCAAAATGTGTTGTAGCTTGTGAACTTCCAAATAATTTCTCATGTTATTCTGTTATTATTCAAAGTTTGCTTTGTAACTGACTGCATACTGGTATTTGCTACAAGCAGAATAATTTCATATGTTTTTGTTTCTAAATCTATTTTATTCCAATAACTTTGCAAAGCTAAATAAATCCAACAGCTAAAACCAGTTTCGTTATTGCCTACTGAAAAACACTTTGAATAAAATATTGTGAATCACCAAAATAGTTTCTTTGCTGTTATCTTTAATGTCAGTATTTGAATAAACATTGTACAATTCAAGATTTTACTGCTGGCGATAGTGTCTTTCAAGAAAGAATATCTGATAAACACCATCTTCCAGCAGCTCCCAAAATATAGAAAAATAGCATGTAATCCATCACCTTTGATGAGTGAAGCTGTCTACAACACAACTATTTCTACCACTACATAATCACTGCAATGACTGTAATGTCATAAAATCACACATATTTTAACTGTCAAAATCCTGGGACCCCCAGAATGGGTGTACAGTCTTGTTATTGATGCCTTCAAACATCTCAAAATAGTATGAAAACATAAGACAACAGTGTAAACTAGGGGTTTTCAGTTCGGTGCAAATAGGCTGATGGAATGAACAATGCACAAAAAAATATTATCATCATTACACATTTACTGGCTTCACAAACTCATAACCAATGTGACCTTCCAACCTACTCTATAAGTTGGGCTACGCTACAAAACAATCCATCATTAAAACTTTCAGAAAATAATGACAGTGGTGACATCACAACATACTTCATTATTATGTCGCTTTGCTGGTAAAATCACAGTGATAGTATCACAAACTTACAGGCAGTGTCACAAACTTCACTATGTACACCTCTACCAGTATCCTCACATTCTTTGGTTACACATTTAAAACAATTTACTCTGTATGCAGAATGAGATTTTCACTATGCAACAGAGTGTGCGCTGATATTAAACTTCTTGGCAGATCAAAACTGTGTGCCGGACCGAGACTCAAACTCGGGACCTTTGCCTTTCGCGGGCAACTGCTCTACCAACTGAGCTACCCAAGCACGACTCACGCCCCGTCCTCACAGCTTTACTTCTGCCAGTACCTCGTCTCCTACCTTCAAAACTTTACAGAAGCTCTCCAGCGAACCTTGCAGAACTGGTTGGTACTGTTGTGTCTTATTCTATAACACGGCAACTGCGTCCGCAGATAATTTTCTTCTTAAGGTTCGCAGGAGAGCTTCTGTAAAGTTTGGAAGGTATGAGACGAGGTACTAGCAGAAGTGAAACTGTGAGGATGGGGCGTGAGTCATGCTTGGGTAGCTCAGCTGGTAGAGCACTTGCCCGCGAAAGTCAAAGGTCCCGAGTTCGAGTCTTGGTCCGGTACACAGTTTTGATCTGCCAGGAAGTTTCATATCAGTGCACACTCCACTGCAGAGTGAAAATCTCATTCTGGAAACATCCCCCAGGCTGTGGCTAAGCCACGTCTCTGCAATATCCTTTCTTTCAGGAGTGCTAGTTCTGCAGGTTCGCAGGAGAGCTTCTGTACAGTTTGGAAGGTACGAGACGAGGTACTGGCAGAAGTAAAACTGTGAGGATGGGGCGTGGGTCATGCTTGGGTAGCTCAGCTGGTAGAGCACTTGCCCACAAAAGGCAAAGGTTCCGAGTTCAAGTCTTGGTCCGGCACACAGTTTTGATCTGCCAGGCAGTTTCTTACTCTGTATGGATCACTGTGGCACAAAACCGAATGATAGTGCCCTTTCTTTATCAATTTTTGTCATTCATATTCTGAAAATAACAAAACATCAAAAACCTTTTTGAACAATTGGTCTTGTTAAAATTCTGGATTCTGTTGTTGGATTTCAGTCTTCTATTCTTCAAATTATTTTGTCTGAATCACCAGCCTTAGATATTAACGTTCTCATTTAATCACCATTCACTGAAGTAAAGCCCACCTATAAAACTGGAGACAAGGAAACCACCTCTTATTCTAGACTCATTTGTCTCCTCCCAGTCTTTTCAAAAGTTTTT
This sequence comes from Schistocerca piceifrons, assembly GCF_021461385.2. Classification (NCBI taxonomy): domain Eukaryota; kingdom Metazoa; phylum Arthropoda; class Insecta; order Orthoptera; family Acrididae; genus Schistocerca; species Schistocerca piceifrons. The sequence goes on along the minus strand of NC_060147.1, from coordinate 96,225,103 downwards.
GAAAGTGGCGTATGATAAAACACTAGTGCACTTTCTTGAGCAGAGCTTGTTAACTGCCTATAAATCTAGCTTTGCAAATGAGAATCTACAGAGGCCATATGAAACCTCACAAGTTACATATTGGTAGAGCTGAAGAAGCACAATTTTACTAGAGTCCTTGGTTGTGTGGCCCACAAATTCTACAAAACAATACTAGCATTGTTGCAGACAGCACTAAACCAGGATGCACCACATCTGTGTGCCAGCTCCAGTGGAGGGGTGGGGGCTGGAGACTGAGGGCACAATAAGGTCCTAATCAAATGATTTGTGTTGGTGTTGTATGTGTGATACTAAATTAAGTTTACTTCTCATAATATTGTTTCTAAAAATGTCTTTTTGTGTAAGTCCTAAAACAAAATTAATATCTCAATAAAATATTGAATACGAGGGCTGGATTAGCTAATCAACCAAATAATTTAATTGAATCAACTGCAGGTTCTTAGAGAAACATTGTAAATCAACTGAACATTGTTTATTGCCTTGTTTCACAAATTTTATTATGGTTACTGCACAACCTACACTTCAGGTTATAAGCCATTATCAAGTAATTACTGAGTCCATAGATGATAAAGTAAAGATAAACATGATGATAAGACAAAGATAAACATTTCACCTTCTTAATGTATCAATCCTTGACTTAATGTAAAAGTACTTCAATGACCATTTTTTTGACAAATTACACATGTAATTACACAATTCAGCAATTACACTAACATGACTAAACATTCCTAGGAATAAAGTTATGCATCAGCCTAGAACTTTTTATCTACTCATGGAATGAGCTCCAAAGTTTTACTTCTATCTACGAGTTGTGATATCATCTAAAAGAGGTGAATAATTGAATTGGGTTTGCTCATTTATTAATCGGTGTGGGGTTACATGCATCCATTTTTTAAATTTTAGAATTTATAACTGGCTGAGTTTTGCCCCCTTTTCCTCTGTGTGTAAGACTTCAAAATCTATTACGTATTTGTTGTTTTTGATAAGGCAACATTCTGCAAAGGCTGAATCAGCTTCTTCAGTCTCCAGCTTCTATGATGTTACTTAAGCCTTGTACAGAGTGACCTCCCAGTCTGTCCAATGTAGCAAGCTTGACACTCCCGGCATATGATCTTATAAATCTCACTTTTTGTAATGGCTGATTGTTTGTCATCTGCATTGAACAAGTAATCACATATTGTCTGAGGGACATAAAAAAGCACCGAGAAACCCTTTGCCTTCAAAATGTTACTTATCCTGTTTGACATTTTCCCAATAAAAGGTGATCTGCACCTTTTCTTTTCCAGTTTGTCTGTGTTCTTCACTGAGGACAGCAGGCACCTGGCTTGCCTCTTCATCTTTTTAGTTAGAATTTGTCACGATGTTGTGGTTGAATTCGTCATTTGTGACTATTGTTTTTATTGTATTCAGTTCCTGGTCAAAGCTTCTTGGGAGATGGGGATAGAATGGACACAGTGAATCATGTGGTGGAATATTGCATGTTTGTAGGCTGTAGGATGTTGGGAGGAAGCCAGCATGAGTGCATCAGTGAAGGAATCTTTTTCAACAAATTTTAAATTTTGTGCTTGCTGTCTGTCTTCTATCTTCAAGGTAGTGTCCAGGAAATTTATGCTACCCCCCCCCCCCCTCCCCCACCCCACCCCAACTCCATGCTGACCTTTATATTAGTGTGCCACTGGCTCATATTTTCTACAGATTTGTGGAGTTGCCTATTGGAATCTTTCCGCATACAAAGAATATCATCAACATTTACTAATACGCCAAGTGTTGCCAATCACTACCTCTTAAGAAAATCTGTCTCACACTTGTCCTTGAACATTTCTGTTAGTAAGAGGGATAAAGGTGAGCCCATTGCCAGACCATCTGCAAGCTTATAACAAATTCCTTGAAAACGGAATAATTTTTATTCAAATAAGATTCCACTGTATTAACAATGCTCAGCTGTTCTTCTGGATTAATTTTGTGTGAATACAATGACTGTGACACAATATCAACCCAGTAATTCACTAGAGTACTTTTGAACAAGCTATGCACAACAAAAGAAATTAATTTTGCATTTGTTGGAACCTTAACATCTGTTAACTTGTTAACTATATCTCAATTGTTCTTAATGCTGTACTTCCCTTTGAAGTTTAGTTTCTTCTTCAAGGTGGTCTTGCTCTTCCTGGCAATCTTGTGCACCGGAGCATGTATTGCAGACACCACAAGACGGATTGGTACATCTGGTTTGCGGACCTTGGGTAAACAATACAGCTGTGGGGGCTATATGGTTCATTTGCAGAATGCTCTTACATGTATATTCAGAAAAGATGTTGAAGCACTTGTGTTAGAACTTCAAGTTTAACACATATATTTCGGAACGACACAACAACACATATAAGTCACAGAGTAAGTTGACAAGTAAGACATGTGTACACGTTAGCATTCAAATGAGCACTGAGTCCCAGTCTAGCGGCCGCTGCTCAGCTGGCCGCTTAGGTGGCGCAGCTGCTGCATGGCTGGCAGACAGCGCCGCACGTAGAGGACGCGCGTAATTGCGCGGTGGCACTTTGAATGATCGGCGAGTCACAACAACTTGTTTACTAGCTGCTTAGCCTGATCATTGTAACTAGCTGTTGTGTCTTTCTGTAGTCTTGGTAGCTACACCGACAAAAAAAAAAAACTTCTGCTTTGCTTCTACAATCTGTTTTATTTAACAGCACTACAGTCCCTCCTTTACCTTCCCTATTCACAACCACATTACTGCTTCCAATCCTAGTTTTAAATCATTGGTGACTAAGAACTCATGGATTTCCCCATATTGTGCTTCTTGTTTTTGTTATTTCTGTGGCTGTTTAATTTCTTCTACACATTGCACTTTCATTACGATATCTTTCTGTAGGTACTGACTGTCTGCCGTGTCATCCTCAGTTCAGAGGCATTATCACTGGATGCCGATATGGAGGGGCATGTGGTCAGCATAATGCTCTCCTGGCTTCTGCTTGCAAGACCGGAGCCACTACGTCTCAATCAAGTAGCTCCTCAGTTTGCCTCACAAGGGCTGAGTGCACCTCGCTTGCCAACAGAGCTTGGCAGACTGGATGTTCATCCATCCAAGTGCTAGCCCAGCCCAACAGCACTGAACTTCGGTGATCTGATGGGAATCAGTGTTACCACTGTGGCAAGGCCGTTGGCAACCTCATTTAAAGACACAGTTCATTTCATTCATCTACTTTCCCAGGTCCTCTGTTGTCTGTGACAAAATTACTATGTCACTCTCTGGCAAACCTCAGAGCTTTTATTTCTTCTCATGAACTTTTGTTTCTTTTCCAAATTTCTCCATTGTTTCCTTTATTACTTGTACAGTGTACATATAGAATAACATCTGGGATAAGTTAAAACCCTGTCTCACTTCCCTCCCAACCACAGCCTCCCTTTCACGCCCTTCAACTTTTATAACTGCCATCTAGTTTCTGTACAATCTGTAAATAGCCTTTTGCTCCACGTATTTTATCCCTGCTGAATTTCAGTGTATTCACATCAAGATTGTCAAAAGCTTTCTCTAAATCCACATTTACTATAAATGTATGTTTACCTTTGCTTAACCTATCTTCAAGCTAAGTTGTAGCATCAGTATTGCCTGGCGTGTTCTTATATTTTTCCAGAACCCAAACTGATCTTCCCTGAGGTCGGCTTCCAACAGTTTCTCCGTTCTTCTGTAAAGAATTCATGTTAATATTTTGAACCACGACTTATTACACTGACAGTTAAATAATATTCACATCTGTTAGCATTCCATGGCACATGCTGGATAAAATTATTGTCAAATAGAGAGTCAAATGTTCAACTACTTTTTAAATTCTTAGTAGAGACTGGAGGTGGGAGGACAATATACTGAGAAGTTCCAATCACAGACGAGATTCCTACAATAAATAATTCTTAAAAGTGATTTGCTGCTATATGTTTCTCTGGAAAACAAATACCTGTTTTACATAATTCGTAAGCTTCTACCACGTGTGCTACATCCAGAAAATTTTCAATTATTTTGTTGGTTATATCAAAATGAGATATATACTGACAACTTAAAATTAGCAACCAGTATCCAGTAAATAATCTTTTATTGTTGAAAGATATAATCAAACACAATCATGAAAACTACAAGAGAAATAAGTTCAGTAAAGGGATTTAATGATGAGTCGTTATAAAAAAATGATAAAAATTTGGAGGAATCTAAACTAGAAACTGAAAATATGGTACATCTTTTTTTCTGTATTTGTACAAGGAGCATGAATTCTCATTGTCTGCATTGTTGTGGCTCAAAGGATATGAGAATCAGTGCCGTTTTTGGAACCAAAAAAATACAAATGACAAAACTTAAAACAAAAGGCACTTCCTTTCTTTTTACATTGATGTCCATTATCCTTCATTGTCCAGCTGTTTATTGAGTCCTCAGAGGGCAGAGGAAACAATAAGATGACAGCCATTAGTGTTTCCCACATAGGAAATAGACAGTGTCTGAAGTACACTCTTGGAGCAAGGCCCAGTCTCACACCGTTAATGACCAAAGAGAGACAGCTGGATTATGTCTAGTGACTATTACGGGCCATTCCAATCCTGATACACCTATGTGTCTGTTCATTGTTTTGTCAGTGCATGCATCAGCTACTGTGCCTATATGAAGTAGATTGCATTCCTTCTGCTGGATACCTGAATGGTTGGCAGCATATATGCTTCTAAGGTCTGAGAGAATTTCTTCATGTCTGTCATAAATACAAGGTCATTGTAGCAAGGCTCAAAACCATATCAACTAATACCACTAAAAATAAATGCAAAATATAACTATTTAAAACAGCAGACAAAAATTTGAAAATTCGCTTGATGCCTTCCTAAGAGAGAGTCTCCATTCCTTCCAAGCTAATTATGCACGTGTAGACCAGATATGGCTCAAATTCAAAGATACAGTATCAACAGCAATAGATAGATTCATACTGCATAAGTTAATAAGAGATAGGACTGATCCACCATGGTACACAAAACATGTCAGAACACTGTTGCAGAAACAACAAAAAAAGCATGCCAAATTCAGAAGAATGCAAAGTCCCCAAGACTGGCTAAGTTTCATGGAAGCTCGAAATTTCGTGTGGATGTCAATGCAAGATGCTTTTAATAGTTTCCACAACGAAACATTGTCTCAAAAAATGGTAGAAAACCCAAAGAGATTCTGGTCGTATGTAAAGTACACCAGTGACAAAAAAACAGTCAATACCGTCACTGCACGATAGCGATGCAAATATTACCAATGATGGTGCCACTAAAGCGGAGTTGCTAAATACAGTTTTCCATAATTCCTTCACAAAAGAAGATGAAGTAAATATTCCAGAATTCTAAACCAGAACAGCTGTTAGCTTGAGTGACATAAAAGTAGCTATCTTAGGTGTTGCAAAACAACTCAAAGCACTTAAGAAAGGCATGTCATCCGGTAGAGATGGTATACCAATCAGGTTCCTTTCAGAGTATGCAGACACAATAGCACAATCATATGTAATTGCTCACTTGATGAAAGGTCTGTTCCTAAAGAGTGGAAAGTAGCACAGATCACATCAATATTCAAGAAAGGAAATAGGAATAACCCACTGAATTACAGTCCCATATCACTGACCTCAATTTGCAGTAGGATTTTGGAGCATATACTGTGCTCAAATATTATGAATCACCTTGAAGGAAATGACTTATTGATACATAACCAACACGGATTCAAAAAATATCGTTTTTGTGCAACACAGCTAGCTCTTTATTCCCACGAAGTAATGAGTGCTGTCGACAAGGGATCTCAGATCTATTCCATATTCCTAGATTTCCAGAAGGCTTTTGATACCAGTCCTCACAAGTGATTATTAATCAAATTGTTTGCATATGGAGTATTGTCTCAGTTGTGTGACTGGATTCCTGATTTCCTCTCAGACAGGTCACAGTTCGTAGTGATAGACGGTAAATCATCGAGTAGAACAGGAGTGAAATCTGGCGTTCCGCAAGGTAGTGTCATAGGCCCTCTGCTGTTCCTGATTTACATAAATGATCTAGGTGATAATTTGAGCAGCCCCCTTAGATTGTTTGCAGATGATGCTGTAATTTACTGTCTAGTAAAATCATCAGACGATCAATTCCAATTACAAAATGATCTAGAGAGAATTTATGTATGGTGCAAAAACTGGCAATTGCCACTAAACAAAGAAAAGTGTGAGGTCATCCACATGGGTACTAAAAGAAATCTGATTAATTTTGAGTATACAATAAATCGCACAAATCTAAGGGCTGTAAATTTGACTAAATACCTAGGAATTACAATTACAAGCAACTTAAATTGGAAAGACCACATAGATAATATTGTGGGGAAGTTGAAACAAAGACCGCACTTTGTTGGCAGAACACTTAAAAGATGCAACAAACCCACTAAAGAGACAGCCTACATTACACTTATCCATCCTCTGCTGGAATATTGCTGTGCGGTGTGAGATCCTTACCAGGTAGGATTGACGGAGGACATCGAGGGAGTGCAAAGAAGGGCAGACTTTTTTGTGTTATCGCGCTATTGGGGTGAGAGTGTCACTGATATGATACACGAGTTGGAGTGGCAGTCACTGAAATCAAGGCGGTTTTCTTTGCAGTGAGATGTATTTACGAAATTTCAATCGCCAACTTTCTCTTCCGAATGTGAAAATATTTTGTTGACACCCATCTATGTAGGGGGAAATGATCATCATAATAAAATAAGAGAAGTCAGAGCTCAAATGGAAAGATTTAGGTGTTCCTTTTCCCACGCACCATTCGAGAGTGGAATGGTAGAGAAGTAGTATGAAAATTGTTCGATGAACCATCTGCCATGTAATTAAGTGTGAATTGCAGAGTAACCTTGTAGATGTAGATATAGATGTAGATGAAACTTCAACAGATTCTCCAAAACCAGCTGCAGTCATGTAACCTCAAACAACAAGCTTTCCTTCCATATTGTGTTGTTGCAACAGTGAGATCTGAAGAGAAGCGTGCAGAATACTGTATGTCATCCTTATCCGAATAAAAGCTGTTTTATCCATACATACCATGAATCAAGTTTCTTGACATTGTCAATTGGGAGATACATGATCTGTAAATTTTTAATTATGCTGGGGATTGAAAACCCATGACGTTGAGAGCACACATGAAATCTTCATTATTTAAACTTATTACTGGTTTGAAGTTCAAGATGATTTTGGCAGAAGGGAAATACTGGAGCTGCTTTTAACTGTCACAATTAGTGAACCATTTTGTTTCAGGCTCACAGTGACCAAAACCAGCAGAATCAAAGTGTCAGCAGACAATATTTGCACTCACAGTAGGTTACGTTTTGTGACCACTTCTGTAGCTGACATGAGTGGATTCATGATGTTGGCATTTCAAATGGTTTAGGGTCTTGCTGCTCCTACAGCAAATTGGTACACAGTAATATCATAAGAGGACATCACAGTCCAGACAATCTGCTGGCCAGATGCCTATAATTTCCAAGAAAACACTGCTTGGTTGACACCCATAGACTGAACTAATTTATGCTGCCATTAGATATCCTACAAACCACAAGTTACGTTAGCTGTCAGAGTGTGAACTACTTTCCTCTTACCAAAAGTAGAGCACAGTTGGAAATCTTCTGCCAATCACAGATAAACAAAGATGCATCGCACACCACAGCCAGTTACTGTTGCAGTTCCACAGTCCCAGTTGCGGTTCATCAGCTGCCAACAGTTCCAGTCTACAGTTATCTCTGTTGACGGTATTGAAAGCTGCTATTTATAAGTGATTGGAGACAATTAAATGCTGAGCATCTAGTGAACTTCAGATTCAAATACTAAACTTAATCACTGTCACAGACAGCAGTCCAAACAGAGCTCTAAAGATTACACAGTTCCTTTCCAAATGTTAGGATGGTTAGCATTAGGACTCCAGTGCCACACACATTGTTGTTGTTGTTGTGGTCTTCAGTCCTGAGACTGGTTTGATGCAGCTCTCCATGCTACTCTATCCTGTACAAGTTCCTTCATTTCCCAGTACCTACTGCAACCTACATCCTTCTGAATCTGCTTAGTGTATTCATCTCTTGGTCTCCCTCTACGATTTTTACCCTCCACACTGCCCTCAAATACTAAATTGGTGATCCCTTGATGCCTCAGAACATGTCCTACCAACTGAGCCCGTCTTCTAGTCAAGTTGTGACACAAACTTCTCTTCTCCCCAATCCTATTCAATACTTCCTCATTAGTTATGTGATCTACCCATCTAATGTTCAGCATTCTTCTGTAGCACCACATTTCGAAAGCTTCTATTCTCTTCTTGTCCAAACTATTTATCGTCCATGTTTCACTTCCATACATGGCTACACTCCATACAAATACTTTCAGAAACGACTTTCTTGACACTTAAATCTATACTCGATGTTAACAAATTTGTCTTCTTCAGAAACGCTTTCCTTGCCATTGCCAGTCTACATTTTATATCCTCTCTACTTCGACCATCATCAGTTATTTTGCTCCCCAAATAGCAAAACTCCTTTACTACTTTAAGTGTCTCATTTCCTAATCTAATTCCCTCAGCACACCTTGTAGCACTCAAAATTGAGTGTTTCATTTGGTATCAATGCTTTTAATAAATGTTTATTGCATGTTTCATGTTGTGTTGCTCATCCTATCCATATTGTAGTAGAATGCTCTATGAGCACATACATTGCAATGTGTGCAAGAAATCTATCTTGTACTGCAATGAATAACCAGTGGTAGGCAGTTCGCTTCCTGCTATTTATGCTACTATGTGTTAGGCTTGCTTCATAGAGTACAACAGTTTGCTGTTAGTTATTTTATACTTCTGTGCCTTTTGATACACAAAAATGCTTCTTTTGCTCAATAGTTTCACGGTTACCTCTGAGATGTCAATTGTTTCAGCAATATGGTTGACTGGGCAGCCACATTCGCACATACTGAAAATGCAGCCCCTCTTGCCTGAGGTATGCATATGTTATTTCAAGAAGAACACTTCCCTGGTTTTGATTTCCTCATTTTATACAGCTTTTGACAAAGCTCTCACACATTACTGGAGGAATCCTCTCAAGTACAATGTCAATATAACTGAGCAAGTAGTAGCTTTTGTCACAGTAGCAAATATCTCTCTAATTTACAGTTTGAATTTATCTGTCTAACCCACAAATAGCATTAAACAGTATAATGTCAGCTTGTTATTAATACACTATACAGCCTAAGTTTTTATGATTTGCTTGTATTTTGGTATTGCATACCTTGTCTTATTCCACATCTCTAAACGTTCTAACACATAATAGTACCCAAGGAATATAATGAGTGAATAAATGATTGAAATAGTGATCATGTGGAACTTGCATCTCTTGACAAACCTGGACAGTTTGGAGATGATTGTACATCATATTCAGGGTACAGCTCAGGTCTGCAGGATTCATACCAAGTATGACTAGCAGAATACAAGAAGTACATATGAAGCTTGCTTTCATCAAAGGGCAGTATAACAGAAATACTAATAATATCTCAGTTGGCAGACAAACAAAAGAAAGATGTAGGCTTAGGAAATTGTAACAAGCAATTTTCAGGGCAGAATCTTTAAAATTTTCGCTCACCTACGTATTACTCATGTAGAGAGGGCAAAGGTAAATTGAGACTAATAAGAGCAAGCATAAAAACATGTTAAAAGTCTTTCTTCCACATTAGATAGATGTATGGAATGTCCTCCCATATAGACGACATGAGAATAGGTATCCCCAGTGTTGAGAAGCAACTGAAAGAAGTGGAAGAAAAAGAAAGCTGCCAGTCTAGATGTAATCCCAGTTTTGTTTCACAGACCATACTCTTCAGCGAAGCTTGCATTTATCGTGAACCTCTCACCAAGCGTAAAGTCCCAAGTGACTGAACATAGCTAATCTCCTTGAGGCAGAAAAGCCTTGGTCCACAAATCAGCACAGATTTAGAAAGCATTACTTATGTGAAACTCAGCTTTCCCTTTTATTGTATGATATCCTGTGAACCATGGATGAAGGGCAAAATGCAAATTCTCAACCCACACATTTCCACAATGCTTTTGGCACAGTACCACACTCAAGACTTTTAATGAAGGTCCAAGCATATGGAATAGTTTCTCAGATATGTGAGTGTCTTTAAGACTTTTTAAATAACAGTAGATGCAAGAGTATCATTGTGAGTGCCCCAGGGAATTGAGATAGTCCACTCTTGTTCTCTATATACATAAATGACCTGACAGATAATGTGAGCATAACGCTGCAACTGTTTGCCGAAGACACTGTAGTGTTTTAGAAAGTGTCATCATGGAGTAACTGCAAAAGAAACTGGATGACTTAGATAGAATTTCTATTTCATATGATTGATGGCAGCTTGCTCTAAATGAGGGAAAATGTTAGTTAACATCAATGAGTAGGAAAAACAGTCCTGCAATGTTCAAATAGAATTTTAGTGGCATGCTTGGTGACACAGTTACATCAATTAAATATCTAGAAGTAATACTGCAAAGTAATAGGAAATGGGATAAGCACATAAGGCAAATTGTAGGGAAGACTAATGGTCAAGTTCAGTTTACTGAGAGAATTCTAGGAAAGACTAGCTCATATACAGGGTGGTCCATTGATCGTGACTGGGCCAAATATCTCACGAAATAAGCATCAAACGAAAAAACTACAAAGGACGTAACTTGTCTAGTTTGAAGTGGGAAACCAGATGGTACTATAGTTGGCCCACTAGATGGTGCTGCCATAGCTCAAATGGATATCGACTGCATTTTTTAAAAATAGGAACCCCCATTTTTTATTACATATTCGTGCAGCATGTAAAGAAATATGAATGTTTTAGTTGGACCACTTCTTTCAATTTGTGATAGATGGCACTGTAATAGTCACAAACATATGGCTCACAATTTTAGACCAACAGTTGGTAACAGGTAGGTTTTTAAAATTAAAATACAGAACGTAGGTACATTTGAACATTTTATTTCGGTTGCTCCAATGTGATACATGTATCTTTGTGAACTCATCATTTCTGCAAACACATGCTGTTACAGAGTGATTACCTGTAAATACCACATTAATGCAATAAATGCTCAAAATGATGTCCGTCAACCTCAATGCATTTGGCTATACGTTTAATGACATTCCTCTCAACAGCGAGTATTTCGCCTTCCGTAATCTTCGCACATGCATTCACAATGGGCTGACGCATGTTGTCAGGTGTTGTCAGTGGATCACGATAGCAAATATCTTTCAACTTCCCCCACAGAAAGAAATCCGGGGACGTCAGATCCGGTGAAGGTTCGGGCCATGGTATGGCGCTTCGACGACCAATCCACCTGTCATGAAATATGCTATTCAATACCGCTTCAACTGCACGTGAGCTATGTGCCGGACATCCATCATGTTGGAAGTACACCACTATTCTGTCATGCAGTGAAACATCTTGTAGTAACATCAGTAGAACATTACGTAAGAAATCAGCATACACTGCACCATTTAGATTGCCATCGATAAAATGGGGGCCAATTAGCCTTCCTCCCATAATGCTGCACCATACATTAACCCGCCAAGGTCGCTGATGTTCCACTTGTCACAGCCATCATGGATTTTCCGTTGCCCAGTAGTGCATATCATGCTGGTTTACGTTACCGCTGTTGGTGAATGACGCTTCATCGCTAAATAGAATGCGTGCAAAAAATCTGTCATTGTCCCATAATTTCTCTTGTGCCCAGTGGCAGAACTGTACACGATGTTCAGAATCATTGCCATGCAATTCCTGGTGCATAGAAATACGGTATGGGTGCAGTCGATGTTGATGTAGCATTCTCAACACTGACATTTTTGAGATTCCCGATTCTCACATAATTTGTCTGCTAGTCATGTGCAGATTAGCCGCAACAGCTGCTAAAACACCTACTTCGGCATCATCATTTGTTGCAGGTCCTGGTTGATGTTTCACATGTGGCTGAACACTTCCTGTTTCCTTAAATAACGTAACTATACAGCGAACGGTCCGGACACTTGGATGATGTCGTCCAGGATACTGAGCGGCATACATAGCACACACCCGTTGGGCATTTTGATCACAATAGCCATGCATCAACACGATATCGACCTTTTCCGCAGTTGGTAAACAGTCCATTTTAACATGGATAATGTATCAAGAAGCAAATACCGTCCGCTCTGGCAGAATGTTATGTGGTACCACGTACGTATACATTTGTGACTATTACAGCGCCATCTATCACAAAGCGAAAAAAGTGCTCCAACTAAAACATTCGTATTTCTTTATGTACTACATGAATATGTGATAAAAACTCATGTGACGCATACTGAAGTACTGCTTGAGTGACTGGGAGCCCCACCAGGACAGATTAAGGGAAGACATTGAAGTAATTCAGAGATGTGCTGCTAGACTTGTTACCTGTAGGTTCAATCAATCATGGACCTTGCCATGCTGAGGTGGCTCACGTGCCTTGATGGTACAGGTAGCCTTACCATAGGTGCAGCCATAATGCAGAAATCCATTCGGAGCTGCCAGTCATAGCGATGGTGTGTGTGTGTGAGCTATGCTAGCTTGTGTGTATATTTGTGTGTTTCCTTTGCTGAGGTAGGCTTTTGCTGAAAGCTATAATGTGTTCAGTTTTTTTATGTGCCTTTCTGCAACTCACTAGGTCATCTTTACGATGTGTAGCAGACTATCCTTTTCATTACAGATTAGGTATTCTGACTTGTTATGGAACTATAACCTTATCAATATAAATCTCTTATCAACCACAATAACACCTGACTCACAGTCTTGTATTGACCACACTGTTACAAAAATATATAGGAGAAATTACATATAAGAAATGTTGTAAACTGCCTCTCAGAATATATGTAAATTGGAGGAGGGGAGAGGAAGAAAGGAATGGAAAGGGGTCTCTCAGACCACACAGCTCTATCCATAGAGATGAACACAGACCACAAAATAGTTCTGCCCAGTGACTTAGATATAAAAGAAAAATTGACTATAAAAAAAATTTAAGGAGGGGGTTGCGGAGAGATACTGGTAGCATGTATACAACTCTGTGATATTAATGAAAATTGGTATCATTTCTAAGAATTACTTACTCATAATTTTAATCAGGTATGTCCAGTGGCAATGAATCTAATGAAATCAGATTATACAAAGAATTTTAAAATTCCTCTACAAATCCATAAATTATAATGAAATAAGGAAACCTGTATGCGCTTTTCAGAGACATGAAATTGTAGTCCTTCCTAACAAAGTGTACACACAGCAGGAAAATATACAGGGAATCCCTCAATATTCTAGAAGTACACAATTATTCTGAACAAATAAGTGAATTCAATAATGTTAGTAAAACAGCATGGAAGATAGTACACACAGAATGTGAAGTAGAGAGTATCCAGGTTGCAGTAATACTGCACTAGCAGAAAATGGAATTTTGGTGAGTCCACAAGACATTATGTGAGGCCTCCATGGAATACTTTAGAAGGCCATGCAGAGCAGAAATTAATGAATCAACACTACAAATAAACTCAGTTAAAATGAGTAATTCATTTTTCCTAATGAATGTAACTGAATGTGAGGTAATTTGAAATAAAAACATCTAGAGGCTGGGATGAAATCTCATCTACTTAAAGAATGCAGAAATGAATTAATAAAACCACTAACACATTTAGTAAACACTTCAACTATCCAGGGGACCATTCCTGACCTGTCTAAAAATTACTGCAATACGACCAGTGTATCAAAAAGGGACTGTACAGGATGTAAATAATTACAGGCTTTACAGGCAAATTTCATTGACTTCAGCAATTGGTAAGTTACTTGAAAGAGTGATTCTAGATCAAATGGAATCTTTCTGCTGTAAATACAACCTATTAACTTGGAGCATGAATTCTGAAAAGCCACAATACCAGAAATATCAACTTTTTTCCACGAACTGCTAAACAGCTTGGGAAAGGAAACAAAGTCATTGTGACCTTTCTAGATTTGTTTAAGGTCTTTTATTCTGTAAATAACATAGTACTTTTACACAAATTACAAACTTCCACTATAAGACAAGTAGCTCTAAATTACTTACGTTCTTATCTCTGACATAGAAAACAATGTGATAGCTATGCCATAAGAATGGAAGTAAGCATACTAGGATCTCAACTGAGGAGTCCCACAGGGAAGTATTCTTGAGCTTTGAACTGATCACAGAACGGATAATCATGAGTAGACTTACATTGAATGAGGACAAGACTATTGTGATGAAGTTTTTATTAAATTATAATCAGTGTCGAGAGGAGAACCATAGTGAATCACCATCTGCAACTGAAACATTTGATGAATATAAATGTTTGGATATTGTCGTTGATGGACAGCTTATATGGAAATAGCATATTAGCTACAACTGTGAAAAGATTAGTTGTAATAGTTACTTGTTAAAGCATCTCACAAATATAATAACTTCTCCTGTCCTTAAACAAATATACTACAGATTAACCACCTCGCACTTGCAACTTGAGATAGGGCACCTGCAGTCTAAATGGATCAGATATTTAGGTTTCACAAGAGAGCAGTTTAGAAAATTGATAAAATAAGCTAATGCCCATCCTGTAGGGAATACTTTATCAAATATTATTTACTGATTGTATACTCACTGTATGTCCTAAAGATAATTATGTTTGTAAAGGAGGTTAATTAAAGAAGTGTAATGAACAGAGGCATTCATAATTACAGAACATGAGCCAACTGTGAATATCATAGGATACTGAGTACTGAAAGAGCTACAGATCACAGTCCACTTGCAGGTGGAAGACACTTCTATAACATGCTGCCAAATAATATGAATCAACTCTGTGGAAATCTTTTCAAGGGCAAGTTGACATAGTTGCTACTTAAAAGATGTTTAAACTCACTCAAAAGTTTCTGAACTTCCTTATCAATAATACTACATTTGTATATTGAAGCAGTGAATTAGTGGTGGTAAATGTTTGTATAATAGTATCTAATGTGCTACTTGATGTATATATTTGTCACATACAGTGTGAACATTAATAAAACTGACAAACTGCAGGGACAGTTTCCTGACTGGAAGTAGAGGAAAGAAGGTCCTATGAATGTGTGTCCAGTATTGGATGGTGTGCATGCAACGACAACAACCATCCCGGAACACAGTACAGAGCTGCATCGTAAACACATCACAACAGATGTTCAAAGTTGCTGCCATGGGATACAATGCATTTGTTCACACATTGCATCATTGATTGTTGAAGACAGAAATCCCATAATTTTGATGGTCTCCTGCAAAACCTACTGGCAAAATCCTTCCCATAGATGGAAACCCATCGCTAATAATCCTTGCACTTGTTGCAGGCAATAAGGAAAGTAGCGATTGTGATGCAGGATACATGCTTTGGTTTATATCATGTCGGAAGGCCTTTTGCATGGAGCTAGTACTAGGGTTCATGTCAATATCCCATAGAACCCAATCCTCCAGATCTGGTCTACGCATAGTCAATTGCCTCCTTGCATGTTTGTCTGCCTGAAAGGCCCTGTGATCATACAAACATCCGAAAAGGGGTCGATGTGGTATTAGGTGTGGTTGGTGTGTGTGAGGGTACTTGTTTTTGGTAGTTCTGTGCTGCCTCTCATCTGTTTCTACCTGCTTGACCATACAGAAGCACCATCTCTGCATGTTCCCGAAATGAATACCAGACCATTCCACTGCTTACAGTACACGGTGTAAATCATACAGTCTGCAACACACAAAAACTCACAGCACTTGGTCATAGGAACTTTCATTCATCAGCACCATCTACTATGGCAGTGATGCATTTCTGGACACATGTTCATAGGACCTCTTTCCTCCATTTCCAGTAAGGAATCTGTCTCTGTGGTTGATTTTATTAATGCTCACACCATATATGCCATGATATTATTGTTGTAAATATACAAAAGATGATGATGTCCAACCTTTAGTTACAAATACAGATTATTATTATAATTCTTCTTCTTTCTTTTCTTTTTCCTTTTGAGTCATCTAAGAAATACATGCCAATTTCCATGCTTCATCCTTCGTAATTGTCCACAGTTCGTAGTCTAGCGGCTAGCATCATTCTCTCTCAATCACGGAGTCCCAGGTTTGATTCTAGCTGGGTTGAGGATTTTCTCTGCACAAGGACTGGGTGTTTGTGTTGTCCTCATCAAGCTATCATCATTCATGAAAGTGGCTAGATTGGACTGTGTAAAGACTGGTACTTTGTACAGACACTGATGACTGTGCAGTTGAGCACCTCACAATCCAAACATCATCCTCATCTTTCTCCATTATTCTTCCTCTTCTCACTAAGAATCCTTTTTCTCTCCTCAGACTGTTTTGACCGTGTCTTCTTTTTCCTCCTGCCTAGGGATTCTTCCATTTTAACACTTTATTCTTAAAAATCTCTCTTTCTGTTGCATCTTTTTATCCAAATCTTGCCTACCTTCTTGAATCCAAGCTATTATTGATTTCTTGTCCCAGAGACATTTAAAATTAGTTTGGATAATCCATTGTCATTCATTCTGTATAAATGTCCAAAAAAATAACAGTCTCCTTTTCCATAGCATTTCAGTTATATTTTCTATGTTGCAATTTATTTCTTCATTACTTCTTAATTTCCATACCTTTCTATTTCTTAGCAGACTGAGTATTATTTGAATGATTCTTCTTTCTAGCACTTCAGGTTTGTGTAATTTTTAATTCAATACTAAACATTCACTTGCATAAAGACATTCTGGTTTTACTACTGTGTTGTAGTGCTGTATTTTCAAATTTTTAGACAAATGTTCCTGGTTATACCACACGCCATCTTTATTTTACATACTCTCTTCTACAGTGAATTTTTCTAAGCCATTTTCTTGAAGCATTTCTCCCAAATATTTAGATTTATTAACCCTCTTTATTTTTCCAATATGTGTTACTAGGATTTCTGGAGCATTTTTTATGTTTGGCATAAATTTTGTTTTTTCTACAGAAATTCTTAAACTTGCTTTGTTAGCTATTTCTTCTAAGAAATTGATTTGTATTTCTGCATAAATTATGTTTTCAGAAAGAAATGTAAAATCATTAGCAAATGCTAGAAAGTGAATTTTAATACCTTTGTTCTTAGTCCTTAGTCTTAATGGGGGGAGGAGGTTTCTTAGTTTTATTGCCATTCACTTACTATTTTCTCTAGGATGCA